>NW_027667728.1:0-600000 GCF_963924665.1 Micromys minutus | reverse complement strand
TTATTTTGAGGCGAAAAAGACAGAAATTCCCTTTGTTTGGAGGGAAAAAGACAGAAATTCCACTTATTTAGAGGCAAAAAGGCAGAAATTCCCCTTATTTTGGAGCAAAAATGAAGAAATTTCCCTTTTTTACGGCAAAAAGTTATGCATTCCCTTTATTTTTGGGAAAGGGAAGAAATTCCCTGTATTTTGGAGCAAAATTGCAGAAATTTTCCTAATTGTGGGGCAAAAAGGCAGAAATTCCCTGTATGTTAGGGCAAAAATACAGAAATTCTCCTTATTTTGGGGCAAAACTCAGAAATTCCACTTATTTTGGGGCAAAATTCCAGAAATTTCCCTTATTCTTGGGCAACATTGCAGAAATTTCACTTATTTTGGGGCAATATTGCAGAAATTTTACTTATTTCAGGGGAAAATTGTAGAAATTTTCCTTAATTTTGGGTCAAAGAGGCAGGAATTCCCCTTATTTTGAGGTAAAAAGGCTGAAATTCCCCTTATTTGAGGGCAAAGAGTCAGAAATTTCCCTTATTTTGGGGCAAAATTACAGACATTTCATTTATTTCAGGGTAATAAGTCTGAAATTCCCCTTATTTTGGGTCAAAAAAGACAGAAATTCTCTTCGTTTTGGAGGAAAAGACAGAAATTCCACTTATTTAGAGGGAAAAAGGCAGAAATTTCCTTTACTTTGGAGCAAAAATGAAGAAATTTACCTTTTTATGGCAAAAAGGTATGCATTCCCCTTACTTTCGGGATAAAAAGCAGAAATTCCCCGTATTTTGAAGCAAAATTGCAGAAATTCTCATAATTTTCGGGCAAAAAGGCAGAAATTCTCCTTATTTTGGGGCAAGAAGACAGAAAATCTCCATTTTTCGGGAGCAAAAAGTCAGAAATTTCCCTTATTTTGGGGCAAAAGTGCAGAAATTTCCTTTACATTGGGGCAAAATTGAGGAAATTTCCCTTATTTTGGGGCAAAATTGCAGAAATTTCACTTACTTCAGGGTAATAAGTCAGAAATTTCCCTTATTTTGGGGCAACAAAGACAGAAATTCTCTTTGTTTTGGGGGAAAAAGACAGAAATTCCACTTATTTAGAGGCAAACAGGCAGAAATTCCCTTTATTTTGGAGCAAAAATGAAGAAATTACACTTTTTATGGCAAAAAAGTTTGCATTCCCATTATTTTCAGGCAAAAAGGCAGAAATTCACCTTATTTAGGGGTAAAATTGCAGAAATTTCACTTATTTTGGGTCAAAATTGCCGAAATTTTACTTATTTCAGGGGAAAAAGCAGAAATTTTCTTTATTTTGGGGCCAAAGGTCAGAAATTCATAATTTTTTGTGGCAAAAATGCAGAAATTCCCCTTATATTGAGGTAAAAAGGCTGAAATTCCCCTTATTTGGGGGCAAAGAGGCAGAAATTTCCCTTATTTTGGGGCAAAATTGCAGAAATTTCACATATTTCATTGTAGTAAGTCAGAAATTCCCCTTATTTTGAGGCGAAAAAGACAGAAATTCCCTTTGTTTGGAGGGAAAAAGACAGAAATTCCACTTATTTAGGGGCAAAAAGGCAGAAATTCCCCTTATTTTGGAGCAAAAATGAAGAAATTTCCCTTTTCTACGGCAAAAAGTTATGCATTCCCTTTATTTTTGGGAAAGGGAAGAAATTCCCTGTATTTTGGAGCAAAATTGCAGAAATTCCCCTAATTGTGGGGCAAAAAGGCAGAAATTCCCTGTATGTTAGGGCAAAAATACAGAAATTCTCCTTATTTTGGGGCAAAACTCAGAAATTCCACTTATTTTGGGGCAAAATTCCAGAAATTTCCCTTATTCTTGGGCAACATTGCAGAAATTTCACTTATTTTGGGGCAATATTGCAGAAATTTTACTTATTTCAGGGGAAAAAGGTAGAAATTTTCCTTAATTTTGGGTCAAAAAGGCAGGAATTCCCCTTATTTTGAGGTAAAAAGGCTGAAATTCCCCTTATTTGAGGGCAAAGAGTCAGAAATTTCCCTTATTTTGGGGCAAAATTACAGACATTTCATTTATTTCAGGGTAATAAGTCTGAAATTCCCCTTATTTTGGGTCAAAAAAGACAGAAATTCTCTTCGTTTTGGAGGAAAAGACAGAAATTCCACTTATTTAGAGGCAAAAAGGCAGAAATTTCCTTTATTTTGGAGCAAAAATGAAGAAATTTACCTTTTTATGGCAAAAAGGTATGCATTTCCCTTACTTTCGGGATAAAAAGCAGAAATTCCCCGTATTTTGAAGCAAAATTGCAGAAATTCTCATAATTTTCGGGCAAAAAGGCAGAAATTCTCCTTATTTTGGGGCAAGAAGACAGAAAATCTCCATTTTTCGGGAGCAAAAAGTCAGAAATTTCCCTTATTTTGGGGCAAAAGTGCAGAAATTTCCTTTACATTGGGGCAAAATTGAGGAAATTTCCCTTATTTTGGGGCAAAATTGCAGAAATTTCACTTACTTCAGGGTAATAAGTCAGAAATTTCCCTTATTTTGGGGCAACAAAGACAGAAATTCTCTTTGTTTTGGGGGAAAAAGACAGAAATTCCACTTATTTAGAGGCAAACAGGCAGAAATTCCCTTTATTTTGGAGCAAAAATGAAGAAATTACCCTTTTTATGGCAAAAAAAGTTTGCATTCCCATTATTTTCAGGCAAAAAGGCAGAAATTCACCTTATTTAGGGGTAAAATTGCAGAAATTTCACATATTTCAGGGCAAAAAGGAAGAAATTTTCTGTATTTTGGAGCAAAATTGCAGAAATTCCTATAGTTGTGGGGCAAAAAGACAGAAATTCCCTATATGTTGGGTCAAAAAGACAGAAATTCTCTTTATTTTGTGGCAAAACTTAGAAATTCCACTTATTTTGGGGCAAAATTCCAGAAATTTCCCTTATTTTGGGGCAAAATTGCAGAAATTTCACTTATTTTGGGGCAAAATTGCCGAAATTTTACTTATTTCAGGGGAAAAAGGCAGAAATTTTTTTTATTTTGGGGCGAAAAGTCAGAAATTCCTAATTTTTTGTGGCAAAAATGCAGAAATTCCCCTTATATTGAGGTAAAAATGCTGAAATTCCCCTTATTTGGGGGCAAAGAGGCAGAAATTTCCTTTATTTTGGGGCAAAATTGCAGAAATTTCACGTATTTCATGGTAATAATTCAGAAATTCCCCTTATTTTGGGGCAAAAAAGACAGAAATTTTCTTTGTTTTGGGGGAAAAAGACAGAAATTCCACTTATTTAGAGGCAAAAAGGCAGAAATTCCCCTTATTTTGGAGCAAAAATGAAGAAATTTCCCTTTTTTACGGCAAAAAGTTATGCATTCCCTTTATTATTGGGAAAGGGAAGAAATTCCCTGTATTTTGGAGCAAAATTGCAGAAATTCCCCTAATTGTGGGGCAAAAAGGCAGAAATTCCCTGTATGTTAGGGCAAAAATACAGAAATTCTCCTTATTTTGGGGCAAAACTCAGAAATTCCACTTATTTTGGGGCAAAATTCCAGAAATTTCCCTTATTCTTGGGCAACATTGCAGAAATTTCACTTATTTTGGGGCAATAATGCAGAAATTGTACTTATTTCAGGGGAAAATGGTAGAAATTTTCCTTAATTTTGGGTCAAAAAGGCAGGAATTCCCCTTATTTTGAGGTAAAAAGGCTGAAATTCCCCTTATTTGAGGGCAAAGAGTCAGAAATTTCCCTTATTTTGGGGCAAAATTACAGACATTTCATTTATTTCAGGGTAATAAGTCTGAAATTCCCCTTATTTTGGGTCAAAAAAGACAGAAATTCTCTTCGTTTTGGAGGAAAAGACAGAAATTCCACTTATTTAGAGGCAAAAAGGCAGAAATTTCCTTTATTTTGGAGCAAAAATGAAGAAATTTACCTTTTTATGGCAAAAAGGTATGCATTTCCCTTACTTTCGGGATAAAAAGCAGAAATTCCCCGTATTTTGAAGCAAAATTGCAGAAATTCTCATAATTTTCGGGCAAAAAGGCAGAAATTCTCCTTATTTTGGGGCAAGAAGACAGAAAATCTCCATTTTTCGGGAGCAAAAAGTCAGAAATTTCCCTTATTTTGGGGCAAAAGTGCAGAAATTTCCTTTACATTGGGGCAAAATTGAGGAAATTTCCCTTATTTTGGGGCAAAATTGCAGAAATTTCACTTACTTCAGGGTAATAAGTCAGAAATTTCCCTTATTTTGGGGCAACAAAGACAGAAATTCTCTTTGTTTTGGGGGAAAAAGACAGAAATTCCACTTATTTAGAGGCAAACAGGCAGAAATTCCCTTTATTTTGGAGCAAAAATGAAGAAATTACCCTTTTTATGGCAAAAAAAGTTTGCATTCCCATTATTTTCAGGCAAAAAGGCAGAAATTCACCTTATTTAGGGGTAAAATTGCAGAAATTTCACATATTTCAGGGCAAAAAGGAAGAAATTTTCTGTATTTTGGAGCAAAATTGCAGAAATTCCTATAGTTGTGGGGCAAAAAGACAGAAATTCCCTATATGTTGGGTCAAAAAGACAGAAATTCTCTTTATTTTGAGGCAAAACTTAGAAATTCCACTTATTTTGGGGCAAAATTCCAGAAATTTCCCTTATTTTGGGGCAAAATTGCAGAAATTTCACTTATTTTGGGGCAAAATTGCCGAAATTTTACTTATTTCAGGGGAAAAAGGCAGAAATTTTTTTTATTTTGGGGCGAAAAGTCAGAAATTCCTAATTTTTTGTGGCAAAAATGCAGAAATTCCCCTTATATTGAGGTAAAAATGCTGAAATTCCCCTTATTTGGGGGCAAAGAGGCAGAAATTTCCTTTATTTTGGGGCAAAATTGCAGAAATTTCACGTATTTCATGGTAATAATTCAGAAATTCCCCTTATTTTGGGGCAAAAAAGACAGAAATTTTCTTTGTTTTGGGGGAAAAAGACAGAAATTCCACTTATTTAGAGGCAAAAAGGCAGAAATTCCCCTTATTTTGGAGCAAAAATGAAGAAATTTCCCTTTTTTACGGCAAAAAGTTATGCATTCCCTTTATTATTGGGAAAGGGAAGAAATTCCCTGTATTTTGGAGCAAAATTGCAGAAATTCCCCTAATTGTGGGGCAAAAAGGCAGAAATTCCCTGTATGTTAGGGCAAAAATACAGAAATTCTCCTTATTTTGGGGCAAAACTCAGAAATTCCACTTATTTTGGGGCAAAATTCCAGAAATTTCCCTTATTCTTGGGCAACATTGCAGAAATTTCACTTATTTTGGGGCAATAATGCAGAAATTGTACTTATTTCAGGGGAAAATGGTAGAAATTTTCCTTAATTTTGGGTCAAAAAGGCAGGAATTCCCCTTATTTTGAGGTAAAAAGGCTGAAATTCCCCTTATTTGAGGGCAAAGAGTCAGAAATTTCCCTTATTTTGGGGCAAAATTAAAGACATTTCATTTATTTCAGGGTAATAAGTCTGAAATTCCCCTTATTTTGGGTCAAAAAAGACAGAAATTCTCTTCGTTTTGGAGGAAAAGACAGAAATTCCACTTATTTAGAGGCAAAAAGGCAGAAATTTCCTTTATTTTGGAGCAAAAATGAAGAAATTTACCTTTTTATGGCAAAAAGGTATGCATTCCCCTTACTTTCGGGATAAAAAGCAGAAATTCCCCGTATTTTGAAGCAAAATTGCAGAAATTCTCATAATTTTCGGGCAAAAAGGCAGAAATTCTCCTTATTTTGGGGCAAGAAGACAGAAAATCTCCATTTTTCGGGAGCAAAAAGTCAGAAATTTCCCTTATTTTGGGGCAAAAGTGCAGAAATTTCCTTTACATTGGGGCAAAATTGAGGAAATTTCCCTTATTTTGGGGCAAAATTGCAGAAATTTCACTTACTTCAGGGTAATAAGTCAGAAATTTCCCTTATTTTGGGGCAACAAAGACAGAAATTCTCTTTGTTTTGGGGGAAAAAGACAGAAATTCCACTTATTTAGAGGCAAACAGGCAGAAATTCCCTTTATTTTGGAGCAAAAATGAAGAAATTACCCTTTTTATGGCAAAAAAGTTTGCATTCCCATTATTTTCAGGCAAAAAGGCAGAAATTCACCTTATTTAGGGGTAAAATTGCAGAAATTTCACATATTTCAGGGCAAAAAGAAAGAAATTTTCTGTATTTTGGAGCAAAATTGCAGAAATTCCTATAGTTGTGGGGCAAAAAGACAGAAATTCCCTATATGTTGGGGCAAAAAGACAGAAATTCTCTTTATTTTGTGGCAAAACTTAGAAATTCCACTTATTTTGGGGCCAAATTCCAGAAATTTCCCTTATTTTGGGGCAAAATTGCAGAAATTTCACTTATTTTGGGGCAAAATTGCCGAAATTTTACTTATTTCAGGGGAAAAAGGCAGAAATTTTCTTTATTTTGGGTCGAAAGGTCAGAAATTCCTAATTTTTTGTGGCAAAAATGCAGAAATTCCCCTTATATTGAGGTAAAAAGGCTGAAATTCCCCTTATTTGGGGGCAAAGAGGCAGAAATTTCCCTTATTTTGGGGCAAAATTGCAGAAATTTCACTTATTTCAGTGTAGTAAGTCAGAAATTCCCCTTATTTTGAGGCGAAAAAGACAGAAATTCCCTTTATTTGGAGGGAAAAAGACAGAAATTCCACTTATTTAGAGGCAAAAAGGCAGAAATTCCCCTTATTTTGGAGCAAAAATGAAGAAATTTCCCTTTTTTACGGCAAAAAGTTATGCATTCCTTTTATTTTTGGGAAAGGGAAGAAATTCCCTGTATTTTGGAGCAAAATTGCAGAAATTCCCCTAATTGTGGGGCAAAAAGGCAGAAATTCCCTGTATGTTAGAGCAAAAATACAGAAATTCTCCTTATTTTGGGGCAAAACTCAGAAATTCCACTTATTTTGGGGCAAAATTCCAGAAATTTCCCTTATTCTTGGGCAACATTGCAGAAATTTCACTTATTTTGGGGCAATATTGCAGAAATTTTACTTATTTCAGGGGAAAATGGTAGAAATTTTCCTTAATTTTGGGTCAAAGAGGCAGGAATTCCCCTTATTTTGAGGTAAAAAGGCTGAAATTCCCCTTATTTGAGGGCAAAGAGTCAGAAATTTCCCTTATTTTGGGGCAAAATTACAGACATTTCATTTATTTCAGGGTAATAAGTCTGAAATTCCCCTTATTTTGGGTCAAAAAAGACAGAAATTCTCTTCGTTTTGGAGGAAAAGACAGAAATTCCACTTATTTAGAGGCAAAAAGGCAGAAATTTCCTTTATTTTGGAGCAAAAATGAAGAAATTTACCTTTTTATGGCAAAAAGGTATGCATTCCCCTTACTTTCGGGATAAAAAGCAGAAATTCCCCGTATTTTGAAGCAAAATTGCAGAAATTCTCATAATTTTCGGGCAAAAAGGCAGAAATTCTCCTTATTTTGGGGCAAGAAGACAGAAAATCTCCATTTTTCGGGAGCAAAAAGTCAGAAATTTCCCTTATTTTGGGGCAAAAGTGCAGAAATTTCCTTTACATTGGGGCAAAATTGAGGAAATTTCCCTTATTTTGGGGCAAAATTGCAGAAATTTCGTTACTTCAGGGTAATAAGTCAGAAATTTCCCTTATTTTGGGGCAACAAAGACAGAAATTCTCTTTGTTTTGGGGGAAAAAGACAGAAATTCCACTTATTTAGAGGCAAACAGGCAGAAATTCCCTTTATTTTGGAGCAAAAATGAAGAAATTACCCTTTTTATGGCAAAAAAGTTTGCATTCCCATTATTTTCAGGCAAAAAGGCAGAAATTCACCTTATTTAGGGGTAAAATTGCAGAAATTTCACTTATTTTGGGTCAAAATTGCCGAAATTTTACTTATTTCAGGGGAAAAAGCAGAAATTTTCTTTATTTTGGGGCCAAAGGTCAGAAATTCCTAATTTTTTGTGGCAAAAATGCAGAAATTCCCCTTATATTGAGGTAAAAAGGCTGAAATTCCCCTTATTTGGGGGCAAAGAGGCAGAAATTTCCCTTATTTTGGGGCAAAATTGCAGAAATTTCACATATTTCATTGTAGTAAGTCAGAAATTCCCCTTATTTTGAGGCGAAAAAGACAGAAATTCCCTTTGTTTGGAGGGAAAAAGACAGAAATTCCACTTATTTAGGGGCAAAAAGGCAGAAATTCCCCTTATTTTGGAGCAAAAATGAAGAAATTTCCCTTTTTTACGGCAAAAAGTTATGCATTCCCTTTATTTTTGGGAAAGGGAAGAAATTCCCTGTATTTTGGAGCAAAATTGCAGAAATTCCCCTAATTGTGGGGCAAAAAGGCAGAAATTCCCTGTATGTTAGGGCAAAAATACAGAAATTCTCCTTATTTTGGGGCAAAACTCAGAAATTCCACTTATTTTGGGGCAAAATTCCAGAAATTTCCCTTATTCTTGGGCAACATTGCAGAAATTTCACTTATTTTGGGGCAATATTGCAGAAATTTTACTTATTTCAGGGGAAAAAGGTAGAAATTTTCCTTAATTTTGGGTCAAAAAGGCAGGAATTCCCCTTATTTTGAGGTAAAAAGGCTGAAATTCCCCTTATTTGAGGGCAAAGAGTCAGAAATTTCCCTTATTTTGGGGCAAAATTACAGACATTTCATTTATTTCAGGGTAATAAGTCTGAAATTCCCCTTATTTTGGGTCAAAAAAGACAGAAATTCTCTTCGTTTTGGAGGAAAAGACAGATATTCCACTTATTTAGAGGCAAAAAGGCAGAAATTTCCTTTATTTTGGAGCAAAAATGAAGAAATTTACCTTTTTATGGCAAAAAGGTATGCATTTCCCTTACTTTCGGGATAAAAAGCAGAAATTCCCCGTATTTTGAAGCAAAATTGCAGAAATTCTCATAATTTTCGGGCAAAAAGGCAGAAATTCTCCTTATTTTAGGGCAAGAAGACAGAAAATCTCCATTTTTCGGGAGCAAAAAGTCAGAAATTTCCCTTATTTTGGGGAAAAAGTGCAGAAATTTCCTTTACATTGGGGCAAAATTGAGGAAATTTCCCTTATTTTGGGGCAAAATTGCAGAAATTTCACTTACTTCAGGGTAATAAGTCAGAAATTTCCCTTATTTTGGGGCAACAAAGACAGAAATTCTCTTTGTTTTGGGGGAAAAAGACAGAAATTCCACTTATTTAGAGGCAAACAGGCAGAAATTCCCTTTATTTTGGAGCAAAAATGAAGAAATTACCCTTTTTATGGCAAAAAAAGTTTGCATTCCCATTATTTTCAGGCAAAAAGGCAGAAATTCACCTTATTTAGGGGTAAAATTGCAGAAATTTCACTTATTTTGGGTCAAAATTGCCGAAATTTTACTTATTTCAGGGGAAAAAGCAGAAATTTTCATTATTTTGGGGCCAAAGGTCAGAAATTCCTAATTTTTTGTGGCAAAAATGCAGAAATTCCCCTTATATTGAGGTAAAAAGGCTGAAATTCCCCTTATTTGGGGGCAAAGAGGCAGAAATTTCCCTTATTTTGGGGCAAAATTGCAGAAATTTCACATATTTCATTGTAGTAAGTCAGAAATTCCCCTTATTTTGAGGCGAAAAAGACAGAAATTCCCTTTGTTTGGAGGGAAAAAGACAGAAATTCCACTTATTTAGGGGCAAAAAGGCAGAAATTCCCCTTATTTTGGAGCAAAAATGAAGAAATTTCCCTTTTTTACGGCAAAAAGTTATGCATTCCCTTTATTTTTGGGAAAGGGAAGAAATTCCCTGTATTTTGGAGCAAAATTGCAGAAATTCCCCTAATTGTGGGGCAAAAAGGCAGAAATTCCCTGTATGTTAGGGCAAAAATACAGAAATTCTCCTTATTTTGGGGCAAAACTCAGAAATTCCACTTATTTTGGGGCAAAATTCCAGAAATTTCCCTTATTCTTGGGCAACATTGCAGAAATTTCACTTATTTTGGGGCAATATTGCAGAAATTTTACTTATTTCAGGGGAAAAAGGTAGAAATTTTCCTTAATTTTGGGTCAAAAAGGCAGGAATTCCCCTTATTTTGAGGTAAAAAGGCTGAAATTCCCCTTATTTGAGGGCAAAGAGTCAGAAATTTCCCTTATTTTGGGGCAAAATTACAGACATTTCATTTATTTCAGGGTAATAAGTCTGAAATTCCCCTTATTTTGGGTCAAAAAAGACAGAAATTCTCTTCGTTTTGGAGGAAAAGACAGATATTCCACTTATTTAGAGGCAAAAAGGCAGAAATTTCCTTTATTTTGGAGCAAAAATGAAGAAATTTACCTTTTTATGGCAAAAAGGTATGCATTTCCCTTACTTTCGGGATAAAAAGCAGAAATTCCCCGTATTTTGAAGCAAAATTGCAGAAATTCTCATAATTTTCGGGCAAAAAGGCAGAAATTCTCCTTATTTTAGGGCAAGAAGACAGAAAATCTCCATTTTTCGGGAGCAAAAAGTCAGAAATTTCCCTTATTTTGGGGCAAAAGTGCAGAAATTTCCTTTACATTGGGGCAAAATTGAGGAAATTTCCCTTATTTTGGGGCAAAATTGCAGAAATTTCACTTACTTCAGGGTAATAAGTCAGAAATTTCCCTTATTTTGGGGCAACAAAGACAGAAATTCTCTTTGTTTTGGGGGAAAAAGACAGAAATTCCACTTATTTAGAGGCAAACAGGCAGAAATTCCCTTTATTTTGGAGCAAAAATGAAGAAATTACCCTTTTTATGGCAAAAAAAGTTTGCATTCCCATTATTTTCAGGCAAAAAGGCAGAAATTCACCTTATTTAGGGGTAAAATTGCAGAAATTTCACATATTTCAGGGCAAAAAGGAAGAAATTTTCTGTATTTTGGAGCAAAATTGCAGAAATTCCTATAGTTGTGGGGCAAAAAGACAGAAATTCCCTATATGTTGGGGCAAAAAGACAGAAATTCTCTTTATTTTGTGGCAAAACTTAGAAATTCCACTTATTTTGGGGCAAAATTCCAGAAATTTCCCTTATTTTGGGGCAAAATTGCAGAAATTTCACTTATTTTGGGGCAAAATTGCCGAAATTTTACTTATTTCAGGGGAAAAAGGCAGAAATTTTTTTTATTTTGGGGCGAAAAGTCAGAAATTCCTAATTTTTTGTGGCAAAAATGCAGAAATTCCCCTTATATTGAGGTAAAAAGGCTGAAATTCCCCTTATTTGGGGGCAAAGAGGCAGAAATTTCCCTTATTTTGGGGCAAAATTGCAGAAATTTCACATATTTCATTGTAGTAAGTCAGAAATTCCCCTTATTTTGAGGCGAAAAAGACAGAAATTCCCTTTGTTTGGAGGGAAAAAGACAGAAATTCCACTTATTTAGAGGCAAAAATGCAGAAATTCCCCTTATTTTGGAGCAAAAATGAAGAAATTTCCCTTTTTTACGGCAAAAAGTTATGCATTCCCTTTATTTTTGGGAAAGGGAAGAAATTCCCTGTATTTTGGAGCAAAATTGCAGAAATTCCCCTAATTGTGGGGCAAAAAGGCAGAAATTCCCTGTATGTTAGGGCAAAAATACAGAAATTCTCCTTATTTTGGGGCAAAACTCAGAAATTCCACTTATTTTGGGGCAAAATTCCAGAAATTTCCCTTATTCTTGGGCAACATTGCAGAAATTTCACTTATTTTGGGGCAATATTGCAGAAATTTTACTTATTTCAGGGGAAAATGGTAGAAATTTTCCTTAATTTTGGGTCAAAAAGGCAGGAATTCCCCTTATTTTGAGGTAAAAAGGCTGAAATTCCCCTTATTTGAGGGCAAAGAGTCAGAAATTTCCCTTATTTTGGGGCAAAATTACAGACATTTCATTTATTTCAGGGTAATAAGTCTGAAATTCCCCTTATTTTGGGTCAAAAAAGACAGAAATTCTCTTCGTTTTGGAGGAAAAGACAGAAATTCCACTTATTTAGATGCAAAAAGGCAGAAATTTCCTTTATTTTGGAGCAAAAATGAAGAAATTTACCTTTTTATGGCAAAAAGGTATGCATTCCCCTTACTTTCGGGATAAAAAGCAGAAATTCCCCGTATTTTGAAGCAAAATTGCAGAAATTCTCATAATTTTCGGGCAAAAAGGCAGAAATTCTCCTTATTTTGGGGCAAGAAGACAGAAAATCTCCATTTTTCGGGAGCAAAAAGTCAGAAATTTCCCTTATTTTGGGGCAAAAGTGCAGAAATTTCCTTTACATTGGGGCAAAATTGAGGAAATTTCCCTTATTTTGGGGCAAAATTGCAGAAATTTCACTTACTTCAGGGTAATAAGTCAGAAATTTCCCTTATTTTGGGGCAACAAAGACAGAAATTCTCTTTGTTTTGGGGGAAAAAGACAGAAATTCCACTTATTTAGAGGCAAACAGGCAGAAATTCCCTTTATTTTGGAGCAAAAATGAAGAAATTACCCTTTTTATGGCAAAAAAGTTTGCATTCCCATTATTTTCAGGCAAAAAGGCAGAAATTCACCTTATTTAGGGGTAAAATTGCAGAAATTTCACATATTTCAGGGCAAAAAGGAAGAAATTTTCTGTATTTTGGAGCAAAATTGCAGAAATTCCTATAGTTGTGGGGCAAAAAGACAGAAATTCCCTATATGTTGGGGCAAAAAGACAGAAATTCTCTTTATTTTGTGGCAAAACTTAGAAATTCCACTTATTTTGGGGCAAAATTCCAGAAATTTCCCTTATTTTGGGGCAAAATTGCAGAAATTTCACTTATTTTGGGGCAAAATTGCCGAAATTTTACTTATTTCAGGGGAAAAAGGCAGAAATTTTTTTTATTTTGGGGCGAAAAGTCAGAAATTCCTAATTTTTTGTGGCAAAAATGCAGAAATTCCCCTTATATTGAGGTAAAAAGGCTGAAATTCCCCTTATTTGGGGGCAAAGAGGCAGAAATTTCCCTTATTTTGGGGCAAAATTGGAGAAATTTCACGTATTTCAGGGTAATAATTCAGAAATTCCCCTTATTTTGGGGCAAAAAAGACAGAAATTCCCTTTGTTTTGGGGGAAAAAGACAGAAATTCCACTTATTTAGAGGCAAAAAGGCAGAAATTCCCCTTATTTTGGAGCAAAAATGAAGAAATTTACCTTTTTATGGCAAAAAGGTATACATTCCTGTTATTTTTGGGATAAAAAGCAGAAATTCCCCGTATTTAGAAGCAAAATTGCAGAAATTCTCTAATTTTCAGGCAAAAAGTCAGAAATTCTCCTTATTTTGGGGCAAAAAGACAGAAAATCTCCTTTTTTCGGGAGCAAACAGTCAGAAATTTCCCTTATTTTGGGGCAAAATTGCAGAAATTTCCTTTACATTGGGGCAAAATTGCAGAAATTTCCCTTATTTTGGGGCAAAATTGCAGAAATTTCACTTACTTCAGGGTAATAAGTCAGAAATTTCCCTTATTTTGGGGCAAAAAAGACAGAAATTCTCTTTGTTTTGGGGGAAAAAGACAGAAATTCCACTTATTTAGAGGCAAACAGGCAGAAATTCCCTTTATTTTGGAGCAAAAATGAAGAAATTACCCTTTTTATTGCAAAAAGGTATGCATTCCCATTATTTTCAGGCAAAAAGGCAGAAATTCCCTGTATTTTGGAGCAAAATTGCAGAAATTCCCCTAATTTTGGGGCAAAAAGGCATAAATTCCCTATATGTTGGGCAGAAAAGACAGAAATTCTCTTTATTTTGGGGCAAAACTCAGAAATTCCATTTATTTTGGGGCAAAATTTCAGAAATTTCCCTTATTTTGGGTCAAAATTGCAGAAATTTCACTTATTTCAGGGCATAATTCAAAAATTCCTTTTATTTTGGGGCAAAAAGACAGAAATTCCATTTATTTTTTGGTAAAAAGGCAATAATTTCATTTACTTTGAGGTAAAAAGGCAGAAATTCCTATTATTTTGGGGCAAAAATGAAGAAATTTCCCTTTTTTTTGGTAAACGGTATACATTCCTTTTACATTCGGGATAAAAAGAAGAAATTCCCCGTATTTTGAAGCAAAATTGCAGAAATTCTCATAATTTTCGGGCAAAAAGGCAGAAATTCCCTAATTTTGGGGCAAAGGTCAGAAATTCCCTTTATTTTGGGGCAAAAATCAGAAATTCCCCTTCTTTTGGTGCAAAATTCAAGAAATTTCCTTTGTTTTGGGGCAAAATTTCAGGAATTTACCTTATTTTGGGGCAAAATTGCAGAAATTTCAGTTATTTTCAGGTAAAAAGGCAGAAATTTCCTTTGTTTTGTGGCAAAAAGGGAGAAATTCCCCTTATTTTGGAGCAAAATTGCAGAAATTTCCCTTATTATGGGAAATATTGCAGAAATTTCCCTTAATTTAAGGCAAAATTGCAGAAATTTCACTTATTTCACAGAAAAAAAGCAAAATTTTTTCTTATTTTGGGGCAAACAGGCAGAGATTCCCATTATTTCGGGCAAAAAAGACAGAAATTCATTTTTTTTTTGTGAAAAAGACAGAAATTCCACTTATTTAGAGGCAAAAAGGCTGAAATTCCCCTTATTTTGGAGCAAAAATGAAGAAATTCACCTTTTTATGGCAAAAAGGTATGCATTCCCTTACTTTCGAGATAAAAGCAGAAATTCCCCATATTTTGAAGCAAAATTGCAGAAATTCTCATAATTTTTGGGCAAAAAGGCAGAAATTCTCCTTATTTTAGGGAAAAAAGACAGAAAATCTCCTTTCTTTGGGAACAAAAAGTCAGAAATTTCCCTTATTTTGAGGCAAAATTGCAGAAATTTCCTTTACATTGGGACAAAATTTCAGAAATTTCCCTTATTTTGGGGCAAAATTGCAGAAATTTCACTTATTTCAGGGTAATAAGTCAGAAATTCCCCTTATTTTGGGGCAAAAAAGACAGAAATTCCCTTTGTTTTGGGGGAAAAAGACAGAAATTCCACTTTTGTAGAGGCGAAAAGGCAGAAATTTCCCTTATTTTGGAGCAAAAATGAAGAAATTTCCCTTTTTATTGCAAAAAGGTATGCATTCCCATTATTTTCAGGCAAAAGGCAGAAATTCCCCGTATTTTGGAGCAAAATTGCAGAAATTCCCCTAATTGTGGGGCAAAAGGCAAAAATTCGCTTTATTTGGGGGCAAAAATCAGAAATTCCCCTTATTATGGGGCAAAATTCCAGAAATTACCTTTATTTTGGGCAAAATTGCAGGAATTTACCTTATTTTGGGGCAAAATTGCAAAAATTTCCCTTATTTGGGGCAAAATTGCAGAAATTTCAGTTATTTTCAGGTATAAAGCCTGAAATTTCCTTTATTTTGGGGCAAAAAGGGAGAAATTCCCCTTATTTTGGGGCAATATTGCAGAAATTTCCTTTATTATGAGGAAATATTGCAGAAATTTCCCTTAATTTAAGGCAAAATTGTAGAAATTTCACTTATATCAGAGAAAAAAGCAAAAATTTTTCTTATTTTGGGGCAAAAAGGCAGAAATTCCTATTATTTTGGGGCAAAAAGGCAGAAATTCACCTTATTTTGGGGTAAAATTGCAGAAATTTCACATATTTCAGGGCAGAAAGGCAGAAATTTCCCTTAATTTGGGGCAAAAAAGACAGAAATTTTCTTTGTTTTGGGTGAAAAAGACAGAAATTCCACTTATTTAGAGGCAAAAAGGCAAAAATTCCCCTTATTTTGGAGCACAAATGAAGAAATTTACCTTATTTATGGCAAAAAGATATGCATTCCCTTTATTTTCGGGCAAAATGGCAGAAATTCCTCGTTTTTTGGAGCAAAATTGCAGAAATTCCCCTAATTTTGGGGCAAAAATGCAGAAATTTTCTATATGTTGGGGCAAAAAGGCAAAAATTCTCCTTATTTTGGTGGCAAAACTCAGAAATTCCACTTATTTTGGAGAAAAATTTCATAAATTTCCTTTATTCTGGGGCAAAATTGCAGAAATTTCACTTATTTTCAGGTAAAAAGGCTGAAATTTCCTTTATTTTGAAGCAAGAAGAGAGAAATTCCCCTTATTTTGGGGTAAAAAGGCAGAAATTCCCCTTATTTTGAGGTAAAAAGCCTGAAATTCCCCTTATTTGTGGGCAAAGAGGCAGAAATTTTCTTTATTTTGGGGCAAAATTGCAGAAATTTCACTTATTTCATAGTAATAAGTAAGAAATTCCTCTTATTTTGGGGCAAAAATGATAGAAATTCCTTGTTTTGGGGGAAAAAGACAGAAATTCCAATTATTTAGAGGCAAAAAGCAGAAATTCCCCTTATTTTGGAGCAAAAATGAAGAAATTCACCTTTTTATGGCAAAAAGGTATGTATTCCCCTTACTTTCGGGATAAAAGCAGAAATTCCCCGTATTTTGAAGCAAAATTGCAGAAATTCTCATAATTTACGGGCAAAAAGACAGAAATTCTTTTTTTGGGGGGCAAAAAGACAGAAAATCTCCTTTTTTTGGGAACAAACAGTCAGAAATTTCCCTTATTTTGGGGCAAAATTGCATAAATTTCCTTTACATTGGGGCAAAATTTAATAAATTTCCTTTATTTTGGGGCAAAAATGAAGAAATTTCCCTTTTTTGTGGTAAACGGTATACATTCCTTTTACATTCGGGATAAAAAGCAGAAATTCCCCGTATTTTGAAGCAAAATTGCAGAAATTCTCATAATTTTCGGGCAAAAAGGCAGAAATTCCCTAATTTTGGGGCAAAAGTCAGAAATTCCCTTTATTTTGGGGCAAAAATCAGAAATTCCCCTTCTTTTGGTGCAAAATTCAAGAAATTTCCTTTATTTTGGGGCAAAATTTAAGGAATTTACCTTATTTTGGGGCAAAATTGCAGAAATTTCAGTTATTTTCAGGTAAAAAGGCTGAAATTTCCTTTGTTTTGTGGCAAAAAGGGAGAAATTCCCCTTATTTTGGAGCAATATTTCAGAAATCTCCTTTATTATGGGGAAATATTGCAGAAATTTCCCTTAATTTAAGGCAAAATTGCAGAAATTTCACTTATTTCAGAGAAAAAAAGCAAAATTTTTTCTTATTTTGGGGCAAACAGGCAGAGATTCCCATTATTTCGGGCAAAAAAGACAGAAATTCACTTTGTTTTGGGGGAAAAAGACAGAAATTCCACTTATTTAGAGGCAAAAAGGCTGAAATTCCCCTTATTTTGGAGCAAAAATGAAGAAATTCACCTTTTTATGGCAAAAAGGTATGCATTCCCTTACTTTCGAGATAAAAGCAGAAATTCCCCATATTTTGAAGCAAAATTGCAGAAATTCTCATAATTTTTGGGCAAAAAGCAGAAATTCTCCTTATTTTAGGGAAAAAAGACAGAAAATCTCCTTTTTTTGGGAACAAAAAGTCAGAAATTTCCCTTATTTTGAGGCAAAATTGCAGAAATTTCCTTTACATTGGGGCAAAATTTCAGAAATTTCCCTTATTTTGGGGCAAAATTGCAGAAATTTCACTTATTTCAGGGTAATAAGTCAGAAATTCCCCTTATTTTGGGGCAAAAAAGACAGAAATTCCCTTTGTTTTGGGGGAAAAAGACAGAAATTCCACTTATGTAGAGGCGAAAAGGCAGAAATTTCTCTTATTTTGGAGCAAAAATGAAGAAATTTCCCTTTTTATTGCAAAAAGGTATGCATTCCCATTATTTTCGGGCAAAAGGCAGAAATTCCCCGTATTTTGGAGCAAAATTGCAGAAATTCCCCTAATTGTGGGGCAAAAGGCAAAAATTCGTTTTATTTGGGGGCAAAAATCAGAAATTCCCCTTATTTTGGGGCAAAATTCCAGAAATTACCTTTATTTTGGGGCAAAATTGCAGGAATTTACCTTATTTTCGGGCAAAATTGCAGAAATTTCAGTTATTTTCAGGTAAAAAGGCTGAAATTTCCTTTATTTTGGGGCAAAAAGGGAGAAATTCCCCTTATTTTGGGGCAATATTGCAGAAATTTCCTTTATTATGAGGGAATATTGCAGAAATTTCCCTTAATTTAAGGCAAAATTGTAGAAATTTCACTTATATCAGAGAAAAAAAGCAAAAATTTTTCTTATTTTGGGGCAAAAAGACAGAAATTCCCATTATTTTGGGGCAAAAAGGCAGAAATTCACCTTATTTTGGGGTAAAATTGCAGAAATTTCACATATTTCAGGGCAGAAAGGCAGAAATTTCCCTTAATTTGGGGCAAAAAAGACAGAAATTTTCTTTGTTTTGGGTGAAAAAGACAGAAATTCCACTTATTTAGAGGCAAAAAGGCAAAAATTCCCCTTATTTTGGAGCAAAAATGAAGAAATTTACCTTATTTATGGCAAAAAGTTATGCATTCCCTTTATTTTCGGGCAAAATGGCAGAAATTCCTCGTATTTTGGAGCAAAATTGCAGAAATTCCCCTAATTTTGGGGCAAAAATGCAGAAATATTCTATATGCTGGGGCAAAAAGGCAAAAATTCTCCTTATTTTGGGGCAAAACTCAGAAATTCCACTTATTTTGGGGCAAAATTTCAGAAATTTCCTTTATTCTGGGGCAAAATTGCAGAAATTTCACTTATTTTCAGTTAAAAAGGCTGAAATTTCCTTTATTTTGAGGCAAGAAGAGAGAAATTCCCCTTATTTTGGGGTAAAAAGGCAGAAATTCCCCTTATTTTGAGGTAAAAAGCCTGAAATTCCCCTTATTTGTGGGCAAAGAGGCATAAATTTTCCTTATTTTGGGGCAAAATTGCAGAAATTTCACTTATTTCATAGTAATAAGTAAGAAATTCCTCTTATTTTGGGGCAAAAATAATAAAAATTCCTTTTGTTTTGGGGGAAAAAGACAGAAATTCCAATTATTTAGAGGCAAAAATCAGAAATTCCCCTTATTTTGGAGCAAAAATGAAGAAATTCACCTTTTTATGGCAAAAAGGTATGCATTCCCTTTACTTTCGGGATAAAAGCAGAAATTCCCCGTATTTTGAAGCAAAATTGCAGAAATTCTCATAATTTTCGGGCAAAAAGACAGAAATTCTTTTTTTTGGGGGCAAAAAGACAGAAAATCTCCTTTTTTTGGGAACAAACAGTCAGAAATTTCCCTTATTTTGGGGCAAAATTGCATAAATTTCCTTTACATTGGGGCAAAATTTAAGAAATTTCCTTTATTTTTGGGGCAAAATTGCAGAAATTTCACTTATTTCAGGGTAATAAGTCAGAAATTCCCCTTATTTTGGGGCAAAAAAAACAGAAATTCCTTTTGTTTTGGGGGAAGAAGACAGAAATTCCACTTATTTAGAGGTAAAAAGGCAGAAATCACCTTTATTTTGGAGCAAAAATAAAGAAATTAACCTTTTTATGGCAAAAAGGTATGCATTCCTATTATTTTCGGGCAAAAAGGCAGAAATTCCTCGTATTTTGGAGCAAAAGTGCAGAAATTCCCCTAATTTTGGGGCAAAAGGCAAAAATTCTTTTTATTTTGGGGCAAAATTCAGAAATTCCCATTATTTTGGGGCAAAAATTCAGAAATTTCCTTTATTTTGGGGCAAAATTGCAATAATTTACCTTATTTTGGGGCACAATTTCAGAAATTTCCCTTATTTGGGGCAAAATTGTAGAAATTTCAGTTATTTTCAGGTAAAAAGGGTGAAATTTCCTTTATTTTGGGGCAAAAAGTGAGAAATTCCCCTTATTTTGGGGCAAAATTGCAGAAATTTCCCTTATTATGGGGAAAAATTGCAGAAATTTCCGTGATATTAGGCCAAAATTGCAGAAATTTCACTTATTTCATAGGAAAAAAGCAAAAATTTTTCTTATTTTGGGGCAAAAATGCAGAAATTCTCATTATTTTGGGGCAAAAAGTCAGAAATTCACCTTATTTTGGGGTAAAATTGCAGAAATTTCACATATTTCAGGGCAAAAAGGCAGAAATATCCCTTATTTTGAGGCAAAAAAGACAGAAATTCCCCTTTTTTTTGGAGGAAAAAGACAGAAATTCCACTTATTTAGAAGCAAAAAGGCAGAAATTCCCCTTATTTTGGAGCAAAAATAAAGAAATTTCCCTTTTTTATGGCAAAAAGTTATGCATTCCCCTTATTTTCGGAAAAAAAGGCAGAAATTCCCCGTATTTTGGAGCAAAATTGCAGAAATTCCCCTAATTGTGGGGCAAAAATTCAGAAATTCCTTATATGTTGGGGCAAAAAGACAGAAATTCTCCTTATTTGGGGGCAAAACTCAGAAATTCCACTTATTTTGGGGCAAAATTCCAGAAATTCCCCTTATTTTGGGGCAAAATTGCAAAATTTCACTCATTTTAGGTCAAAATTGCAGAAATTTCACTTATTTAAGGAAAAAAAGGCAGAAATTTTCTTTATTTTGGGGCAAAAAGAAGAAATTCCTAATATTTTGTGGCAAAATGCAGAAATTCCCCTTATTTTGAGGTGAAAAGGCTGAAATTCCCCATATTTGGGGGCAAAAAGGCAGAAATTTCCCTTATTTTGGGGCAAAATTGCAGAAACTTTACTTATTTCAGGGTAATAAGTCAAAAATTTTCTTGATTTTGGGGCAAAAAAGACAGAAAATCTCTTTGTTTTGGAGGAAAAAACAGAAATTCCACTTATTTAGAGGCAAAAAAACAGAAATTCCTCTTATTTTGGAGCAAAAATGAAGAAATTTCCCTTTTTTAAGGCAAAAAGGTATGCATTCTTCTTATTTTTGTGCAAAAAGGCAGAAATTCCCTGTATTTTGGAGCAAAATTGCAGAAATTCCCCTAAATGTGAGGCAAAAACGCAGAAATTCCCTATATGTTGGGGCAAAAAGACAGAAATTCTTTTTATTTTGGGGCAAAACTCTAAATTCCACTTATTTTGGGGCAAAATTCCAGAAATTTCCCTTATTCTGGGCCAAAATTGCAGAAATTTCACTTATTTTTGGGCAAAATTTCAGAAATTTCACTTATTTCAGGGAAAAAAGGGAGAAATTTTCCTTATTTTTGGGCAAAAAGGCAGAAATTCCCCTTATTTTGAGGTAAAAAGCCTGAAATTCACCTTATTTGGGGGCAAAATGAAGAAATTTCCCTTATTTTGGGGCAAAATTGCAGAAATTTCACATATTTCAGGGTAATAAGTCAGAAATTCCACTTATTTTAGGGTAAAAAAGACAGAAATTCCCTTTGTTTCTGAAAAAAAAGACAGAAATTATACTTATTTAGAGGCAAAAAGGCCGAAATTCCCCTTATTTTGGAGCAAAAATGAAGAAATTTACCTTTTTATGGCAAAAAGGTATGCATTCCCCTTACTTTCGGGATAAAAGCAGAAATTCCCTGTATTTTGAAGCAAAATTACAGAAATTTTTATAATTTTTGAGCAAAAAGGCAGAAATTTTCCTTATTTTTGGGCAAAAAGGCACAAAATCTCCTATTTTTGGAACAAACAGTCAGAAATTCCCCTTATTTTTGGGCAAAATTGCAGAAATTTCCTTTACATTGGGGCAAAATTGCAGAAATTTCGCTTATTTTGGGACAAAATTGCAGAAATTTCACTTATGTCAGGGTAATAATTGAGAAATTCTCCTTATTTTGCGGCAAAAAAACCAGAAATTCCCTTTGTTTTGGGGGAAAAAAACAGAAATTCCACTTTATTAGAGGCAAAAATGCAGAAATTCCCCTTTTTTTGGAGCAAAAATGAAGAAATTATCCTTTTTATGACAAAAAGGTATGCATTCCCATTATTTTCGGGCAAAAAGGCAGAAATTCCTCATATTTTGGAGCAAAATTGCAGAAATTCCCTTAATTTTGGGGCAAAAGGCAGAAATTCCCTTTATTTTGGGGCCAAAATCAGAAATTCCCATTATTTTGGGGCAAAATTCAAGAAATTTCCTCTATTTTGGGGCATAATTGCAGGAATTTACCTTATTTTGGAGCAAAATTGCAGAAATTTCCCTTATATGGGGCAAAATTACAGAAATTTCACTTATTTTCAGGTAAAAAGGCTGAAACTTCATTTATTTTGGGGCAAAAAGGAAGAAATTCCCCTTATTATGGGTCAAAATTGCAGAAATTTCCCTTAATATGTTGAAATATTGCAGAAATTTCCCTTAATTTAAAGCAAAATTGCAGAAATTTCACTTATTTCAGTGAAAAAAAGCAAAAATTTTTCTTATTTTGGGGCCAGAAAGCAGAAATTCCCATTATTTTGGGGCAAAATGCAGAAATTCACCTTATTTTGGGGTAAAATTGCAGAATTTTCACATATTTTAGGGAAAAAAGGCAAAAATTTCCCTAATTTTGGGGCAAAAAAGACAGAAATTCCCTTTGTTTTGGGGGAAAAAGACAGAAATTCCACTTATTTAGAGGCAAAAAGGCAGAAATTCCCCTTATTTTAGAGCAAAAATGAAGAAATTTTCCTTTTTTATGGCAAAAAGTTATGCATTCCCCTTATTTTCGGGCAAAAAGGCAGATATTCCCCATATTTTGGAGCAAAATTGCAGAAATTCCCCTAATTGTGGGGCAAAAATGCAGAAATTCCTTATATGTTTGGGCAAAAAGACAGAAATTCTTTTTATTTTTGGGCAAAATTCAGAAATTCCACTTATTTGGGGCAAAATTCAAGAAATTTCCCTTATTTTGGGGCAAAATTGCTGAAATTTCACTTATTTTGGGGCAAAATTGCAGAAATTCCCTTTATTTTGAGGGAAAAAGGCTGAAATTCCTCTTATTTGTGGGCAAAAAGGCAGAAATTTCTCTTATTTTGGGGCAAAAAGACAGTAATTTCCCTTATTTTGTGGCAAAAAGGTAGAAATTTCTTTTATTTTGGGTCAAAATTGAGAAATATCACTTATTTCAGGGCCTAATTCAAAAATTCCTTTTATCTTGGGGCAAAATAAGAGAAATTCCATTTATTTTTGGTTAAAAAGGGAGAAATTTCACTTATTTTGAGGTAAAAAGCAGAAATTCCTCTAATTTTGGGGCAAAAATGAAGAAATTTCCCTTTTTTGTGGCAAAAGGTATACATTCCCCTTACTTTCGGGATAAAAAGCCGAAATTGCCAGTATTTTGAAGCAAAATTGCAGACATTTTCATAATTTTCAGGCAAAAAAGCAAAAATTCTTCTTATTTTAGGGCAAAAAGACAGAAAATCTCCTTTTTTGAAGAGCAAACAGTCAGAAATTCCCCTTATTTTGGGGCACAATTGCATAAATTTCCTTTACATTGGGGCAAAATTGCAGAAATTTCCCTTATTTTGGGGCAAAATTGCAGAAATTTCACTTATTTCAGGGTAATAAGTCAGAAATTCCCCTTATTTTGAGGAATAAAAGACAGAAATTCCCTTTGTTTTGGGGGAAAAAGACAGAAATTCCACTTAGTTAGAGGCAAAAATGCAGAAATTCCCCTTATTTTGGTGCAAAAATGAAGAAATTTCCCTTTTTATGGCAAAAAAATATGCATTCCCATTATTTTCGGGCAAAAAGGCAGAAATTCCCCGTATTTTGGAGCAAAATTGCAGAAATTCCCCTTATTTTGGGGCAAAAGGCAGAAATTTCCTTTATTTTGGGGCAAAAATCAGAAATTCCCCTTATTTTGGGGCAAAATTCAAGAAATTTCTTTTATTTTTGGGCAAAATTGCAGGAATTTACCTTATTTTGGGGTAAAATTGCAGACATTTCCTTTATTTGGGGCAAAATTGCATAAAATTCACTTATTATCAGGTAAAAAGTCTGAAATTTCCTTTATTTTAGGGCAAAAAAAGAGAAATTCCCCTTATTTTGGGGCAAAATTGCAGAAAATTCCCTTGTTATGGGATAAAATTGCAGAAATTTCCCTTATTTTAGGGCAAAATTGCAGAAATTTCACTTATTTCAGAGAAATAAAGCAAAAATGTTTCTTATTTTGGGGCAAAAAGGCAGAAATTCCCATTATTATAGGGCAAAAAGGCAGAAATTCACCTTATTTTGGGGTAAAATTGCAGAAATTTTACATATTTCAGGACAAAAGGGCAGAAATTTCCCTTATTTTGGGGCAAAATTGCAGAAATTTCACTTATTTCAGGGTAATAAGTCAGAAATCCCCCCTTATTTTGGGGCAAAAAATACAGAAATTCCCATTGTTTTTGAGGAAAAAGACAGAAATTCCACTTATTTAGAGACAAAAAGGCAGAAATTCCCCTTATTTTGGAGGAAAAATGAAGAAATTTTCCTTTTTATGGCAAAAAGGTATGCATTCCCATTATTTTCTGGCAAAAAGGCAGAAATTCCCCGTATTTGGAGTAAAATTGCAGAAATTCCCCTAATTTTGGGGCAAAAGGCAGAAATTCCCTTTATTTTGGGACAAAAATCAGAAATTCCCCTTATTTTGTGGCAAAATTCAAGAAATTTCCTTTATTTTGGGGTAAAATTGCAGGAATTTCCTTAATTTGGGGCAAAATTGCATAAAATTCACTTATTTTCAGGTAAAAAGGTTGAAATTTCCTTTATTTTGGGGCAAAAAAAGAGAAATTCCTCTTATTTTGGGGCAAAATTGCAGAAATTTCCCTTGTTATGGGAAAAAATTGCAGAAATTTCTCTTATTTTAGGGCAAAATTGCAGAAATTTCACTTATTTCAGAGAAATAAAGCAAAAATGTTTCTTATTTTGGGGCAAAAAAGCAGAAAATCTCATTATTTTAGGGCAAAAAGGCAGAAATTCACCTTATTTTGCGGTAAAATTGCAGAAATTTCACATATTTCAGGGCAAAAAGGCAGAAATTTTCCTTTTTGGGGGGCAAAATTGCAGAAATTTCACTTATTTCAGGGTAATAAGTCAGAAATTTCCCCTTATTTTGGGGCTAAAAATACAGAAATTTCCATTGTTTTGGGGGAAAAAGACAGAAATTCCACTTATTTAGATTCAAAAAGGCAGAAATTCCCCTTATTTTGGAGCAAAAATGAAGAAATTTCCCTTTTTTATGGCAAAAAGATATGCATTTCCCTTTTTTTTGGGAAAAAAAGGCAGAAATTCCCCGTATTTTGGAGCAAAATTGCAGAAATTCCCCTAATTCTGGGGAAAAAAGGCAGAAATTCCCTATATATTGGAGCAAAAAAACAGAAAATCTCCTTATTTTGGGGCAAAACTCAGAAATTCCACCTCTTTTGGGGCAAAATTCCAGAAATTTCTCTTATTTTGGGGGAAAATTGCAGAAATTTCACTTATTTTAGGGCAAAATTGCAGGAATTTCACTTATTTCAGGGAAAAAAGTCAGAAATTTTCCTTATTTTGGGGCAAAATAACAGAAATTCCTAATATTTTGTGGCAAAAATGCAGAAATTCCTCTTATTTTGAGGTAAAAAGGCTGAATTCCCCTTATTTGGGGGCAAAAAGGCAGAAATTTCCCTTATTTTGGGGCAAAATTGTAGAAATTTCACTTATTTCAGGGTAATGAGTCAGAAATTCCTCTTATTTTGGGGCAAAAAAGAGAGAAATTCCCTTTGTTTTCAAGGAAAAAGACAGAAATTCCACTTATTTAGAGGCAAAAAGGCAGAAATTCCCCTTATTTTGGAGCAAAAATGAAGAAATTTCATTTTTAATGGCAAAAAGGTATGCATTCCCATTATTTTCGGGCAATACCGTAGAAATTCCCTGTATTTTGGAGCAAAAAGGCAGAAATTCCCCGTATTTTGGAGGAAAATTGCAGAAAATCCCCTATTTTGGGGGAAAAAATCAGAAAATCTTTTTATTTTGGGGCAAAATTCAAGAAATTCCCTTTATTTTGGGGCAAAATTGGAGGAATTTACCTTATTTTTGGGCAAAATTGCAGAAATTTCCCTTATTTGGGGCAAAATTGCAGAAATTTCACTTATTTTCAGAAAAAAGGGCTGATATTTTCTTTATTTTGGGGCAAAAATGGAGAAATTTCTCTTATATTGGGGCAAAATTGCAGAAATTTCTCTTATTATGGGGAAAAATTGCAGAAATTTTCATTATTTTAGAAAAAATTGCAGAAATTTCACTTATTTCAGAGAAATAAAGCAAAAATTTTTCTTATTTTGGGGCAAAAAGGCAGAAATTCCCATTATTTTGGGGCAAAAAGGCAGAAATTCGACTTATTTTGGGGTAAAATTGCAGAAATTCCCCTAATTTAGGGGCAAAAGGCAGAAATTCCCTTTATTTTGGGGCAAAAATCATAAATTCCCCTTATTTTGGGGCAAAATTCAAGAAATTTCTTTTAATTTGGGGCAAAATTGCAGGAATTTACCTTATTTTGGGGCAAAATTGCAGAAATTTTTCTTATTTGGGGCAAAATTGCAGAAACTTCAATTATTTTCAGGTAAAAAGGCTGAAATTTCCTTTATTTTGGGGCAAAAAGGGAGAAATTCCCCTTATTTTGGGGCAAAATTGAAGAAATTTCCCTTGTTATTGAAAAAAATTGCAGAAATTTTCCTTATTTTAGGGCAAAATTGCAGAAATTTCATTTATTTCAGAGAAAAAACGCAAAAATTTTTCTTATTTTGGGGCAAATAGGCAGAAATTCTCATTATTTTGGGGCAAAAAGGCAGAAATTCGACTTATTTTGGGTTAAAATTGCAGAAATTTCACATATTTCAGGGCAAAAAGGCAGAAATTCTAATTATTTTGGAGCAAAAATAAAGAAATTTCCCTTTTTTATGGCAAAATGTTATGCATTCCCCTTATTTTCGGGCAAAAAGGCAGAAATTCCCTGTGTTTTGGAGCAAAATTGCAGAAATTCCCTAAATTGTTGGGCTAAAATGCAGAAATTCCTATTATGTTGGGGCAAAAAGACAGAAATTCTCCTTATTTAAGGGCATAATTCAGAAATTCCACTTAATTTGGGGAAAAAATCCAAAATTTCTCTTATTTTGGGGCAAAAATTGCAGAAATTTCACTTATTTCAGGGAAAAAAGGCAGAAATTTTCCTTATTTTGGGGCAAAAATGTAGAAATTCTTAATATTTTGTGGCAAAAATGCAGAAATTCCCTTTATTTTGAGGGAAAAAGGCTGAAATTCCCCTTATTTGGGGGCAAAAAGGCAGAAATTTCCCTTATTTTGGGGCAAAAAGACAGTAATTCCCCTTATTTTGTGGCAAAAAGGTAGAAATTTCTTTTATTTCGGGGCAAAATTGCAGAAATATCACTTATTTCAGGGCCTAATTAAAAAATTCCTTTTATTTTGGGGCAAAAAGAGAGAAATTCCATTTATTTTTGGTTAAAAAGGGAGAAATTTCACTTATTTTGAGGTAAAAAGCAGAAATTCCTCTTATTTTGGGGCAAAAATGAAGAAATTTCCCTTTTTTGTGGCAAAAGGTATACATTCCCCTTACTTTCGGGATAAAAAGCCGAAATTCCCTGTATTTTGAAGCAAAATTGCAGAAATTTTCATAATTTTCAGGCAAAAAAGCAGAAATTCTCCTTATTTTAGGGCAAAAAGACAGAAAATCTCCTTTTTTCGGGTGCAAACAGTCAGAAATTCCCCTTATTTTGGGGCAAAATTGCAGAAATTTCCTTTACATTGTGGCAAAATTGCAGAAATTTCCCTTATTTTGGGGCAAAATTGCAGAAATTTCACTTATTTCAGGGTAATAAGTCAAAAATTCGCCTTATTTTGGGGCAAAAAAGACAGAAATTTCATTTGTTTTGGGGGAAAAAGACAGAAATTCCACTTAGTTAGAGGCAAAAATGCAGAAATTCCCCTTATTTTGGAGTAAAAATGAAGAAATTTTCCTTTTTATGGCAAAAAGGTATGCATTCCCATTATTTTCGTGCAAAAAGGCAGAAATTCCCCGTATTTTGGAGCAAAATTGCAGAAATTCCCCTAATTTTGGGGCAAAAGGCAGAAATTCCCTTTATTTTGGGGCAAAAATCAGAAATTCCCCTTATTTTGGGGCAAAATTCAAAAAATTTCCTTTATTTTGGGCAAAATTGCAGGAATTTACCTTATTTTGGGGCAAAATTGCAGAATTTCCTTTATTTGGGGCAAAATTGCATAAAATTCACTTATTTTTAGGTAAAAAGGCTGAAATTTCCTTTATTTTGGGGCAAAAAAAGAGAAATTCCCTTTATTTTGGGGCAAAATTGCAGAAATTTCCATTGTTATGGAAAAATTGTAAAAATTTCCCTTATTTTAGGGCAAAATTGCAGAAATTTCACTTAATTCAGAATAATAAGTCAGAAATTCCCGCATATTTTGGGGCAAAAAAGACAAAAATTCCCTTTGTTTTGGGGGAAAAAGACAGAAATTTCACTTATTTAGAGGCAAAAAGGCAGAAATTCCCATTATTTTGGAGCAAAAATGAAGAAATTTCCCTTTTTTATGGTAAAAAGTTATGCATTCCCCTTATTTTCTGGCAAAAAGGCAGAAATTCCCCGTATTTTGGAGCAAAATTGCAAAATTCCCCTAATTGTGGGGCAAAAATGCAGAAATTCCCAATATGTTGGGGCAAAAAGACAGAAATTCTCTTTATTTTGGGGCATAATTCATAAATTCCACTTATTTTGGGCAAAAATTCCAAAATTGCTCTTATTTTGGAGCAAAATTGCAGAAATTTCACTTATTTCAGGGAAAAAATGCAGAAATTTTCTTTATTTTGGGGCAAAAATGCAGAAATTCTTAATATTTTGTGGCGAAATGCAGAAATTCTCTTTATTTTGAGGGAAAAAGGCTGAAATTCCCCTTATTTGGGGGCAAAAAGGCAGAAATTTCCCTTATTTTGGGGCAAAAATACAGTAATTCCCCTTATTTTGTGGCATAAAGGCAGAAATTTCTTTTATTTTGGGGCAAAATTGCAGAAATATCACTTATTTCAGGGCCTAATTAAAAAATTCCTTATATTTTGGGGCAAAAAGAGAGAAATTCCATTTATTTTTGGTTTAAAAGGGAGAAATTTCACTTATTTTGAGGTAAAAAGCAAAAATACCTCTTATTTTGGGGCAAAAATGAAGAAATTTCCCTTTTTTGTGGCAAAAGGTATACATTCCCCTTACTTTCGGGATAAAAAGCCGAAATTCCCCATATTTTGAAGCAAAATTGCAGAAATTTTCATAATTTTCGGGCAAAAAAGCAAAAATTCTTATTTTAGGGCAAAAAGACAGAAAATCTCTTTTTTTCGGGAGCAAACATTCAGAAATTCCCCTAATTTTGGGGAAAAATTGCCGAAATTTCCTTTACATTGGGGCAAAATTGCAGAAATTTCCCTTATTTTGGGGCAAAATTGCAGAAATTTCACTTATTTCAGGGTAATAAGTCAGAAATTCCCCTTATTTTGGGGCAAAAAAGACAGAAATTCCCTTTGTTTTGGGGGAAAAAGACAGAAATTCCACTTAGTTAGATGCAAAAATGCAGAAATTCCCCTTATTTTGGAGCAAAAATGAAGAAATTTTCCTTTTTATGGCAAAAAGGTATGCATTCCCATTATTTTCTGGCAAAAAGGCAGAAATTCCCTGTATTTTGGAGCAAAATTGCAGAAATTCCCCTAATTTTGGGGTAAAAGGCAGAAATTCCCTTTATTTTGGGACAAAAATCAGAAATTCCCCTTATATTGGGGCAAAATTCAAGAAATTTCATTTATTTTGGGGTAAAATTGCAGGAATTTACCTTATTTTGGGGAAAAATTGCAGAAATTTCCTTAATTTGGGGCAAAATTGCATAAAATTCACTTATTTTCAGGTAAAAAGGCTGAAATTTCCTTTATTTTGGGGCAAAAAAAGAGAAATTCCCCTTATTTTGGGGAAAAATTGCAGAAATTTCCCTTGTTACGGGAAAAAATTGCAGAAATTTCCCTTATTTTAGGACAAAATTGCAGAAATTTCACTTATTTCAGAGAAATAAAGCAAAAATGTTTCTTATTTTGGGGCCAAAAGCAGAAAATCTCATTATTTTAGGGCAAAAAGGCAGAAATTCACCTTATTTTGCGGTAAAATTGCAGAAATTTCTCATATTTCAGAACAAAAAGGCAGAAATTTCCCTTTTTTTGGGGCAAAATTGCAGAAATTTCACTTATTTCAGGGTAATAAGTCAGAAATTCCCCCTTATTTTGGGGCTAAAAATACAGAAATTCCCGTTGTTTTGGGGGAAAAAGACAGAAATTCCACTTATTTAGAGGCAAAGAGGCAGAAATTCCTCTTATTTTGGAGCAAAAATGAAGAAATTTCCCTTTTTTATGGCAAAAAGATATGCATTTCCCTCATTTTTGGAAAAAAAGGCAGAAATTCTCCGTATTTTGGAGCACAATTGCAGAAATTCCCCTAATTCTGGGGCAAAAGGCAGAAATTCCCTATATGTTGGGGCAAAAAGACAGAAATTCTCCTTATTTTGGGGCAAAACTCAGAAATTCCACTTCTTTTGGGGCAAAATTCCAGAAATTTCCCTTATTTTGGGGCAAAATTGTAGAAATTTCACTTATTTTGGGGCAAAATTGCAGAAATTTCACTTATTTCAGGGAAAAAAGTAAGAAATTTTCCTTATTTTGGGGCAAAATAACAGAAATTCCTAATATTTTGTGGCAAAAATCCAGAAATTCCTCTTATTTTGAGGTAAAAATGCTGAATTCCCCTTAATTGGGGGAAAAAAGGCAGAAATTTTTCTTATTTTGGGGCAAAATTGCAGAAATTTCACTTATTTCAGGGTAATAAGTCAGAAATTCACCTTATTTTGGGGCAAAAAAGACAGAAATTCTCTTTGTTTTGGGGGAAAAAGACAGAAATTCCACTTAGTTAGAGGCAAAAATGCAGAAATTCCCCTTATTTTGGAGCAAAAATGAAGAAATTTTCCTTTTTATGGCAAAAAGGTATGCATTCCCATTATTTTCGTGCAAAAAGGCAGAAATTCCCCGTATTTTGGAGCAAAATTGCAGACATTTTCCTAATTTTGGGGCAAAAGGCAGAAATTCCCTTTATTTTGGGGCAAAAATCAGAAATTCCCCTTATTTTGGGGCAAAATTCAAAAAATTTCCTTTATTTTCGGGCAAAATTGCAGGAATTTACCTTATTTTGGGGCAAAATTGCAGAAATTTCCTTTATTTGGGGCAAAATTGCATAAAATTCATTTATTTTCAGGTAAAAAGGCTGAAAATTCCTTTATTTTGGGGCAAAAAAAGTGAAATTCCCCTTATTTTGGGGAAAAATTGCAGAAATTTCCCTTGTTATGGAAAAATTGCAGAAATTTCCCTTATTTTAGGGCAAAATTGCAGAAATTTCACTTATTTCAGGGTAATAAGTCAGAAATTCCCGCTTATTTTGGGGCAAAAAAGACAAAAATTGCCTTTGTTTTGGGGGAAAAAGACAGAAATTCCACTTATTTAGAGGCAAAAAGGCAGAAATTCCCATTATTTTGGAGCAAAAATGAAGAAATTTCCCTTTTTTATGGCAAAAAGTTATGCATTCCCCTTATTTTCGGGCAAAGAGGCAGAAATTCCCCGTATTTTGGAGCAAAATTGCAAAATTCCCCTAATTGTGGGGCAAAAATGCAGAAATTCCCAATATGTTGGGGCAAAAAGACAGAAATTCTCTTTATTTTGGGGCATAACTCAGAAATTCCACTTATTTTGGGCAAAAATTCCAAAATTTCTCTTATTTTGGGGCAAAATTGCAGAAATTTCACTTATTTCAGGGAAAAAATGCAGAAATTTTCTTTATTTTGCGGCAAAAATGCAGAAATTCTTAATATTTTGTGGCGAAAATGCAGAAATTCCCTTTATTTTGAGGGAAAAAAGCTGAAATTCCCATTATTTGGGGGGAAAAAGGCAGAAATTTCCCTTATTTTGGCGCAAAAAGACAGTAATTCCCCTTATTTTGTGGAATAAAGGCAGAAATTTCTTTTATTTTGGGTCAAAATTGCAGAAATATCACTTATTTCAGGGCCTAATTAAAAAATTTCTTATATTTTGGGGCAAAAAGAGAGAAATTCCATTTATTTTTGGTTTAAAAGAGAGAAATTTCACTTATTTTGAGGTAAAAAGCAAAAATACCTCTTATTTTGGGGCAAAAATGAAGAAATTTCCCTTTTTTGTGGCAAAAGGTATACATTCCCCTTACTTTCGGGATAAAAAGCCGAAATTCCCCATATTTTGAAGCAAAATTGCAGAAATTTTCATAATTTTCGGGCAAAAAAGCAGAAATTCTCCTTATTTTAGGGCAAAAAGACAGAAAATCTCTTTTTTTCGGAAGCAAACAGTCAGAAATTCCCCTTATTTTGGGAAAAAATTGCAGAAATTTCCTTTACATTGGGGCAAAATTGCAGAAATTCCCCTTATTTTGGGGCAAAATTGAAGAAATTTCCCTTGTTATTGAAAAAAATTGAAGAAATTTTCCTTATTTTAGGGCAAAATTGCAGAAATTTCACTTATTTCAGAGAAAAAATGCAAAAATTTTTCTTATTTTGGGGCAAATAGGCAGAAATTCCCATTATTTTGGGGCAAAAAGGCAGAAATTCGACTTATTTTAGGGTAAAATTGCAGAAATTTCACATATTTCAGGGCAAAAAGGCAGAAATTTCCCGTATTTTGGGGCAAAATTGCAAAAATTTCACTTATTTCAGGGAAATAAGTCAGAAATTCCTCTTATTTTGGGGCAAAAAAGACAGAAATTCCCTTTGTTTTGGGAGAAAAAGACAGAAATTCCACATATTTAGAGGCAAAAATGCAGAAATTCCCCTTATTTTGGAGCAAAAATGAAGAAATTTTCCTTTTTATGGCAAAAAGGTATGCATTCCCATTATTTTCTGGCAAAAAGGCAGAAATTCCCTGTATTTTGGAGCAAAATTGCAGAAATTCCCCTAATTTTGGGGCAAAAGGCAGAAATTCCCTTTATTTTGGGACAAAAATCAGAAATTCCCCTTATATTGGGGCAAAATTCAAGAAATTTCCTTTATTTTGGGGTAAAATTGCAGGAATTTACCTTATTTTGGGGCAAAATTGCAGAAATTTCCTTAATTTGGGGCAAAATTGCATAAAATTCACTTATTTTCAGGTAAAAAGGCTGAAATTTTCTTTATTTTGGGGCAAAAAAAGAGAAATTCTTCTTATATTGGGGCAAAATTGCAGAAATTTCCCTTGTTATGGGAAAAAATTGAAGAAATTTCCCTTATTTTAGGGCAAAATTGCAGAAATTTCACTTATTTCAGAGAAATAAAGCAAAAATGTTTCTTATTTTGGGGCAAAAAAGTCAGAAAATCTCATTATTTTAGGGCAAAAAGGCAGAAATTCACCTTATTTTGCGGTAAAATTGCAGAAATTTCACATATTTCAGGGCAAAAAGGCAGAAATTTCCCTTTTTTGGGGCAAAATTGCAGAAATTTCACTTATTTCAGGGTAATAAGTCAGAAATTCCCCCTTATTTTGGGGCTAAAAATACAGAAATTCCCGTTGTTTTGGGGGAAAAAGACAGAAATTCCACTTATTTAGAGTCAAAAAGGCAGAAATTCCCCTTATTTTGAAGCAAAAATGAAGAAATTTCCCTTTTTTATGGCAAAAAGATATCATTTCCCTTATTTTTGGGAAAAAAGGCAGAAATTCCCCGTATTTTGGAGCAAAATTGCAGAAATTCCCCTAATTCTGGGGCAAAAGGCAGAAATTCCCTATATGTTGGGGCAAAAATACAGAAATTCTCCTTATTTTGTGGAAAAACTCAGAAATTCCACTTCTTTTGGGGCCAAATTCCAGAAATTTCCCTTATTTTGGGGCAAAATTGTAGAAATTTCACTTATTTTGGGGCAAAATTGCAGAAATTTCACTTATTTCAGGGAAAAAAGTCAGAAATTTTCCTTATTTTGGGGCAAAATAACAGAAATTCCTAATATTTTGTGGCAAAAATGCAGAAATTCCTCTTATTTTGAGGTAAAAAGGCTGAATTCCCCTAATTTGGGGGCAAAAAGGCAGAAATTTCTCTTATTTTGGGGCATAATTGCAGAAATTTCACTTATTTCAGGGTAATGAGTCAGAAATTCCTCTTATTTTGGGGCAAAAAAGAGAGAAATTCCCTTTGTTTTGTAGGAAAAAGACAGAAATTCCACTTATTTAGAGGCAAAAAAGCAGAAATTCCCCTTATTTTGGAGCAAAAATGAAGAAATTTCATTTTTTATGGCACAAAGGTATGCATTCCCATTATTTTCGGGCAAAAACGCAGAAATTCCCTGTATTTTGGAGCAAAATGCAGAAATTTCCCGTATTTTGGAGCAAAATTGCAGAAAATCCCCTAATTTTGGGGCAAAAATCAGAAAATCTCTTTATTTTGGGGCAAAATTCAAGAAATTCCCTTTTTTGGGGCAAAATTGGAGGAATTTACCTTATTTTTGGCAAAATTGCAGAAATTTCCCTTATTTGGGGCAAAATTGCAGAAATTTCACTTATTTTCAGGAAAAAGGGCTGATATTTCCTTTATTTTTGGGCAAAAAGGGAGAAATTTCTTTTATTTTGGGGAAAAATTGCAGAAATTTCTCTTATTATGGGGAAAAATTGCAGAAATTTTTCTTATTTTAGAACAAAATTGCAGAAATTTCACTTATTTCAGAGAAAAAAAGCAAAAATTTTTCTTATTTTGGGGCAAAAAGGAGGAAATTTCCATTATTTTGGGGCAAAAAGGCAAAAATTCGACTTATTTTGGGGTAAAATTGCAGAAATTCCCCTAATTTAGGGGCAAAAGGCAGAAATTCCCTTTATTTTGGGGCAAAAATCATAAATTCCCCTTATTTTGGGGCAAAATTCAAGAAATTTCTTTTAATTTGGGGCAAAATTGCAGGAATTTACCTTATTTTGGGGCAAAATTGCAGAAATTTTTCTTATTTGGGGCAAAATTGCAGAAACTTCAATTATTTTCAGGTAAAAAGGCTGAAATTTCCTTTATTTTGGGGCAAAAAGGGAGAAATTCCCCTTATTTTGGGGCAAAATTGAAGAAATTTCCCTTGTTATTGAAAAAAATTGCAGAAATTTTCCTTATTTTAGGGCAAAATTGCAGAAATTTCACTTATTTCAGAGAAAAAACGCAAAAATTTTTCTTATTTTGGGGCAAATAGGCAGAAATTCTCATTATTTTGGGGCAAAAAGGCAGAAATTCGACTTATTTTGGGGTAAAATTGCAGAAATTTCACATATTTCAGGGCAAAAAGGCAGAAATTCTAATTATTTTGGAGCAAAAATAAAGAAATTTCCCTTTTTTATGGCAAAATGTTATGCATTCCCCTTATTTTCGGGCAAAAAGGCAGAAATTCCCTGTGGTTTGGAGCAAAATTGCAGAAATTCCCCAAATTGTTGGGCTAAAATGCAGAAATTCCTATTATGTTGGGGCAAAAAGACAGAAATTCTCCTTATTTAAGGGCATAATTCAGAAATTCCACTTAATTTGGGGAAAAAATCCAAAATTTCTCTTATTTTGGGGCAAAAATTGCAGAAATTTCACTTATTTCAGGGAAAAAAGGCAGAAATTTTCCTTATTTTGGGGCAAAAATGTAGAAATTCTTAATATTTTGTGGCAAAAATGCAGAAATTCCCTTTATTTTGAGGGAAAAAGGCTGAAATTCCCCTTATTTGGGGGCAAAAAGGCAGAAATTTCCCTTATTTTGGGGCAAAAAGACAGTAATTCCCCTTATTTTGTGGCAAAAAGGTAGAAATTTCTTTTATTTCGGGGCAAAATTGCAGAAATATCACTTATTTCAGGGCCTAATTAAAAAATTCCTTTTATTTTGGGGCAAAAAGAGAGAAATTCCATTTATTTTTGGTTAAAAAGGGAGAAATTTCACTTATTTTGAGGTAAAAAGCAGAAATTCCTCTTATTTTGGGGCAAAAATGAAGAAATTTCCCTTTTTTGTGGCAAAAGGTATACATTCCCCTTACTTTCGGGATAAAAAGCCGAAATTCCCTGTATTTTGAAGCAAAATTGCAGAAATTTTCATAATTTGGGGCAAAATTGCATAAAATTCACTTATTTTCAGGTAAAAAGGCTGAAATTTTCTTTATTTTGGGGCAAAAAAAGAGAAATTCTTCTTATATTGGGGCAAAATTGCAGAAATTTCCCTTGTTATGGGAAAAAATTGAAGAAATTTCCCTTATTTTAGGGCAAAATTGCAGAAATTTCACTTATTTCAGAGAAATAAAGCAAAAATGTTTCTTATTTTGGGGCAAAAAAGTCAGAAAATCTCATTATTTTAGGGCAAAAAGGCAGAAATTCACCTTATTTTGCGGTAAAATTGCAGAAATTTCACATATTTCAGGGCAAAAAGGCAGAAATTTCCCTTTTTTGGGGCAAAATTGCAGAAATTTCACTTATTTCAGGGTAATAAGTCAGAAATTCCCCCTTATTTTGGGGCTAAAAATACAGAAATTCCCGTTGTTTTGGGGGAAAAAGACAGAAATTCCACTTATTTAGAGTCAAAAAGGCAGAAATTCCCCTTATTTTGAAGCAAAAATGAAGAAATTTCCCTTTTTTATGGCAAAAAGATATCATTTCCCTTATTTTTGGGAAAAAAGGCAGAAATTCCCCGTATTTTGGAGCAAAATTGCAGAAATTCCCCTAATTCTGGGGCAAAAGGCAGAAATTCCCTATATGTTGGGGCAAAAATACAGAAATTCTCCTTATTTTGTGGAAAAACTCAGAAATTCCACTTCTTTTGGGGCCAAATTCCAGAAATTTCCCTTATTTTGGGGCAAAATTGTAGAAATTTCACTTATTTTGGGGCAAAATTGCAGAAATTTCACTTATTTCAGGGAAAAAAGTCAGAAATTTTCCTTATTTTGGGGCAAAATAACAGAAATTCCTAATATTTTGTGGCAAAAATGCAGAAATTCCTCTTATTTTGAGGTAAAAAGGCTGAATTCCCCTAATTTGGGGGCAAAAAGGCAGAAATTTCTCTTATTTTGGGGCATAATTGCAGAAATTTCACTTATTTCAGGGTAATGAGTCAGAAATTCCTCTTATTTTGGGGCAAAAAAGAGAGAAATTCCCTTTGTTTTGTAGGAAAAAGACAGAAATTCCACTTATTTAGAGGCAAAAAAGCAGAAATTCCCCTTATTTTGGAGCAAAAATGAAGAAATTTCATTTTTTATGGCACAAAGGTATGCATTCCCATTATTTTCGGGCAAAAACGCAGAAATTCCCTGTATTTTGGAGCAAAATGCAGAAATTTCCCGTATTTTGGAGCAAAATTGCAGAAAATCCCCTAATTTTGGGGCAAAAATCAGAAAATCTCTTTATTTTGGGGCAAAATTCAAGAAATTCCCTTTTTTGGGGCAAAATTGGAGGAATTTACCTTATTTTTGGCAAAATTGCAGAAATTTCCCTTATTTGGGGCAAAATTGCAGAAATTTCACTTATTTTCAGGAAAAAGGGCTGATATTTCCTTTATTTTTGGGCAAAAAGGGAGAAATTTCTTTTATTTTGGGGAAAAATTGCAGAAATTTCTCTTATTATGGGGAAAAATTGCAGAAATTTTTCTTATTTTAGAACAAAATTGCAGAAATTTCACTTATTTCAGAGAAAAAAAGCAAAAATTTTTCTTATTTTGGGGCAAAAAGGAGGAAATTTCCATTATTTTGGGGCAAAAAGGCAAAAATTCGACTTATTTTGGGGTAAAATTGCAGAAATTCCCCTAATTTAGGGGCAAAAGGCAGAAATTCCCTTTATTTTGGGGCAAAAATCATAAATTCCCCTTATTTTGGGGCAAAATTCAAGAAATTTCTTTTAATTTGGGGCAAAATTGCAGGAATTTACCTTATTTTGGGGCAAAATTGCAGAAATTTTTCTTATTTGGGGCAAAATTGCAGAAACTTCAATTATTTTCAGGTAAAAAGGCTGAAATTTCCTTTATTTTGGGGCAAAAAGGGAGAAATTCCCCTTATTTTGGGGCAAAATTGAAGAAATTTCCCTTGTTATTGAAAAAAATTGCAGAAATTTTCCTTATTTTAGGGCAAAATTGCAGAAATTTCACTTATTTCAGAGAAAAAACGCAAAAATTTTTCTTATTTTGGGGCAAATAGGCAGAAATTCTCATTATTTTGGGGCAAAAAGGCAGAAATTCGACTTATTTTGGGGTAAAATTGCAGAAATTTCACATATTTCAGGGCAAAAAGGCAGAAATTCTAATTATTTTGGAGCAAAAATAAAGAAATTTCCCTTTTTTATGGCAAAATGTTATGCATTCCCCTTATTTTCGGGCAAAAAGGCAGAAATTCCCTGTGGTTTGGAGCAAAATTGCAGAAATTCCCCAAATTGTTGGGCTAAAATGCAGAAATTCCTATTATGTTGGGGCAAAAAGACAGAAATTCTCCTTATTTAAGGGCATAATTCAGAAATTCCACTTAATTTGGGGAAAAAATCCAAAATTTCTCTTATTTTGGGGCAAAAATTGCAGAAATTTCACTTATTTCAGGGAAAAAAGGCAGAAATTTTCCTTATTTTGGGGCAAAAATGTAGAAATTCTTAATATTTTGTGGCAAAAATGCAGAAATTCCCTTTATTTTGAGGGAAAAAGGCTGAAATTCCCCTTATTTGGGGGCAAAAAGGCAGAAATTTCCCTTATTTTGGGGCAAAAAGACAGTAATTCCCCTTATTTTGTGGCAAAAAGGTAGAAATTTCTTTTATTTCGGGGCAAAATTGCAGAAATATCACTTATTTCAGGGCCTAATTAAAAAATTCCTTTTATTTTGGGGCAAAAAGAGAGAAATTCCATTTATTTTTGGTTAAAAAGGGAGAAATTTCACTTATTTTGAGGTAAAAAGCAGAAATTCCTCTTATTTTGGGGCAAAAATGAAGAAATTTCCCTTTTTTGTGGCAAAAGGTATACATTCCCCTTACTTTCGGGATAAAAAGCCGAAATTCCCTGTATTTTGAAGCAAAATTGCAGAAATTTTCATAATTTTCAGGCAAAAAAGCAGAAATTCTCCTTATTTTAGGGCAAAAAGACAGAAAATCTCCTTTTTTCGGGTGCAAACAGTCAGAAATTCCCCTTATTTTGGGGCAAAATTGCAGAAATTTCCTTTACATTGTGGCAAAATTGCAGAAATTTCCCTTATTTTGGGGCAAAATTGCAGAAATTTCACTTATTTCAGGGTAATAAGTCAAAAATTCGCCTTATTTTGGGGCAAAAAAGACAGAAATTTCATTTGTTTTGGGGGAAAAAGACAGAAATTCCACTTAGTTAGAGGCAAAAATGCAGAAATTCCCCTTATTTTGGAGTAAAAATGAAGAAATTTTCCTTTTTATGGCAAAAAGGTATGCATTCCCATTATTTTCGTGCAAAAAGGCAGAAATTCCCCGTATTTTGGAGCAAAATTGCAGAAATTCCCCTAATTTTGGGGCAAAAGGCAGAAATTCCCTTTATTTTGGGGCAAAAATCAGAAATTCCCCTTATTTTGGGGCAAAATTCAAAAAATTTCCTTTATTTTGGGCAAAATTGCAGGAATTTACCTTATTTTGGGGCAAAATTGCAGAATTTCCTTTATTTGGGGCAAAATTGCATAAAATTCACTTATTTTTAGGTAAAAAGGCTGAAATTTCCTTTATTTTGGGGCAAAAAAAGAGAAATTCCCTTTATTTTGGGGCAAAATTGCAGAAATTTCCATTGTTATGGAAAAATTGTAAAAATTTCCCTTATTTTAGGGCAAAATTGCAGAAATTTCACTTAATTCAGAATAATAAGTCAGAAATTCCCGCATATTTTGGGGCAAAAAAGACAAAAATTCCCTTTGTTTTGGGGGAAAAAGACAGAAATTTCACTTATTTAGAGGCAAAAAGGCAGAAATTCCCATTATTTTGGAGCAAAAATGAAGAAATTTCCCTTTTTTATGGTAAAAAGTTATGCATTCCCCTTATTTTCTGGCAAAAAGGCAGAAATTCCCCGTATTTTGGAGCAAAATTGCAAAATTCCCCTAATTGTGGGGCAAAAATGCAGAAATTCCCAATATGTTGGGGCAAAAAGACAGAAATTCTCTTTATTTTGGGGCATAATTCATAAATTCCACTTATTTTGGGCAAAAATTCCAAAATTGCTCTTATTTTGGAGCAAAATTGCAGAAATTTCACTTATTTCAGGGAAAAAATGCAGAAATTTTCTTTATTTTGGGGCAAAAATGCAGAAATTCTTAATATTTTGTGGCGAAATGCAGAAATTCTCTTTATTTTGAGGGAAAAAGGCTGAAATTCCCCTTATTTGGGGGCAAAAAGGCAGAAATTTCCCTTATTTTGGGGCAAAAATACAGTAATTCCCCTTATTTTGTGGCATAAAGGCAGAAATTTCTTTTATTTTGGGGCAAAATTGCAGAAATATCACTTATTTCAGGGCCTAATTAAAAAATTCCTTATATTTTGGGGCAAAAAGAGAGAAATTCCATTTATTTTTGGTTTAAAAGGGAGAAATTTCACTTATTTTGAGGTAAAAAGCAAAAATACCTCTTATTTTGGGGCAAAAATGAAGAAATTTCCCTTTTTTGTGGCAAAAGGTATACATTCCCCTTACTTTCGGGATAAAAAGCCGAAATTCCCCATATTTTGAAGCAAAATTGCAGAAATTTTCATAATTTTCGGGCAAAAAAGCAAAAATTCTTATTTTAGGGCAAAAAGACAGAAAATCTCTTTTTTTCGGGAGCAAACATTCAGAAATTCCCCTTATTTTAGGGAAAAATTGCCGAAATTTCCTTTACATTGGGGCAAAATTGCAGAAATTTCCCTTATTTTGGGGCAAAATTGCAGAAATTTCACTTATTTCAGGGTAATAAGTCAGAAATTCCCCTTATTTTGGGGCAAAAAAGACAGAAATTCCCTTTGTTTTGGGGGAAAAAGACAGAAATTCCACTTAGTTAGATGCAAAAATGCAGAAATTCCCCTTATTTTGGAGCAAAAATGAAGAAATTTTCCTTTTTATGGCAAAAAGGTATGCATTCCCATTATTTTCTGGCAAAAAGGCAGAAATTCCCTGTATTTTGGAGCAAAATTGCAGAAATTCCCCTAATTTTGGGGTAAAAGGCAGAAATTCCCTTTATTTTGGGACAAAAATCAGAAATTCCCCTTATATTGGGGCAAAATTCAAGAAATTTCATTTATTTTGGGGTAAAATTGCAGGAATTTACCTTATTTTGGGGAAAAATTGCAGAAATTTCCTTAATTTGGGGCAAAATTGCGTAAAATTCACTTATTTTCAGGTAAAAAGGCTGAAATTTCCTTTATTTTGGGGCAAAAAAAGAGAAATTCCCCTTATTTTGGGAAAAAATTGCAGAAATTTCCCTTGTTACGGGAAAAAATTGCAGAAATTTCCCTTATTTTAGGACAAAATTGCAGAAATTTCACTTATTTCAGAGAAATAAAGCAAAAATGTTTCTTATTTTGGGGCAAAAAGGCAGAAAATCTCATTATTTTAGGGCAAAAAGGCAGAAATTCACCTTATTTTGCGGTAAAATTGCAGAAATTTCTCATATTTCAGAACAAAAAGGCAGAAATTTCCCTTTTTTTGGGGCAAAATTGCAGAAATTTCACTTATTTCAGGGTAATAAGTCAGAAATTCCCCCTTATTTTGGGGCTAAAAATACAGAAATTCCCGTTGTTTTGGGGGAAAAAGACAGAAATTCCACTTATTTAGAGGCAAAGAGGCAGAAATTCCTCTTATTTTGGAGCAAAAATGAAGAAATTTCCCTTTTTTATGGCAAAAAGATATGCATTTCCCTCATTTTTGGAAAAAAAGGCAGAAATTCTCCGTATTTTGGAGCACAATTGCAGAAATTCCCCTAATTCTGGGGCAAAAGGCAGAAATTCCCTATATGTTGGGGCAAAAAGACAGAAATTCTCCTTATTTTGGGGCAAAACTCAGAAATTCCACTTCTTTTGGGGCAAAATTCCAGAAATTTCCCTTATTTTGGGGCAAAATTGTAGAAATTTCACTTATTTTGGGGCAAAATTGCAGAAATTTCACTTATTTCAGGGAAAAAAGTAAGAAATTTTCCTTATTTTGGGGCAAAATAACAGAAATTCCTAATATTTTGTGGCAAAAATCCAGAAATTCCTCTTATTTTGAGGTAAAAATGCTGAATTCCCCTTAATTGGGGGAAAAAAGGCAGAAATTTTTCTTATTTTGGGGCAAAATTGCAGAAATTTCACTTATTTCAGGGTAATAAGTCAGAAATTCACCTTATTTTGGGGCAAAAAAGACAGAAATTCTCTTTGTTTTGGGGGAAAAAGACAGAAATTCAACTTAGTTAGAGGCAAAAATGCAGAAATTCCCTTTATTTTGGAGTAAAAATGAAGAAATTTTCCTTTTTATGGCAAAAAGGTATGCATTCCCATTATTTTCGTGCAAAAAGGCAGAAATTCCCCGTATTTTGGAGCAAAATTGCAGACATTTTCCTAATTTTGGGGCAAAAGGCAGAAATTCCCTTTATTTTGGGGCAAAAATCAGAAATTCCCCTTATTTTGGGGCAAAATTCAAAAAATTTCCTTTATTTTCGGGCAAAATTGCAGGAATTTACCTTATTTTGGGGCAAAATTGCAGAAATTTCCTTTATTTGGGGCAAAATTGCATAAAATTCATTTATTTTCAGGTAAAAAGGCTGAAAATTCCTTTATTTTGGGGCAAAAAAAGTGAAATTCCCCTTATTTTGGGGAAAAATTGCAGAAATTTCCCTTGTTATGGAAAAATTGCAGAAATTTCCCTTATTTTAGGGCAAAATTGCAGAAATTTCACTTATTTCAGGGTAATAAGTCAGAAATTCCCGCTTATTTTGGGGCAAAAAAGACAAAAATTGCCTTTGTTTTGGGGGAAAAAGACAGAAATTCCACTTATTTAGAGGCAAAAAGGCAGAAATTCCCATTATTTTGGAGCAAAAATGAAGAAATTTCCCTTTTTTATGGCAAAAAGTTATGCATTCCCCTTATTTTCGGGCAAAGAGGCAGAAATTCCCCGTATTTTGGAGCAAAATTGCAAAATTCCCCTAATTGTGGGGCAAAAATGCAGAAATTCCCAATATGTTGGGGCAAAAAGACAGAAATTCTCTTTATTTTGGGGCATAACTCAGAAATTCCACTTATTTTGGGCAAAAATTCCAAAATTTCTCTTATTTTGGGGCAAAATTGCAGAAATTTCACTTATTTCAGGGAAAAAATGCAGAAATTTTCTTTATTTTGGGGCAAAAATGCAGAAATTCTTAATATTTTGTGGCGAAAATGCAGAAATTCCCTTTATTTTGAGGGAAAAAAGCTGAAATTCCCATTATTTGGGGGGAAAAAGGCAGAAATTTCCCTTATTTTGGGGCAAAAAGACAGTAATTCCCCTTATTTTGTGGAATAAAGGCAGAAATTTCTTTTATTTTGGGTCAAAATTGCAGAAATATCACTTATTTCAGGGCCTAATTAAAAAATTTCTTATATTTTGGGGCAAAAAGAGAGAAATTCCATTTATTTTTGGTTTAAAAGAGAGAAATTTCACTTATTTTGAGGTAAAAAGCAAAAATACCTCTTATTTTGGGGCAAAAATGAAGAAATTTCCCTTTTTTGTGGCAAAAGGTATACATTCCCCTTACTTTCGGGATAAAAAGCCGAAATTCCCCATATTTTGAAGCAAAATTGCAGAAATTTTCATAATTTTCGGGCAAAAAAGCAGAAATTCTCCTTATTTTAGGGCAAAAAGACAGAAAATCTCTTTTTTTTCGGAAGCAAACAGTCAGAAATTCCCCTTATTTTGGGAAAAAATTGCAGAAATTTCCTTTACATTGGGGCAAAATTGCAGAAATTCCCCTTATTTTGGGGCAAAATTGAAGAAATTTCCCTTGTTATTGAAAAAAATTGAAGAAATTTTCCTTATTTTAGGGCAAAATTGCAGAAATTTCACTTATTTCAGAGAAAAAACGCAAAAATTTTTCTTATTTTGGGGCAAATAGGCAGAAATTCCCATTATTTTGGGGCAAAAAGGCAGAAATTCGACTTATTTTAGGGTAAAATTGCAGAAATTTCACATATTTCAGGGCAAAAAGGCAGAAATTTCCCGTATTTTGGGGCAAAATTGCAAAAATTTCACTTATTTCAGGGAAATAAGTCAGAAATTCCTCTTATTTTGGGGCAAAAAAGACAGAAATTCCCTTTGTTTTGGGAGAAAAAGACAGAAATTCCACATATTTAGAGGCAAAAATGCAGAAATTCCCCTTATTTTGGAGCAAAAATGAAGAAATTTTCCTTTTTATGGCAAAAAGGTATGCATTCCCATTATTTTCTGGCAAAAAGGCAGAAATTCCCTGTATTTTGGAGCAAAATTGCAGAAATTCCCCTAATTTTGGGGCAAAAGGCAGAAATTCCCTTTATTTTGGGACAAAAATCAGAAATTCCCCTTATATTGGGGCAAAATTCAAGAAATTTCCTTTATTTTGGGGTAAAATTGCAGGAATTTACCTTATTTTGGGGCAAAATTGCAGAAATTTCCTTAATTTGGGGCAAATTGCATAAAATTCACTTATTTTCAGGTAAAAAGGCTGAAATTTTCTTTATTTTGGGGCAAAAAAAGAGAAATTCTTCTTATATTGGGGCAAAATTGCAGAAATTTCCCTTGTTATGGGAAAAAATTGAAGAAATTTCCCTTATTTTAGGGCAAAATTGCAGAAATTTCACTTATTTCAGAGAAATAAAGCAAAAATGTTTCTTATTTTGGGGCAAAAAAGTCAGAAAATCTCATTATTTTAGGGCAAAAAGGCAGAAATTCACCTTATTTTGCGGTAAAATTGCAGAAATTTCACATATTTCAGGGCAAAAAGGCAGAAATTTCCCTTTTTTGGGGCAAAATTGCAGAAATTTCACTTATTTCAGGGTAATAAGTCAGAAATTCCCCCTTATTTTGGGGCTAAAAATACAGAAATTCCCGTTGTTTTGGGGGAAAAAGACAGAAATTCCACTTATTTAGAGTCAAAAAGGCAGAAATTCCCCTTATTTTGAAGCAAAAATGAAGAAATTTCCCTTTTTTATGGCAAAAAGATATCATTTCCCTTATTTTTGGGAAAAAAGGCAGAAATTCCCCGTATTTTGGAGCAAAATTGCAGAAATTCCCCTAATTCTGGGGCAAAAGGCAGAAATTCCCTATATGTTGGGGCAAAAATACAGAAATTCTCCTTATTTTGGGGAAAAACTCAGAAATTCCACTTCTTTTGGGGCCAAATTCCAGAAATTTCCCTTATTTTGGGGCAAAATTGTAGAAATTTCACTTATTTTGGGGCAAAATTGCAGAAATTTCACTTATTTCAGGGAAAAAAGTCAGAAATTTTCCTTATTTTGGGGCAAAATAACAGAAATTCCTAATATTTTGTGGCAAAAATGCAGAAATTCCTCTTATTTTGAGGTAAAAAGGCTGAATTCCCCTAATTTGGGGGCAAAAAGGCAGAAATTTCTCTTATTTTGGGGCATAATTGCAGAAATTTCACTTATTTCAGGGTAATGAGTCAGAAATTCCTCTTATTTTGGGGCAAAAAAGAGAGAAATTCCCTTTGTTTTGTAGGAAAAAGACAGAAATTCCACTTATTTAGAGGCAAAAAAGCAGAAATTCCCCTTATTTTGGAGCAAAAATGAAGAAATTTCATTTTTTATGGCAAAAAGGTATGCATTCCCATTATTTTCGGGCAAAAACGCAGAAATTCCCTGTATTTTGGAGCAAAATGCAGAAATTTCCCGTATTTTGGAGCAAAATTGCAGAAAATCCCCTAATTTTGGGGCAAAAATCAGAAAATCTCTTTATTTTGGGGCAAAATTCAAGAAATTCCCTTTTTTGGGGCAAAATTGGAGGAATTTACCTTATTTTTGGCAAAATTGCAGAAATTTCCCTTATTTGGGGCAAAATTGCAGAAATTTCACTTATTTTCAGGAAAAAGGGCTGATATTTCCTTTATTTTTGGGCAAAAAGGGAGAAATTTCTTTTATTTTGGGGAAAAATTGCAGAAATTTCTCTTATTATGGGGAAAAATTGCAGAAATTTTTCTTATTTTAGAACAAAATTGCAGAAATTTCACTTATTTCAGAGAAAAAAAGCAAAAATTTTTCTTATTTTGGGGCAAAAAGGAGGAAATTTCCATTATTTTGGGGCAAAAAGGCAAAAATTCGACTTATTTTGGGGTAAAATTGCAGAAATTCCCCTAATTTAGGGGCAAAAGGCAGAAATTCCCTTTATTTTGGGGCAAAAATCATAAATTCCCCTTATTTTGGGGCAAAATTCAAGAAATTTCTTTTAATTTGGGGCAAAATTGCAGGAATTTACCTTATTTTGGGGCAAAATTGCAGAAATTTTTCTTATTTGGGGCAAAATTGCAGAAACTTCAATTATTTTCAGGTAAAAAGGCTGAAATTTCCTTTATTTTGGGGCAAAAAGGGAGAAATTCCCCTTATTTTGGGGCAAAATTGAAGAAATTTCCCTTGTTATTGAAAAAAATTGCAGAAATTTTCCTTATTTTAGGGCAAAATTGCAGAAATTTCACTTATTTCAGAGAAAAAACGCAAAAATTTTTCTTATTTTGTGGCAAATAGGCAGAAATTCTCATTATTTTGGGGCAAAAAGGCAGAAATTCGACTTATTTTGGGGTAAAATTGCAGAAATTTCACATATTTCAGGGCAAAAAGGCAGAAATTCTAATTATTTTGGAGCAAAAATAAAGAAATTTCCCTTTTTTATGGCAAAATGTTATGCATTCCCCTTATTTTCGGGCAAAAAGGCAGAAATTCCCTGTGGTTTGGAGCAAAATTGCAGAAATTCCCCAAATTGTTGGGCTAAAATGCAGAAATTCCTATTATGTTGGGGCAAAAAGACAGAAATTCTCCTTATTTAAGGGCATAATTCAGAAATTCCACTTAATTTGGGGAAAAAATCCAAAATTTCTCTTATTTTGGGGCAAAAATTGCAGAAATTTCACTTATTTCAGGGAAAAAAGGCAGAAATTTTCCTTATTTTGGGGCAAAAATGTAGAAATTCTTAATATTTTGTGGCAAAAATGCAGAAATTCCCTTTATTTTGAGGGAAAAAGGCTGAAATTCCCCTTATTTGGGGGCAAAAAGGCAGAAATTTCCCTTATTTTGGGGCAAAAAGACAGTAATTCCCCTTATTTTGTGGCAAAAAGGTAGAAATTTCTTTTATTTCGGGGCAAAATTGCAGAAATATCACTTATTTCAGGGCCTAATTAAAAAATTCCTTTTATTTTGGGGCAAAAAGAGAGAAATTCCATTTATTTTTGGTTAAAAAGGGAGAAATTTCACTTATTTTGAGGTAAAAAGCAGAAATTCCTCTTATTTTGGGGCAAAAATGAAGAAATTTCCCTTTTTTGTGGCAAAAGGTATACATTCCCCTTACTTTCGGGATAAAAAGCCGAAATTCCCTGTATTTTGAAGCAAAATTGCAGAAATTTTCATAATTTTCAGGCAAAAAAGCAGAAATTCTCCTTATTTTAGGGCAAAAAGACAGAAAATCTCCTTTTTTCGGGTGCAAACAGTCAGAAATTCCCCTTATTTTGGGGCAAAATTGCAGAAATTTCCTTTACATTGTGGCAAAATTGCAGAAATTTCCCTTATTTTGGGGCAAAATTGCAGAAATTTCACTTATTTCAGGGTAATAAGTCAAAAATTCGCCTTATTTTGGGGCAAAAAAGACAGAAATTTCATTTGTTTTGGGGGAAAAAGACAGAAATTCCACTTAGTTAGAGGCAAAAATGCAGAAATTCCCCTTATTTTGGAGTAAAAATGAAGAAATTTTCCTTTTTATGGCAAAAAGGTATGCATTCCCATTATTTTCGTGCAAAAAGGCAGAAATTCCCCGTATTTTGGAGCAAAATTGCAGAAATTCCCCTAATTTTGGGGCAAAAGGCAGAAATTCCCTTTATTTTGGGGCAAAAATCAGAAATTCCCCTTATTTTGGGGCAAAATTCAAAAAATTTCCTTTATTTTGGGCAAAATTGCAGGAATTTACCTTATTTTGGGGCAAAATTGCAGAATTTCCTTTATTTGGGGCAAAATTGCATAAAATTCACTTATTTTTAGGTAAAAAGGCTGAAATTTCCTTTATTTTGGGGCAAAAAAAGAGAAATTCCCTTTATTTTGGGGCAAAATTGCAGAAATTTCCATTGTTATGGAAAAATTGTAAAAATTTCCCTTATTTTAGGGCAAAATTGCAGAAATTTCACTTAATTCAGAATAATAAGTCAGAAATTCCCGCATATTTTGGGGCAAAAAAGACAAAAATTCCCTTTGTTTTGGGGGAAAAAGACAGAAATTTCACTTATTTAGAGGCAAAAAGGCAGAAATTCCCATTATTTTGGAGCAAAAATGAAGAAATTTCCCTTTTTTATGGTAAAAAGTTATGCATTCCCCTTATTTTCTGGCAAAAAGGCAGAAATTCCCCGTATTTTGGAGCAAAATTGCAAAATTCCCCTAATTGTGGGGCAAAAATGCAGAAATTCCCAATATGTTGGGGCAAAATGACAGAAATTCTCTTTATTTTGGGGCATAATTCATAAATTCCACTTATTTTGGGCAAAAATTCCAAAATTGCTCTTATTTTGGAGCAAAATTGCAGAAATTTCACTTATTTCAGGGAAAAAATGCAGAAATTTTCTTTATTTTGGGGCAAAAATGCAGAAATTCTTAATATTTTGTGGCGAAATGCAGAAATTCTCTTTATTTTGAGGGAAAAAGGCTGAAATTCCCCTTATTTGGGGGCAAAAAGGCAGAAATTTCCCTTATTTTGGGGCAAAAATACAGTAATTCCCCTTATTTTGTGGCATAAAGGCAGAAATTTCTTTTATTTTGGGGCAAAATTGCAGAAATATCACTTATTTCAGGGCCTAATTAAAAAATTCCTTATATTTTGGGGCAAAAAGAGAGAAATTCCATTTATTTTTGGTTTAAAAGGGAGAAATTTCACTTATTTTGAGGTAAAAAGCAAAAATACCTCTTATTTTGGGGCAAAAATGAAGAAATTTCCCTTTTTTGTGGCAAAAGGTATACATTCCCCTTACTTTCGGGATAAAAAGCCGAAATTCCCCATATTTTGAAGCAAAATTGCAGAAATTTTCATAATTTTCGGGCAAAAAAGCAAAAATTCTTATTTTAGGGCAAAAAGACAGAAAATCTCTTTTTTTCAGGAGCAAACATTCAGAAATTCCCCTTATTTTGGGGAAAAATTGCCGAAATTTCCTTTACATTGGGGCAAAATTGCAGAAATTTCCCTTATTTTGGGGCAAAATTGCAGAAATTTCACTTATTTCAGGGTAATAAGTCAGAAATTCCCCTTATTTTGGGGCAAAAAAGACAGAAATTCCCTTTGTTTTGGGGGAAAAAGACAGAAATTCCACTTAGTTAGATGCAAAAATGCAGAAATTCCCCTTATTTTGGAGCAAAAATGAAGAAATTTTCCTTTTTATGGCAAAAAGGTATGCATTCCCATTATTTTCTGGCAAAAAGGCAGAAATTCCCTGTATTTTGGAGCAAAATTGCAGAAATTCCCCTAATTTTGGGGTAAAAGGCAGAAATTCCCTTTATTTTGGGACAAAAATCAGAAATTCCCCTTATATTGGGGCAAAATTCAAGAAATTTCATTTATTTTGGGGTAAAATTGCAGGAATTTACCTTATTTTGGGGAAAAATTGCAGAAATTTCCTTAATTTGGGGCAAAATTGCATAAAATTCACTTATTTTCAGGTAAAAAGGCTGAAATTTCCTTTATTTTGGGGCAAAAAAAGAGAAATTCCCCTTATTTTGGGGAAAAATTGCAGAAATTTCCCTTGTTACGGGAAAAAATTGCAGAAATTTCCCTTATTTTAGGACAAAATTGCAGAAATTTCACTTATTTCAGAGAAATAAAGCAAAAATGTTTCTTATTTTGGGGCAAAAAGGCAGAAAATCTCATTATTTTAGGGCAAAAAGGCAGAAATTCACCTTATTTTGCGGTAAAATTGCAGAAATTTCTCATATTTCAGAACAAAAAGGCAGAAATTTCCCTTTTTTTGGGGCAAAATTGCAGAAATTTCACTTATTTCAGGGTAATAAGTCAGAAATTCCCCCTTATTTTGGGGCTAAAAATACAGAAATTCCCGTTGTTTTGGGGGAAAAAGACAGAAATTCCACTTATTTAGAGGCAAAGAGGCAGAAATTCCTCTTATTTTGGAGCAAAAATGAAGAAATTTCCCTTTTTTATGGCAAAAAGATATGCATTTCCCTCATTTTTGGAAAAAAAGGCAGAAATTCTCCGTATTTTGGAGCACAATTGCAGAAATTCCCCTAATTCTGGGGCAAAAAGGCAGAAATTCCCTATATGTTGGGGCAAAAAGACAGAAATTCTCCTTATTTTGGGGCAAAACTCAGAAATTCCACTTCTTTTGGGGCAAAATTCCAGAAATTTCCCTTATTTTGGGGCAAAATTGTAGAAATTTCACTTATTTTGGGGCAAAATTGCAGAAATTTCACTTATTTCAGGGAAAAAAGTAAGAAATTTTCCTTATTTTGGGGCAAAATAACAGAAATTCCTAATATTTTGTGGCAAAAATCCAGAAATTCCTCTTATTTTGAGGTAAAAATGCTGAATTCCCCTTAATTGGGGGAAAAAAGGCAGAAATTTTTCTTATTTTGGGGCAAAATTGCAGAAATTTCACTTATTTCAGGGTAATAAGTCAGAAATTCACCTTATTTTGGGGCAAAAAAGACAGAAATTCTCTTTGTTTTGGGGGAAAAAGACAGAAATTCAACTTAGTTAGAGGCAAAAATGCAGAAATTCCCTTTATTTTGGAGTAAAAATGAAGAAATTTTCCTTTTTATGGCAAAAAGGTATGCATTCCCATTATTTTCGTGCAAAAAGGCAGAAATTCCCCGTATTTTGGAGCAAAATTGCAGACATTTTCCTAATTTTGGGGCAAAAGGCAGAAATTCCCTTTATTTTGGGGCAAAAATCAGAAATTCCCCTTATTTTGGGGCAAAATTCAAAAAATTTCCTTTATTTTCGGGCAAAATTGCAGGAATTTACCTTATTTTGGGGCAAAATTGCAGAAATTTCCTTTATTTGGGGCAAAATTGCATAAAATTCATTTATTTTCAGGTAAAAAGGCTGAAAATTCCTTTATTTTGGGGCAAAAAAAGTGAAATTCCCCTTATTTTGGGGAAAAATTGCAGAAATTTCCCTTGTTATGGAAAAATTGCAGAAATTTCCCTTATTTTAGGGCAAAATTGCAGAAATTTCACTTATTTCAGGGTAATAAGTCAGAAATTCCCGCTTATTTTGGGGCAAAAAAGACAAAAATTGCCTTTGTTTTGGGGGAAAAAGACAGAAATTCCACTTATTTAGAGGCAAAAAGGCAGAAATTCCCATTATTTTGGAGCAAAAATGAAGAAATTTCCCTTTTTTATGGCAAAAAGTTATGCATTCCCCTTATTTTCGGGCAAAGAGGCAGAAATTCCCCGTATTTTGGAGCAAAATTGCAAAATTCCCCTAATTGTGGGGCAAAAATGCAGAAATTCCCAATATGTTGGGGCAAAAAGACAGAAATTCTCTTTATTTTGGGGCATAACTCAGAAATTCCACTTATTTTGGGCAAAAATTCCAAAATTTCTCTTATTTTGGGGCAAAATTGCAGAAATTTCACTTATTTCAGGGAAAAAATGCAGAAATTTTCTTTATTTTGGGGCAAAAATGCAGAAATTCTTAATATTTTGTGGCGAAAATGCAGAAATTCCCTTTATTTTGAGGGAAAAAAGCTGAAATTCCCATTATTTGGGGGGAAAAAGGCAGAAATTTCCCTTATTTTGGGGCAAAAAGACAGTAATTCCCCTTATTTTGTGGAATAAAGGCAGAAATTTCTTTTATTTTGGGTCAAAATTGCAGAAATATCACTTATTTCAGGGCCTAATTAAAAAATTTCTTATATTTTGGGGCAAAAAGAGAGAAATTCCATTTATTTTTGGTTTAAAAGAGAGAAATTTCACTTATTTTGAGGTAAAAAGCAAAAATACCTCTTATTTTGGGGCAAAAATGAAGAAATTTCCCTTTTTTGTGGCAAAAGGTATACATTCCCCTTACTTTCGGGATAAAAAGCCGAAATTCCCCATATTTTGAAGCAAAATTGCAGAAATTTTCATAATTTTCGGGCAAAAAAGCAGAAATTCTCCTTATTTTAGGGCAAAAAGACAGAAAATCTCTTTTTTTCGGAAGCAAACAGTCAGAAATTCCCCTTATTTTGGGAAAAAATTGCAGAAATTTCCTTTACATTGGGGCAAAATTGCAGAAATTCCCCTTATTTTGGGGCAAAATTGAAGAAATTTCCCTTGTTATTGAAAAAAATTGAAGAAATTTTCCTTATTTTAGGGCAAAATTGCAGAAATTTCACTTATTTCAGAGAAAAAACGCAAAAATTTTTCTTATTTTGGGGCAAATAGGCAGAAATTCCCATTATTTTGGGGCAAAAAGGCAGAAATTCGACTTATTTTAGGGTAAAATTGCAGAAATTTCACATATTTCAGGGCAAAAAGGCAGAAATTTCCCGTATTTTGGGGCAAAATTGCAAAAATTTCACTTATTTCAGGGAAATAAGTCAGAAATTCCTCTTATTTTGGGGCAAAAAAGACAGAAATTCCCTTTGTTTTGGGAGAAAAAGACAGAAATTCCACATATTTAGAGGCAAAAATGCAGAAATTCCCCTTATTTTGGAGCAAAAATGAAGAAATTTTCCTTTTTATGGCAAAAAGGTATGCATTCCCATTATTTTCTGGCAAAAAGGCAGAAATTCCCTGTATTTTGGAGCAAAATTGCAGAAATTCCCCTAATTTTGGGGCAAAAGGCAGAAATTCCCTTTATTTTGGGACAAAAATCAGAAATTCCCCTTATATTGGGGCAAAATTCAAGAAATTTCCTTTATTTTGGGGTAAAATTGCAGGAATTTACCTTATTTTGGGGCAAAATTGCAGAAATTTCCTTAATTTGGGGCAAAATTGCATAAAATTCACTTATTTTCAGGTAAAAAGGCTGAAATTTTCTTTATTTTGGGGCAAAAAAAGAGAAATTCTTCTTATATTGGGGCAAAATTGCAGAAATTTCCCTTGTTATGGGAAAAAATTGAAGAAATTTCCCTTATTTTAGGGCAAAATTGCAGAAATTTCACTTATTTCAGAGAAATAAAGCAAAAATGTTTCTTATTTTGGGGCAAAAAAGTCAGAAAATCTCATTATTTTAGGGCAAAAAGGCAGAAATTCACCTTATTTTGCGGTAAAATTGCAGAAATTTCACATATTTCAGGGCAAAAAGGCAGAAATTTCCCTTTTTTTGGGGCAAAATTGCAGAAATTTCACTTATTTCAGGGTAATAAGTCAGAAATTCCCCCTTATTTTGGGGCTAAAAATACAGAAATTCCCATTGTTTTGGGGGAAAAAGACAGAAATTCCACTTATTTAGAGTCAAAAAGGCAGAAATTCCCCTTATTTTGAAGCAAAAATGAAGAAATTTCCCTTTTTTATGGCAAAAAGATATCATTTCCCTTATTTTTGGGAAAAAAGGCAGAAATTCCCCGTATTTTGGAGCAAAATTGCAGAAATTCCCCTAATTCTGGGGCAAAAGGCAGAAATTCCCTATATGTTGGGGCAAAAATACAGAAATTCTCCTTATTTTGGGGAAAAACTCAGAAATTCCACTTCTTTTGGGGCCAAATTCCAGAAATTTCCCTTATTTTGGGGCAAAATTGTAGAAATTTCACTTATTTTGGGGCAAAATTGCAGAAATTTCACTTATTTCAGGGAAAAAAGTCAGAAATTTTCCTTATTTTGGGGCAAAATAACAGAAATTCCTAATATTTTGTGGCAAAAATGCAGAAATTCCTCTTATTTTGAGGTAAAAAGGCTGAATTCCCCTAATTTGGGGGCAAAAAGGCAGAAATTTCTCTTATTTTGGGGCATAATTGCAGAAATTTCACTTATTTCAGGGTAATGAGTCAGAAATTCCTCTTATTTTGGGGCAAAAAAGAGAGAAATTCCCTTTGTTTTGTAGGAAAAAGACAGAAATTCCACTTATTTAGAGGCAAAAAAGCAGAAATTCCCCTTATTTTGGAGCAAAAATGAAGAAATTTCATTTTTTATGGCAAAAAGGTATGCATTCCCATTATTTTCGGGCAAAAACGCAGAAATTCCCTGTATTTTGGAGCAAAAAGGCAGAAATTTCCCGTATTTTGGAGCAAAATTGCAGAAAATCCCCTAATTTTGGGGCAAAAATCAGAAAATCTCTTTATTTTGGGGCAAAATTCAAGAAATTCCCTTTTTTGGGGCAAAATTGGAGGAATTTACCTTATTTTTGGCAAAATTGCAGAAATTTTCCTTATTTGGGGAAAATTGCAGAAATTTCACTTATTTTCAGGAAAAAGGGCTGATATTTCCTTTATTTTTGGGCAAAAAGGGAGAAATTTCTTTTATTTTGGGGAAAAATTGCAGAAATTTCTCTTATTATGGGGAAAAATTGCAGAAATTTTTCTTATTTTAGAACAAAATTGCAGAAATTTCACTTATTTCAGAGAAAAAAAGCAAAAATTTTTCTTATTTTGGGGCAAAAAGGAGGAAATTTCCATTATTTTGGGGCAAAAAGGCAAAAATTCGACTTATTTTGGGGTAAAATTGCAGAAATTCTCTAAAATTAGGGGCAAAAGGCAGAAATTCCCTATATTTTGGGGCAAAAATCATAAATTCCCCTTATTTTGGGGCAAAATTCAAGAAATTTCCTTTAATTTGGGGCAAAATTGCAGGAATTTACCTTATTTTGGGGCAAAATTGCAGAAATTTTTCTTATTTGGGGCAAAATTGCAGAAACTTCAATTATTTTCAGGTAAATATGCTGAAATTTCCTTTATTTTGGGGCAAAAAGGGAGAAATTCCCCTTATTTTGGGGCAAAATTGAAGAAATTTCCCTTGTTATTGAAAAAAATTGCAGAAATTTTCCTTATTTTAGGGCAAAATTGCAGAAATTTCACTTATTTCAGAGAAAAAACGCAAAAATTTTTCTTATTTTGGGGCAAATAAGCAGAAATTCCCATTATTTTGGGGCAAAAAGGCAGAAATTCGACTTATTTTGGGGTAAAATTGCAGAAATTTCACATATTTTAGGGCAAAAAGGCAGAAATTTCCCTTATTTTGGGGCAAAATTGCAGAAATTTCACTTATTTCATGGTAATAAGTCAGAAATTCCCTTTATTTTGGGTCAAAAAAGACAAAAATTCCTTTTGTTTTGGGGGAAAAATACAGAAATTCCACTTATTTAGAGGCAAAAAGGCAGAAATTCCCATTATTTTGGAGCAAAAATGAAGAAATTTCCCTTTTTTATGGCAAAAAGTTATGCATTCCCCTTATTTTCGGGCAAAAAGGCAGAAATTCCCCGTATTTTGGAGCAAAATTGCAGAAATTCCCCTAATTGTTGGGCAAAAATGCAGAAATTCCTAATATGTTGGGGCAAGAAGACAGAAATTCTCCTTATTTAAGGGCATAATTCAGAAATTCCACTTATTTTGGGGAAAAAATCCAAAATTTCTCTTATTTTGGGGCAAAATTGCACAAATTTCACTTATTTCAGGGAAAAAAGGCAGAAATTTTCCTTATTTTGGGGCAAAAATGTAGAAATTCTTAATATTTTGTGGCAAAAATGCAGAAATTCGCTTTATTTTGAGGTAAAAAGGCTGAAATTCCCCTTATTTGGGGGCAAAAAGGCAGAAATTTCCCTTATTTTGGGTCAAAAAGACAGTAATTCCCCTTATTTTGTGGCAAAAAGGTAGAAATTTCTTTTATTTCGGGGCAAAATTGCAGAAATATCACTTATTTCAGGGCCTAATTCAAAAATTCCTTTTATTTTGGGGCAAAAAGAGAGAAATTCCATTTATTTTTGGTTAAAAAGGGAGAAATTTCACTTATTTTGAGGTAAAAAGCAGAAATTCCTCTTATTTTGGGGCAAAAATGAAGAAATTTCCCTTTTTTGTGGCAATAGGTATACATTCCCCTTACTTTCGGGATAAAAAGCCGAAATTCCCCGTATTTTGAAGCAAAATTGCAGAAATTTTCATAATTTTCGGGCAAAAAAGCAGAAATTCTCCTTATTTTAGGGCAAAAAGACAGAAAATCTCCTTTTTTCGGGAGCAAAGAGTCAGAAATTCCCCTTATTTTGGGGCACAATTGCAGAAATTTCCTTTACATTGTGGCAAAATTGCAGAAATTTCCCTTATTTTGGGGCAAAATTGCAGAAATTTCACTTATTTCAGGGTAATAAGTCAGAAATTCCCCATATTTTGGGGCAAAAAAGACAGAAATTCCCTTTGTTTTGGGGGAAAAAGACAGAAATTCCACTTAGAGGCAAAAATGCAGAAATTTCCCTTATTTTGGAGCAAAAATGAAGAAATTTTCCTTTTTATGGCAAAAAGGTATGCATTCCCATTATTTTCTGGCAAAAAGGCAGAAATTCCCCGTATTTTGGAGCAAAATTGCAGAAATTGCCCTAATTTTGGGGCAAAAAGCAGAAATTCCCTTTATTTTGGGGCAAAAATCAGAAATTCCCCTTATTTTGGGGCAAAATTCAAAAAATTTCCTTTATTTTGGGGCAAAATTGCAGGAATTTACCTTATTTTGGGGCAAAATTGCAGAAATTTCCTTTATTTGGGGCAAAATTGCATAAAATTCACTTATTTTCAAGTAAAAAGGCTGAAATTTCCTTTATTTTGGGGCAAAAAAGAGAAATTCCCCTTATTTTGGGTCAAAATTGCAGAAATTTCCCTTATTATGGAAAAATTGCAGAAATTTCCATATTTTAGGGAAAAATTGCAGAAATTTCACTTATTTCAGGGTAATAAGTCAGAAATTCCCGCTTATTTTGGGGCAAAAAATGCAGAAATTCCCGTTGTTTGGGGGGAACAAGATAGAAATTCCACTTATTTAGAGGCAAAAAGGCAGAAAATCCCCTTATTTTGGGGCAAAATTGCAGAAATTTCCTTTACATTGGGGCAAAATTGCAGAAATTTCCCTTATTTTGGGGCAAAATTGCAGAAATTTCACTTATTTCAGGGTAATAAGTCAGAAATTCCCCTTATTTTGGGGCAAAAAAGACAAATATTCTCTTTGTTTTGGGGGAAAAAGACAGAAATTCCACTTAGTTAGAAGCAAAAATTCAGAAATTCCCCTTATTTTGGAGCAAAAATGAAGAAATTTTTCTTTTTATGGCAAAAAGGTATGCATTCCCATTATTTTCTGGCAAAAAGTCAGAAATTCCCCGTATTTTGGAGAAAATTGCAGAAATTCCCCTAATTTTGGGGCAAAAGGCAGAAATTCCCTTTATTTTGGGACTAAAATCAGACATTCCCCTTATTTTGGGGCAAAATTGCAGAAATTTCCTTATTTGGGGCAAAATTGCATAAAATTCACTTATTTTCAGGTAAAAAGGCTGAAATTTTCTTTATTTTGGGACAAAAAAAGAGAAATTCCCCTTATTTTGGGGCAAAATTGCAGAAATTTCCCTTGTTATGGGAAAAAATTGCAGAAATTTCCCTTATTTTAGGACAAAATTGCAGAAATTTCACTTATTTCAGAGAAATAATGCAAAAATGTTTCTTATTTTGGGGCAAAAAGGCAGAAACTCTCATTATTTTAGGGCAAAAAGGCAGAAATTCACCTTATTTTGCGGTAAAATTGCAGAAATTTCACATATTTCAGGGCAAAAAGGCAGAAATTTCCCTTGTTTGGGGGCAAAATTGTAGAAATTTCACTTATTTCAGGGTAATAAGTCAGAAATTCCCCCTTATTTTGGGGCTAAAAATACAGAAATTCCCATTGTTTTGGGGAAAAAAGACAGAAATTCCACTTATTTGGAGTCAAAAAGGCAGAAATTCCCCTTATTTTGGAGCAAATATGAAGAAATTTTCCTTTTTTATGGCAAAAAGATATGCATTTCCCTTATTTTTGAGAAAAAAGGCAGAAATTCCCCGTATTTTGGAGCAAAATTGCAGAAATTCCCCTAATTCTGGGGCAAAAGGCAGAAATTCCCTATATGTTGGGGCAAAAAGACAGAAATTCTCCTTATTTTGGGGCAAAACTCAGAAATTCCACTTCTTTTGGGGCAAAATTCCAGAAATTTCCCTTATTTTGGGGCAAAATTGTAGAAATTTCACTTATTTTGGGGCAAAATTGCAGAAATTTCACTTATTTCAGGGAAAAAAGTCAGAAATTTTCCTTATTTTGGGGCAAAATAACAGAAATTCCTAATATTTTGTGGCAAAAATGCAGAAATTCCTCTTATTTTGAGGTAAAAAGGCTGAAATAACCTTATTTGGGGGCAAAAAGGCAGAAATTTCCCTTATTTTGGGGCAAAATTGCAGAAATTTCACTTATTTCAGGGTAATGAGTCAGAAATTCCTCTTATTTTGGAGCAAAAAAGAGAGAAATTCCCTTTGTTTTGTGGGAAAAAGACAGAAATTCCACTTATTTAGAGGCAAAAAGGCAGAAATTCCCCTTATTTTGGAGCAAAAATGAAGAAATTTCATTTTTTATGGCAAAAAGTTATGCATACCCATTATTTTCGGGCAAAAACGCAGAAATTCCCTGTATTTTGGAGCAAAAAGGCAGAAATTCCCCGTATTTTGGAGCAAAATTGCAGAAAATCCCCTAATTTTGGAGCAAAAATCAGAAACTCTCTTTATTTTGGGGCAAAATTCAAGAAATTCCCTTTATTTTGGGGCAAAATTGGAGGAATTTACCTTATTATTGGGCAAAATTGCAGAAATTTCCCTTATTTGGGGCAAAATTGCAGAAATATCACTTATTTTCAGGAATAAGGGCTGATTTATCCTTTATTTTGGGGCAAAAAGGGAGAAATTTCTCTTAGTTTGCGGCAAAATTGCAGAAATTTTTCTTATTTGGGGCAAAATTGCAGAAACTTCAATTATTTTCAGGTAAAAAGGCTGAAATTTCCTTTATTTTGGGGCAAAAAGGGAGAAATTCCCCTTATTTTGGGGCAAAATTGAAGAAATTTCCCTTGTTATTGAAAAAAATTGCAGAAATTTTCCTTATTTTAGGGCAAAATTGCAGAAATTTCACTTATTTCAGAGAAAAAACGCAAAAATTTTTCTTATTTTGGGGCAAAAAGGCAGAAATTCCCATTATTTTGGGGCAAAAAGGCAGAAATTGGACTTATTTTGGGGTAAAATTGCAGAAATTTCACATATTTCAGGGCAAAAAGGCAGAAATTTCCCTTATTTTGGGGCAAAATTGCAGAAATTTCACTTATTTCATGGTAATAAGTCAGAAATTCCTTTTATTTTGGGGCAAAAAAGACAAAAATTCCTTTTGTTTTGGGGGAAAAAGACAGAAATTCCACTTATTTAGAGGCAAAAATGCAGAAATTCCCATTATTTTGGAGCAAAAATGAAGAAATTTCCCTTTTTTATGGCAAAAAGTTATGGATTCCCCTTATTTTCGGGCAAAAAGGCAGAAATTCCCCATATTTTGGAGCAAAATTGCAGAAATTCCCCTAATTGTTGGGCAAAAATTCAGAAATTTCTAATATGTTTGGGCAAAAATACAGAAATTCTCCTTATTTAAAGGCATAATCCAGAAATTCCACATATTTTGGAAAAAAATCCAAAATTTCTCTTATTTTGGGGCAAAATTGCACAAATTTCAATTATTTCAGGGAAAAAAGGCAGAAATTTTCCTTATTTTGGGGCAAAAATGTATAAATTCTTAATATTTTGTGGCAAAAATGCAGAAATTCGCTTTATTTTGAGAGAAAAAGGCTGAAATTCCCCTTATTTGGGGGCAAAAAGGCAGAAATTTCCCTTATTTTGGGGCAAAAAGACAGTAATTCCCCTTATTTTGTGGCAAAAAGGTAGAAATTTCTTTTATTTCCGGGCAAAATTGCAGAAATATCACTTATTTCAGGGCCTAATTCAAAAGTTCCTTTTATTTTGGGGCAAAAAGAGAGAAATTCCATTTATTTTTGGTTAAAAAGGGAGAAATTTCACTTATTTTGAGGTAAAAATAAGAAATTCCTCTTATTTTGGGGCAAAAATGAAGAAATTTCCCTTTTTTGTGGCAAAAGGTATACATTCCCCTTACTTTCGGGATAAAAAGCCGAAATTCCCCGTATTTTGAAGAAAAATTGCAGAAATTTTCATAATTTTCGGGCAAAAAAGCAGAAATTCTCCTTATTTTAGGGCAAAAAGACAGAAAATCTCCTTTTTTCGGGAACAAACAGTCAGAAATTCCCCTTATTTTGGGGCAAAATTGCAGAAATTTCCTTTACATGGTGGCAAAATTGCAGAAATTTCTTTTATTTTGGGGCAAAATTGCAGAAATTTCCCTTATTTCAGGGTAATAAGTCAGAAATTCCCCTTATTTTGGGGCAAAAAAGACAGAAATTCCCTTTGTGTTGGGGGAAAAAGACAGAAATTCCACTTAGTTAGAGGCAAAAATGCAGAAATTCCCCTTATTTTCGAGCAAATAAAAAGAAATTTTCCTTTTTATGGCAAAAAGGTATGCATTCCCATTATTTTCGTGCAAAAAGGCAGAAATTCCCCGTATTTTGGAGCAAAATTGCAGAAATTGCCCTAATTTTGGGGCAAAAGGCAGAAATTCCCTGTATTTTGGAGCAAAAAGGCAGAAATTCCCCGTATTTTGGAGGAAAATTGCAGAAAATCCCCTATTTTTGGGGCAAAAATCAGAAAATCTTTTTATTTTGGGGCAAAATTCAAGAAATTCCCTTTATTTTGGGGCAAAATTTCAGGAATTTACCTTATTTTGGAACAAAATTGCAGAAATTTCCTTTATTTGGGGCAAAATTGCATAAAATTCACTTATTTTCAAGTAAAAAGGCTGAAATTTCCTTTATTTTGGGGCAAAAAAGAGAAATTCCCCTTATTTTGGGTCAAAATTGCAGAAATTTCCCTTATTATGGAAAAATTGCAGAAATTTCCATATTTTAGGGCAAAATTGCAGAAATTTCACTTATTTCAGGGTAATAAGTCAGAAATTCCCGCTTATTTTGGGGCAAAAAATACAGAAATTCCCGTTGTTTTGGGGGAATAAGATAGAAATTCCACTTATTTAGGGGCAAAAAGGCAGAAATTCCCCTTATTTTGGGGCAAAATTGCAGAAATTTCCTTTACATTGGGGCAAAATTGCAGAAATTTCCCATATTTTGGGGCAAAATTGCAGAAATTTCACTTATTTCAGGGTAATAAGTAAGAAATTCCCCTTATTTTGGGGCAAAAAAGACAAATATTCTCTTTGTTTTGGGGGAAAAAAACAGAAATTCCACTTAGAGGCAAAAATGCAGAAATTCCCCTTATTTTGGAGCAAAAATGAAGAAATTTTTTTATTTATGGCAAAAAGGTATGTATTCCCATTATTTTCTGGCAAAAAGGCAGAAATTCCCCGTATTTTGTAGCAAAATTGCAGAAATTCCCCTAATTTTGGGACAAAAGTCAGAAATTCCCTTTATTTTGGGACAAAATTCAGACATTCCCCTTATTTTGGGGCAAAATTCAAGAAATTTCCTTTATTTCGGTTTAAAATTGCAGGAATTTACCTTATTTTGGGGCAAAATTGCAGAAATTTGCTTAATTTGGGGCAAAATTGCATAAAATTCACTTTTTTCAGGTAAAAAGGCTGAAATTTTCTTTATTTTGGGGCAAAAAAGATAAATTCCCCTTATTTTGGGGCAAAATTGCAAAAATTTCTCTTATTATGGGGAAAAATTGCAGAAATTTTCTTTATTTTAGAACAAAATTGCAGAAATTTCACTTATTTCAGAGAAAAAAAGCAAAAATTTTTCGTATTTTGGGGCAAAAAGGCAGAAATTCCCATTATTTTGGGGCAAAAAGGCAGAAATTCGACTTATTTTGGGGTAAAATTGCAGAAATTCCCCTAATTTAGGGGCAAAAGGCAGAAATTCCCTTTATTTTGGGGCAAAAATCATAAATTCCCCTTATTTTGGGGCAAAATTCAAGAAATTTCCTTTAATTTGGGGCAAAATTGCAGGAATTTACCTTATTTTGGGGCCAAATTGCAGAAATTTTTCTTATTTGGGGCAAAATTGCAGAAACTTCAATTATTTTCAGGTAAAAAGGCTGAAATTTCTTTTATTTTGGGGCAAAAAGGGAGAAATTCCCCTTATTTTGGGGCAAAATTGAAGAAATTTCTCTTGTAATTGAAAAAAATTGCAGAAATTTTCCTTATTTTAGGGCAAAATTGCAGAAATTTCACTTATTTCAGAGAAAAAACGCAAAAATTTTTTTTATTTTGAGGCAAAAAGGCAGAAATTCCCATTATTTCGGTACAAAAAGGCAGAAATTGGACTTATTTTGGGGTAAAATTGCAGAAATTTCACATATTTCAGGGCAAAAAGGCAGAAATTTCCCTTATTTTGGGGCAAAATTGCAGAAATTTCACTTCTTTCATGGTAATAAGTCAGAAATTCCTTTTATTTTGGGGCAAAAAAGACAAAAATTCCTTTTGTTTTGGGGAAAAAGACAGAAATTCCACTTATTTAGAGGCAAAAAGGCAGAAATTCCCATTATTTTGGAGCAAAAATGAAAAAATTTCCCTTTTTTATGGCAAAAAGTTATGCATTCTCCTTATTTTCGGGCAAAAAGGCAGAAATTCCCCGTATTTTGGAGCAAAATTTCAGACATTCCCCTAATTCTTGGGCAAAAATGCAGAAATTCCTAATATGTTTGGGCAAAAAGACAGAAATTCTCCTTATTTAAAGGCATAATTCAGAAATTCCACTTATTTTGGGGAAAAAATCCAAAATTTCTCTTATTTTGGGGCAAAATTGTACAAATTTCACTTATTTCAGGGAAAAAAGGCAGAAATTTTCCTTATTTTGGGGCAAAAATGTAGATATTCATAATATTTTGTGGCAAAAATGCAGAAATTCGCTTTATTTTGAGGGAAAAAGGCTGAAATTCCCCTTATTTGGGGGCAAAAAGGCAGAAATTTCCCTTATTTTGGGGCAAAAAGACAGTAATTCCCCTTATTTTGTGGCAAAAAGGTAGAAATTTCTTTATTTCGGGGCAAAATTGCAGAAATATCACTTATTTCAGGGCCTAATTCAAAAATTCCTTTTATTTTGGGGCAAAAAGAAAGAAATTCCATTTATTTTTGGTTAAAAAGGGAGAAATTTCACTTATTTTGAGGTAAAAAGCAGAAATTCCTCTTATTTTGGGGCAAAAATGAAGAAATTTCCCTTCTTTGTGGCAAAAGGTATACATTCCCCTTACTTTCGGGATAAAAGGCCGAAATTCCCCGTATTTTGAAGCAAAATTGCAGAAATTTTCATAATTTTCGGGCAAAAAAGCAGAAATTCTACTTATTTTAGGGCAAAAAGATAGAAAATCTCCTTTTTTCGGGAGCAAACAGTCAGAAATTCCCCTTATTTTGGGGCAAAATTGCAGAAATTTCCCTTATTTTGGGGCAAAATTGCAGAAATTTCACTTATTTCATTGTAATAAGTCAGAAATTCCCCTTATTTTGGGGCAAAAAAGACAGAAATTCCCTTTGTTTTGGGGGAAAAAGACAGAAATTCCACTTAGTTAGAGGCAAAATGCAGAAATTCCCCTTATTTTGGAGCAAAAATGAAGAAATTTTCCTTTTTATGGCAAAAAGGTATGCATTCCCATTATTTTCGTGCAAAAAGGCAGAAATTCCCCGTATTTTGGAGCAAAATTGCAGAAATTGCCCTAATTTTGGGGCAAAAGGCAGAAATTCCCTTTATTTTGGGGCAAAAATCAGAAATTCCCCTTATTTTGGGGCAAAATTCAAAAAATTTCATTTATTTTGGGGCAAAATTGCAGGAATTTACCTTATTTTGGGGCAAAATTGCAGAAATTTCCTTTATTTGGGGCAAAATTGCATAAAATTCACTTATTTTCAAGTAAAAAGGCTGAAATTTCCTTTATTTTGGGGCAAAAAAAGAGAATTTCCCCTTATTTTGGGTCAAAATTGCACAAATTTCCCTTATTATGGAAAAATTGCAGAAATTTCCCTTATTTTAGGGCAAAATTGCAGAAATTTCACTTATTTCAGGGTAATAAGTCAGAAATTCCCGCTTATTTTGGGGCAAAAAATACAGAAATTCCCGTTGTTTTGGGGGAATAAGATAGAAATTCCACTTATTTAGAGGCAAAAAGGCAGAAATTCCCCTTATTTTGGGGCAAAATTGCAGAAATTTCCTTTACATTGGGGCAAAATTGCAGAAATTTCCCTTATTTTGGGGCAAAATTGCAGAAATTTCACTTATTTCAGGGTAATAAGTCAGAAATTCCCCTTATTTTGGGGCAAAAAAGACAAATATTCTCTTTGTTTTGGGGGAAAAAGACAGAAATTCCACTTAGTTAGAGGCAAAAATGCAGAAATTCCCCTTATTTTGGAGCAAAAATGAAGAAATTTACCTATTTATGGCAAAAAGGTATGCATTCCCATTATTTTCTGGCAAAAAGGCAGAAATTCCCCGTATTTTGTAGCAAAATTGCAGAAATTCCCCTAATTTTGGGGCAAAAGGCAGAAATTCCCTTTATTTTGGGACAAAATTCAGACATTCCCCTTATTTTGGGGCAAAATTCAAGAAATTTCCTTTATTTTGGGGTAAAATTGCAGGAATTTACCTTATTTTGGGGCAAAATTGCAGAAATTTGCTTAATTTGGGGCAAAATTGCATAAAATTCACTTATTTTCAGGTAAAAAGGCTGAAATTTTCTTTATTTTGGGGCAAAAAAAGAGAAATTCCCCTTATTTTGGGGCAAAATTGCAGTAATTTCCCTTGTTATGGGAAAAAATTGCAGAAATTTCCCTTATTTTATGACAAAATTGCAGAAATTTCACTTATTTCAGAGAAATAAAGCAAAAATGTTTCTTATTTTGGGGCAAAAAGGTAGAAAATCTCATTATTTTAGGGCAAAAAGGCAGAAATTCACCTTATTTTGTGGTAAAATTGCAGAAATTTCACATATTTCAGGGCAAAAAGGCAGAAATTTCTCTTATTTTGGGGCAAAATTGCAGAAATTTCACTTATTTCATGGTAATAAGTCAGAAATTCCTTTTATTTTGGGGCAAAATACAAAAATTCCTTTTGTTTTGGGGGAAAAAGACAGAAATTCTACTTATTTAGAGGCAAAAAGGCAGAAATTCCCATTATTTTGGAGCAAAAATGAAAAAATTTCCCTTTTTTATGGCAAAAAGTTATGCATTCCCCTTATTTTCGGGCAAAAAGGCAGAAATTCCCCGTATTTTGGAGCAAAATTGCAGACATTCCCCTAATTGTTCGGCAAAAATGCAGAAATTCCTAATATGTTTGGGCAAAAAGACAGAAATTCTCCTTATTTAAAGGCATAATTCAGAAATTCCACTTATTTTGGGGAAAAAAATCCAAAATTTCTCTTATTTTGGGGCAAAATTGCACAAATTTCACTTATTTCAGGGAAAAAAGGCAGAAATTTTCCTTATTTTGGGGCAAAAATGTAGAAATTCTTAATATTTTGTGGCAAAAATGCAGAAATTCGCTTTATTTTATTTATTTTGAGGGAAAAAGGCTGAAATTCCCTTTATTTGGGGGCAAAAAGGCAGAAATTTCCCTTATTTTGGGGCAAAATTGCAGAAATTTCACTTATTTCAGGGTAATAAGTCAGAAATTCCCCTTGTTTTGGGGCAAAAAAGACAGAAATTCCACATATTTAGAGGCAAAAGGGCAGAAATTCCCCTTATTTTGGAGCAAAAATTAAGAAATTTCCCTTTTTTATGGCAAAAAGTTATGCATTCCCCTTATTTTTGGGAAAAAAGGCAGAAATTCCCCGTAATTTGGAGCAAAATTGCAGAAATTCCCCTAATTGTGGGGCAAAAAGGTAGAAATTCACTGTATGTTGGGGCAAAAAGACAGAAATTCTCCTTATTTTGGGGCAAAACTCAGAAATTCCACTTCTTTTAGGGCAAAATTCCAGAAATTTCCCTTATTTTGGGGCAAAATTGCAGAAATTTTACTTATTTTGGGGCAAAATTGCAGAAATTTCATATATTTCAGGGAAAAAAGGCAGAAATTTTCCTTATTTTGGGGCAAAAAAACAGAAATTCCTAATATTTTGTGGCAAAAATGCAGAAATTCCTCTTATTTTGAGGTAAAAAGGCTGAATTCCCCTTATTTGTGGGCAAAAAGGCAGAAATTTCCCTTATTTTGGGGTATAATTGCAGAAATTTCACTTATTTCAGTGTAATAAGTCAGAAATTCCCCTTATTTTGGAGCAAAATAGAGAGAAATTCCATTTGTTTTGTGAGAAAAAGACAGAAATTCCACTTATTTAGAGGCAAAAAGGCAGAAATTCCATTTATTTTGGAGCAAAAATGAAGAAATTTCATTTTTTTGGCAAAAAGGTATGCATTCCCATTATTGTCGGGCAAAAAGGCAGAAATTCCCCGTATTTTGGAGCAAAATTGCAGAAATTCCCCTAATTTCGGGGCAAAGGCAGAAATTCCGTTTATTTTGGGGCAAAAATCAGAAAATCCCTCTATTTTGGGGCAAAATTCAAGAAATTTCCTTTATTTTGGGCCAAAATACTGGAATTTACCTTATTTTGGAGCAAAATTGCAGAAATTTCCCTTATTTGGGGCAAAATTGCAGAAATTTCCCTTATTTCAGGGTAATAAGTCAGAAATTCCCCTTATTTTGGGGCAAAAAAGACAGAAATTCCCTTTGTGTTGGGGGAAAAAGACAGAAATTCCACTTAGTTAGAGGCAAAAATGCAGAAATTCCCCTTATTTTCGAGCAAATAAAAAGAAATTTTCCTTTTTATGGCAAAAAGGTATGCATTCCCATTATTTTCGTGCAAAAAGGCAGAAATTCCCCGTATTTTGGAGCAAAATTGCAGAAATTGCCCTAATTTTGGGGCAAAAGGCAGAAATTCCCTGTATTTTGGAGCAAAAAGGCAGAAATTCCCCGTATTTTGGAGGAAAATTGCAGAAAATCCCCTATTTTTGGGGCAAAAATCAGAAAATCTTTTTATTTTGGGGCAAAATTCAAGAAATTCCCTTTATTTTGGGGCAAAATTTCAGGAATTTACCTTATTTTGGAACAAAATTGCAGAAATTTCCTTTATTTGGGGCAAAATTGCATAAAATTCACTTATTTTCAAGTAAAAAGGCTGAAATTTCCTTTATTTTGGGGCAAAAAAGAGAAATTCCCCTTATTTTGGGTCAAAATTGCAGAAATTTCCCTTATTATGGAAAAATTGCAGAAATTTCCATATTTTAGGGCAAAATTGCAGAAATTTCACTTATTTCAGGGTAATAAGTCAGAAATTCCCGCTTATTTTGGGGCAAAAAATACAGAAATTCCCGTTGTTTTGGGGGAATAAGATAGAAATTCCACTTATTTAGGGGCAAAAAGGCAGAAATTCCCCTTATTTTGGGGCAAAATTGCAGAAATTTCCTTTACATTGGGGCAAAATTGCAGAAATTTCCCATATTTTGGGGCAAAATTGCAGAAATTTCACTTATTTCAGGGTAATAAGTAAGAAATTCCCCTTATTTTGGGGCAAAAAAGACAAATATTCTCTTTGTTTTGGGGGAAAAAAACAGAAATTCCACTTAGAGGCAAAAATGCAGAAATTCCCCTTATTTTGGAGCAAAAATGAAGAAATTTTTTTATTTATGGCAAAAAGGTATGTATTCCCATTATTTTCTGGCAAAAAGGCAGAAATTCCCCGTATTTTGTAGCAAAATTGCAGAAATTCCCCTAATTTTGGGACAAAAGTCAGAAATTCCCTTTATTTTGGGACAAAATTCAGACATTCCCCTTATTTTGGGGCAAAATTCAAGAAATTTCCTTTATTTCGGTTTAAAATTGCAGGAATTTACCTTATTTTGGGGCAAAATTGCAGAAATTTGCTTAATTTGGGGCAAAATTGCATAAAATTCACTTTTTTCAGGTAAAAAGGCTGAAATTTTCTTTATTTTGGGGCAAAAAAGATAAATTCCCCTTATTTTGGGGCAAAATTGCAAAAATTTCTCTTATTATGGGGAAAAATTGCAGAAATTTTCTTTATTTTAGAACAAAATTGCAGAAATTTCACTTATTTCAGAGAAAAAAAGCAAAAATTTTTCGTATTTTGGGGCAAAAAGGCAGAAATTCCCATTATTTTGGGGCAAAAAGGCAGAAATTCGACTTATTTTGGGGTAAAATTGCAGAAATTCCCCTAATTTAGGGGCAAAAGGCAGAAATTCCCTTTATTTTGGGGCAAAAATCATAAATTCCCCTTATTTTGGGGCAAAATTCAAGAAATTTCCTTTAATTTGGGGCAAAATTGCAGGAATTTACCTTATTTTGGGGCCAAATTGCAGAAATTTTTCTTATTTGGGGCAAAATTGCAGAAACTTCAATTATTTTCAGGTAAAAAGGCTGAAATTTCTTTTATTTTGGGGCAAAAAGGGAGAAATTCCCCTTATTTTGGGGCAAAATTGAAGAAATTTCTCTTGTAATTGAAAAAAATTGCAGAAATTTTCCTTATTTTAGGGCAAAATTGCAGAAATTTCACTTATTTCAGAGAAAAAACGCAAAAATTTTTTTTATTTTGAGGCAAAAAGGCAGAAATTCCCATTATTTCGGTACAAAAAGGCAGAAATTGGACTTATTTTGGGGTAAAATTGCAGAAATTTCACATATTTCAGGGCAAAAAGGCAGAAATTTCCCTTATTTTGGGGCAAAATTGCAGAAATTTCACTTCTTTCATGGTAATAAGTCAGAAATTCCTTTTATTTTGGGGCAAAAAAGACAAAAATTCCTTTTGTTTTGGGGAAAAAGACAGAAATTCCACTTATTTAGAGGCAAAAAGGCAGAAATTCCCATTATTTTGGAGCAAAAATGAAAAAATTTCCCTTTTTTATGGCAAAAAGTTATGCATTCTCCTTATTTTCGGGCAAAAAGGCAGAAATTCCCCGTATTTTGGAGCAAAATTTCAGACATTCCCCTAATTCTTGGGCAAAAATGCAGAAATTCCTAATATGTTTGGGCAAAAAGACAGAAATTCTCCTTATTTAAAGGCATAATTCAGAAATTCCACTTATTTTGGGGAAAAAATCCAAAATTTCTCTTATTTTGGGGCAAAATTGTACAAATTTCACTTATTTCAGGGAAAAAAGGCAGAAATTTTCCTTATTTTGGGGCAAAAATGTAGATATTCATAATATTTTGTGGCAAAAATGCAGAAATTCGCTTTATTTTGAGGGAAAAAGGCTGAAATTCCCCTTATTTGGGGGCAAAAAGGCAGAAATTTCCCTTATTTTGGGGCAAAAAGACAGTAATTCCCCTTATTTTGTGGCAAAAAGGTAGAAATTTCTTTATTTCGGGGCAAAATTGCAGAAATATCACTTATTTCAGGGCCTAATTCAAAAATTCCTTTTATTTTGGGGCAAAAAGAAAGAAATTCCATTTATTTTTGGTTAAAAAGGGAGAAATTTCACTTATTTTGAGGTAAAAAGCAGAAATTCCTCTTATTTTGGGGCAAAAATGAAGAAATTTCCCTTCTTTGTGGCAAAAGGTATACATTCCCCTTACTTTCGGGATAAAAGGCCGAAATTCCCCGTATTTTGAAGCAAAATTGCAGAAATTTTCATAATTTTCGGGCAAAAAAGCAGAAATTCTACTTATTTTAGGGCAAAAAGATAGAAAATCTCCTTTTTTCGGGAGCAAACAGTCAGAAATTCCCCTTATTTTGGGGCAAAATTGCAGAAATTTCCCTTATTTTGGGGCAAAATTGCAGAAATTTCACTTATTTCATTGTAATAAGTCAGAAATTCCCCTTATTTTGGGGCAAAAAAGACAGAAATTCCCTTTGTTTTGGGGGAAAAAGACAGAAATTCCACTTAGTTAGAGGCAAAATGCAGAAATTCCCCTTATTTTGGAGCAAAAATGAAGAAATTTTCCTTTTTATGGCAAAAAGGTATGCATTCCCATTATTTTCGTGCAAAAAGGCAGAAATTCCCCGTATTTTGGAGCAAAATTGCAGAAATTGCCCTAATTTTGGGGCAAAAGGCAGAAATTCCCTTTATTTTGGGGCAAAAATCAGAAATTCCCCTTATTTTGGGGCAAAATTCAAAAAATTTCATTTATTTTGGGGCAAAATTGCAGGAATTTACCTTATTTTGGGGCAAAATTGCAGAAATTTCCTTTATTTGGGGCAAAATTGCATAAAATTCACTTATTTTCAAGTAAAAAGGCTGAAATTTCCTTTATTTTGGGGCAAAAAAAGAGAATTTCCCCTTATTTTGGGTCAAAATTGCACAAATTTCCCTTATTATGGAAAAATTGCAGAAATTTCCCTTATTTTAGGGCAAAATTGCAGAAATTTCACTTATTTCAGGGTAATAAGTCAGAAATTCCCGCTTATTTTGGGGCAAAAAATACAGAAATTCCCGTTGTTTTGGGGGAATAAGATAGAAATTCCACTTATTTAGAGGCAAAAAGGCAGAAATTCCCCTTATTTTGGGGCAAAATTGCAGAAATTTCCTTTACATTGGGGCAAAATTGCAGAAATTTCCCTTATTTTGGGGCAAAATTGCAGAAATTTCACTTATTTCAGGGTAATAAGTCAGAAATTCCCCTTATTTTGGGGCAAAAAAGACAAATATTCTCTTTGTTTTGGGGGAAAAAGACAGAAATTCCACTTAGTTAGAGGCAAAAATGCAGAAATTCCCCTTATTTTGGAGCAAAAATGAAGAAATTTACCTATTTATGGCAAAAAGGTATGCATTCCCATTATTTTCTGGCAAAAAGGCAGAAATTCCCCGTATTTTGTAGCAAAATTGCAGAAATTCCCCTAATTTTGGGGCAAAAGGCAGAAATTCCCTTTATTTTGGGACAAAATTCAGACATTCCCCTTATTTTGGGGCAAAATTCAAGAAATTTCCTTTATTTTGGGGTAAAATTGCAGGAATTTACCTTATTTTGGGGCAAAATTGCAGAAATTTGCTTAATTTGGGGCAAAATTGCATAAAATTCACTTATTTTCAGGTAAAAAGGCTGAAATTTTCTTTATTTTGGGGCAAAAAAAGAGAAATTCCCCTTATTTTGGGGCAAAATTGCAGTAATTTCCCTTGTTATGGGAAAAAATTGCAGAAATTTCCCTTATTTTATGACAAAATTGCAGAAATTTCACTTATTTCAGAGAAATAAAGCAAAAATGTTTCTTATTTTGGGGCAAAAAGGTAGAAAATCTCATTATTTTAGGGCAAAAAGGCAGAAATTCACCTTATTTTGTGGTAAAATTGCAGAAATTTCACATATTTCAGGGCAAAAAGGCAGAAATTTCTCTTATTTTGGGGCAAAATTGCAGAAATTTCACTTATTTCATGGTAATAAGTCAGAAATTCCTTTTATTTTGGGGCAAAATACAAAAATTCCTTTTGTTTTGGGGGAAAAAGACAGAAATTCTACTTATTTAGAGGCAAAAAGGCAGAAATTCCCATTATTTTGGAGCAAAAATGAAAAAATTTCCCTTTTTTATGGCAAAAAGTTATGCATTCCCCTTATTTTCGGGCAAAAAGGCAGAAATTCCCCGTATTTTGGAGCAAAATTGCAGACATTCCCCTAATTGTTCGGCAAAAATGCAGAAATTCCTAATATGTTTGGGCAAAAAGACAGAAATTCTCCTTATTTAAAGGCATAATTCAGAAATTCCACTTATTTTGGGGAAAAAAATCCAAAATTTCTCTTATTTTGGGGCAAAATTGCACAAATTTCACTTATTTCAGGGAAAAAAGGCAGAAATTTTCCTTATTTTGGGGCAAAAATGTAGAAATTCTTAATATTTTGTGGCAAAAATGCAGAAATTCGCTTTATTTTATTTATTTTGAGGGAAAAAGGCTGAAATTCCCTTTATTTGGGGGCAAAAAGGCAGAAATTTCCCTTATTTTGGGGCAAAATTGCAGAAATTTCACTTATTTCAGGGTAATAAGTCAGAAATTCCCCTTGTTTTGGGGCAAAAAAGACAGAAATTCCACATATTTAGAGGCAAAAGGGCAGAAATTCCCCTTATTTTGGAGCAAAAATTAAGAAATTTCCCTTTTTTATGGCAAAAAGTTATGCATTCCCCTTATTTTTGGGAAAAAAGGCAGAAATTCCCCGTAATTTGGAGCAAAATTGCAGAAATTCCCCTAATTGTGGGGCAAAAAGGTAGAAATTCACTGTATGTTGGGGCAAAAAGACAGAAATTCTCCTTATTTTGGGGCAAAACTCAGAAATTCCACTTCTTTTAGGGCAAAATTCCAGAAATTTCCCTTATTTTGGGGCAAAATTGCAGAAATTTTACTTATTTTGGGGCAAAATTGCAGAAATTTCATATATTTCAGGGAAAAAAGGCAGAAATTTTCCTTATTTTGGGGCAAAAAAACAGAAATTCCTAATATTTTGTGGCAAAAATGCAGAAATTCCTCTTATTTTGAGGTAAAAAGGCTGAATTCCCCTTATTTGTGGGCAAAAAGGCAGAAATTTCCCTTATTTTGGGGTATAATTGCAGAAATTTCACTTATTTCAGTGTAATAAGTCAGAAATTCCCCTTATTTTGGAGCAAAATAGAGAGAAATTCCATTTGTTTTGTGAGAAAAAGACAGAAATTCCACTTATTTAGAGGCAAAAAGGCAGAAATTCCATTTATTTTGGAGCAAAAATGAAGAAATTTCATTTTTTTGGCAAAAAGGTATGCATTCCCATTATTGTCGGGCAAAAAGGCAGAAATTCCCCGTATTTTGGAGCAAAATTGCAGAAATTCCCCTAATTTCGGGGCAAAGGCAGAAATTCCGTTTATTTTGGGGCAAAAATCAGAAAATCCCTCTATTTTGGGGCAAAATTCAAGAAATTTCCTTTATTTTGGGCCAAAATACTGGAATTTACCTTATTTTGGAGCAAAATTGCAGAAATTTCCCTTATTTGGGGCAAAATTGCAGAAATTTCCCTTATTTTGGGCCAAAATTGCAGAAATTTCACTTATTTCAGTGTAATAAGTCAGAAATTCCCCTTATTTTGAGGCAAAAAAGAAAGAAATTCCCTATGTTTTGGGGGGAAAAGAGAAATTTCACTTAGTTAGAGGCAAAAATGCAGAAATTCCCCTTATTTTGGAGCAAAAATGAAGAAATTTTCCGTTTTATGGCAAAAAGATATGCATTTCCATTATTTTCGGGCAAAAAAGCAGAAATTCCCCGTATTTTGGAGCAAAATTGCAGAAATTCCCAAATTTTGGGGCATAAGGCAGAAATTCCCCTTATTTTGGGGCAAAATTCAAAAATTTCCTTTATTTTGGCGCAAAATTGCAAGAATTTATCTTATTTTGGAGCAAAATTGCAGAAATTTCACTTATTTGGGGCAAAATTGCAGAAAATTCACTTATTTTCAGGTAAAAAAGCTGAAATTTCCTCTATTTTGAGACAAAAATGGAGAAATTCCCCTTATTTTGGGGCAAAATTGCAGAAATTTCCTTTGTTATGGGAAAAATTGCAGAAATTTCCTTATTTTAGGGCAAAATTGCAAAAATTTCACTTATTTCTGAGAAAGAAAGCAAAAACTGTTTCTTATTTTGGGGCAAAAAGGCAGAAATTCCCATTATTTTAGGGCAAAAAGGCAGAAATTCACCTTATTTAGGGGTAAAATTGCAGAAATTTCACATATTTCAGGGCAAAAATGAAGAAATTTCCCTTATTTTGGGACAAAATTGCAGAAATTTCACATATTTCAGGGCAAAAAAGCAGAAATTTTCCTTATTTTGGGGCAAAAATACAGAAATTCCCGTTGTTTTGGGGGAAAAAGACAGAAATTCCACTTATTTAGAGGCAAAAATGCAGAAATTCCCCTTATTTTGGAGCAAAAATGAAGAAATTTCCCTTTTTTGTGGCAAAAAGTTATGCATTTCTCTTATTTTTGAGAAAAAAGGCAGAAATTCCCCGTATTTTGGAGCAAAATTGCAGAAATTCCCCTAATTGTGGGGCAACAAGGCAGAAATTCCCTATATGTTGGGGTAAAAAGACAGAAATTCTGTTTATTTTTGGGCAAAACTCAGAAATTCCACTTCTTTTGGGGCATAATTCCAGAAATTTCCCTTATTTTGACGAAAAATTGCAGAAATTTCACTTATTTTGTGGCAAAATTGCAGAAATTTCACTTATTTCAGGCAAAAGATGCAGAAATTTTCCTTATTTTTGGGCAAAAAACCAGAAATTCCTAATATTTTGTGGCAAAAATGCAGAAATTCCTTTTATTTTGAGGTAAAAAGGCTGAATTCCCCTTATTTGGGGGCAAAAAGGCAGAAATTTCCATTATTTTGGGGCAAAATTGCAGAAATTTCACTTATTTCAGGGTAATGAGTCAGAAATTCCCCTTATTTTGGGGCAAAAAAGACAGAAATTCCCTTTGTTTTGGGGGAAAAAGACAGAAATTCCACTTATTTAGAGGCAAAAAAGCAGAAATTCCCCTTATTTTGGAGCAAAAATGAAGAAATTTCATTTTTTATGGCAAAAAAGTATGCATTCCAATTATTTTCCGGAAAAAAGGCAGAAATTCCCCGTATTTTGGAGCAATATTGCAGAAATTTCCCTAATTTTTGGGCCAAAGGCAGAAATTTTCTTTATTTTGGGGCAAAAATCAGAAAATCCCTTTATTATGGGGCAAAATTCAAAAAATTTCCTTAATTTTGGGGCAAAATTGAAGGAATTTACCTTATTGTGTGGAAAAATTGCAGAAATTTTCCTTATTTTAGGGCAAAATTGCAGAAATTTCACTTATTTCAGAGAAAAAACCAAAAATTTTTCTTATTTTGGGGCAAAAAGGCAGAAATTCGACTTATATTGGGTAAAATTTCAGAAATTTCACATATTTCAGGGCAAAAATGCAGAAATTTCCCTTATTTTTGGGCAAAATTGCAGAAATTTCACTTATTTCATGGTAATAAGTAAGAAATTCCCCTTATTTTGGGGCAAAAAAGACAGAAATTCCCTTTGTTTTGGGGGAAAAAGACAGAAATTCCACTTATTTAGAGGCAAAAAGGCAGAAATTCCCCTTATTTTGGAGCAAAAATGAAGAAATTTCCCTTTTTTATGGCAAAAAGTTATGCATTCCCCTTATTTTCTGGCAAAAAGGCAGAAATTCTCTGTATTTTGGAGCAAAATTGCAGAAATTCCTATAATTGTGGGGTAAAAAGGCAGAAATTTTCAATATGTTGGGGCAAAAAGACAGAAATTTTCCTTATTTTGAAGAATAACTCAGAAATTCCACATATTTTGGTGAAAAATTCCAAAATTTCGCTTATTTTGGGGCAAAATTGCAGAAATTTCACTTATTTTGGGGCAAAATTGCAGAAATTTCACTTATTTTAGGGAAAAAAGGCAGAAATTTTTTTTTATTTTGGGGCAAAAATGCAGAAATTCTTAATATTTTGTGGCAAAAACGCAGAAATTCCCCTTATTTTGTGGTAAAAAGGCTGAAATTCCTTTTATTTGGGGGCAAAAAGGCAAAAATTTCCCTTATTTTGGGGCAAAAAGACAGAAATTCCATTTATTTTTGGGTAAAAAGGCAGAAATTTCACTTATTTTGGGGTAAAAGGCAGAAATTCCTCTTATTTTGGGGCAAAAATGAAGAAATTTCTCCTTTTTGTGGCAAAAAGTATACATTCCCCTTACTTTCGGGATAAAAAGCAGAAATTCCCCGTATTTTGAAGCAAAATTGCAGAAATTCTCCTAATTTTCGGGCAAAAAGACAGAAATTCTTCTTATTTTGTGTCAAAAACACAGAAAATCTTCTTTTTTCGGGATCAAACTGTCAGAAATTCCCCTTATTTTTGGGGCAAAATTGCAGAAATTTCCTTTATTTTGGGGCAAAATTGCAGGAATTTACCTTATTTTGGGGCAAAATTGCAGAAATTTCACTTATTTCAGGGTAATAAGTCAGAAATTCCCCTTATTTTGGGGCAAAAAAGAAAGAAATTCCCTTTGTTTTGGGGGAAAAAGACAGAAATTCCACTTATTTAGAGGCAAAAAGGCAGAAATTCCCCTTATTTTGGAGCAAAAATGAAGAAATTTATCTTTTTATGGCAAAAAGGTATGCATTCCCATTATTTTCAGGCAAAAAGGCAGAAATTCGCCGTATTTTGGAGCAAAATTGCAGAAATTCCCCTAATTTTGGGACAAAAAGAAGAAATTCCCTTTATTTTAGGGCAAAAATCAGAAATTCCCCATATTTTGGGGGAAATTCTAGAAATTTCCATTTTTTGGGGGCAAAATTACAGGAATTTACCTTATTTTGGGGCAAAATTGCAGAAATTTCCCTTATTTGGGGCAAAATTGCAGAAATTTCACTTATTTTCAGGTAAAAAGGCTGAAATTTCCTATATTTTGGGGTAAAAAGAAAGAAATTCCCTTTATTTTGGGGCAAAATTGCAAACATTTCCCTTATTATAGAAAAAAATTGCAGAAATTTCACTTATTTTAGGGCAAAATTGCAGAAATTTCACTTATTTCAGAGAAATAAAGCAAAAATTTTTCTTATTTTGGGGCAAAAAAGCAGAAATTCCCATAATTTTAGAAAAAAAGTCAGAAATTCATCGTATTTTAAGGTAAAATTGCAGAAATTTCACATATTTTAGGGCAAAAAGGCAAAAATTTCCCTTATTTTGGGGCAAAATTGCAGAAATTTCACTTATTTTAGGGTAATAAGTCAAAATTCCCCTCATTTTGGGGCAAAAAAGACAGAAATTCCCTTTGTTTGGGGGAAAAACACAGAAATTCCATTTATTTAGAGGCAAAAAGGAAGAAATTCTCCTTATTTTGGAGCAAAAATGAAGAAATTCCCCTAATTGTGGGGCAAAAAGGCAGAATTTCCCTATATGTTGGGGCAAATAGACAGAAATTCTCCTTATTTTGGGGCAAAACTAAGAAATTCCACTTATTTGGAAGAAAAATTCCAGAAATTTCCTTAATTTTGGGGCAAAATTGCAAAAATTTCACTTATTTTCGGGCAAAATTGCAGAAATTTCACTTATTTCTGATAAAAAAAGCAAAAATTTTTCTCATTTTTGGTGCAAAAGGCAGAAATTCCCATTATTTTGGGGCAAAAAAGCAGAAATTCACCTTATTTTGGGGTAAAATTGCAGAAATTTCACATATTACAGGGAAAAAAGCAGCAATTTCCTTTATTTTGGGGCAAAATTGGAGAAATTTCACTTATTTCAAGGAAAAAAGGCAGAAAATTTCCTTATTTTAGGGTAAAAATGCATAAATTCTTAATATTTTGTGGCAAAAAATGCAGAAATTCCCCTTATTTTGAGGTAAAAAGGCTGAAATTCCCCTTATTTGGGGGCAAAAAGGCAGAAATTTCCCTTATTTTTGGGCAAAAAGACAGTAATTCCCCTTATTTTGTGGCAAAAACGCAGAAATTTCTTTTATTTTGGGGCAAAATTGCAGAAATATCACTTATTTCAAGGAATAATTCAAAAATTCCATTTATTTTGGGGCAAAAAGACAGAAATTCTCCATATTTTGGGGCAAAACTCAGAAATTCCACTTATTTTGGGGCAAAATTCCAGAAATTTCCCTTATTTTGGGGCAAAATTGCAGAAATTTCACTTATTTTGTCGCAAAATTGCAGAAATTTCACTTATTTCAGGAAAAAAGGCAGAAATTTTCTTTATTTTGAGGCAAAAATGCAGAAATTCTTAAAATTTTGTGGCAAAAATGCAGAAATTCCCCTTATTTTGAGGAAAAAGGGCGAAATTCTTATTATTAGGGGGCAAAAAGGCAGAAATTTCCCTTATTTTGGGGCAAAAAGAAAGAAATTCCCCTTATTTTGTGGCAAAAAGGCAGAAATTTCTTTTATTTTGGGGCAAAATTGCAGAAATTTCACTTATTTCAGGGCATTATTCAAAAATTCCTTTAATTTTGGGGCAAAAAGACAGAAATTTCATTTATTTTTGGGTATTAAGGCAGAAATTTCCCTTATTTTGATGTAAAAAGGCAGAAATTCCTCTTATTTTGGTGCAAAAATGAAGAAATTTTCCTTTTTTGTGGTAAAAGGTATACATTCCCCTTACTTTCGGGATAAGAAGCAGAAATTCCCCGTATTTTGAAGCAAAATTTCAGAAATTCTCATAATTTTCGGGTAAAAAGGCAGAAATTCCCCTAACTTTGGGGCATAAGAAGAAATTCCCTTTATTTTGACACAAAAATCAGAAATTCCCCCTCTTTTGGGGCAAAATTCAAGAAATTTCCTTTATTTTGGGGCAAAATTGCAGGAATTTACCTTAATTTGGGGCAAAATTGCAGAAATTTCCATTATTTGGGGCAAAATTGCAAAAATTTCACTGATTTTCAGGTAAGGCTGAAATTTCCTTTATTTTCGGGCAAAAAGGGAGAAATTCCCCTTATTTTGGGGCAAAATTGCAGAAATTTCCCTTATTATGGGAAATATTGCAGAAATTTTTCTTAATTTAAGGCAAAATTGCAAAAATTTCACTTATTTCAGAGAAAAAAAAGCAAAAATTTTTCTTATTTTGGGGCAAAAAGGCAGAAATTCCCATTATTTTGGGGCAAAAATGCAGAAATTCACCTTATTTTGGGGTAAAATTGCAGAAATTTTAAATATTTCAGGGAAAAAGGCAGAAATTTCCCTTATTTTGGGGCAAAAAAGACAGAAATTCCCTTTGTTTTGGGCAAAAAAAGACAGAAATTCCACGTATTTAAAGGCAAAAATGCAGAAATTCCCTTTGTTTGGAGCAAAAATGAAGAAATTTCCCTTTTTTATGGGAAAAAGTTATGCATTCCCCTTATTTTCGGGCAAAAAGGCAGAAATTCCCCGTATTTTGGAGCAAAATTGCTAAAATTCCCCTAATTGTGGGGCAAAAATGCAGAAATTCCCTATATGTTGGGGCACAAAGACAGAAATTCTCCTTATTATGGGGCAAAACTCAGAAATTCCACTTATTTTGGGGCAAAATTCCAGAAATTTCCCTTTTTGGGGCAAAATTGCAGAAATTTCACTTATTTTGGGGCAAAATTGCAGAAATTTAACTTATTTCAGGAAAAAAAGACAGAAATTTTCCTTATTTTGGGGCAAAAAGGCAGAAATTCCTAATATTTTGTGGCAAAAATGCAGAAATTGCCCTTATTTTGAGGTGAAAAGTTTGAAATTCCTTTTATTTGGGGGCAAAAAGGTAGAAATTTCCCTTATTTTGGGACAAAATTGCAGAAATTTCACTTATTTCCAGATAATAAGTCAGAAAATTTCCTTATTTTGGGGCAAAAAATACAGAAAATCCCTTTGTTTTGGAGGAAAAAGACAGAAATTCCACTTATTTAGAGGCAAAAAAGCAGAAATTCCCCTTATTTTGGAGCAAAAATGAAGAAATTTCCCTTTTTTAAGGCAAAAAGGTATGCATTCTTTTTATTTACAGGCAAAATGGCAGAAATTTCCCGTATTTTGGAGCAAAATTGCAGAAATTCCATTAATTGTGGGGCAAAAATGCAAAAATTTCTTATATGTTGGGGCAAAAAGACAGAAATTCTCCCTATTTTGCGGCAAAACTCAGAAATTCCACTTATTTTGGGGCAAAATTCCAGAAATTTCCCTTATTCTTGGGCAAAATTGCAGAAATTTCCCTTATTTTGGGGCAAAAAGCAGAAATTCTCCTTATTTTGAGGTAAAAAGGCTGAAATTCCCTTTATTTGGGGGCAAAAAGGCAGAAATTTCTCTTATTTTGGGGCAAAATTGCAGAAATTTCCCTTATTCTTGGGCAAAATTGCAGAAATTTCCCTTATTTTGGGACAAAATTGCAGAAATTTCACTTATTTCAATGAAAAAAGGCAGAAATTTCCCTTATTTTGGGGCAAAAAGCAGAAATACTCCTTATTTTGAGGTAAAAAGGCTGAAATTTTCTTTATTTGGGGGCAAAAAGCAGAAATTTCCCTTATTTTGGGGCATAATTGCAGAAATTTCACTTATTTCAGGGTAATAAGTCAGAAATTCCCCTTATTTTGGGGCAAAAAAACCCCAGAAATTCCCTTTTTTTTGCGGAAATGGCAGAAATTCCACTTATTTAGAGGAAAAAGGCAGAAATTTCCCTTATTTTGGAGCAAAAATGAAGAAATTTACCTTTTTATGGCAAAAAGGTATGCATTCCCATTATTTTCGGGCAAAAAGGCAGAAATTCCATGTATTTTGGAGCAAAATTGCAGAAATTCCCCTAATTTTGGGGCAAAAGCCAGAAATTCCCTTTATTTTGGGGCAAAAATCAGAAATTCCTGTTATTTTGGGGCAAAATTCCAGAAATTTTCTTTATTTTGGGGCAAAATTGCAGGAATTTACCTTATTTTGGGGCAAAATTGCAGAAATTTTCTTTATTTGGGGCAAAATTGCAGAAATTTCACTTATTTTCAGGTAAAATGGCTGAAATTTCCTTTATTTTGGGGCAAAAAGGAGAAATTCCCTTTTTTTTGGGGCAAAATTGCAGACATTTCCCTTATTATAGAATAATAATTGCAGAAATTTCCCTTTTTTTAGGGCAAAATTGCAGAAATGTCACTTATTTCAGAGAAAAAAAATTTTCTTATTTTAGGGCAAAAATGCAGAAATTCCCATTATTTTGGGAGAAAAAGGAGGAAATTCACAGTATTTTGGGGTAAAATTGCAGAAATTTCACATATTTCAGGGCAAAAAGGCAGAAATTTCCGTTATTTTAGGGTAATAAGTCAGAAATTCCCTTTATTTTGGGGCAAATAAGACAGAAATTTCCTTTGTTTTGGAGAAAAAAGACAGAAATTCCACTTATTTAGAGGCAAAAAGGCAGAAATTCCCCTTATTTTGGAGCACAAATGAAGAAATTTTCCATTTTTATGGCAAAAAGTTATGCATTCCCTTTATTTTCGGGCAAAAAGACAGAAATTCCTCGTATTTTGGAGCAAAATTGCAGAAATTCCCCTAATTGTGGGGCAAAAAGGCAGAAATTCCTTATATGTTATGGCAAAAAGACAGAAATTCTCCTTATTTTGGGGCAAAACTCAGAAATTTCATTTACTTTGGGGCAAAATACAAGAAATTTCACTTATTTTGGGGCAAAATTGCAGAAATTTCACTTATTTTGGGGCAAAATTGCAGAAATTTCACTTATTTCAGGGAAAAAAGGCAGAAATTTACATTATTTTGGGGCAAAAATGCAGAAATTCTTAATATTTTGTGGCAAAAATGCAGAAATTCCCCTTATTTTGAGGTAAAAAGGCTGAAATTCTTCTTAATTGGGGGCAAAAAGGCAGAAATTTCTTTTATTTCGGGGCAAGAAGACAGTAATTCCCCTTATTTTGTGGCAAAAAGGCAGAAATTTCTTTTATTTTGGGGCAAAATTGCAGATATATCACTTATTTCAGGGAATAATTCAAAAATTCCTTTTATTTTGTTGCAACAAGACAGAAATTCCATTTATTTTTGGGTAAAAAGGGAGAAATTTCACTTATTTTGAGGTAAAAAGGCAGAAATTCCTCTTATTTTGGGGCAAAAATTAAGAAATTTGTTTTTTTTTTTGTGGTAATAGTTATACATTCCCCTTACTTTCGGGATAAAAAGCAGAAATTCCCCGTATTTTGAAGCAAAATTGCAGAAATTCTCATAATTTTCGGGCAAAAAGGCAAAATTCCCTTAATTTTAAGGCAAAAGAAGAAATTCCCTTTATTTTGGGGCAAAAATCAGAAATTCCCCTTCTTTTGGGGCAAAATTCAAGAAATTTCCTTTATTTTGGTGCAAAATTGCAGCAATTAACCTTATTTTGGGGCAAAATTGCAGAAATTTCCATTATTTGTGGCAAAATTGCAGAAATTTCACTTATTTTCAGGTAAAAAGGCTGAAATTTCCCTAATTTTCGGGCAAAAAGTGAGAAATTCCTCTTATTTTGGGGCAAAATTGCAGAAATTTCCCTTATTTTGGGAAATATTGCAGAAATTTCCCTTAATTTGAGGCAAAATTGCAGAAATTTCACTTATTTCAGAGAAAAAAACCAAAAATTTTTCTTATTTTGGGGCAAAAAGGCAGAAATTCCCCTTAATTTGGAGCGAAATGACAAAATTTCCCTTTTTTATGGGAAAAAGTTATGCATTCCCCTTATTTTCGGGCAAAAAGGCAGAAATTCCCCTTATTTTGGAGCAAAATTGCAGAAATTCCCTTAATTGTAAGGCAAAAATGCAGAAATTCCCTATATGTTAGGGCAAAAAGACAGAAATTCTCCTTATTTTTGGGCAAAACTCAGAAATTCCACTTATTTTGGGGCAAAATTCCAAAAATTTCCCTTATTTTTGGGCAAAATTGCAGAAATTTCACTTATTTTGGGGCAAAATTGCAGAAATTTCACTTATTTCAGGGAAAAAAGACAGAAATTTTCCTTATTTTGAGGCAAAAAAGAAGAAATTCCTAATATTTTGTGGCAAAAATGCAGAAATTCCCCTTATTTTGAGGTTAAAAGGCTGAAATTCCCCTTATTTGGGTGCAAAAAGGCAGAAATTTCCCTTATTTTGGGACAAAATTGCAGAAATTTCACTTATTTCAGGGTAATAAGTCAGAAATTCCCTTTATTTTGGCGCAAAAAAGACAGAAAATCCATTTGTTTTGGAGGAAAAAGACAGAAATTCCACTTATTTAGAGGCAAGAAAGCAGAAATTCCCCTTATTTTGGAGTAAAAATGAAGAAATTTCATTTTTTTATGGGAAAAAAGTTATGCATTCCCCTTATTTTTGGGCAAAAAGGCAGAAATTCCCCTAATTGTGGGGCAAAAATGCAGAAATTCCCTATATGTTGGGGCAAAAAGACAGAAATTCTCTTTATTTTGGGGCAAAATTGCAGAAATTCCCCTAATTGTGGGGCAAAAATGCAGAAATTCCCTATATGTTGGGGCAAAAAGACAGAAATTCTCTGTATTTTGGGGCAAAACTCAGAAATTCCACTTATTTTGGGGCAAAATTCCAAAAATTTCCCTTATTTTGAGGCAAAATTGCAGAAATTTCACTTATTTTGGGGCAAAATTGCAGAAATTTGACTTATTTCAGGGAAAAAAGACAGAAATTTTCCTTATTTTGGGGCAAAAAGGCAGAAATTCCTAATATTTTGTGGCAAAAATGCAGAAATTCCCCTTATTTGGAGGTGAAAGGGCTCAAATTCCACTTATTTGGGGGCAAAAAGGCAGAAATTTCCCTTACTTTGGGACAAAATTGCAGAAAATTCACTTATTTCAGGGTAATAAGTCTGAAAATTTCCTTATTTTGGGGCATAAAAAAACAGAAAATCCCTTGTTTTAGAGGAAAAAGACAGAAATTTCACTTATCTAGAGGCAAAAAAGCAAAAATTCCCCTTATTTTGGAGCAAAAATGAAGAAATTTCCCTATTTTAAGACAAAAAGGTATGCATTCTTTTTATTTACGGGCAAAAAGGCAGAAATTTCTCATATTTTGGAGCAAAATTGCAGAAATTCCCCTAATTGTGGGGCAAAAATGCAGAAATTTTCTATATGTTGGAGCAAAATACAGAAATTCTCCTTATTTTGGGGCAAAACTCAGAAATTCCACTTATTTTGGGGCAAAATTTCAGAAATTTCCCTTATTCTTGGGCAAAAAGGCAGAAATTTCCCTTATTATGGGGCAAAATTGCAGAAATTTCACTTATTTCAGGGTAATAATTTAGAAATTCCCCTATTTTGGGGCATAAAAGACAGAAATTTCCTTTGTTTTGTGGGAAATGAAAGAAATTCCACTTATTTAGAGGCATAAAGGCAGAAATTTCCCTTGTTTTGGAGCAAAAATGAAGAAATTTACCTTTTTATGGCAAAAAGGTATGCATTCCCATTATTTTCGGGCAAAAAGGCAGAAATTCGCCGTATTTTGGAGCAAAATTGCAGAAATTCCCCTAATTTTGTGGCAAAAGCCAGAAATTCCCCTTATTTTGGGGCAAAATTCCAGAAATTTCCTTTATTTTGGGGCAAAATTGCAGGAATTTACCTTATTTTGGGGCAAAATTGCAGAAATTTCACTTATTTCAGTGTAATAAGTCAGAAATTCCCCTTATTTTGAGGCAAAAAAGACAGAAATTTCCTTTGTTTTGGGGGAAATGACAGAAATTCCACTTATTTAGAGGCAAAAAGGCAGAAATTTCAATTATTTTGGAGCAAAAATGAAGAAATTTACCTTTTTATGGCAAAAAGGTATGCATTCTTATTATTTTCGGACAAAAAGCAGAAATTCCCCGTATTTTGGAGCAAAATTGCAGAAATTCCCCTAATTTTGTGGCAAAAGCCAGAAATTCCCTTTATTTTGGGGCAAAAATCAGAAATTCCCCTTATTTTGGGGCAAAATTCAAGAAATTTCCTTTATTTTGGGGCAAAATTGCAGGAATTTACCTTATTTTGGGGCAAAATTGCAGAAATTTCCTTTATTTGGGGCAAAATTGCAGAAATTTCACTTATTTCCTGGTAAAAAGGCTGAAATTTCCTTTATTTTGGGGCAAAAAGGGAGAAATTCCCCTTATTTTGGGGCAAAATTGCAGAATTTTCCCTTATTATGCAATAAAATTGCAGAAATTTCACTTATTTTAGGGCAAAATTGCAGAAATTTCACTTATTTCAGAGAAAAAAGCAAAAATTTTTCTTATTTTGGGGCAAAAAGCAGAAATTCCCATTATTTTGGGGCAAAAAGTCAGAAATTCACCTTATTTTGGGGTAAAATTGCAGAAATTTCACATATTTCAGGGCAAAAAGGCAGAAATTTCCCTTATTTTGGGGCAAAATTGCAGAAATTTCAATTATTTCAGGGTAATGAGTCAGAAATTCCCCTTATTTTGGGTCAAATAAGACAGAAATTCCCTTTGTTTATTGTGAAATGACAGAAATTCCACTTATTAGAGGCAAAAAGGCAGAAATTCCCCTTTTTTTGGAGCAAAAATGAAGAAGTTTACCTTTTTATGGCAAAAAGGTATGCATTCCCATTATTTTCGGGCAAAAAGGCAGAAATTCGCCGTATTTTGGAGCAAAATTGCAGAAATTCCCCTAATTTTGGGGCAAAAGGCAGAAATTCCCTTTATTTTGGGGCAAAAAATAGAAATTCCCATTATTTTGGGGCAAAATTTCAGAAATTTTTTTATTTTGGGACAAAATTGCAGAAATATCACTTATTTTGGGGCAAAATTGCAGAAATTTCAATTATTTCAGTGAAAAAAGGCAGAAATTTCCCTTATTTTGGGAAAAAAAAGGCAGAAATTCTCCTTATTTTGAGGTAAAAAGGCTGAAATACACCTAATTTGAGGGCAAAAGGCAGAAATTTCCCTTATTTTGGGGCAAAATTGCAGAAATTTTATTTATTTCAGGGTAATATGTTAGAAATTCCCCTTATTTTGGGGCAAAAAAGACAGAAATTCCCTTTGTTTTGGGGGAAATGACAGAAATTCCACTTATTTAGAGGTAAAAAGGCAGAAATTTCCCTTATTTTGGAGCAAAAATGAAGAAATTTACCTTTTTATGGCAAAAAGGTATGCATTCCCATTATTTTCGGGCAAAAAGGCAGAAATTCGCCGTATTTTGGAGCAAAATTGCAGAAATTCCCCTAATTTTGTGGCAAAAGCCAGAAATTCCCTTTATTTTGGTGCAAAAATCAGAAATTCCCCATATTTTGGGGCAAAATTCCAGAAATTTCCTTTATTTTGGGGCAAAATTGCAGGAATTTACCTTATTTTGTGGCAAAATTGCAGAAATTTTCTTTATTTGGGGCAAAATTGCAGAAATTTCACTTATTTTCTGGTAAAAAGCCTGAAATTTCCTTTATTTTGGGGCAAAAAGGAGAAATCCCCCTTATTTTGGGGCAAAATTGCAGAAATTTCCCTTATTATGCAATAAAATTGCAGAAATTTCACTTATTTTAGGGCAAAATTGCAGAAATTTCACTTATTTCAGAGAAAAAAAGCAAAAATTTTTCTTATTTTGGGCCAAAAAGGCAGAAATTCCCATTATTTTGGGGCAAAAAGGCAGAAATTCACCTTATTTTGGGATAAAAATGCAGAAATTTCACATAATTCAGGACAAAAAGGCAGAAATTTCCCTTATTTTGGGGCAAAATTGCAGAAATTTCACTTATTTCAGGGTAATAAGTCAGAAATTCCCCTTATTTTGGGTCAAAAAAGACAGAAATTCCCTTTGTTTTGGGGGAAATGACAGAAATTCCACTTATTAGAGGCAAAAAGGCAGAAATTCCCCTTATTTTTGAGCAAAAATGAAGAAATTTCCCTTTTTTATGGCAACAAGTTATGCATTCCCCTTATTTTCGGGCAAAAAGACAGAAATTCCCCGTATTTTTGAGCAAAATTGAAGAAATTCCTCTAATTGTGGGGCAAAAAGGCAGAAATTCCCTATATGTTGGGGGAAAAAAACAAAAATTCTTTTTATTTTAGGGCAAAACTCACAAATTCTAAAATTTAGTTCAAAATTCCAGAAATTTCCCTCTTTTTTGGGGCAAAATTGTAGAAATTTCACTTATTTTGGGGCAAAATTGCAGAAATTTCACTTATTTCAGGGAAAAAAGCAGAAATTTTTCTTATTTTGGGGCAAAAAGGAAGAAATTCCTAATATTTTGTGGCAAAAATGCAGAAATTCCCCTTATTTGGAGGTGAAAGGGCTCAAATTCCACTTATTTGGGGGCAAAAAGGCAGAAATTTCCCTTACTTTGGGACAAAATTGCAGAAAATTCACTTATTTCAGGGTAATAAGTCAGAAAATTTCCTTATTTTGGGGCATAAAAAAACAGAAAATCCCTTGTTTTAGAGGAAAAAGACAGAAATTCCACTTATTTAGAGGCAAAAAAGCAAAAATTCCTTTTATTTTGGAGCAAAAATGAAGAAATTTCCTTATTTTAAGACAAAAAGGTATGCATTCTGTTTATTTACGGGCAAAAAGGCAGAAATTTCTCATATTTTGGAGCAAAATTGCAGAAATTCCCCTAATTGTGGGGCAAAAATGCAGAAATTTTCTATATGTTGGAGCAAAATACAGAAATTCTCCTTATTTTGGGGCAAAACTCAGAAATTCCACTTATTTTGAGGCAAAATTTCAGAAATTTCCCTTATTCTTGGGCAAAAAGGCAGAAATTTCCCTTATTTTGGGGCAAAATTGCAGAAATTTCACTTATTTCAGGGTAATAATTTAGAAATTCCCCTATTTTGGGGCAAAAAAGACAGAAATTTCCTTTGTTTTGTGGGAAATGACAGAAATTCCACTTATTTAGAGGCAGAAAGGCAGAAATTTCCCTTGTTTTGGAGCAAAAATGAAGAAATTTACCTTTTTATGGCAAAAAGGTATGCATTCCCATTATATTCGGGCAAAAAGGCAGAAATTCGCCGTATTTTGGAGCAAAATTGCAGAAATTCCCCTAATTTTGTGGCAAAAGCCAGAAATTCCCCTTATTTTGGGGCAAAATTCCAGAAATTTCCTTTATTTTGGGGCAAAATTGCAGGAATTTACCTTATTTTGGGGCAAAATTGCAGAAATTTCACTTATTTCAGTGTAATAAGTCAGAAATTACCCTTATCTTGGGGCAAAAAAGACAGAAATTTCCTTTGTTTTGGGGGAAATGACAGAAATTCCACTTATTTAGAGGCAAAAAGGCAGAAATTTCAATTATTTTGGAGCAAAAATGAAGAAATTTACCTTTTTATGGCAAAAAGGTATGCATTCTTATTATTTTCGGACAAAAAGCAGAAATTCCCCGTATTTTGGAGCAAAATTGCAGAAATTCCCCTAATTTTGTGGCAAAAGCCAGAAATTCCCTTTATTTTGGGGCAAAAATCAGAAATTCCCCTTATTTTGGGGCAAAATTCCAGAAATTTCCTTTATTTTGGGGCAAAATTGCAGGAATTTACCTTATTTTGGGGCAAAATTGCAGAAATTTCCTTTATTTGGGGCAAAATTGCAGAAATTTCACTTATTTCCTGGTAAAAAGGCTGAAATTTCCTTTATTTTGGGGCAAAAAGGGAGAAATTCCCCTTATTTTGGGGCAAAATTGCAGAATTTTCCCTTATTATGCAATAAAATTGCAGAAATTTTACTTATTTTAGGGCAAAATTGCAGAAATTTCACTTATTTCAGAGAAAAAAGCAAAAATTTTTCTTATTTTGGGGCAAAAAGGCAGAAATTCCCATTATTTTGGGGCAAAAAGTCAGAAATTCACCTTATTTTGGGGTAAAATTGCAGAAATTTCACATATTTCAGGGCAAAAAGGCAGAAATTTCCCTTATTTTGGGGCAAAATTGCAGAAATTTCAATTATTTCAGGGTAATGAGTCAGAAATTCCCCTTATTTTGGGTCAAATAAGACAGAAATTCCCTTTGTTTATTGTGAAATGACAGAAATTCCACTTATTAGAGGCAAAAAGGCAGAAATTCCTCTTATTTTGGAGCAAAAATGAAGAAGTTTACCTTTTTATGGCAAAAAGGTATGCATTCCCATTATTTTCGGGCAAAAAGGCAGAAATTCGCCGTATTTTGGAGCAAAATTGCAGAAATTCCCCTAATTTTGGGGCAAAAGGCAGAAATTCCCTTTATTTTGGGGCAAAAATCAGAAATTCCCATTATTTTGGGGCAAAATTTCAGAAATTTTTTTATTTTGGAGCAAAATTGCAGAAATTTCACTTATTTTGGGGCAAAATTGCAGAAATTTCAATTTTTTCAGTGAAAAAAGGCAGAAATTTCCCTTATTTTGGGAAAAAAAGGCAGAAATTCTTTTTATTTTGAGGTAAAAAGGCTGAAATACCCCTAATTTGAGGGCAAAAAGGCAGAAATTTTCCTTATTTTGGGGCAAAATTGCAGAAATTTTATTTATTTCAGGGTAATATGTCAAAAATTCCCCTTATTTTGGGGCAAAAAAGACAGAAATTCCCTTTGTTTTGGGGGAAATGACAGAAATTCCACTTATTTAGAGGCAAAAAGGCAAAAATTTCCCTTATTTTGGAGCAAAAATGAAGAAATTTACCTTTTTATGGCAAAAAGGTATGCATTCCCATTATTTTCGGGCAAAAAGGCAGAAATTCGCCGTATTTTGGAGCAAAATTACAGAAATTCCCCTAATTTTGTGGCAAAAGCCAGAAATTCCCTTTATTTTGGGGCAAAAATCAGAAATTCCCCTTATTTTGGGGCAAAATTCCAGAAATTTCCTTTATTTTTGGGGCAAAATTGCAGGAATTTACCTTATTTTGTGGCAAAATTGCAGAAATTTTCTTTATTTGGGGCAAAATTGCAGAAATTTCACTTATTTTCTGGTAAAAAGGCTGAAATTTCCTTTATTTTGGGGCAAAAAGGAGAAATCCCCCTTATTTTGGGGCAAAATTGCAGAAATTTCCCTTATTATGCAATAAAATTGCAGATATTTCACTTATTTTAGGGCAAAATTGCAGAAATTTCACTTATTTCAGAGAAAAAAAGCAAAAATTTTTCTTATTTTGGGCCAAAAAGGCAGAAATTCCCATTATTTTGGGGCAAAAGGCAGAAATTCACCTTATTTTGGGATAAAAATGCAGAAATTTCACATATTTCAGGGCAAAAAGGCAGAAATTTCCCTTATTTTGGGGCAAAATTGCAGAAATTTCACTTATTTCAGGGTAATAAGTCAGAAATTCCCCTTATTTTGGGTCAAAAAAGACAGAAATTCCCTTTGTTTTGGGGGAAATGACAGAAATTCCACTTATTAGAGGCAAAAAGGCAGAAATTCCCCTTATTTTGGAGCAAAAATGAAGAAATTTCCCTTTTTTATGGCAACAAGTTATGCATTCCCCTTATTTTCGGGCAAAAAGACAGAAATTCCCCGTATTTTGGAGCAAAATTGAGGAAATTCCCCTAATTGTGGGGCAAAAAGGCAGAAATTTCCTATATGTTGGGGGAAAAAAACAAAAATTCTCCTTATTTTAGGGCAAAACTCACAAATTCTAAAATTTAGTTCAAAATTCCAGAAATTTCCCTCTTTTTTGGGGCAAAATTGCAGAAATTTCACTTATTTTGGGGCAAAATTGCAGAAATTTCACTTATTTCAGGGAAAAAAGCAGAAATTTTTCTTATTTTGGGGCAAAAAGGAAGAAATTCCTAATATTTTGTGCCAAAATCCAAAAATTCCCTTTATTTTGAGGTAAAAATGCTAAAATTCCATTTATTTAGGGGCCAAAAGCAGAAATTTCCCTTTTTTTTGGGCAAAATTGCAGAAATTTCACTTATTTCAGGGTAATGAGTCAGAAATTCCTCTTATTTTGGGGCAAAAAAGAGAGAAATTTCCTTTGTTTTGGGGGAAATGACAGAAATTCCACTTATTTAGAGGCAAAAAGGCAGAAATTTCCCTTATTTTGGAGCAAAAATGAAGAAATTTACCTTTTATTGCAAAAAGGTATGCATTCCCATTATTTTCAGTAAAAAAGGCAGAAATTCGCCGTATTTTGGAGCAAAATTGCAGAAATTCCTCTAATTTTGGGGCAAAAGCCAGAAATTCCCTTTATTTTGGGGCAAAAATCAGAAATTCATCTTATTTTGGGGCAAAATTCCAGAAATTTTCTTTATTTGGGGGCAAAATTGCAGGAATTTACCTTATTTTGGGGCAAAATTGCAGAAATTTCCTTTATTTGGGGCAAAATTGCAGAAATTTCACTTATTTTCTGGTAAAAAGGCCGAAATTTCCTTTATTTTGGGGCAAAAAGGGAGAAATTCCCCTTATTTTGGGGCAAAATTGAAGAATTTTCCCTTATTATGCAATAAAATTGCAGAAATTTCACTTATTTAAGGGCAAAATTGCAGAAATTTCACTTATTTCAGAAAAAAAAAGCAAAATTTTTTCTTATTTTGGGGCAAAAAGGCAGAAATTCCCATTATTTTGGGGCAAAAGCAGAAATTCACCTTATTTTGGGGTAAAATTGCAGAAATTTCAAATATTTCAGGGCAAAAAGGCAGAAATTTCCCTTATTTTGGGGCAAAATTGCAGAAATTTCACTTATTTCAGGGTAATAAGTAAGAAATGCCCCTTATTTTGGGTCAAAAAAGACAGAAATTCCCATTGTTTTGGGGGAAATTACAGAAATTCCACTTATTTTGAGGCAAAAAGGCAGAAATTCCTCTTATTTTGGAGCAAAAATGAAGAAATTTCCCTTTTTTATGACAACAAGTTATGCATTCCCCTTATTTTCGGGCAAAAAGACAGAAATTCCCCGTATTTTGGAACAAAATTGCAGAAATTCCCCTAATTGTGGGGCAAAAAGGCAGAAATTCCCTATATGTTGGGGCAAAAAGACAAGAATTCTCCTTATTTTGGGGCAAAACTCAGAAATCCCAAATTTTTATGCAAATTCCAGAAATTTCTTTTATTTCGGGGCAAAATTGCAGAAATTTCACTTATTTTGGGGCAAAATTGCAGAAATTTCACTTATTTCAGGGTAAAAAGGCAGAAATTTTACTTATTTTGGGGCAAAAAGGCAGAAATTCCTAATATTTTGTGCCAAAATTCAAAAATTCCCCTTATTTTGAGGTATAAATGCTGAAATTCCCCTTATTTGGGGGCAAAAAGGCAGAAATTTCCCTTATTTTTGGGCAAAATTGCAGAAATTTCACTTATTTCAAGGTAATGAGTCAGAAATTCCTCTTATTTTGGGGCAAAAAAAAGAAAAATTCCCTTTGTTTTTTGGGAAAAAAACAGAAATTCCACTTATTTAGAGGCAAAAAGGCAGAAATTCCCCTTATTTTGTAGCAAAAATAAAGATATTTCTCTTTTTTGTGGCAAAAAATATACATTCCCCTTAATTTCGGGATAAAAAGCAGAAATTCCCCGTATTATGAAGCAAAATTGCAGAAATTCTCATAATTTTCGGGCAAAAAGGGAGAAATTCTCCTTATTTGGGGCAAAATTTCAGAAATTTCCTTTACAATGGGGCAAAATTGCAGAAATTTGACTTTTTTCAGGGAAAAAAGACAGAAATTTTCTTTTTTTGGGGGCAAAAAGGCAGAAATTCCTAATATTTTGTGGCAAAAATGCAGAAAGTCCCCTTATTTTGTGGTGAAAAGGCTGAAATTCCCCTTATTTTGGGGCAAAAAGGCAGAAATTTCCCTTATTTTGGGACAAACTTGCAGAAATTTCACTTATTTCAGGGTAATAAGTCAGAAAATTTCCTTATTTTGGGGCAAAAAAGACAGAAAATCCCTTTGTTTTGGAGGAAAAAGACAGAAATTCCACTTATTTAAAGGCAAAAAAGCAGAAATTCCCATTATTTTGGAGCAAAAGTGAAGAAATTTCCCTTTTTTAAGGCAAAAAGGTATGCATTCTTTTTATTTACGGGCAAAAAGGCAGAAATTTCCCGTATTTTGGAGCAAAATTGCAGAAATTCCCATAATTGTGGGGCAAAAATGCAGAAATTCCCTATATGTTGGGGAAAAAAGACAGAAATTCTCTTTATTTTGGGGCAAAACTTAGAAATTCCACTTACTTTGGGGCAAAAATCCAGAAATTTCCCTTATTCTTGGGCAAAATTGCAGAAATTTCACTTATTTTGGGGCAAAATTGCAGAAATTTCACTTCTTTCAGTGAAAAAAGGCAGAAATTTTTCTTATTTTGGGGCAAAAAGGCAGAAATTCTCCTTATTTTGAGGTAAAAAGGCTAAAATTCCCCTTATTTGAGGGCAAAAGGCAGAAATTTCTTTTTTTGGGGGCAAAATTGCAGAAATTTCACTTATTTCAGGGTAATAAGTCAGAAATTCCCCTTATTTTGGGGCAAAAATGACAGAAATTCCTTTGTTTTGGGAGAAATGACAGAAATTCCACTTATTTAGAGGCAAAAAGGCAGAAATTTCCCTTATTTTGGAGCAAAAATGAAGAAATTTACCTTTTTATGGCAAAAAGGTATGCATTCCCATTATTTTCGGGCAAAAAGGCAGAAATTCCCTGTATTTTGGAGCAAAATTGCAGAAATTCCCCTAATTTTGGGGCAAAAGCCAGAAATTCCCTTTATTTTGGGGCAAAAATCAGAAATTCCCGTAATTTTGTGGCAAAATTCCAGAAATTTTCTTTATTTTGGGGCAAAAATGCAGGAATTTACCTTATTTTGGGGCAAAATTGCAGAAATTTTCTTTATTTAGGGCAAAATTGCAGAAATTTCACTTATTTTCTGGTTAAAAGGCTGAAACTTCCTTTATTTTGGGGCAAAAAGAGAGAAATTCCCCTTATTTTGGGGCAAAATTGCAGAAATTTCCTTTATTATGCGATAAAATTGCAGAAATTCCACTTATTTTAGGGCAAAATTGCAGAAATTTCACTTATTTCAGAGAAAAAAAGCAAAAATTTTTCTTATTTTGGGGCAAAAAGGCAGAAATTTCCCTTATTTTGGGACAAAATTGCAGAAATTTCACTTATTTCAGGGTAATAAGTCAGAAATTCCCCTTATTTTGGGGCAAAAAACAGAAATTCCCTTTGTTTTGGAGGAAAAAGACAGAAATTCCACTTATTTAGAAGCAAAAAAGCAGAAATTCCCCTTATTTTGGAGCAAAAATGAAGAAATTTCCCTTTTTTATGGCAACAATTTATGCATTCCCCTTATTTTCGGGCAAAAAGACAAAAATTCCCCGTATTTTTGAGCAAAATTGCAGAAATTCCCATAATTGTGGGGCAAAAAGGCAGAAATTCCCTATATGTTTGGGGAAAAAGAGAAAAATTCTCTTTATTTTGGGGCAACCCTCAGAAATTCCAAATTTTGGTGCAAAATTCCAGAAATTACCCTTATTTTGCGGCAAAATTGCAGAAATTTCACTTATTTCAGGGTAATGAGTCAGAAATTCCTCTTATTTTGGTGCAAAAAAGAGAGAAATTCCCTTTGTTTTTTGTGAAAAAGACAGAAATTCCATTTATTAGGGGCAAAAAGGTAGAAATTCCCCTTATTTTGGAGCAAAAATGAAGAAATTTCCCTTTTTTGTGGCAAAAAATATACATTATCTTACTTTTGGGATAAAAAGCAGAAATTCCCCGTATTTTGAAGCAAAATTGCAGATATTCTCATAATTTTCGGGCAAAAAGGCAGAAATTCTCCCTAATTTGGCGCAAAAAGACAGAAAATCTTTTTTTTCGGGAGCAAACAGTCAGAAATTCTCCTTATTTTTGGGCAAAATTGCAGAAATTTCCTTTACATCTGGGCAAAATTGCAGAAATTTGACTTATTTCAGGGAAAAAAGACAGAAATTTTCCTTATGTTTGGGCAAAAAGGCAGAAATTCCTAATATTTTGTGGCAAAAATGCAGTAATTCCCCTTATTTTGAGGTGAAAAGGCTGAAATTCCCTTTATTTTGGGGCAAAAAGGCAGAAATTTCCCTTATTTTGTGACAAAATTGCAGAAATTTAACTTATTTCAGGGTAATAAGTCAGAAAATTTCCTTATTTTGGGGCAAAAAAGACAGAAAATCCTTTTGTTTTGGAGGAAAAAGACAGAAATTCCACTTATTTAGAGGGAAAAAAGCAGAAATTCCCCTTATTTTGGAGTAAAAATGAAGAAATTTCCCTTTTTAAACCAAAAAGGTATGCATTCTTTTTATTTACGGGCAAAAAGGCAGAAATTTCCCGTATTTTGGAGCAAAATTGCAGAAATTCCCATAATTGTGGGGCAAAAATGCAAAAATTCCGTATATGTTGGGGCAAAAGACAGAAATTCCCTTTATTTTGTGGCAAAACTTAGAAATTCCACTTATTTTGGGGCAAAATTCCAGAAATTTCCCTTATTCTTGGGCAAAATTGCAGAAATTTCACTTATTATGAGGCAAAAAGGCAGAAATTTCAATTATTTCAGTGAAAAAAGGCAGAAATTTCCCTTATTTTGGGGCAAAACGGCAGAAATTCTCCTTATTTTGAGGTAAAAAGGCTGAAATTCCCCTTATTTGGGGGAAAAAAGGAAGAAATTTCCCTTATTTTGGGGCAAAATTGCAGAAATTTCACTTATTTCAGGGTAATAAGTCAGAAATTACCCTTATTTTGGGGCAAAAAAGAAAAAAATTCCCTTTGTTTCGGGGGAAATGGCAGAAATTCCACTTACTTAGAGGCAAAAAGGCAGAAATTTCCCTTATTTTGGAGCAAAAATGAAGAAAATTACCTTTTTATGGCAAAAAGTTATGCATTCCCATTATTTTCGGGGAAAAAGGCAGAAATTCCCCTTATTTTGGAGCAAAATTGCAGAAATTCCCCTAATTTTGGGGCAAAAGCCAGAAATTCCCTTTATTTTGGGGCAAAAATCAGAAATTCCCCTTATTTTGGGGCAAAATTCCAGAAATTTCCTTTATTTTGGGGCAAAATTGCCGGAATTTACCTTATTTTGAGGCAAAATTGCATGAATTTCCATTATTTGGGGCAAAATTGCAGATATTTCACTTATTTTCAGGTAAATAAGCTGAAATTTCCTTTATTTTGGGGCAAAAAGGGAGAAATTCCCCTTATTTTGGGGCAAAATTGCAGAAATTTCCTCTATTATGCGATAAAATTGCAGAAATTTCACTTTTTTTAGGGTAAAATTGCAGAAATTTCACTTATTTCAGAGAAAAAAAGCAAAAATTTTTCTTATTTTGGGGCAAAAAGGCAGAAATTCCCATTATTTTGTGGCAAAAATGCAGAAATTAACCTTAATTTGGTGTAAAATTGCAGAAATTTCACGTATTTCAGGGCAAGAAGGCAGAAATTTTCATTATTTTGGGGCAAAATTGCAGAAATTTCACTTATTTCTGGGTAATAAGTCAGAAATTCCCCTTATTTTGGGGCAAAAAAGACAGAAATTCCCTTTGTTTTGGGGGAAAAAGACAGAAATTCCACTTATTTAGAGACAAAAAGGCAGAAATTCTTCTTAATTTGGAGCAAAAATGAAGAAATTTCCCTTTTTTATGGCAACAAGTTATGCATTCCCCTTATTTTCTGGCAAAAAGACAGAAATTCCCCGTAATTTGGAGAAAAATTGCAGAAATTCCATTAATTGTGGGGAAAAAGGCAAAAATTCCCTATATGTTGGGGCAAAAAGACAAAAATTCTTCTTATTTTGGGGCAAAACTCAAAAATTCCAAATTTTGGTGCAAAATTCCAGAAATTTCCCTTATTTTGGGGCAAAATTGCAGAAATTTCACTTATTTCAGGGTAATGAGTCAGAAATTTTTTTTTATTTTGAGGCAAAAAAGAGAAATTCCCTTTGATTTTTGGGAAAAAGACAGAAATTCCACTTATTTAGAGGCAAAAAGGCAGAAATTCCCATTATTTTGGAGCAAAAATAAAGAAATTACCTTTTTTTGTGGCAAAAAATATACATTCACCTTACTTTCGGAATAAAAAGCAGAAATTCCCCGTATTTTGAAGCAAAATTGCAGAAATTCTCATAATTTTCGGGAAAAAAAGGCAGAAATTCTCTTTATTTTGGGGCAAAAAGACAGAAAATCTCCTTTTTTCGGGAGCAAACAGTCAGAAATTTTCCTTATTTTGGGGCAAAATTGCAGAAATTTCCTTTACATTGGAGCAAAATTGCAGAAATTTCCCTTATTAAGGGAAAAAATTGCAGAATTTTCCTTTATTTTAGGGCAAAATTGCAGAAATTTTACTTATTTCAGAGAAAAAAAGAAAAAATTTTTCTTATTTTGGGGAAAAAAGGCAGAAATTCCCATTATTTTGGGGCAAAAAAACAGAAATTCACCTTATTTTGTGGTAAAATTGCAGAAATTTCACATATTTTAGGGCAAAAAGAAAGAAATTTTCCTTATCAGGGGCAAAATTGCAGAAATTTCACTTATTTCAGGGTAATAAATCAGAAATTCTACTTATTTTGGGGCAAAAAAGACAGAAATTCCCTTTGTTTTCGGAGAAAAAGACAGAAATTCCACTTATCTAGAGGCAAAAAGGCAGAAATTCTGTTTATTTTGGAGCAAAAATGAAGAAATTTCCCTTTTTATGGCAAAAAGGTATTCATTCCCATTATTTTCAGGCAAAAAGGCAGAATTCCCCGTATTTTAAAGCAAAACAGAAGAAATTCCCCTAATTTTGGGGCAAAAGGCAGAAATTCTTTTTATTATGGGGCAAAAATCAGAAATTCCCCTCATTTTGGGGCAAAATTCTAGAAATTTCCTTTCTTTTGGGGGCAAAACTGCAGGAATTTACCTTATTTTGAGGCAAAATTGCAGAAATTTCCCCTATTTGGGGCAAAAATGCAGAAATTTCACTTATTTTCAGGTAAAAAGACTGAAATTTCCTTTATTTTGGGGCAAAAAGGGAGAAATTCAATTTATTTTGGGGCAAAATTGCAGACATTTTCCTAATTATGAAGAAAAATTGCAGAAATTTCCCTTATTTTAGGGCAAAATTGCAGAAATTTCACTTATTTCAGAGAAAAAAAGCAAAATTTTTTCTTATTTTGGGGCAAAAAGGCAGAAATTCTCATTATTTTGTGGCAAAAAGGCAGAAATTCACCTTATTTTGGGTTAAAATTGCAGAAATTTCACAAATTTCAGGGCAAAAAGGCAGAAATTTCCCTTATTTTGGGGCAAAATGGCAGAAATTTCCCTTATTTTGGGGCAAAATTGCAGAAATTTCACTTATTTCTGGGTAATAAGTCAAAAATTCCCCTTATTTTGGGGCAAAAAAGACAGAAATTCCCTTTGTTTTGGGGGAAAAAGACAGAAATTCCACTTATCTACAGGCAAAAAGGCAGAAATTCCCCTTTTTTGGAGCAAAAATGAAGAAATTTCCCTTTCTTTGTGGCAAAAAATATACATTCCCCTTACTTTCGGGATAAAAAGCAGAAATTCCCCGCATTTTGAAGCAAAATTGCAGAAATTCTCATAATTTTCGGGCAAAAAGCCAGAAATTCTTTTTATTTTGGGGCAAAAAGACAGAAAATCTCTTTTTTTGGGAGCAAACAGTCAGAAATTCTACTTATTTTGGGGCAAAATTGCAGAAATTTCCTTTACATTGGGGCAAAATTGCAGAAATTTCCCTTATTATGAGAAAAAATTGCAGAAATTTACCATATTTTAGGGCAAAATTGCAGAAATTTTACTTATTTCAGAGAAAAAAAGCAAAAATTTTTCTTATTTTGGGGCAAAAAGGCAGAAATTCCCATTATTTTGCTGCAAAAAAACAGAAATTCACCTTATTTTGGGGTAAAATTGCAGAAATTTAACATATTTCAGGGCAAAAAGGCAGAAATTTACCTTATCCTGGGGCAAAATTGCAGAAATTTCACTTATTTCAGGGTAATAAGTCAGAAATTCCCCTTATTTTGGGGCAAAAAAGACAGAAATTTGCTTTGTTTTCGGGGAAAAAGACAGAAATTCCACTTATCTAGAGGCAAAAAGGCAGAAATTCCCCTTATTTTGGAGCAACAATGAAGAAATTTCCCTTTTTATTGCAAAAAGGTATGCATTCCCAATATTTTCAGGCAAAAAGGCAGATATTCCCAGTATTTTGGAGCAAAATTGAAGAAATTCCCCTAATTTTGGGGCAAAAGGCAGAAATTCCTTTTATTTTGGGGCAAAAATCAGAAATTCCCCATATTTTGGGGCAAAATTCTAGAAATTTCCTTTTTTGGGAGCAAAATTGCAGGAATTTACCTTATTTTGGGGCAAAATTGCAGAAATTTCCCTTATTTGGGGCAAAATTGCAGAAATTACATTTATTTTCAGGTAAAAAGACTGAAATTTCCTTTATTTTGGGGCAAAAATGGAGAAATACCCTTTATTTTAGGGCAAAATTGCAGACATTTTCCTTATTATGGGGAAAAATTGCAGAAATTTCCCTTATTTTAGGGCAAAATTGCAGAAATTTCACTTATTTCAGAGAAAAAAAGCAAAAATTTTTTTTATTTTGGGGCAAAAAGTCAGAAATTCACCTTATTTTGGGGTAAAATTGCAGAAATTTCACATATTTCAGGGCAAAAAAGCAGAAATTTCTCTTATCCTGGGGCAAAATTGCAGAAATTTCACTTATTTTAGGGTAATAAGTCAGAAAATCCTCTTATTTTGGGCCAAAAAAGACAGAAATTCCCTTTGTTTTGGGGGAAAAAGACAGAAATTCCACTTATCTACAGGCAAAAAGGCAGAAATTCCCCTTTTTTGGAGCAAAAATGAAGAAATTTCTTTTTTTTTTGTGGTAAAAAATATACATTCCCCTTACTTTCGGGATAAAAAGCAGAAATTACCCGCATTTTGAAGCAAAATTGCAGAAATTCTCATAATTTTCGGGCAAAAAGCCAGAAATTCTTTTTATTTTGGGGCAAAAAGACAGAAAATCTCTTTTTTTCGGGAGCAAACAGTCAGAAATTCTACTTATTTTGGGGCAAAATTGCAGAAATTTCCTTTACATTGGGGCAAAATTGCAGAAATTTCCCTTATTATGGGAAAAAATTGCAGAAATTTACCATATTTTAGGGCAAAATTGCAGAAATTTTACTTATTTCAGAGAAAAAAAGCAAAAATTTTTCTTATTTTGGGGCAAAAAGGCAGAAATTCCCATTATTTTGCTGCAAAAAAACAGAAATTCACCTTATTTTGGGGTAAAATTGCAGAAATTTAACATATTTCAGGGCAAAAAGGCAGAAATTTACCTTATCCTGGGGCAAAATTGCAGAAATTTCACTTATTTCAGGGTAATAAGTCAGAAATTCCCTTTATTTTGGGGCAAAAAAGACAGAAATTCGCTTTGTTTTCGGGGAAAAAGACAGAAATTCCACTTATCTAGAGGCAAAAAGGCAGAAATTCCCCTTATTTTGGAGCAACAATGAAGAAATTTCCCTTTTTATTGCAAAAAGGTATGCATTCCCAATATTTTCAGGCAAAAAGGCAGATATTCCCAGTATTTTGGAGCAAAATTGAAGAAATTCCCCTAATTTTGGGGCAAAAGGCAGAAATTCCCTTTATTTTGGGGCAAAAATCAGAAATTCCCCATATTTTGGGGCATAATTCTAGAAATTTCCTTTTTTGGGAGCAAAATTGCAGGAATTTACCTTATTTAGGGGCAAAATTGCAGAAATTTCCCTTATTTGGGGCAAAATTGCAGAAATTACATTTATTTTCAGGTAAAAAGACTGAAATTTCCTTTATTTTGGGGCAAAAATGGAGAAATACCCTTTATTTTAGGGCAAAATTGCAGACATTTTCCTTATTATGGGGAAAAATTGCAGAAATTTCCCTTATTTTAGGGCAAAATTGCAGAAATTTCACTTATTTCAGAGAAAAAAAGCAAAATTTTTTTTTATTTTGGGGCAAAAAGGCAGAAATTCACCTTATTTTGGGGTAAAATTGCAGAAATTTCACATATTTCAGGGCAAAAAAGCAGAAATTTCCCTTATCCTGGGGCAAAATTGCAGAAATTTCACTTATTTTAGGGTAATAAGTCAGAAAATCCTCTTATTTTGGGCCAAAAAAGACAGAAATTCCCTTTGGTTTGGGGGAAAAAGACAGAAATTCCACTTATTTAGAGGCAAAAAGGCAGAAATTCTTATTTTGGAGCAATAATGAAGAAATTTTCCTTTTTTATGGCAACAAGTTATACATTCCTCTTATTTTCAAGCAAAAAGACAGAAATTTCCCGTATTTTAAAGCAAAATTGCAGAAATTCCCCTAATTGTGGGGCAAAAAGGCAGAAATTCCCTATATGTTGGGGCAAAAAGACAAAAATTCTCCTTATTTTGGGGCAAAACTCAGAAGTTCCACTTATTTTGGTGCAAAATTCCAGAAATTTCCCTTATTTTGGGGCAAAAAGATAGAAATTCCCCTTATTTTGTGGCAAAAAGGCAGAAATTTCTTTTATTTTGGGGCAAAATTGCAGAAATTTCACTTATTTCAGGGCATTATTCAAAAATTCCTTTAATTTTGGGGCAAAAAGACAGAAATTTCATTTATTTTTGGGTATTAAGGCAGAAATTTCCCTTATTTTGATGTAAAAAGGCAGAAATTCCTCTTATTTTGGGGCAAAAATGAAGAAATTTTCCTTTTTTGTGGTAAAATGTATACATTCCCCTTATTTTCGGGATAAGAAGCAGAAATTCCCCGTATTTTGAAGCAAAATTTCAGAAATTCTCATAATTTTCGGGTAAAAAGGCAGAAATTTTCCTAATTTTGGGGCATAAGAAGAAATTCCCTTTATTTTGACACAAAAATCAGAAATTCCCCCTTTTTTGGGGCAAAATTCAAGAAATTTCCTTTATTTTGGGGCAAAATTGCAGGAATTTACCTTAATTTGGGGCAAAATTGCAGAAATTTCCATTATTTGGGGCAAAATTGCAAAAATTTCACTGATTTTCAGGTAAGGCTGAAATTTCCTTTATTTTCGGGCAAAAAAAAAGAAATTCCCCTTATTTTGGGGCAAAATTGCAGAAATTTCCCTTATTATGGGAAATATTGCAGAAATTTTTCTTAATTTAAGGCAAAATTGCAGAAATTTCACTTATTTCAGAGAAAAAAAGCAAAAATTTTTCTTATTTTGGGGCAAAAAGGCAGAAATTCCCATTATTTTGGGGCAAAAAGGCAGAAATTCACCTTATTTTGGGGTAAAATTGCAGAAATTTTAAATATTTCAGGGAAAAAGGCAGAAATTTCCCTTATTTTGGGGCAAAAAAGACAGAAATTCCCTTTGTTTTGGGCAAAAAAAGACAGAAATTCCACGTATTTAGAGGCAAAAATGCAGAAATTCCCTTTGTTTGGAGCAAAAATGAAGAAATTTCCCTTTTTTATGGGAAAAAGTTATGCATTCCCCTTATTTTCGGGCAAAAAGGCAGAAATTCCCCGTATTTTGGAGCAAAATTGCTAAAATTCCCCTAATTGTGGGGCAAAAATGCAGAAATTCCCTATATGTTGGGGCACAAAGACAGAAATTCTCCTTATTATGGGGCAAAACTCAGAAATTCCACTTATTTTGGGGCAAAATTCCAGAAATTTCCCTTTTTGGGGCAAAATTGCAGAAATTTCACTTATTTTGGGGCAAAATTGCAGAAATTTAACTTATTTCAGGAAAAAAAGACAGAAATTTTCCTTATTTTGGGGCAAAAAGGCAGAAATTCCTAATATTTTGTGGCAAAAATGCAGAAATTGCCCTTATTTTGAGGTGAAAAGTTTGAAATTCCTTTTATTTGGGGGCAAAAAGGTAGAAATTTCCCTTATTTTGGGACAAAATTGCAGAAATTTCACTTATTTCCAGATAATAAGTCAGAAAATTTCCTTATTTTGGGGCAAAAAATACAGAAAATCCCTTTGTTTTGGAGGAAAAAGACAGAAATTCCACTTATTTAGAGGCAAAAAAGCAGAAATTCCCCTTATTTTGGAGCAAAAATGAAGAAATTTCCCTTTTTTAAGGCAAAAAGGTATGCATTCTTTTTATTTACAGGCAAAATGGCAGAAATTTCCCGTATTTTGGAGCAAAATTGCAGAAATTCCATTAATTGTGGGGCAAAAATGCAAAAATTTCTTATATGTTGGGGCAAAAAGACAGAAATTCTCCCTATTTTGCGGCAAAACTCAGAAATTCCACTTATTTTGGGGCAAAATTCCAGAAATTTCCCTTATTCTTGGGCAAAATTGCAGAAATTTCCCTTATTTTGGGGCAAAAAGCAGAAATTCTCCTTATTTTGAGGTAAAAAGGCTGAAATTCCCTTTATTTGGGGGCAAAAAGGCAGAAATTTCTCTTATTTTGGGGCAAAATTGCAGAAATTTCCCTTATTCTTGGGCAAAATTGCAGAAATTTCCCTTATTTTGGGACAAAATTGCAGAAATTTCACTTATTTCAATGAAAAAAGGCAGAAATTTCCCTTATTTTAGGGCAAAAAGCAGAAATACTCCTTATTTTGAGGTAAAAAGGCTGAAATTCCCTTTATTTGGGGGCAAAAAGCAGAAATTTCCCTTATTTTGGGGCATAATTGCAAAAATTTCTCTTATTTCAGGGTAATAAGTCAGAAATTCCCCTTATTTTGGGGCAAAAAAACCCCAGAAATTCCCTTTTTTTTGCGGAAATGACAGAAATTCCACTTATTTAGAGGAAAAAGGCAGAAATTTCCCTTATTTTGGAGCAAAAATGAAGAAATTTACCTTTATATGGCAAAAAGGTATGCATTCCCATTATTTTCGGGCAAAAAGGCAGAAATTCCCTGTATTTTGGAGCAAAATTGCAGAAATTCCCCTAATTTTGGGGCAAAAGCCAGAAATTCTCTTTATTTTGGGGCAAAAATCAGAAATTCCCGTAATTTTGTGGCAAAATTCCAGCAATTTTCTTTATTTTGGGGCAAAAATGCAGGAATTTACCTTATTTTGGGGCAAAATTGCAGAAATTTTCTTTATTTGGGGCAAAATTGCAGAAATTTCACTTATTTTCTGTTTAAAAGGCTGAAACTTCCTTTATTTTGGGGCAAAAAGAGAGAAATTCCACTTATTTTAGGGCAAAATTGCAGAAATTTCACTTATTTCAGAGAAAAAAAGCAAAAATTTTTCTTATTATGGGGCAAAAAGGCAGAAATTTCCCTTATTTTGGGGCAAAATTGCAGAAATTTCACTTATTTCAGGGTAATAAGTCAGAAATTCCCCTTATTTTGGGGCAAAGAGACAGAAATTCCCTTTGTTTTGGAGGAAAAAGACAGAAATTCCACTTATTTAGAAGCAAAAAAGCAGAAATTCCCCTTATTTTGGAGCAAAAATGAAGAAATTTCCCTTTTTTATGGCAACAAGTTATGCATTCCCCTTATTTTCGGGCAAAAAGACAAAAATTCCCCGTATTTTTGAGCAAAATTGCAGAAATTCCCATAATTGTGGGGCAAAAAGGCAGAAATTCCCTATATGTTTGGGGAAAAAGAGAAAAATTCTCTTTATTTTGGGGCAACCCTCAGAAATTCCAAATTTTGGTGCAAAATTCCAGAAATTACCCTTATTTTGCGGCAAAATTGCAGAAATTTCACTTATTTCAGGGTAATGAGTCAGAAATTCCTCTTATTTTGGGGCAAAAAAGAGAGAAATTCCCTTTGTTTTTTGTGAAAAAGACAGAAATTCCATTTATTAGGGGCAAAAAGGCAGAAATTCCCCTTATTTTGGAGCAAAAATGAAGAAATTTCCCTTTTTTGTGGCAAAAAATATACATTATCTTACTTTTGGGATAAAAAGCAGAAATTCCCCGTATTTTGAAGCAAAATTGCAGATATTCTCATAATTTTCGGGCAAAAAAACAGAAATTCTCCTTAATTTGGCGCAAAAAGACTAAAATCTTTTTTTTCGGGAGCAAACAGTCAGAAATTCTCCTTATTTTTGGGCAAAATTGCAGAAATTTCCTTTACATCTGGGCAAAATTGCAGAAATTTGACTTATTTCAGGGAAAAAAGACAGAAATTTTCCTTATGTTTGGGCAAAAAGGCAGAAATTCCTAATATTTTGTGGCAAAAATGCAGTAATTCCTTTTATTTTGAGGTGAAAAGGCTGAAATTCCCTTTATTTTGGGGCAAAAAGGCAGAAATTTCCCTTATTTTGTGACAAAATTGCAGAAATTTAACTTATTTCAGGGTAACAAGTCAGAAAATTTCCTTATTTTGGGGCAAAAAAGACAGAAAATCCTTTTGTTTTGGAGGAAAAAGACAGAAATTCCACTTATTTAGAGGGAAAAAAGCAGAAATTCCCCTTATTTTGGAATAAAAATGAAGAAATTTCCCTTTTTAAACCAAAAAGGTATGCATTCTTTTTATTTACGGGCAAAAAGGCAGAAATTTCCCATATTTTGGAGCAAAATTGCAGAAATTCCCCTAATTTTGGGGCAAAAATGCAAAAATTCCCTATATGTTGGGGCAAAAGACAGAAATTCCCTTTATTTTGTGGCAAAACTTAGAAATTCCACTTATTTTGGGGCAAAATTCCAGAAATTTCCCTTACTCTTGGGCAAAATTGCAGAAATTTCACTTATTTTGGGGCAAAACGGCAGAAATTCTCCTTATTTTGAGGTAAAAAGGCTGAAATTCCCCTTATTTGGGGGCAAAAAAAAAAGAAATTTCCCTTATTTTGGGGCAAAATTGCAGAAATTTCACTTATTTCAGGGTAATAAGTCAGAAATTACCCTTATTTTGGGGCAAAAAAGAAAAAAATTCCCTTTGTTTCGGGGGAAATGGCAGAAATTCCACTTACTTAGAGGCAAAAAGGCAGAAATTTCCCTTATTTTGGAGCAAAAATGAAGAAAATTACCTTTTTATGGCAAAAAGTTATGCATTCCCATTATTTTCGGGGAAAAAGGCAGAAATTCCCCTTATTTTGGAGCAAAATTGCAGAAATTCCCCTAATTTTGGGGCAAAAGCCAGAAATTCCCTTTATTTTGGGGCAAAAATCAGAAATTCCCCTTATTTTGGGGCAAAATTCCAGAAATTTCCTTTATTTTGGGGCAAAATTGCAGGAATTTACCTTATTTTGAGGCAAAATTGCATGAATTTCCATTATTTGGGGCAAAATTGCAGATATTTCACTTATTTTCAGGTAAATAAGCTGAAATTTCCTTTATTTTGGGGCAAAAAGGGAGAAATTCCCCTTATTTTGGGGCAAAATTGCAGAAATTTCCTCTATTATGCGATAAAATTGCAGAAATTTCACTTTTTTTAGGGTAAAATTGCAGAAATTTCACTTATTTCAGAGAAAAAAAGCAAAAATTTTTCTTATTTTGGGGCAAAAAGGCAGAAATTCCCATTATTTTGTGGCAAAAATGCAGAAATTAACCTTAATTTGGTGTAAAATTGCAGAAATTTCACGTATTTCAGGGCAAGAAGGCAGAAATTTTCATTATTTTGGGGCAAAATTGCAGAAATTTCACTTATTTCTGGGTAATAAGTCAGAAATTCCCCTTATTTTGGGGCAAAAAAGACAGAAATTCCCTTTGTTTTGGGGGAAAAAGACAGAAATTCCACTTATTTAGAGACAAAAAGGCAGAAATTCTTCTTAATTTGGAGCAAAAATGAAGAAATTTCCCTTTTTTATGGCAACAAGTTATGCATTCCCCTTATTTTCTGGCAAAAAGACAGAAATTCCCCGTAATTTGGAGAAAAATTGCAGAAATTCCATTAATTGTGGGGAAAAAGGCAAAAATTCCCTATATGTTGGGGCAAAAAGACAAAAATTCTTCTTATTTTGGGGCAAAACTCAAAAATTCCAAATTTTGGTGCAAAATTCCAGAAATTTCCCTTATTTTGGGGCAAAATTGCAGAAATTTCACTTATTTCAGGGTAATGAGTCAGAAATTTTTTTTATTTTGAGGCAAAAAAGAGAAATTCCCTTTGATTTTTGGGAAAAAGACAGAAATTCCACTTATTTAGAGGCAAAAAGGCAGAAATTCCCATTATTTTGGAGCAAAAATAAAGAAATTACCTTTTTTGTGGCAAAAAATATACATTCACCTTACTTTCGGAATAAAAAGCAGAAATTCCCCGTATTTTGAAGCAAAATTGCAGAAATTCTCATAATTTTCGGGAAAAAAAGGCAGAAATTCTCTTTATTTTGGGGCAAAAAGACAGAAAATCTCCTTTATTCGGGAGCAAACAGTAAGAAATTTTCCTTATTTTGGGGCAAAATTGCAGAAATTTCCTTTACATTGGAGCAAAATTGCAAAAATTTCCCTTATTAAGGGAAAAAATTGCAGAAATTTCCTTTATTTTAGGGCAAAATTGCAGAAATTTTACTTATTTCAGAGAAAAAAAGCAAAAATTTTTCTTATTTTGGGGAAAAAAGGCAGAAATTCCCATTATTTTGGGGCAAAAAAACAGAAATTCACCTTATTTTGTGGTAAAATTGCAGAAATTTCACATATTTCAGGGCAAAAAGAAAGAAATTTTCCTTATCAGGGGCAAAATTGCAGAAATTTCACTTATTTCAGGGTAATAAATCAGAAATTCCCCTTATTTTGGGGCAAAAAAGACAGAAATTCCCTTTGTTTTCGGAGAAAAAGACAGAAATTCCTCTTATCTAGAGGCAAAAAGGCAGAAATTCTGTTTATTTTGGAGCAAAAATGAAGAAATTTCCCTTTTTATGGCAAAAAGGTATTCATTCCCATTATTTTCAGGCAAAAAGGCAGAATTCCCCGTATTTTAAAGCAAAACAGAAGAAATTCCCCTAATTTTGGGGCAAAAGGCAGAAATTCCCTTTATTTTGGGGCAAAAATCAGAAATTCCCCATATTTTGGGGCAAAATTCTAGAAATTTCCTTTTTTGGGGGCAAAATAGCAGGAATTTACCTTATTTTGGGGCAAAATTGCAGAAATTTCCCTTATTTGGGGCAAAATTGCAGAAATTACATTTATTTTCAGGTAAAAAGACTGAAATTTCCTTTATTTTGGGGCAAAAATGGAGAAATACCCTTTATTTTAGGGCAAAATTGCAGACATTTTCCTTATTATGGGGAAAAATTGCAGAAATTTCCCTTATTTTAGGGCAAAATTGCAGAAATTTCACTTATTTCAGAGAAAAAAAGCAAAAATTTTTTTTATTTTGGGGCATAAAGGCAGAAATTCACCTTATTTTGGGGTAAAATTGCAGAAATTTCACATATTTCAGGGCAAAAATGCAGAAATTTCCCTTATCCTGGGGCAAAATTGCAGAAATTTCACTTATTTTAGGGTAATAAGTCAGAAAATCCTCTTATTTTTGGCCAAAAAAGACAGAAATTCCCTTTGTTTTGGGGGAAAAAGACAGAAATTCCACTTATCTACAGGCAAAAAGGCAGAAATTCCCCTTTTTTGGAGCAAAAATGAAGAAATTTCCCTTTTTTTGTGGCAAAAAATATACATTCCCCTTACTTTCGGGATAAAAAGCAGAAATTCCCTGCATTTTGAAGCAAAATTGCAGAAATTCTCATAATTTTCGGGGAAAAAGCCAGAAATTCTTTTTATTTTGGGGCAAAAGGACAGAAAATCTCTTTTTTTCGGGAGCAAACAGTCAGAAATTCTACTTATTTTGGGGCAAAATTGCAGAAATTTCCTTTACATTGGGGCAAAATTGCAGAAATTTCCCTTATTATGGGAAAAAATTGCAGAAATTTACCATATTTTAGGGCAAAATTGCAGAAATTTTACTTATTTCAGAGAAAAAAAGCAAAAATTTTTCTTATTTTGGGGCAAAAAGGCAGAAATTCCCATTATTTTGCTGCAAAAAAACAGAAATTCACCTTATTTTGGGGTAAAATTGCAGAAATTTAACATATTTCAGGGCAAAAAGGCAGAAATTTACCTTATCCTGGGGCAAAATTGCAGAAATTTCACTTATTTCAGGGTAATAAGTCAGAAATTCCCCTTATTTTGGGGCAAAAAAAGCCAGAAATTCGCTTTGTTTTCGGGGAAAAAGACAGAAATTCCACTTATCTAGAGGCAAAAAGGCAGAAATTCCCCTTATTTTGGAGCAACAATGAAGAAATTTCCCTTTTTATTGCAAAAAGGTATGCATTCCCAATATTTTCAGGCAAAAAGGCAGATATTCCCAGTATTTTGGAGCAAAATTGAAGAAATTCCCCTAATTTTGGGGCAAAAGGCAGAAATTCCCTTTATTTTGGGGCAAAAATCAGAAATTCCCCATATTTTGGGGCAAAATTCTAGAAATTTCCTTTTTTGGGGGCAAAATTGCAGGAATTTACCTTATTTTGGGGTAAAATTGCAGAAATTTCCCTTATTTGGGGCAAAATTGCAGAAATTACATTTATTTTCAGGTAAAAAGACTGAAATTTCCTTTATTTTGGGGCAAAAATGGAGAAATACCCTTTATTTTAGGGCAAAATTGCAGACATTTTCCTTATTATGGGGAAAAATTGCAGAAATTTCCCTTATTTTAGGGCAAAATTGCAGAAATTTCACTTATTTCAGAGAAAAAAAGCAAAAATTTTTTTTATTTTGGGGCAAAAAGTCAGAAATTCACCTTATTTTGGGGTAAAATTGCAGAAATTTCACATATTTCAGGGCAAAAAAGCAGAAATTTCCCTTATCCTGGGGCAAAATTGCAGAAATTTTACTTATTTTAGGGTAATAAGTCAGAAAATCCTCTTATTTTGGGCCAAAAAAGACAGAAATTCCCTTTGGTTTGGGGGAAATAGACAGAAATTCCACTTATTTAGAGGCAAAAAGGCAGAAATTCTTATTTTGGAGCAATAATGAAGAAATTTTCCTTTTTTATGGCAACAAGTTATACATTCCCCTTATTTTCAAGCAAAAAGACAGAAATTTCCCGTATTTTGGAGCAAAATTGCAGAAATTCCCCTAATTGTGGGGCAAAAAGGCAGAAATTCCCTATATGTTGGGGCAAAAAGACAAAAATTCTCCTTATTTTGGGGCAAAACTCAGAAATTCCACTTATTTTGGTGCAAAATTCCAGAAATTTCCCTTATTTTGGGGCAAAATTGCAGAAATTTCACTTATTTTGGGGCAAAATTGCAGAAATTTCACTTATTTCAGGGAAAAAAGGCAGAAATTATACTTATTTTGGGGCAAAAATTCAGAAATTCCTAATATTTTGTGCCAAAATTCAGAAATTCCCTTTATTTTGAGGTAAAAATTCTGAAATTCCCCTTATTTGGGGGCAAGAAGGCAGAAATTTCCTTTATTTTGGGGCAAAATTGCAGAAATTTCACTTATTTCAGGGTAATGAGTCAGAAATTCCTTTTATTTTGGGGCAAAAAAGAGAGAAATTCCCTTTGATTTTTAGGAAAAAGACAGAAATTCCACTTATTTAGAGGCAAAAAGGCAGAAATTCCCCTTATTTTGGAGCAAAAATGAAGAAATTTCCCTTTTTTGTGGCAAAAAATATACATTTCTCTTACTTTTGGGATAAAAAGCAGAAATTCCCCGTATTTTGAAGCAAAATTGCAGAAATTCTCATAATTTTTGGGAAAAAGGCAGAAATTCTCCTTATTTTGGGGCAAAAAGACAAAAAATCTCCTTTTTTCGGGAGCAAACAGTCAGAAATTCTCCTTATTTTAAGGCAGAATTGCAGAAATTTCCTTTACATTGGGGCAAAATTGCAGAAATTTCCTTTATTAAGGGAAAAATTGCAGAAATTTCCCTTATTTTAGGGCAAAATTGCAGAAACTTTACTTATTTCAGAGAAAAAAAGCAAAAATTTTTCTTATTTTGGGGCAAAAAGGCAGAAATTCCCATTATTTTGGGGCAAAAAAACAGTAATTCAACTTATTTTGGGGTAAAATTGCAGAAATTTCACATATTTATGGGCAAAAAGTCAGAAATTTTCCTTATTCTGGGGCAAATTTTCAGAAATTTCACTTATTTCAGGGTAATAAGTCAGAAATTCCCCTTATTTTGGGGCAAAAAAGACAGAAATTCCCTTTGTTTTGGGGAGAAAAGACAGAAATTACACTTATCTACTGGCAAAAAGGCAGAAATTCCCCTTATTTTGGAGCAAAAATGAAGAAATTTCCCTCTTTATGGCAAAAAAGTATGCATTCCCATTATTTTTAGGCAAAAAAGCAGAAATTCCCCGTATTTTGGAGCAAAATTGAAGAAATTCCCCTAATTTTGTGGCAAAAGGCAGAAATTCTTTTATTTTGGGGCAAAAAATCAGAAATTCCCCTTATTTTTTGACAAAATTCTAGAAATTTCCTATTTTGGGGGGCAAAATTGCAGGAATTTACCTTATTTTTGGCCAAAATTGCAGAAATTTCCCTTATTTGGGGCAAAATTGCAGAAATTTCACTTATTTTCAGGTAAAAAGACTGAAATTTCCTTTATTTTGGGGCAAAAAGGCAGAAATTCTCTTTATTTTGGGGCAAAATTGCAGACATTTTCCTTATTATGGGGAAAAATTGCAGAAATTTCCTTTATTTTAGGGCAAAATTGCAGAAATTTCACTTATTTCAGAGAAAAAAACCAAAAATTTTTTTTATTTTGGGGCAAAAAGGCAGAAATTCTCATTATTTTGGGGCCAAAAGGCAGAAATTCACCTTATTTTGGGGTAAAATTGCAGAAATTTCACATAATTCAGGGCAAAAAGGCAGAAATTTCTTTTATCCTTGGGCAAAATTGCATAAATTTTACTTATTATAGGGTAATAAGTTAGAAAATCCCCTTATTGTGGGGCAAAAAAGACAGAAATTTCCTTCGGTTTGGAGGAAAAAGACAGAAATTCCACATATTTAGAGGCAAAAATGCAGAAATTCTCTTTATTTTGGAGCAAAAATGAAGAAATTTCCCTTTTTTATAGCAACAAGTTATGCATTCCCCTTATTTTCGGGCAAAAAGACAGAAATTTCCCGTATTTTGGAGCAAAATTGCAGAAATTCCCCTAATTGGGGGGCAAAAAGGCAGAAATTCCCTATATGTTGGGGCAAAAAGCAAAAATTCTCCTTATTTTGAAAGCAAAACTCAGAAATTCCACTTATTTTGGTGCAAAATTCCAGAAATTTCCCTTTTTTTGGGGCAAAATTGCAGAAATTTCACTTATTTTGTGGCAAAATTGCAGAAATTTCACTTATTTCAGGGAAAAAAGGCAGAAATTATACTTATTTTGGGGCAAAAATGCAGAAATTCCTAATATTTTGTGCCAAAATTTAGAAATTCCCCTTATTTTGAGGTAAAAATGCTGAAATTCCCCTTATTTGGGGGCAAAAATGCAGAAATTTCCCTTATTTTGGGGCAAAATTGCAGAAATTTCACTTATTTCAGGGTAATGAGTCAGAAATTCCTTTTATTTTGGGGCAAAAAAGAAAGAAATTCTTTTTGATTTTTGGGAAAAAGACAAAAATTCCACTTATCTACAGGCAAAAAGGCAGAAATTCCCCTTATTTTGGAGCAAAAATGAAGAAATTTCCCTTTTTTGTGGCAAAAAATATACATTCCCCTTACTTTCGGGATAAAAAGCAGAAATTCCCCGTATTTTGAAGCAAAATTGCAGAAATTCTCATAATTTTCAGGCAAAATAGCAGAAATTCTCCTTATTTTGTTGCAAAAAGACAGAAAATCTCTTTTTCTCGGGAGCAAACAGTCAGAAATTCTACTTATTTTGGGGCAAAATTGCAGAAATTTCCTTTACATTGGGGCAAAATTGCAGAAATTTTACTTATTACAGAGAAAAAAAGCAAAAATTTTTCTTATTTTGGGGCAAAAAGGCAGAAATTCCCATTATTTTGGGGCAAAAAAACAGAAAATCACCTTATTTTGGGGTAAAATTGCAGAAATTTCACATATTTCAGAGAAAAAGGGCAGAAATTTACCTTATCCTGGGGCAAAATTGCAGAAATTTCACTTATTTCAGGGTAATAAGTCAGAAATTCCCCTTATTTTGGGGCAAAAAAGACAGAAATTCGCTTTGTTTTCGGGAAAAAGACAGAAATTCCACTTATCTAGAGTCAAAAAGGCAGAAATTCCCCTTATTTCGGAGCAAAAATGAAGAAATTTCCCTTTTTATGGCAAAAAGGTATGCATTCCCAATATTTTCAGGCATAAAGGCAGAAATTCCCCGTATTTTGGAGCAAAATTGCAGAAATTCCCCTAATTTTGGGGCAAAAGGCAGAAATTTCCTTTATTTTGGGGCAAAAATCAGAAATTCCCCTTATTTTGGTGCAAAATTCAAGAATTTTTTTTTTATTTTGTGGCAAAATTGCAGGAATTTACCTTATTTTGGGGCAAAACTGCAGAAATTTCCCTTATTTGGGGCAAAATTGCAGAAATTTCACTTATTTTCTGGTAAAAGACTGAAATTTCCTTTATTTTGGGCAAAAATGGAGAAATACCCTTTATTTTAGGGCAAAATTGCAGACATTTTCCTTATTATGGAGAAAAATTGCAGAAATTTCCCTTATTTCAGAGAAAAAAAGCAAAATTTTTTTTTTATTTTGGGGCAAAAAGGCAGAAATTCTCATTATTTTGGGGCAAAAAGTCAGAAATTCACCTTATTTTGGGGTAAAATTGCAGAAATTTCACATATTTCAGGGCAAAAAGGCAGAAATTAACCTTATCCTGGGGCAAAATTGCAGAAATTTAACTTATTTTAGGGTAATAAGTCAGAAAATCCCCTTATTTTGGGGCAAAAAAGACAGAAATTCCCTTTGGTTTGGGGGAAAAAAACAGAAATTCCACTTATTTAGAGGCAAAAAAGCAGAAATTCTCCTTATTTTGGAGCAAAAATGAAGAAATTTCCCTTTTTTATGGAAACAAGTTATGCATTCCCCTTATTTTCGGGCAAAAAGACAGAAATTTCCCGTATTTTGGAGCAAAATTGCAGAAATTCCCCTAATTGTGGGGCAAATAGGCAGAAATTCCCTATATGTTGCGGCAAAATACAAAAATTCTCCTTATTTTGGGGCAAAACTCAGAAATTCCACTTATTTTGGTGCAAAATTCCAGAAATTTCACTTATTTTGGGGCAAAATTGCAGAAATTTCACTTATTTTAGGGCAAAATTGCAGAAATTTCACTTATTTCAGGGAAAAAAGGTAGAAATTATAATTATTTTGGGGCAAAAATGCAGAAATTCCTAATATTTTGTGCCAAAATTCAGAAATTCCCTTTATTTTGAGGTAAAAATTCTGAAATTCCCCTTATTTGGGGGCAAGAAGGCAAAAATTTCACTTATTTCAGGGTAATGAGTCAGAAATTCCTTTTATTTTGGGGCAAAAAAGAGAGAAATTCCCTTTGATTTTTGGGAAAAAGACAGAAATTCCACTTATTATAGGCAAAAATGCAGAAATTCCCCTTATTTTGGAGCAAAAATGAAGAAATTTCCCTTTTTTGTGGCAAAAAATATACATTCCCCTTACTTTCGGGATAAAAAGCAGAAATTCCCCGTATTTTGATGCAAAATTGAAAAAATTCTCATAATTTTCGGACAAAAATGCACAAATTCTCCTTATTTTGGGGCAAAAAGACAGAAAATCTCCTTTTTTCGGGAGCAAACAGTCAGAAATTCTCCTTATTTTGGGGCAAAATTGCAGAAATTTCCTTACATTGGGGCAAAATTGCAGAAATTTCCCTTATTAAGGGAAAAATTGCAGAAATTTCCCTTATTAAGGGAAAAATTGCAGAAATTTCCCTTATTTTAGGGCAAAATTGCAGAAATTTTACTTATTTCAGAGAAAAAAAGCAAAAATTTTTCTTATTTTGGGGCAAAAAGGCAGAAATTCCCATTATTTTGGGGCAAAAAACAGAAATTCACCTTATTTTGGGGTAAAATTGCAGAAATTTCACATATTTATGGGCAAAAAGGCAGAAATTTTCCTTATTCTGGGGCAAAATTTCAGAAATTTCACTTATTTCAGGGTAATAAGTCAGAAATTCCCTTTATTTTTGGGCAAAAAAGACAGAAATTCCCTTTGTTTTGAGGGAAAAAGACAGAAATTCCACTTATCTACAGGCAAAAAGGCAGAAATTCCCCTTATTTTGGAGCAAAAATGAAGAAATTTCCCTTTTTATGTCAAAAAGGTATGCATTCCCATTATTTTCAGGCAAAAAAGCAGAAATTCCCCGTATTTTGGAGCGAAATTGAAGAAATTCCCCTAATTTTGGGGCAAAAGGCAGAAATTCTTTTATTTTGGGGCAAAAATCAGAAATTCCCCTTATTTTGGGACAAAATTCTAGAAATTTCCTATTTTGGGGGGCAAAATTGCAGGAATTTACCTTATTTTTGGCCAAAATTGCAGAAATTTCCCTTATTTGGGGCAAAATTGCAGAAATTTCACTTATTTTCAGGTAAAAAGACTGAAATTTCCTTTATTTTGGGGCAAAAAGGGAGAAATTCTCTTTATTTTGGGGCAAAATTGCAGACATTTTCCTTATTATGGGGAAAAATTGCAGAAATTTCCCTTATTTTAGGGCAAAATTGCAGAAATTTCACTTATTTCATAGAAAAAAAGAAAATTTTTTTTTATTTTGGGGCAAAAAGGCAGAAATTCTCATTATTTTGTGTCAAAAAGGCAGAAATTCACCTTATTTTGGGGTAAAATTGCAGAAATTTTACATATTTCAGGGCAAAAATGCAGAAATTTCCCTTTTTTTGGGGCAAAATTGCAGAAATTTCACTTATTTTAGGGTAATAAGTCAGAAAATTTCCTTATTTTGGGGCAAAAAATACAGAAATTCCCTTTGTTTTGGGGGAAAAGACAGAAATTCCACTTATTTAGAGGCCAAAATGCAGAAATTCCCCTTATTTTGGAGCAAAAATGAAGAAATTTCCGTTTTTTATGGCAACAAGTTATGCATTCCCCTTATTTTCGGGCAAAAAAACAGAAATTCCCTGTATTTTGGAGCAAAATTGCAGAAATGCCCCTAATTGTGGGGCAAAAAGGCAGAAATTCCCTATATGTTGGGGCAAAAAGACAAAAATTCTCCTTATTTTGGGGCAAAACTCAGAAATTCCACTTATTTTGGTGCAAAATTCCAGAAATTTCCATTATTGTGGGGCAAAATTGCCGAAATTTCCTTTATTTTGGGGCAAAATTGCAGAAATTTTACTTATTTTAGAGAAAAAAAGCAAAAATTTTTCTTATTTTAGGGGAAAAAAAGCAGAAATTCCCATTATTTTGGGGCAAAAATGCAGAAATTCACTTTTTTTAAGGTAAAATTGCAGACATTTCAAATATTTCAGGGCAAAAAGGCAGAAATTTCCCTTATTTTCGGGCAAAATTGCAGAAATTTCACTTATTTCAGGAAAAAAGGTAGAAATTTTTTTTATTTTGGGGCAAAAATGCAGAAATTCTTAATATTTTGTGGCAAAAATGCAGAAATTCCCATTACTTTGAGGAAAAAAGGCTGAAATTCCCCTTATTTGGGGGCAAAAAGGCAGAAATTTCCCTTATTTTGTGGCAAAAAGACAGAAATTCCCCTTATTTTGTGGCAAAAAGGCAGAAATTTCTTTTATTTTGGGGCAAAATTGCAGAAATATCACTTATTTTAGGGCATAATTCAAAAATTCCTTTTATTTTGGGGCAAAAAGAAAAAAATTCCATTTATTTTTGAATAAAATGGGAGAAATTTCACTTATTTTGAGGTAAAAAGGCAGAAATTTCTCTTATTTTGGGGCAAAAATGAAGAGATTTCCCTTTTTTGTTGCAAAAGGTATACATTCCCCTTACTTTTGTGATTAAAAGCAGAAATTCCCCATATTTTGAAGCAAAATTGCAGAAATTCTCATTATTTTCGGGCAAAAAAGCAAAAATTCTCCTTATTTTGGGGCAAAAAGACAGAAAATCTCCTTTTTTTGAGAGCAAACAGTCAGAAATTCCCATTATTTTGGGTCAAAATTGCAGAAATTTCCTTTACATTGCGGCAAAATTGCAGAAATTTCTTTTATTTTGGGGCAAAATTGCAGGAATTTCATTTATTTCAGGGTAATAAGTCAGAAATTGCTTCTATTTGGGGCAAAAAAAACCAAAAATTCCCTTTTTTTGGGAGAAAAAGACAGAAATTCCACTTATTTAGAGGCAAAAAGACAGAAATTCCCTTTATTAGGAGCAAAAATGAAGAAATTTCGCTTTTTATGGCAAAAAGGTATATATTCCCATTATTTTTTGGCAAAAAGGCAGAAATTCCCCATATTTTGGAGCAAAATTGCAGAAATTCCCCTAATTTTGGGGCAAAAAGCAAAAATTCCCTTTATTTTGTGGCAAAAGTCAGAAATTCCCCTTATTTTGGGGCAAAATTCAAGAAATTTCCTTTATTTTGGGGCAAAATTGCAGGAATTTACCTATTTTGGGGCAAAATTGCAGAAATTTCCCTTATTTGGAGCAAAATTGCAGAAATTTTACATATTTCAGGGCAAAAAGGCAGAAATTTCCCTTATTTTGTGGCAAAATTGCAGATATTTCACTTATTTTAGGGTAATAAGTCAGAAATTCCCCTTATTTTGGTGCAAAAAAGACAGAAATTCCCTGTGTTTGGGGAAAAAGAGAGAAATTCCCCTAATTTAGAGGCAAAAAGGCTGAAATTCCCGGTATTTTGAGGAAAAATAAAGATATTTCCCTTTTTTATGGCAAAACGTTATGCATTCCACTGATTTTCGGGCAATAAGACAGAAATTCCTTGCATTTTGAGCAAAATTGCAGAAATTCCCCTAATTGTGGGGCAAAAAGGGAGAAATTCCCTATATGTTGTGGCAAAAAGACAGAAATTCTCCTTCTTTTGGGGCAAAACTCAGAAATTCCACTTATTTTGGGGCAAAATTCCAGAAATTTCCCTTATTTTGGGGTCAAATTGCAGAAATTTCCCTTATTTTCGGGCAAAATTGCAGAAATTTTACTTATTTCAGAGAAAAAAAGCAAAAATTTTTCCTATTTTGGGGCTAAAATGCAGAAATTCCAATTATTTTGGGGCAAAAAGGCAGAAATTCACCTTATTTTAGGGTAAAATTGCAGCAATTTCACATATTTCAGGGCAAAAAGGCAGAAATTTCCCTTATTTTGGGGCAAAATTGCAGAAATTTTATTTATTATGGGATAAAATTGTAGAAATTTCACTTATTTCAGGGAAAAAGTCAGAAATTTTCCTTATTTTGGGGGAAAAAATTAAGAAATTCTTATTATTTTGTGGCAAAAATGCAGAAATTCCCCTTATTTTGAGGTAAAAAGGCTGAAATTCCCCTTATTTTGAGGTAAAAAGGCTGAAATTCCCCTTATTTGGGGGCAAAAAGGCAGAAATTTCTCTTATTTCGGGGCAAAAAGACAGAAATTCCCCTTATTTTGTGGCAAAAATTTAGAAATTTCTTTTATTTTGGGGCAAAATTGCAGAAATATCACTTATTTCAGGGTATAATTCAAAAATTCCTTTTATTTTGTTGCAAAAAGACTGAAATTCCATTTATTTTTGGGTAAAAAAAAAAGAAATTTTACTTATTTTGAGCTAAAAAGGCAGAAATTCCTCTTATTTTGGGGCAAAAATTAAGAAATTTCCCTTTTTTGTGGAAAAAGGTATACATTCCCCTTACTTTCGGGATAAAAAGCAGAAATTCCCAGTATTTTGAAGCATAATTGCAGAAATTCTCATAATTTTCGGGCAAAAAAGCAGAAATTCTCCTTATTTTGGAGCAAAAATACAGAAAATCTCCTTTTTTCGGGAGCAAACAGTCAGAAATTCCCTTTATTTTGGGGCAAAATTGCAGAAATTTCCTTTACATTGGGGCAAAATTGCAGAAATTTCCCTTATTTTGGGGCAAAATTGCAGATATTTCCCTAATTGTTGGGCAAAAAGCCAGAAATTCCCTATATGTTGGGGCAAAATACAGAAATTCTCCGTATTTTAAGGCAAAACTCAGAAATTCCACGTATTTTGGGGCAAAATTCCAGAAATTTCTCTTATTTTGGGGCAAAATTGCAGAAATTTCCGTTATTTTGGGGCAAAATTGCAGAAATTTCACTTATTTCAGAGAAAAAAAGCAAAAATTTTGCTTATTTTGGGGCAAAAACCAGAAATTCCCATTATTTTGGGGCAAAAAGGCAGAAATTCACCTTATTTTGGGGTAAAATTGCAGAAATTTCACATAATTCAGGGCAAAAAGGCAGAAATTTCTTTTATTTTAGGGCAAAATTGCAGAAATTTCACTTATTTCAGAGAAAAAAAGCAAAAATTTTTTTATTTTGGGGCAAAAAGGCAGAAATTTCCCTTATTTTGGGGCAAAATTGCAGAAATTTCATTTATTTTGGGGCAAAATTGTAGAAATTTCACTTATTTCAGGGAAAAAGGCAGAAATTTTCCTTATTTTGGGGAAAAATTAAGAAATTCTTAATATTTTGTGGCAAAAATGCAGAAATTCCCCTTATTTTGAGGTAAAAAGGCTGAAATTCCCCTTATTTTGAGGTAAAAAGGCTGAAATTCCCCTTATTTGGGGGCAAAAGGCAGAAATTTCGCTTATTTTGGGGCAAAAAGACAGAAATTCCCCTTATTTTGTGGCAAAAAGGCTGAAATTCCCGGTATTTTGAGGCAAAAATAAAGAAATTTCCCTTTTTTATGGCAAAACGTTATGCATTCCACTGATTTTCGGGCAATAAGACAGAAATTCCTTGCATTTTGAGCAAAATTGCAGAAATTCCCCTAATTGTGGGGCAAAAAGGGAGAAATTCCCTATATGTTGTGGCAAAAAGACAGAAATTCTCCTTCTTTTGGGGCAAAACTCAGAAATTCCACTTATTTTGGGGCAAAATTCCAGAAATTTCCCTTATTTTGGGGTCAAATTGCAGAAATTTCCCTTATTTTCGGGCAAAATTGCAGAAATTTTACTTATTTCAGAGAAAAAAAGCAAAAATTTTTCCTATTTTGGGGCTAAAATGCAGAAATTCCAATTATTTTGGGGCAAAAAGGCAGAAATTCACCTTATTTTAGGGTAAAATTGCAGCAATTTCACATATTTCAGGGCAAAAAGGCAGAAATTTCCCTTATTTTGGGGCAAAATTGCAGAAATTTTATTTATTATGGGATAAAATTGTAGAAATTTCACTTATTTCAGGGAAAAAGTCAGAAATTTTCCTTATTTTGGGGGAAAAAATTAAGAAATTCTTATTATTTTGTGGCAAAAATGCAGAAATTCCCCTTATTTTGAGGTAAAAAGGCTGAAATTCCCCTTATTTTGAGGTAAAAAGGCTGAAATTCCCCTTATTTGGGGGCAAAAAGGCAGAAATTTCTCTTATTTCGGGGCAAAAAGACAGAAATTCCCCTTATTTTGTGGCAAAAATGTAGAAATTTCTTTTATTTTGGGGCAAAATTGCAGAAATATCACTTATTTCAGGGTATAATTCAAAAATTCCTTTTATTTTGTTGCAAAAAGACTGAAATTCCATTTATTTTTGGGTAAAAAAAAAAAGAAATTTTACTTATTTTGAGCTAAAAAGGCAGAAATTCCTCTTATTTTGGGGCAAAAATTAAGAAATTTCCCTTTTTTGTGGAAAAAGGTATACATTCCCCTTACTTTCGGGATAAAAAGCAGAAATTCCCAGTATTTTGAAGCATAATTGCAGAAATTCTCATAATTTTCGGGCAAAAAAGCAGAAATTCTCCTTATTTTGGAGCAAAAATACAGAAAATCTCCTTTTTTCGGGAGCAAACAGTCAGAAATTCCCTTTATTTTGGGGCAAAATTGCAGAAATTTCCTTTACATTGGGGCAAAATTGCAGAAATTTCCCTTATTTTGGGGCAAAATTGCAGATATTTCCCTAATTGTTGGGCAAAAAGCCAGAAATTCCCTATATGTTGGGGCAAAATACAGAAATTCTCCGTATTTTAAGGCAAAACTCAGAAATTCCACGTATTTTGGGGCAAAATTCCAGAAATTTCTCTTATTTTGGGGCAAAATTGCAGAAATTTCCGTTATTTTGGGGCAAAATTGCAGAAATTTCACTTATTTCAGAGAAAAAAAGCAAAAATTTTGCTTATTTTGGGGCAAAAACCAGAAATTCCCATTATTTTGGGGCAAAAAGGCAGAAATTCACCTTATTTTGGGGTAAAATTGCAGAAATTTCACATAATTCAGGGCAAAAAGGCAGAAATTTCTTTTATTTTAGGGCAAAATTGCAGAAATTTCACTTATTTCAGAGAAAAAAAGCAAAAATTTTTTTATTTTGGGGCAAAAAGGCAGAAATTTCCCTTATTTTGGGGCAAAATTGCAGAAATTTCATTTATTTTGGGGCAAAATTGTAGAAATTTCACTTATTTCAGGGAAAAAGGCAGAAATTTTCCTTATTTTGGGGAAAAAATTAAGAAATTCTTAATATTTTGTGGCAAAAATGCAGAAATTCCCCTTATTTTGAGGTAAAAAGGCTGAAATTCCCCTTATTTTGAGGTAAAAAGGCTGAAATTCCCCTTATTTGGGGGCAAAAGGCAGAAATTTCGCTTATTTTGGGGCAAAAAGACAGAAATTCCCCTTATTTTGTGGCAAAAAGGTAGAAATTTCTTTTATTTTGAGGCAAAATTGCAGAAATATCACATATTTTAGGGTATAATTCAAAAATTCCTTTTATTTTGTTGCAAAAAAACAGAAATTCCATTTATTTTTGGGTAAAAAAGGAAAAATTTCACTTATTTTAAGGTAAAAAGGCAGAAATTCCTCTTATTTTGGGGCAAAAATTAAGAAATTTCCCTTTTATGTGGAAAAAGGTATATATTCCCCTTACTTTCGTGATAAAAAGCAGAAATTCCCCGTATTTTGAAGCATAATTGCAGAAATTCTCATAATTTTGGGGCAAAAAATCAAAAATTCTTTTTATTTTGGAGAAAAAATACAGAAAATCTCCTTTTTTCGGGAGCAAACAGTCAGAAATTCCCCTTATTTTGGGGCAAAATTGCAGAAATTTCCTTTATTTTGGGGCAAAATTGCAGAAATTCCCCTAATTGTTGGGCAAAAAGGCAGAAATTCTCTATATGTTGGGGCAAAATACAGAAATTCTCCTTATTTTAAGGCAAAACTCAGAAATTCCACGTATTTTGGGGCAAAATTCTAGAAATTTCCCTTATTTTGGGGCAAAATTGCAGAAATTTCCTTTATTTTCGGGCAAAATTGCAGAAATTTCACTTATTTCAGAGAAAAAATTAAAAAATTTTTCTTATTTTGGGGCAAAAAACCAGAAATTCCCATTATTTTAAGGTAAAAAGGCAGAAATTCACCTTATTTTGGGGTAAAATTGCAGAAATTTCACATATTTCAGGGCAAAAAGGGAGAAATTTCTCTTATTTTAGGGCAAAATTGCAGAAATTTCACTTATTTCAGAGAAAAAAGGCAAAAATTTTTTATTTTGGCGCAAAAAGGCAGAAATTCCCATTATTTTGGGGGAAAAATGTAGAAATTCACCTTATATTATGGTAAAATTACAAAAATTTTACATATTTCAGGGCAAAAAGGCAGAAATTTCCCTCATTTGGGGGCAAAATTGCAGATATTTCACTTATTTTAGGGTAATAAGTAAAAAATTCCCCATATTTTGGGGCAAAATAGAAATTCCCTTTGTTTGGGGGAAAAAGACAGAAATTCCACTTATTTAGAGGCAAAAATGCTGAAATTCCCCTTATTTTGGAGCAAAAATAAAGAAATTTCCCTTTTTTATGACAAAAAGTTATGCATTCCACTTATTTTCGGGCAACAAGACAGAAATTCCTTGCATTTTGGAGCAAAATTGCAGAAATTCCCCTAATTGTGGGGCAAAAAGGCAGAAATTCCCTATATGTTGGGGCAAAAAGACAGAAATTCTCCTTCATTTGGGGCAAAACTCAGAAATTCCACTTATTTTGGGGCAAAATTCCAGAAATTTCACTTATTTTGGGGCAAAATTGCAGAAATTTCCCATATTTTAGGGCAAAATTGCAGAAATTTCACTTATTTCAGAGAAAAAAAGCAAAAATTTTTCTTATTTTGGGGCTAAAATGCAGAAATTCCAATTATTTTGGGGCAAAAAGGCAGAAATTCACCTTATTTTTGGGTAAAATTGCAGCAATTTCACATATTTCAGGGCAAAAAAGCAGAAATTTCCCTTATTTTGGGGCAAAATTGCAGAAATTTCACTTAATCTGGGGCAAAATTGCAGAAATTTCACTTATTTCAGGGAAAAAGGCAGAAATTTTCCTTATTTTGGGGAAAAAATTAAGAAATTCTTAATATTTTGTGGCAAAAATGCAGAAATTCCCCTTATTTTGAGGTAAAAAGGCTGAAATTCCCCTTATTTTGAGGTAAAAAGGCTGAAATTCACCTTATTTGGGGGCAAAAAGGCAGAAATTTCTCTTATTTTGGGGCAAAAAGACAGAAATTCCCCTTATTTTGTGGCAAAAATGTAGAAATTTCTTTTATTTTGTGGCAAAATTGCAGAAATATCACTTATTTCAGGGTATAATTCAAAAATTCCTTTTATTTTGTTGCAAAAAGACAGAAATTCCATTTATTTTTGGGTAAAAAAGGAGAAATTTCACTTATTTTGAGGTAAAAAGGCAGAAATTCCTCTTATTTTGGGGCAAAAATTAAGAAATTTCCCTTTTTTGTGGAAAAAGATATACATTCCCCTTACTTTCGGGATAAAAACAGAAATTCCCCGTATTTTGAAGCATAATTGCAGAAATTCTCATAATTTTCGGGCAAAAAAGCAGAAATTCTCCTTATTTTGGAGCAAAAATACAGAAAATATCCTTTTTTCAAAAGCAAACAGTCAGAAATTCCCCTTATTTTGGGACAAAATGCAGAAATTCCCCTTATTTTGGAGCAAAAATGAAGAAATTTCCCTTTTTTTATGGCTACAAGTTTTGCATTCTTCTTATTTTCAGGCAAAAAAACAAAAAATCCCTGTATTTTGGAGCAAAATTGCACAAATTCCCCTAATTGTGGGGCAAAAAGGCAGAAATTCCCTATATGTTGGGGCAAAAAGACAGAAATTCTCCTTATTTTAGGGCAAAACTCAGAAATTCCACTTATTTTGGTGCAAAATTCCAGAAATTTCCCTTATTTTGGGGCAAAATTGACAAAATTTTAATTATTTTGGGGCAAAATTGCAGAAATTTCACTTATTTTAGAGAAAAAAGCAAAAATTTTTCTTATTTTGGGGCAAAAAGCCATAAATTCCCATTATTTTGGGGCAAAAATGCAAAAATTCACTTTTTTGGGGTAAAATTGCAGAAATTTCACATTTTTCAGGGCGAAAAGGCAGAAATTTCCCTTATTTTCGGGCAAAATTGCAGAAATTTCACTTATTTGGGACAAAATTGCAGAAATTTCACTTATTTCAGGAAAAAAGGCAGAAATTTTCCTTATTTTGGGGCAAAAATGCAGAAATTCTTAATATTTTGTAGCAAAAATGCAGAAATTCCCCTTACTTTGAGGTAAAAAGGCTGAAATTCCCCTTATTTGGGAACAAAAATGGAGAAATTTCCCTTATTTTGGGGCAAAAAAACAGAAAATCCCCTTATTTGTGGCAAAAAGGCAGAAATTCCCATTATTATGGGGGAAAAGGCAGAAATTCACCTTATTTTGGGGTAAAATAGCAGAAATTTCACATATTTCAGGGCAAAAAGGCAGAAATTTCTCTTATTTTAGGGCAAAATTGCAGAAATTTTACTTATTTCAGAGGAAAAAAGCAAAAATTTTTTTTATTTTGGGGCAAAAAAACAGAAATTCCCATTATTTTGGGGGAAAAAGGCAGAAATTCACCTTATTTTGGGGTAAAATTACAAAAATTTCACATATTTCAGGGCAAAAAGGCAGAAATTTCCCTCATTTTGGGGCAAAATTGCAGATATTTTACATATTTTAGGGTAATAAATTAGAAATTCTCCATATTTTGGGGCAAAATAGACAGAAATTCCCTTTGTTTGGGGGAAAAAGACAGAAATTCCACTTATTTAGAGGCAAAAAGGCTGAAATTCCCCTTATTTTGGAGCAAAAATAAAGAAATTTCCCTTTTGTATGGCAAAAAGTTATGCATTCCACTTATTTTCGGGCAACAAGACAGAAATTCCTTGCATTTTGGAGCAAAATTGCAGAAATTCCCCTAATTGTGGGGCAAAAAGGCAGAAATTTCCTATATGTTGGGGCAAAAAGACAGAAATTCTCCTTCTTTTGGGGCAAAACTCAGAAATTCCACTTATTTTGGGGCAAAATTCCAGAAATTTCTTTTATTTTGGGGCAAAATTGCAGAAATTTCCCTTATTTTAGGGCAAAATTGCAGAAATTTCACTTATTTCAGAAAAAAAAAGCAAAAGTTTTTCCTATTTTGGGGCTAAAATGCAGAAATTCCACTTATTTTAGGGCAAAAAGGCAGAAATTCACCTTATTTTAGGGTAAAATTGCAGCAATTTCAAACATTTCAGGGCAAAAAGGCAGAAATTTTTCTTATTTTGGGGCAAAATTGCAGAAATTTCACTTATTTTGGGGCAAAATTGCAGAAATTTCACTTATTTCAGGGAATAAAGGCAGAAATTTTCCTTATTTTGGGGGAAAAATGAAGAAATTCTTATTATTTTGTGGCAAAAATGCAGAACTTCCCCTTATTTTGAGGTAAAAAGGCTGAAATTCCCCTTATTTTGAGGTAAAAAGGCTGAAATTCCCCTTATTTGGGTGCAAAAATGCAGAAATTTCTCTTGTTTTGGGGCAAAAAGACAGAAATTCTCCTTATTTTGTAGCAAAAAGGCAGAAATTTCTTTTATTTTGGGGCAAAATTGCAGAAATATCACTTATTTCAGGGAATAATTCAAAAATTCCTTTTATTTTGTTGCAAAAAGACAGAAATTCCATTTATTTTTGGGTAAAAAAAAGAGAAATTTCACTTATTTTGAGGTAAAAAGGCAGAAATTCCTCTTAGTTTGGGGCAAAAATTAAGAAATTTCCCTTTTTTGTGGAAAAAGGTATACATTCCCCTTACTTTCAGGATAAAAAGCAGAAATTACCCGTATTTTGAAGCATAATTGCAGAAATTCTCATAATTTTCGGGCAAAAAAGCAGAAATTCTCCTTATTTTGGAGCAAAAATACAGAAAATCTCCTTTTTTCGGAAGCAAACAGTCAGAAATTTCCATTATTTTGGGGCAAAATTGCAGAAATTTCCTTTACATTGGGGCAAAATTGCAGAAATTTCCCTTATTTTGGGGCAAAATTGCAGAAATTCCCCTAATTGTTGGGCAAAAAGGCAGAAATTCCCTATATGTTGTGGCTAAAAGACAGAAATTCTCCTTATTTTGGGGCAAAACTCAGAAATTCTACGTATTTTGGGGCAAAATTCCAGAAATTTCCCTTATTTTGGGGCAAAATTGCAGAAATTTCACTTATTTCAGAGAAAAAAAGCAAAAATTTTTTTTATTTTGGGGCAAAAAAACAGAAATTCCCATTATTTTGGGGCAAAAAGGCAGAAATTCACCTTATTTTGGGGTAAAATTGCAGAAATTTCACATATTTCAGGGCAAAAAGGCAGAAATTTCTCTTATTTTAGGGCAAAATTGCAGAAATTTCACTTATTTCAGAGAAAAAAAGCAAAAAATTTTTTTATTTTGGGGCAAAAAGGCAGAAATTGCCATTATTTTGGAAGAAAATGCAGAAATTCACCTTATTTTGGGGTAAAATTACAGAAATTTCACATATTTCAGGGCAAAAAGGCAGAAATTTCCCTTATTTTGGGGCAAAATTGCAGATATTTTACATATTTTAGGGTAATAAGTCAGAAATTCCTCATATTTTGGGGCAAAATAGACAGAAATTCCCTTTGTTTGGGGGAAAAAGACAGAAATTCCACTTATTTAGAGGTAAAAAGGCTGAAATTCCCCTTATTTTGGAGCAAAAATAAAGAAATTTCCCTTTTGTATGGCAAAAAGTTATGCATTCCACTTATTTTCGGGCAACAAGACAGAAATTCCTTGCATTTTGGAGCAAAATTGCAGAAATTCCCCTAATTGTGGGGCAAAAAGGCAGAAATTTCCTATATGTTGGGGCAAAAAGACAGAAATTCTCCTTCTTTTGGTGCAAAACTCAGAAATTCCACTTATTTTGGGGCAAAATTCCAGAAATTTCCCTTATTTTGGGGCAAAATTGCAGAAATTTCCCTTATTTTAGGGTAAAATTGCAGAAATTTCACTTATTTCAGAGAAAAAAAGCAAAAGTTTTTCCTATTTTGGGGCTAAAATGCAGAAATTCCACTTATTTTAGGGCAAAAAGGCAGAAATTCACCTTATTTTAGGGTAAAATTGCAGCAATTTCACACATTTCAGGGCAAAAAGGCAGAAATTTTTCTTATTTTGGGGCAAAATTGCAGAAATTTCACTTATTTTGTGGCAAAATTGCAGAAATTTCACTTATTTCAGGGAATAAAGGCAGAAATTTTCCTTATTTTGGGGAAAAATGCAGAAATTTCCCTTATTTTGAGGTAAAAAGGCTGAAATTCCCCTTATTTTGAGTTAAAAAGGCTGAAATTCCCCTTATTTTGAGGTAAAAAGGCTGAAATTCCCCTTATTTGGGTGCAAAAAGGCAGAAATTTCTCTTATTTTGGGGCAAAAAGACAGAAATTCTCCTTATTTTGTAGCAAAAAGGCAGAAATTTCTTTTATTTTGGGGCAAAATTGCAGAAATATCACTTATTTCAGGGTATAATTCAAAAATTCTTTCTATTTTGTTGCAAAAAGACAGAAATTCTATTTATTTTTGGGTAAAAAAGGAGAAATTTCACTTATTTTGATGTAAAAAGGCAGAAATTCCTCTTATTTTGGGGCAAAAATTAAGAAATTTCCCTTTTTTGTGGAAAAAGGTATACATTCTCCTTACTTTCGGGATAAAAAGCAGAAATTGCCCGTATTTTGAAGCATAATTGCAGAAATTCCCATAATTTTCGGGCAAAAAAGCAGAAATTCTCCTTATTTTGGAGCAAAAATACAGAAAATCTCCTTTTCGGGAGCAAACAGTCAGAAATTCTCCTTATTTTGGGGCAAAATTGCAGAAATTTCCTTTACATTGGGGCAAAATTGCAGAAATTTCCCTTATTTTGGGGCAAAATTGCAGAAATTCCCCTAATTGTTGGGAAAAAAGGCAGAAATTCCCTATATGTTGGGGCAAAAAGACAGAAATTCTCCTTATTTTGGGGCAAAACTCAGAAATTCAACGTATTTTGGGGCAAAATTCCAGAAATTTCCCTTATTTTGGGGCAAAATTGCAGAAATTTCACTTATTTCAGAGAAAAAAAGCAAAATTTTTTTTATTTTGGGGCAAAAAAACAGAAATTCCCATTATTTTGGGGCAAAAAGGCAGAAATTCACCTTATTTTGGGGTAAAATTGCAGAAATTTCACATATTTCAGGGCAAAAAGGCAGAAATTTCTCTTATTTTAGGGCAAAATTGCAGAAATTTCACTTATTTCAGAGATAAAAAGCAAAAAATTTATTTATTTTGGGGCAAAAAGGCAGAAATTCCCATTATTTTGGGGGAAAAAGGCAGAAATTCACCTTATTTTGGGGTAAAATTACAAAAATTTCACATATTTCAGGGCAAAAAGGCAGAAATTTCCCTCATTTTGGGGCAAAATTTCAGATATTTTACATATTTTAGGGTAATAAGTCAGAAATTCCCCATATTTTGGGGCAAAATATACAGAAATTACCTTTGTTTGGGGGAAAAAGACAGAAATTCCACTTATTTAGAGGCAAAAAGGCTGAAATTCCCTTTATTTTGGAGCAAAAATAAAGAAATTTCCCTTTTGTATGGCAAAAAGTTATGCATTCCACTTATTTTTGGGCAACAAGACAGAAATTCCTTGCATTTTGGAGCAAAATTGCAGAAATTCCCCTAATTGTGGGGCAAAAAGGCAGAAATTCCTTATATGTTGGGGCAAAAAGACAGAAATTCTCCTTCTTTTGGTGCAAAACTCAGAAATTCCACTTATTTTGGAGCAAAATTCCAGAAATTTCCCTTATTTTGGGGCAAAATTGCAGAAATTTCCTTTATTTTAGGGTAAAATTGCAGAAATTTCACTTATTTCAGAGAAAAAAATCAAAAGTTTTTCCTATTTTGGGGCTAAAATGCAGAAATTCCACTTATTTTAGGGCAAAAAGGCAGAAATTCACCTTATTTTAGGGTAAAATTGCAGCAATTTCACACATTTCAGGGCAAAAAGGCAGAAATTTTTCTTATTTTGGGGCAAAATTGCAGAAATTTCACTTATTTTGTGGCAAAATTGCAGAAATTTCACTTATTTCAGGGAATAAAGGCAGAAATTTTCCTTATTTTGGGGAAAAAATTAAGAAATTCCCCTTATTTTGAGGTAAAAAGGCTGAAATTCCCCTTATTTTGAGGTAAAAAGGCTGAAATTCCCCTTATTTTGAGGTAAAAAGGCTGAAATTCCCCTTATTTGGGTGCAAAAAGGCAGAAATTTCTCTTATTTTGGGGCAAAAAGACAGAAAATCTCCTTATTTTGTAGCAAAAAGGCAGAAATTTCTTTTATTTTGTGGCAAAATTGCAGAAATATCACTTATTTCAGGGTATAATTCAAAAATTCCTTTTATTTTGTTGCAAAAAGACAGAAATTCTAATTATTTTTTGGTAAAAAAGGAGAAATTTCACTTATTTTGAGGTAAAAAGGCAGAAATTCCTCTTATTTTGGGGCAAAAATTAAGAAATTTCCCTTTTTTGTAGAAAAAGGTATACATTCCCCTTACTTTCAGGATAAAAAGCAGAAATTCCCTGTATTTTGAAGCATAATTGCAGAAATTCTCATAATTTTCGGGCAAAAAAGCAGAAATTCTCCTTATTTTGGAGCAAAAATACAGAAAATCTCCTTTTTTCGGAAGCAAACTGTCAGAAATTCCCCTTATTTTGGGGCAAAATTGCAGAAATTTCCTTTACATTGGGGCAAAATTGCAGAAATTTCCCTTATTTTGGGGCAAAATTGCAGAAATACCCCTAATTGTTGGGCAAAAAGGAAGAAATTCCCTATATGTTGGGGCAAAAAGACAGAAATTCTCCTTTTTTTTTTTGGGCAAAACTCAGAAATTCCACGTATTTTGGGGCAAAATTCCAGAAATTTCCTTTATTTTGGGGCAAAATTGCAGAAATTTCACTTATTTCAGAAAAAAAAAGCAAAAATTTTTTTTATTTTGGGGCAAAAAAACAGAAATTCCCATTATTTTGGTGCAAAAAGGCAGAAATTCACCTTATTTTGGGGTAAAATTGCAGAAAGTTCACATATTTCAGGGCAAAAAGGCAGAAATTTATCTTATTTTAGGGCAAAATTGCAGAAATTTCACTTATTTCAGAGAAAAAAAAGCAAAAATTTTTTTTATTTTGGGGCAAAAAGGCAGAAATTCCCATTATTTTGGGGGAAAAAGGCAGAAATTCACCTTATTTTGGGGTAAAATTAAAGAAATTTCACATATTTCAGGGCATAAAGGCAGAAATTTCCCTCATTTTGAGGCAAAATTGCAGATATTTCACTTAATTAGGGGCAAAATTGCAGATATTTCACTTATTTTAGGGTAATAAGTAAGAAATTCCCCACATTTTGGGGCAAAATAGACAGAAATTCCCTTTGTTTGGGGGAAAAAGACAGAAATTCCACTTATTTAGAGGCAAAAAGTGTGAAATTCCCCTTATTTTGGAGCAAAAATAAAGAAATTTCCCTTTTGTATGGCAAAAAGTTATGCATTCCACTTATTTTCGTGCAACAAGACAGAAATTCCTTGCATTTTGGAGCAAAATTGCAGAAATTCCCCTAATTGTGGGGCAAAAAGGCAGAAATTTCCTATATGTTGGGGCAAAAAGACAGAAATTCTCCTTCTTTTGGTGCAAAACTCAGAAATTCCACTTATTTTGGGGCAAAATTCCAGAAATTTCCCTTATTTTGGGGCAAAATTGCAGAAATTTCCCTTATTTTAGGGCAAAATTGCAGAAATTTCACTTATTTCAAAGAAAAAAAGCAAAAGTTTTTTCTATTTTGGGGCTAAAATGCAGAAATTCCACTTATTTTAGGGCAAAAAGGCAGAAATTCACCTTATTTTAGGGTAAAATTGCAGCAATTTCACACATTTCAGAGCAAAAAGGCAGAAATTTTTCTTATTTTGGGGCAATATTGCAGAAATTTCACTTATTTTGGGGCAAAATTGCAGAAATTTCACTTATTTCAGGGAATAAAGGCAGAAATTTTTTTTATTTTGGGGAAAAAATGAAGAAATTCTAATTATTTTGTGGCAAAAATGCAGAAATTCCCCTTATTTTGAGGTAAAAAGGCTGAAATTCCCGTTATTTTGAGGTAAAAAGGCTGAAATTCCCCTTATTTTGAGGTAAAAAGGCTGAAATTCCCCTTATTTTGAGGTAAAAAGGCTGAAATTCCCCTTATTTGGGTGCAAAAATGCAGAAATTTCTCTTATTTTGGGGCAAAAAGACAGAAATTCTCCTTATTTTGTAGCAAAAAGGCATAAATTTCTTTTATTTTGGGGCAAAATTGCAGAAATATCACTTATTTCAGGGTATAATTCAAAAATTCCTTTTATTTTGTTGCAAAAAGACAGAAATACCATTTATTTTTGGGTAAAAAAGGAGAAATTTCACTTATTTTGAGGTAAAAAGGCAGAAATTCCTCTTATTTTGGGGCAAAAATTAAGAAATTTCCCTTTTTTGTGGAAAAAGGTATACATTCCCCTTACTTTCAGGATAAAAAGCAGAAATTCCCCGTATTTTGAAGCATAATTGCAGAAATTCTCATAATTTTCGGGCAAAAAAGCAGAAATTCTCCTTATTTTGGAGCAAAAATACAGAAAATCTCCTCTTTTCGGAAGCAAACAGTCAGAAATTCCCCTTATTTTGGGGCAAAATTGCAGAAATTTCCTTTACATTGGGGCAAAATTGCAGAAATTTTCCTTATTTTGGGGCAAAATTGCAGAAATTCCCCTAATTGTTGGGCAAAAAGGCAGAAATTCCCTATATGTTGGGGCAAAAAGACAGAAATTCTCCTTATTTTGGGGCAAAACTCAGAAATTCCACGTATTTTGGGGCAAAATTGCAGAAATTTCCCTTATTTTGGGGAAAAATTGCAGAAATTTCACTTATTTCAGGGAAAAAAAGCAAAAATTTTTCTTATTTTTGGGCAAAAAAACAGAAATTCCCATTATTTTGGGGCAAAAAGGCAGAAATTCACCTTATTTTGGGGTAAAATTGCAGAAATTTCACATATTTCAGGGGAAAAAGGCAGAAATTTCTCTTATTTTAGGGCAAAATTGCAGAAATTTAACTTATTTCAGAGAAAAAAAACAATAAATTTTTTTATTTTGGGGCAAAAAGGCAGAAATTCCCATTATTTTGGGGGAAAAAGGCAGAAATTCACCTTATTTTGGGATAAAATTACAGAAATTTCACATATTTCAGGGCAAAAAGGCAGAAATTTCCCTCATTTTGGGGCAAAATTGCAGATATTTTACATATTTTAGGGTAATAAGTCAGAAATTCCCCATATTTTGGAGCAAAATAGACAGAAATTCCCTTTGTTTGGAGGAAAAAGACAGAAATTCCACTTTTTAGAGGCAAAAAGGCTGAAATTCCCCTTATTTTGGAGCAAAAATAAAGAAATTTCCCTTTTTTATGGCAAAAAGTTATGCATTCCACTTATTTTCGGGCAACAAGACAGAAATTCCTTGCATTTTGGAGCAAAATTGCAGAAATTCCCCTAATTGTAGGGCAAAAAGGCAGAAATTCCCTATATGTTGGGGCAAAAAGATAGAAATTCTTTTTCTTTTGGGGCAAAACTCAGAAATTCCACTTATTTTGGGGCAAAATTCCAGAAATTTCCCTTATTTTGGGGCAAAATTGCAGAAATTTCCCTTATTTTAGGGCAAAATTGCAGAAATTTCACTTATTTCAGAGAAAAAAAGCAAAAATTTTTCCTATTTTGGGGCTAAAATGCAGAAATTCCACTTATTTTAGGGCAAAAAGGCAGAAATTCACCTTATTTTAGGGTAAAATTGCAGCAATTTCACACATTTCAGGGCCAAAAGGCAGAAATTTTTCTTATTTTGGGGCAAAATTGCAGAAATTTCACTTATTTTGGGGCAAAATTGCAGAAATTTCACTTATTTCAGGGAATAAAGGCAGAAATTTTCCTTATTTTGGGGAAAAATTGAAGAAATTCTTAATGTTTTGTGGCAAAAATGCAGAAATTCCCATTATTTTGAGGTAAAAAGGCTGAAATTCCCCTGATTTTGAGGTAAAAATGCTGAAATTCCCCTTATTTGGGTGCAAAAAGGCAGAAATTTCTCTTATTTTGGGGCAAAAAGACAGAAATTCTCCTTATTTTGTAGCAAAAAGGCAGAAATTTCTTTTATTATGGGGGCAAAATTGCAGAAATACCACTTATTTCAGGTTATAATTCAAAAATTCCTTTTATTTTGTTGCAAAAAGACAGAAATTCCATTTATTTTTGGGTAAAAAAGGAGAAATTTCACTTATTTTGAGGTAAAAAAGCAGAAATTCCTCTTATTTTGGGGAAAAAATTAAGAAATTTCCCTTTTTTGTGGAAAAAGGTATACATTCCCCTTACTTTCAGGATAAAAAGCAGAAATTCCCCGTATTTTGAAGCATAATTGCAGAAATTCTTATAATTTTCGGGCAAAAAAGCAGAAATTCTCCTTATTTTGGAGCAAAAATACAGAAAATCTCCTCTTTTCGGAAGCAAACAGTCAGAAATTCCCCTTATTTTGGGGCAAAATTGCAGAAATTTCCTTTACATTGGGGCAAAATTGCAGAAATTTCCCTTATTTTGGGGCAAAATTGCAAAAATTCCCCTAATTGTTGGGCAAAAAGGCAGAAATTCCCTATATGTTGGGACAAAAAGACAGAAATTCTCCTTATTTTGGGGCAAAACTCAGAAATTCCACGTATTTTGGGGCAAAATTCCAGCAATTTACCTTATTTTGGAGCAAAATTGCAGAAATTTCCCTTATTTTGGGGCAAAATTGCAGAAATTTCACTTATTTCAGAGAAAAAATGAAAAAATTTTTCTTATTTTGGGGCAAAAAAACAGAAATTCCCATTATTTTGGGGCAAAAAGGCAGAAATCCACCTTATTTTGGGGTAAAATTGCAGAAATTTCACATATTTCAGGGCAAAAAGGCAGAAATTTCTCTTATTTTAGGGCAAAATTGCAGAAATTTCACTTATTTCAGAGAAAAAAAGCAAAAATTTTTTTATTTTGGGGCAAAAATGCAGAAATTCCCATTATTTTGGGGGAAAAAGGCAGAAATTCACCTTATTTTGGGGTAAAATTAAAGAAATTTCACATATTTCAGGGCAAAAAGGCAGAAATTTCCCTCATTTTGGGGCAAAATTGCAGATATTTCACATATTTTAGGGTAATAAGTCAGAAATTCCCCATATTTTGGGGCAAAATAGACAGAAATTCCCTTTGTTCGGGGGAAAAAGACAGAAATTCCACTTATTTAGAGGCAAAAAGTGTGAAATTCCCCTTATTTTGGAGCAAAAATAAAGAAATTTCTTTTTTTGTATGGCAAAAAGTTATGCATTCCACTTATTTTCGGGCAACAAGACAGAAATTCCTTGCATTTTGGAGCAAAATTGCAGAAATTCCCCTAATTGTTGGGCAAAAAGGCAGAAATTCCCTATATGTTGAGGCAAAAAGACAGAAATTCTCCTTATTTTGGGGCAAAACTCAGAAATTCCACGTATTTTGGGGCAAAATTCCAGAAATTTCCCTTATTTTGGGGCAAAATTGCAGAAATTTCCCTTATTTTAGGGCAAAATTGCAGAATTTCACTTATTTCAGAGAAAAAAAGCAAAAGTTTTTCCTATTTTGGGGCTAAAATGCAGAAATTCCACTAATTTTAGGGCAAAAAGGCAGAAATTCACCTTATTTTAGGGTAAAATTGCAGTAATTTCACACATTTCAGAGCAAAAAGGCAGAAATTTTTCTTATTTTGGGGCAAAATTGCAGAAATTTCACTTATTTTGGGGGAAAATTGCAGAAATTTCACTTATTTCAGGGAATAAAGGCAGAAATTTTCCTTATTTTGGGGAAAAAATGAAGAAATTCTTATTAATTTGTGGCAAAAATTCAGAAATTCCCCTTATTTTGAGGTAAAAAGGCTGAAATCCCCTTATTTTGAGGTAAAAAGGCTGAAATTCCCCTTATTTGGGTGCAAAAAGGCAGAAATTTCTCTTATTTTGGGGCAAAAAGACAGAAATTCTCTTTATTTTGTAGCAAAAAGGCATAAATTTCTTTTATTTTGGGGCAAAATTGCAGAAATATCACTTATTTCAGGGTATAATTCAAAAATTCCTTTTATTTTGTTGCAAAAAGACAGAAATTCCATTTATTTTTGGGTAAAAAAGGAGAAATTTCACTTATTTTGAGGTAAAAAGGCAGAAATTCCTCTTATTTTGGGGCAAAAATTAAGAAATTTCCCTTTTTTGTGGAAAAAGGTATACATTCCCCTTACTTTCAGGATAAAAAGCAGAAATTCCCCGTATTTTGAAGCATAATTGCAGAAATTCTCATAATTTTCGGGCAAAAAAGCAGAAATTCTCCTTATTTTGGAGCAAAAATACAGAAAATCTCCTTTTTTCGGAAGCAAACAGTCAGAAATTCCCCTTATTTTGGGGCAAAATTGCAGAAATTTCCTTTACATTGGGGCAAAATTGCAGAAATTTCCTTTATTTTGGGGCAAAATTGCAGAAATTCCCCTAATTGTTGGGCAAAAAGGCAGAAATTCCCTATATGTTGGGGCAAAAAGACAGAAATTCTCCTTATTTTGGGGCAAAACTCAGAAATTCCACGTATTTTGGGGCAAAATTCCAGAAATTTCCCTTATTTTGGGGAAAAATTGCAGAAATTTCACATATTTCAGGGAAAAAAAGCAAAAATTTTTCTTATTTTTGGGCAAAAAAAAACCAGAAATTCCCATTATTTTGGGGCAAAAAGGCAGAAATTCACCTTATTTTGGGGTAAAATTGCAGAAATTTCACATATTTCAGGGGAAAAAGGCAGAAATTTCTCTTATTTTAGGGCAAAATTGCAGAAATTTCACTTATTTCAGAGAATAAAAGCAAAAAATTTTTTTATTTTGGGACAAAAAGGCAGAAATTCCCATTATTTTGGGGGAAAAAGGCAGGAATTCACCTTATTTTGGGATAAAATTACAGAAATTTCACATATTTCAGGGCAAAAAGGCAGAAATTTCCCTCATTTTGGGGCAAAATTGCAGATATTTCACATATTTTAGGGTAATAAGTCAGAAATTCCCCATATTTTGGGGCAAAATAGACAGAAATTCCCTTTGTTTGGGGGAAAAAGACAGAAATTCCACTTATTTAGAGGCAAAAAGTGTGAAATTCCCCTTATTTTGGAGCAAAAATAAAGAAATTTCCCTTTTTTATGGCAAAAAGTTATGCATTCCACTTATTTTCGGGCAACAAGACAGAAATTCCTTGCATTTTGGAGCAAAATTGCAGAAATTCCCCTAATTGTGGGGCAAAAAGGCAGAAATTCCCTATATGTTGGGGCAAAAAGACAGAAATTCTTTTTCTTTTGGGGCAAAACTCAGAAATTCCACTTATTTTGGGGCAAAATTCCAGAAATTTCCCTTATTTTGGGGCAAAATTGCAGAAATTTCCCTTATTTTAGGGCAAAATTGCAGAAATTTCACTTATTTCAGAGAAAAAAAGCAAAAATTTTTCCTATTTTGGGGCTAAAATGCAGAAATTCCACTTATTTTAGGGCAAAAAGGCAGAAATTCACCTTATTTTAGGGTAAAATTGCAGCAATTTCACACATTTCAGGGCCAAAAGGCAGAAATTTTTCTTATTTTGGGGCAAAATTGCAGAAATTTCACTTATTTTGGGGCAAAATTGCAGAAATTTCACTTATTTCAGGGAATAAAGGCAGAAATTTTCCTTATTTTGGGGAAAAATTGAAGAAATTCTTAATATTTTGTGGCAAAAATGCAGAAATTCCCATTATTTTGAGGTAAAAAGGCTGAAATTCCCCTGATTTTGAGGTAAAAATGCTGAAATTCCCCTTATTTGGGTGCAAAAAGGCAGAAATTTCTCTTATTTTGGGGCAAAAAGACAGAAATTCTCCTTATTTTGTAGCAAAAAGGCAGAAATTTCTTTTATTTTGGGTGCAAAATTGCAGAAATATCACTTATTTCAGGGTATAATTCAAAAATTCCTTTTATTTTGTTGCAAAAAGACAGAAATTCCATTTATTTTTGGGTAAAAAAGGAGAAATTTCACTTATTTTGAGGTAAAAAAGCAGAAATTCCTCTTATTTTGGGGCAAAAATTAAGAAATTTCCCTTTTTTGTGGAAAAAGATATACATTCTCATTACTTTCAGGATAAAAAGCAGAAATTCCCCGTATTTTGAAGCATAATTGCAGAAATTCTCATAATTTTCGGGCAAAAAAGCAGAAATTCTCCTTATTTTGGAGCAAAAATACAGAAAATCTCCTCTTTTCGGAAGCAAACAGTCAGAAATTCCCCTTATTTTGGGGCAAAATTGCAGAAATTTCCTTTACATTGGGGCAAAATTGCAGAAATTTCCCTTATTTTGGGGCAAAATTGCAAAAATTCCCCTAATTGTTGGGCAAAAAGGCAGAAATTCCCTATATGTTGGGACAAAAAGACAGAAATTCTCCTTATTTTGGGGCAAAACTCAGAAATTCCACGTATTTTGGGGCAAAATTCCAGCAATTTATCTTATTTTGGAGCAAAATTGCAGAAATTTCCCTTATTTTGGGGCAAAATTGCAGAAATTTCACTTATTTCAGAGAAAAAATGAAAAAATTTTTGTTATTTTGGGGCAAAAAAACAGAAATTCCCATTATTTTGGGGCAAAAAGGCAGAAATCCACCTTATTTTGGGGTAAAATTGCAGAAATTTCACATATTTCAGGGCAAAAAGGCAGAAATTTCTCTTATTTTAGGGCAAAATTGCAGAAATTTCACTTATTTCAGAGAAAAAAAGCAAAAATTTTTTTATTTTGGGGCAAAAATGCAGAAATTCCCATTATTTTGGGGGAAAAAGGCAGAAATTCACCTTATTTTGGGGTAAAATTAAAGAAATTTCACATATTTCAGGGCAAAAAGGCAGAAATTTCGCTCATTTTGGGGCAAAATTGCAGATATTTCACATATTTTAGGGTAATAAGTCAGAAATTCCAAATATTTTGGGGCAAAATAGACAGAAATTCCCTTTGTTTGGGGGAAAAAGACAGAAATTCCACTTATTTAGAGGCAAAAACTGTGAAATTCCCCTTATTTTGGAGCAAAAATAAAGAAATTTCCTTTTTGTATGGCAAAAAGTTATGCATTCCACTTATTTTCGGGCAACAAGACAGAAATTCCTTGCATTTTGGAGCAAAATTGCAGAAATTCCCCTAATTGTGGGGCAAAAAGGCAGAAATTCCCTATATGTTGGGGCAAAAAGACAGAAATTCTCCTTCTTTTGGGGCAAAACTCAGAAATTCCACTTATTTTGGGGCAAAATTCCAGAAATTTCCCTTATTTTGGAGCAAAATTGCAGAAATTTCCCTTATTTTAGGGCAAAATTGCAGAATTTCACTTATTTCAGAGAAAAATAGCAAAAGTTTTTCCTATTTTGGGGCTAAAATGCAGAAATTCCACTAATTTTAGGGCAAAAAGGCAGAAATTCACCTTATTTTAGGGTAAAATTGCAGTAATTTCACACATTTCAGAGCAAAAAGGCAGAAATTTTTCTTATTTTGGGGCAAAATTGCAGAAATTTCCCTTATTTTGGGGCAAAATTGCAGAAATTTCCCTTATTTTAGGGCAAAATTGCAGAAATTTCACTTATTTCAGAGAAAAAAAGCAAAAATTTTTCCTATTTTGGGGCTAAAATGCAGAAATTCCACTTATTTTAGGGCAAAAAGGCAGAAATTCACCTTATTTTAGGGTAAAATTGCAGCAATTTCACACATTTCAGGGCCAAAAGGCAGAAATTTTTCTTATTTTGGGGCAAAATTGCAGAAATTTCACTTATTTTGGGGCAAAATTGCAGAAATTTCACTTATTTCAGGGAATAAAGGCAGAAATTTTCCTTATTTTGGGGAAAAATTGAAGAAATTCTTAATATTTTGTGGCAAAAATGCAGAAATTCCCATTATTTTGAGGTAAAAAGGCTGAAATTCCCCTGATTTTGAGGTAAAAATGCTGAAATTCCCCTTATTTGGGTGCAAAAAGGCAGAAATTTCTCTTATTTTGGGGCAAAAAGACAGAAATTCTCCTTATTTTGTAGCAAAAAGGCAGAAATTTCTTTTATTTTGGGTGCAAAATTGCAGAAATATCACTTATTTCAGGGTATAATTCAAAAATTCCTTTTATTTTGTTGCAAAAAGACAGAAATTCCATTTATTTTTGGGTAAAAAAGGAGAAATTTCACTTATTTTGAGGTAAAAAAGCAGAAATTCCTCTTATTTTGGGGCAAAAATTAAGAAATTTCCCTTTTTTGTGGAAAAAGGTATACATTCTCCTTACTTTCAGGATAAAAAGCAGAAATTCCCCGTATTTTGAAGCATAATTGCAGAAATTCTCATAATTTTCGGGCAAAAAAGCAGAAATTCTCCTTATTTTGGAGCAAAAATACAGAAAATCTCCTCTTTTCGGAAGCAAACAGTCAGAAATTCCCCTTATTTTGGGGCAAAATTGCAGAAATTTCCTTTACATTGGGGCAAAATTGCAGAAATTTCCCTTATTTTGGGGCAAAATTGCAAAAATTCCCCTAATTGTTGGGCAAAAAGGCAGAAATTCCCTATATGTTGGGACAAAAAGACAGAAATTCTTATTATTTTGGGGCAAAACTCAGAAATTCCACGTATTTTGGGGCAAAATTCCAGCAATTTACCTTATTTTGGAGCAAAATTGCAGAAATTTCCCTTATTTTGGGGCAAAATTGCAGAAATTTCACTTATTTCAGAGAAAAAATGAAAAAATTTTTGTTATTTTGGGGCAAAAAAACAGAAATTCCCATTATTTTGGGGCAAAAAGGCAGAAATCCACCTTATTTTGGGGTAAAATTGCAGAAATTTCACATATTTCAGGGCAAAAAGGCAGAAATTTCTCTTATTTTAGGGCAAAATTGCAGAAATTTCACTTATTTCAGAGAAAAAAAGCAAAAATTTTTTTATTTTGGGGCAAAAATGCAGAAATTCCCATTATTTTGGGGGAAAAAGGCAGAAATTCACCTTATTTTGGGGTAAAATTAAAGAAATTTCACATATTTCAGGGCAAAAAGGCAGAAATTTCCCTCATTTTGGGGCAAAATTGCAGATATTTCACATATTTTAGGGTAATAAGTCAGAAATTCCCCATATTTTGGGGCAAAATAGACAGAAATTCCCTTTGTTCGGGGGAAAAAGACAGAAATTCCACTTATTTAGAGGCAAAAAGTGTGAAATTCCCCTTATTTTGGAGCAAAAATAAAGAAATTTCTTTTTTTGTATGGCAAAAAGTTATGCATTCCACTTATTTTCGGGCAACAAGACAGAAATTCCTTGCATTTTGGAGCAAAATTGCAGAAATTCCCCTAATTGTGGGGCAAAAAGGCAGAAATTCCCTATATGTTGGGGCAAAAAGACAGAAATTCTTTTTCTTTTGGGGCAAAACTCAGAAATTCCACTTATTTTGGGGCAAAATTCCAGAAATTTCCCTTATTTTGGGGCAAAATTGCAGAAATTTCCCTTATTTTAGGGCAAAATTGCAGAAATTTCACTTATTTCAGAGAAAAAAAGCAAAAATTTTTCCTATTTTGGGGCTAAAATGCAGAAATTCCACTTATTTTAGGGCAAAAAGGCAGAAATTCACCTTATTTTAGGGTAAAATTGCAGCAATTTCACACATTTCAGGGCCAAAAGGCAGAAATTTTTCTTATTTTGGGGCAAAATTGCAGAAATTTCACTTATTTTGGGGCAAAATTGCAGAAATTTCACTTATTTCAGGGAATAAAGGCAGAAATTTTCCTTATTTTGGGGAAAAATTGAAGAAATTCTTAATATTTTGTGGCAAAAATGCAGAAATTCCCATTATTTTGAGGTAAAAAGGCTGAAATTCCCCTGATTTTGAGGTAAAAATGCTGAAATTCCCCTTATTTGGGTGCAAAAAGGCAGAAATTTCTCTTATTTTGGGGCAAAAAGACAGAAATTCTCCTTATTTTGTAGCAAAAAGGCAGAAATTTCTTTTATTTTGGGTGCAAAATTGCAGAAATATCACTTATTTCAGGGTATAATTCAAAAATTCCTTTTATTTTGTTGCAAAAAGACAGAAATTCCATTTATTTTTGGGTAAAAAAGGAGAAATTTCACTTATTTTGAGGTAAAAATGCAGAAATTCCTCTTATTTTGGGGCAAAAATTAAGAAATTTCCCTTTTTTGTGGAAAAAGGTATACATTCTCCTTACTTTCAGGATAAAAAGCAGAAATTCCCCGTATTTTGAAGCATAATTGCAGAAATTCTCATAATTTTCGGGCAAAAAAGCAGAAATTCTCCTTATTTTGGAGCAAAAATACAGAAAATCTCCTCTTTTCGGAAGCAAACAGTCAGAAATTCCCCTTATTTTGGGGCAAAATTGCAGAAATTTCCTTTACATTGGGGCAAAATTGCAGAAATTTCCCTTATTTTGGGGCAAAATTGCAAAAATTCCCCTAATTGTTGGGCAAAAAGGCAGAAATTCCCTATATGTTGGGACAAAAAGACAGAAATTCTCCTTATTTTGGGGCAAAACTCAGAAATTCCACGTATTTTGGGGCAAAATTCCAGCAATTTATCTTATTTTGGAGCAAAATTGCAGAAATTTCCCTTATTTTGGGGCAAAATTGCAGAAATTTCACTTATTTCAGAGAAAAAATGAAAAAATTTTTCTTATTTTGGGGCAAAAAAACAGAAATTCCCATTATTTTGGGGCAAAAAGGCAGAAATCCACCTTATTTTGGGGTAAAATTGCAGAAATTTCACATATTTCAGGGCAAAAAGGCAGAAATTTCTCTTATTTTAGGGCAAAATTGCAGAAATTTCACTTATTTCAGAGAAAAAAAGCAAAAATTTTTTTATTTTGGGGCAAAAATGCAGAAATTCCCATTATTTTGGGGGAAAAAGGCAGAAATTCACCTTATTTTGGGGTAAAATTAAAGAAATTTCACATATTTCAGGGCAAAAAGGCAGAAATTTCGCTCATTTTGGGGCAAAATTGCAGATATTTCACATATTTTAGGGTAATAAGTCAGAAATTCCAAATATTTTGGGGCAAAATAGACAGAAATTCCCTTTGTTTGGGGGAAAAAGACAGAAATTCCACTTATTTAGAGGCAAAAACTGTGAAATTCCCCTTATTTTGGAGCAAAAATAAAGAAATTTCCTTTTTGTATGGCAAAAAGTTATGCATTCCACTTATTTTCGGGCAACAAGACAGAAATTCCTTGCATTTTGGAGCAAAATTGCAGAAATTCCCCTAATTGTGGGGCAAAAAGGCAGAAATTCCCTATATGTTGGGGCAAAAAGACAGAAATTCTCCTTCTTTTGGGGCAAAACTCAGAAATTCCACTTATTTTGGGGCAAAATTCCAGAAATTTCCCTTATTTTGGGGCAAAATTGCAGAAATTTCCCTTATTTTAGGGCAAAATTGCAGAATTTCACTTATTTCAGAGAAAAAAAGCAAAAGTTTTTCCTATTTTGGGGCTAAAATGCAGAAATTCCACTAATTTTAGGGCAAAAAGGCAGAAATTCACCTTATTTTAGGGTAAAATTGCAGTAATTTCACACATTTCAGAGCAAAAAGGCAGAAATTTTTCTTATTTTGGGGCAAAATTGCAGAAATTTCCCTTATTTTGGGGCAAAATTGCAGAAATTTCCCTTATTTTAGGGCAAAATTGCAGAAATTTCACTTATTTCAGAGAAAAAAAGCAAAAATTTTTCCTATTTTGGGGCTAAAATGCAGAAATTCCACTTATTTTAGGGCAAAAAATGCAGAAATTCACCTTATTTTAGGGTAAAATTGCAGCAATTTCACACATTTCAGGGCCAAAAGGCAGAAATTTTTCTTATTTTGGGGCAAAATTGCAGAAATTTCACTTATTTTGGGGCAAAATTGCAGAAATTTCACTTATTTCAGGGAATAAAGGCAGAAATTTTCCTTATTTTGGGGAAAAATTGAAGAAATTCTTAATATTTTGTGGCAAAAATGCAGAAATTCCCATTATTTTGAGGTAAAAAGGCTGAAATTCCCCTGATTTTGAGGTAAAAATGCTGAAATTCCCCTTATTTGGGTGCAAAAAGGCAGAAATTTCTCTTATTTTGGGGCAAAAAGACAGAAATTCTCCTTATTTTGTAGCAAAAAGGCAGAAATTTCTTTTATTTTGGGTGCAAAATTGCAGAAATATCACTTATTTCAGGGTATAATTCAAAAATTCCTTTTATTTTGTTGCAAAAAGACAGAAATTCCATTTATTTTTGGGTAAAAAAGGAGAAATTTCACTTATTTTGAGGTAAAAAAGCAGAAATTCCTCTTATTTTGGGGCAAAAATTAAGAAATTTCCCTTTTTTGTGGAAAAAGGTATACATTCTCCTTACTTTCAGGATAAAAAGCAGAAATTCCCCGTATTTTGAAGCATAATTGCAGAAATTCTCATAATTTTCGGGCAAAAAAGCAGAAATTCTCCTTATTTTGGAGCAAAAATACAGAAAATCTCCTCTTTTCGGAAGCAAACAGTCAGAAATTCCCCTTATTTTGGGGCAAAATTGCAGAAATTTCCTTTACATTGGGGCAAAATTGCAGAAATTTCCCTTATTTTGGGGCAAAATTGCAAAAATTCCCCTAATTGTTGGGCAAAAAGGCAGAAATTCCCTATATGTTGGGACAAAAAAACAGAAATTCTTATTATTTTGGGGCAAAACTCAGAAATTCCACGTATTTTGGGGCAAAATTCCAGCAATTTACCTTATTTTGGAGCAAAATTGCAGAAATTTCCCTTATTTTGGGGCAAAATTGCAGAAATTTCACTTATTTCAGAGAAAAAATGAAAAAATTTTTGTTATTTTGGGGCAAAAAAACAGAAATTCCCATTATTTTGGGGCAAAAAGGCAGAAATCCACCTTATTTTGGGGTAAAATTGCAGAAATTTCACATATTTCAGGGCAAAAAGGCAGAAATTTCTCTTATTTTAGGGCAAAATTGCAGAAATTTCACTTATTTCAGAGAAAAAAAGCAAAAATTTTTTTATTTTGGGGCAAAAATGCAGAAATTCCCATTATTTTGGGGGAAAAAGGCAGAAATTCACCTTATTTTGGGGTAAAATTAAAGAAATTTCACATATTTCAGGGCAAAAAGGCAGAAATTTCCCTCATTTTGGGGCAAAATTGCAGATATTTCACATATTTTAGGGTAATAAGTCAGAAATTCCCCATATTTTGGGGCAAAATAGACAGAAATTCCCTTTGTTCGGGGGAAAAAGACAGAAATTCCACTTATTTAGAGGCAAAAAGTGTGAAATTCCCCTTATTTTGGAGCAAAAATAAAGAAATTTCTTTTTTTGTATGGCAAAAAGTTATGCATTCCACTTATTTTCGGGCAACAAGACAGAAATTCCTTGCATTTTGGAGCAAAATTGCAGAAATTCCCCTAATTGTGGGGCAAAAAGGCAGAAATTCCCTATATGTTGGGGCAAAAAGACAGAAATTCTTTTTCTTTTGGGGCAAAACTCAGAAATTCCACGTATTTTGGGGCAAAATTCCAGAAATTTCCCTTAATTTGGGGAAAAATTGCAGAAATTTCACTTATTTCAGGGAAAAAAAGCAAAAATTTTTCTTATTTTTGGGCAAAAAAACAGAAATTCCCATTATTTTGGGGCAAAAAGGCAGAAATTCACCTTATTTTGGGGTAAAATTGCAGAAATTTCACATATTTCAGGGGAAAAAGGCAGAAATTTCTCTTATTTTAGGGCAAAATTGCAGAAATTTCACTTATTTCAGAGAAAAAAAGCAAAAAATTTTTTTATTTTGGGGCAAAAAGGCAGAAATTCCCATTATTTTGGAGGAAAAAGGCAGAAATTCACCTAATTTTGGGATAAAATTACAGAAATTTCACATATTTCAGGGCAAAAAGGCAGAAATTTCCCTCATTTTGGGGCAAAATTGCAGATATTTCACATATTTTAGGGTAATAAGTCAGAAATTCCCCACATTTTGGGGCAAAATAGACAGAAATTCCCTTTGTTTGGGGGAAAAAGACAGAAATTCCACTTATTTAGAGGCAAAAAGTGTGAAATTCCCCTTATTTTGGAGCAAAAATAAAGAAATTTCTTTTTTTGTATGGCAAAAAGTTATGCATTCCACTTATTTTCGGGCAACAAGACAGAAATTCCTTGCATTTTGGAGCAAAATTGCAGAAATTCCCCTAATTGTGGGGCAAAAAGGCAGAAATTCCCTATATGTTGGGGCAAAAAGACAGAAATTCTTTTTCTTTTGAGGCAAAACTCAGAAATTCCACTTATTTTGGGGCAAAATTCCAGAAATTTCCCTTATTTTGGGGCAAAATTACAGAAATTTCTCTTATTTTAGGGCAAAATTGCAGAAATTTCACTTATTTCAGAGAAAAAAAGCAAAAATTTTTCCTATTTTGGGGCTAAAATGCAGAAATTCCACTTATTTTAGGGCAAAAAGGCAGAAATTCACCTTATTTTAGGGTAAAATTGCAGCAATTTCACACATTTCAGGGCCAAAAGGCAGAAATTTTTCTTATTTTGGGGCAAAATTGCAGAAATTTCACTTATTTTGGGGCAAAATTGCAGAAATTTCACTTATTTCAGGGAATAAAGGCAGAAATTTTCCTTATTTTGGGGAAAAATTGAAGAAATTCTAAATATTTTGTGGCAAAAATGCAGAAATTCCCATTATTTTGAGGTAAAAAGGCTGAAATTCCCTTGATTTTGAGGTAAAAATGCTGAAATTCCCCTTATTTGGGTGCAAAAAGGCAGAAATTTCTCTTATTTTGGGGCAAAAAGACAGAAATTCTCCTTATTTTGTAGTAAAAAGGCAGAAATTTCTTTTATTTTGGGGGCAAAATTGCAGAAATATCACTTATTTCAGGGTATAATTCAAAAATTCCTTTTATTTTGTTGCAAAAAGACAGAAATTCCATTTATTTTGGGTAAAAAAGGAGAAATTTCACTTATTTTGAGGTAAAAAGGCAGAAATTCCTCTTATTCTGGGGCAAAAATTAAGAAATTTCCCTTTTTTGTGGAAAAAGGTATACATTCCCCTTACTTTCAGGATAAAAAGCAGAAATTCCCCGTATTTTGAAGCATAATTGCAGAAATTCTCATAATTTTCGGGCAAAAAAGCAGAAATTCTCCTTATTTTGGAGCAAAAATACAGAAAATCTCCTCTTTTCGGAAGCAAACAGTCAGAAATTCCCCTTATTTTGGGGCAAAATTGCAGAAATTTCCTTTACATTGGGGCAAAATTGCAGAAATTTCCCTTATTTTGGGGCAAAATTGCAAAAATTCCCCTAATTGTTGGGCAAAAAGGCAGAAATTCCCTATATGTTGGGACAAAAAGACAGAAATTCTTATTATTTTGGGGCAAAACTCAGAAATTCCACGTATTTTGGGGCAAAATTCCAGCAATTTACCTTATTTTGGGGCAAAATTGCAGAAATTTCCCTTATTTTGGGGCAAAATTGCAGAAATTTCACTTATTTCAGAGAAAAAATGAAAAAATTTTTGTTATTTTGGGGCAAAAAAACAGAAATTCCCATTATTTTGGGGCAAAAAGGCAGAAATCCACCTTATTTTGGGGTAAAATTGCAGAAATTTCACATATTTCAGGGCAAAAAGGCAGAAATTTCCCTCATTTTGGGGCAAAATTGCAGATATTTCACATATTTTAGGGTAATAAGTCAGAAATTCCCCATATTTTGGGGCAAAATAGACAGAAATTCCCTTTGTTCGGGGGAAAAAGACAGAAATTCCACTTATTTAGAGGCAAAAAGTGTGAAATTCCCCTTATTTTGGAGCAAAAATAAAGAAATTTCTTTTTTTGTATGGCAAAAAGTTATGCATTCCACTTATTTTCGGGCAACAAGACAGAAATTCCTTGCATTTTGGAGCAAAATTGCAGAAATTCCCCTAATTGTTGGGCAAAAAGGCAGAAATTCCCTATATGTTGAGGCAAAAAGACAGAAATTCTCCTTATTTTGGGGCAAAACTCAGAAATTCCACGTATTTTGGGGCAAAATTCCAGAAATTTCCCTTATTTTGGGGAAAAATTGCAGAAATTTCACTTATTTCAGGGAAAAAAAGAAAAATTTTTCTTATTTTTGGGCAAAAAAACAGAAATTCCCATTATTTTGGGGCAAAAAGGCAGAAATCCACCTTATTTTGGGGTAAAATTGCAGAAATTTCACATATTTCAGGGGAAAAAGGCAGAAATTTCTCTTATTTTAGGGCAAAATTGCAGAAATTTCACTTATTTCAGAGAAAAAAAGCAAAAATTTTTTTATTTTGGGGCAAAAATGCAGAAATTCCCATTATTTTGGGGGAAAAAGGCAGAAATTCACCTTATTTTGGGGTAAAATTAAAGAAATTTCACATATTTCAGGGCAAAAAGGCAGAAATTTCCCTCATTTTGGGGCAAAATTGCAGATATTTCACATATTTTAGGGTAATAAGTCAGAAATTCCCCATATTTTGGGGCAAAATAGACAGAAATTCCCTTTGTTCGGGGGAAAAAGACAGAAATTCCACTTATTTAGAGGCAAAAAGTGTGAAATTCCCCTTATTTTGGAGCAAAAATAAAGAAATTTCTTTTTTTGTATGGCAAAAAGTTATGCATTCCACTTATTTTCGGGCAACAAGACAGAAATTCCTTGCATTTTGGAGCAAAATTGCAGAAATTCCCCTAATTGTGGGGCAAAAAGGCAGAAATTCCCTATATGTTGGGGCAAAAAGACAGAAATTCTTTTTCTTTTGGGGCAAAACTCAGAAATTCCACTTATTTTGGGGCAAAATTCCAGAAATTTCCCTTATTTTGGGGCAAAATTGCAGAAATTTCCCTTATTTTAGGGCAAAATTGCAGAAATTTCACTTATTTCAGAGAAAAAAAGCAAAAATTTTTCCTATTTTGGGGCTAAAATGCAGAAATTCCACTTATTTTAGGGCAAAAAGGCAGAAATTCACCTTATTTTAGGGTAAAATTGCAGCAATTTCACACATTTCAGGGCCAAAAGGCAGAAATTTTTCTTATTTTGGGGCAAAATTGCAGAAATTTCACTTATTTTGGGGCAAAATTGCAGAAATTTCACTTATTTCAGGGAATAAAGGCAGAAATTTTCCTTATTTTGGGGAAAAATTGAAGAAATTCTTAATATTTTGTGGCAAAAATGCAGAAATTCCCATTATTTTGAGGTAAAAAGGCTGAAATTCCCCTGATTTTGAGGTAAAAATGCTGAAATTCCCCTTATTTGGGTGCAAAAAGGCAGAAATTTCTCTTATTTTGGGGCAAAAAGACAGAAATTCTCCTTATTTTGTAGCAAAAAGGCAGAAATTTCTTTTATTTTGGGTGCAAAATTGCAGAAATATCACTTATTTCAGGGTATAATTCAAAAATTCCTTTTATTTTGTTGCAAAAAGACAGAAATTCCATTTATTTTTGGGTAAAAAAGGAGAAATTTCACTTATTTTGAGGTAAAAAAGCAGAAATTCCTCTTATTTTGGGGCAAAAATTAAGAAATTTCCCTTTTTTGTGGAAAAAGGTATACATTCTCCTTACTTTCAGGATAAAAAGCAGAAATTCCCCGTATTTTGAAGCATAATTGCAGAAATTCTCATAATTTTCGGGCAAAAAAGCAGAAATTCTCCTTATTTTGGAGCAAAAATACAGAAAATCTCCTCTTTTCGGAAGCAAACAGTCAGAAATTCCCCTTATTTTGGGGCAAAATTGCAGAAATTTCCTTTACATTGGGGCAAAATTGCAGAAATTTCCCTTATTTTGGGGCAAAATTGCAAAAATTCCCCTAATTGTTGGGCAAAAAGGCAGAAATTCCCTATATGTTGGGACAAAAAGACAGAAATTCTTATTATTTTGGGGCAAAACTCAGAAATTCCACGTATTTTGGGGCAAAATTCCAGCAATTTACCTTATTTTGGAGCAAAATTGCAGAAATTTCCCTTATTTTGGGGCAAAATTGCAGAAATTTCACTTATTTCAGAGAAAAAATGAAAAAAATTTTCTTATTTTGGGGCAAAAAAAACAGAAATTCCCATTATTTTGGGGCAAAAAGGCAGAAATCCACCTTATTTTGGGGTAAAATTGCAGAAATTTCACATATTTCAGGGCAAAAAGGCAGAAATTTCTCTTATTTTAGGGCAAAATTGCAGAAATTTCACTTATTTCAGAGAAAAAAAGCAAAAATTTTTTTATTTTGGGGCAAAAATGCAGAAATTCCCATTATTTTGGGGGAAAAAGGCAGAAATTCACCTTATTTTGGGGTAAAATTAAAGAAATTTCACATATTTCAGGGCAAAAAGGCAGAAATTTCCCTCATTTTGGGGCAAAATTGCAGATATTTCACATATTTTAGGGTAATAAGTCAGAAATTCCCCATATTTTGGGGCAAAATAGACAGAAATTCCCTTTGTTCGGGGGAAAAAGACAGAAATTCCACTTATTTAGAGGCAAAAAGTGTGAAATTCCCCTTATTTTGGAGCAAAAATAAAGAAATTTCTTTTTTTGTATGGCAAAAAGTTATGCATTCCACTTATTTTCGGGCAACAAGACAGAAATTCCTTGCATTTTGGAGCAAAATTGCAGAAATTCCCCTAATTGTTGGGCAAAAAGGCAGAAATTCCCTATATGTTGAGGCAAAAAGACAGAAATTCTCCTTATTTTGGGGCAAAACTCAGAAATTCCACGTATTTTGGGGCAAAATTCCAGAAATTTCCCTTATTTTGGGGCAAAATTGCAGAAATTTCACTTATTTCAGGGAAAAAAAGCAAAAATTTTTCTTATTTTTGGGCAAAAAAACAGAAATTCCCATTATTTTGGGGCAAAAAGGCAGAAATTCACCTTATTTTGGGGTAAAATTGCAGAAATTTCACATATTTCGGCGGAAAAAGGCAGAAATTTCTCTTATTTTAGGGCAAAATTGCAGAAATTTCACTTATTTCAGAGAAAAAAAGCAAAAAATTTTTTTATTTTGGGGCAAAAAGGCAGAAATTCCCATTATTTTGGAGGAAAAAGGCAGAAATTCACCTAATTTTGGGATAAAATTACAGAAATTTCACATATTTCAGGGCAAAAAGGCAGAAATTTCCCTCATTTTGGGGCAAAATTGCAGATATTTCACATATTTTAGGGTAATAAGTCAGAAATTCCCCACATTTTGGGGCAAAATAGACAGAAATTCCCTTTGTTTGGGGGAAAAAGACAGAAATTCCACTTATTTAGAGGCAAAAAGTGTGAAATTCCCCTTATTTTGGAGCAAAAATAAAGAAATTTCTTTTTTTGTATGGCAAAAAGTTATGCATTTCACTTATTTTCGGGCAACAAGACAGAAATTCCTTGCATTTTGGAGCAAAATTGCAGAAATTCCCCTAATTGTGGGGCAAAAAGGCAGAAATTCCCTATATGTTGGGGCAAAAAGACAGAAATTCTTTTTCTTTTGAGGCAAAACTCAGAAATTCCACTTATTTTGGGGCAAAATTCCAGAAATTTCCCTTATTTTGGGGCAAAATTACAGAAATTTCTCATATTTTAGGGCAAAATTGCAGAAATTTCACTTATTTCAGAGAAAAAAAGCAAAAATTTTTCCTATTTTGGGGCTAAAATGCAGAAATTCCACTTATTTTAAGGCAAAAAGGCAGAAATTCACCTTATTTTAGGGTAAAATTGCAGCAATTTCACACATTTCAGGGCCAAAAGGCAGAAATTTTTCTTATTTTGGGGCAAAATTGCAGAAATTTCACTTATTTTGGGGCAAAATTGCAGAAATTTCACTTATTTCAGGGAATAAAGGCAGAAATTTTCCTTATTTTGGGGAAAAATTGAAGAAATTCTAAATATTTTGTGGCAAAAATGCAGAAATTCCCATTATTTTGAGGTAAAAAGGCTGAAATTCCCCTTATTTGGGTGCAAAAAGGCAGAAATTTCTCTTATTTTGGGGCAAAAAGACAGAAATTCTCCTTATTTTGTAGCAAAAAGGCAGAAATTTCTTTTATTTTGGGGGCAAAATTGCAGAAATATCACTTATTTCAGGGTATAATTCAAAAATTCCTTTTATTTTGTTGCAAAAAGACAGAAATTCCATTTATTTTGGGTAAAAAAGGAGAAATTTCACTTATTTTGAGGTAAAAAGGCAGAAATTCCTCTTATTCTGGGGCAAAAATTAAGAAATTTCCCTTTTTTGTGGAAAAAGGTATACATTCCCCTTACTTTCAGGATAAAAAGCAGAAATTCCCCGTATTTTGAAGCATAATTGCAGAAATTCTCATAATTTTCGGGCAAAAAAGCAGAAATTCTCCTTATTTTGGAGCAAAAATACAGAAAATCTCCTCTTTTCGGAAGCAAACAGTCAGAAATTCCCCTTATTTTGGGGCAAAATTGCAGAAATTTCCTTTACATTGGGGCAAAATTGCAGAAATTTCCCTTATTTTGGGGCAAAATTGCAAAAATTCCCCTAATTGTTGGGCAAAAAGGCAGAAATTCCCTATATGTTGGGACAAAAAGACAGAAATTCTCCTTATTTTGGGGCAAAACTCAGAAATTCCACGTATTTTGGGGCAAAATTCCAGCAATTTACCTTATTTTGGAGCAAAATTGCAGAAATTTCCCTTATTTTGGGGCAAAATTGCAGAAATTTCACTTATTTCAGAGAAAAAATGAAAAAATTTTTCTTATTTTGGGGCAAAAAAACAGAAATTCCCATTATTTTGGGGCAAAAAGGCAGAAATCCACCTTATTTTGGGGTAAAGTTGCAGAAATTTCACATATTTCAGGGCAAAAAGGCAGAAATTTCTCTTATTTTAGGGCAAAATTGCAGAAATTTCACTTATTTCAGAGAAAAAAAGCAAAAATTTTTTTATTTTGGGGCAAAAATGCAGAAATTCCCATTATTTTGGGGGAAAAAGGCAGAAATTCACCTTATTTTGGAGTAAAATTAAAGAAATTTCACATATTTCAGGGCAAAAAGACAGAAATTTCCCTCATTTTGGGGCAAAATTGCAGATATTTCACATATTTTAGGGTAATAAGTCAGAAATTCCCCATATTTTGGGGCAAAATAGACAGAAATTCCCTTTGTTCAGGGGAAAAAGAGAGAAATTCCACTTATTTAGAGGCAAAAAGTGTGAAATTCCCCTTATTTTGGAGCAAAAATAAAGAAATTTCTTTTTTTGTATGGCAAAAAGTTATGCATTCCACTTATTTTCGGGCAACAAGACAGAAATTCCTTGCATTTTGGAGCAAAATTGCAGAAATTCCCCTAATTGTTGGGCAAAAAGGCAGAAATTCTCTATATGTTGAGGCAAAAAGACAGAAATTCTCCTTATTTTGGGGCAAAACTCAGAAATTCCACGTATTTTGGGGCAAAATTCCAGAAATTTCCCTTATTTTGGGGAAAAATTGCAGAAATTTCACTTATTTCAGGGAAAAAAAGCAAAAATTTTTCTTATTTTTGGGCAAAAAAACAGAAATTCCCATTATTTTGGGGCAAAAAGGCAGAAATTCACCTTATTTTGGGGTAAAATTGCAGAAATTTCACATATTTCAGGGGAAAAAGGCAGAAATTTCTCTTATTTTAGGGCAAAATTGCAGAAATTTCACTTATTTCAGAGAAAAAAAGCAAAAAATTTTTTTATTTTGGGGCAAAAAGGCAGAAATTCCCATTATTTTGGGGGAAAAAGGCAGAAATTCACCTTATTTTGGGATAAAATTACAGAAATTTCACATATTTCAGGGCAAAAAGGCAGAAATTTCCCTCATTTTGGGGCAAAATTGCAGATATTTCACATATTTTAGGGTAATAAGTCAGAAATTCCCCATATTTTGGGGCAAAATAGACAGAAATTCCCTTTGTTTGGGGGAAAAAGACAGAAATTCCACTTATTTAGAGGCAAAAAGTGTGAAATTCCCCTTATTTTGGAGCAAAAATAAAGAAATTTCCCTTTTTTATGGCAAAAAGTTATGCATTCCACTTATTTTCGGGCAACAAGACAGAAATTCCTTGCATTTTGGAGCAAAATTGCAGAAATTCCCCTAATTGTGGGGCAAAAAGGCAGAAATTCCCTATATGTTGGGGCAAAAAGACAGAAATTCTTTTTCTTTTGAGGCAAAACTCAGAAATTCCACTTATTTTGGGGCAAAATTCCAGAAATTTCCCTTATTTTGGGGCAAAATTGCAGAAATTTCTCTTATTTTAGGGCAAAATTGCAGAAATTTCACTTATTTCAGAGAAAAAAAGCAAAAATTTTTCCTATTTTGGGGCTAAAATGCAGAAATTCCACTTATTTTAGGGCAAAAAGGCAGAAATTCACCTTATTTTAGGGTAAAATTGCAGCAATTTCACACATTTCAGGGCCAAAAGGCAGAAATTTTTCTTATTTTGGGGCAAAATTGCAGAAATTTCACTTATTTTGGGGCAAAATTGCAGAAATTTCACTTATTTCAGGGAATAAAGGCAGAAATTTTCCTTATTTTGGGGAAAAATTGAAGAAATTCTAAATATTTTGTGGCAAAAATGCAGAAATTCCCATTATTTTGAGGTAAAAAGGCTGAAATTCCCCTGATTTTGAGGTAAAAATGCTGAAATTCCCCTTATTTGGGTGCAAAAAGGCAGAAATTTCTCTTATTTTGGGGCAAAAAGACAGAAATTCTCCTTATTTTGTAGCAAAAAGGCAGAAATTTCTTTTATTTTGGGGGCAAAATTGCAGAAATATCACTTATTTCAGGGTATAATTCAAAAATTCCTTTTATTTTGTTGCAAAAAGACAGAAATTCCATTTATTTTTGGGTAAAAAAGGAGAAATTTCACTTATTTTGAGGTAAAAAGGCAGAAATTCCTCTTATTTTGGGGCAAAAATTAAGAAATTTCCCTTTTTTGTGGAAAAAGGTATACATTCCCCTTACTTTCAGGATAAAAAGCAGAAATTCCCCGTATTTTGAAGCATAATTGCAGAAATTCTCATAATTTTCGGGCAAAAAAGCAGAAATTCTCCTTATTTTGGAGCAAAAATACAGAAAATCTCCTCTTTTCGGAAGCAAACAGTCAGAAATTCCCCTTATTTTGGGGCAAAATTGCAGAAATTTCCTTTACATTGGGGCAAAATTGCAGAAATTTCCCTTATTTTGGGGCAAAATTGCAAAAATTCCCCTAATTGTTGGGCAAAAAGGCAGAAATTCCCTATATGTTGGGACAAAAAGACAGAAATTCTCCTTATTTTGGGGCAAAACTCAGAAATTCCACGTATTTTGGGGCAAAATTCCAGCAATTTACCTTATTTTGGAGCAAAATTGCAGAAATTTCCCTTATTTTGGGGCAAAATTGCAGAAATTTCACTTATTTCAGAGAAAAAATGAAAAAATTTTTCTTATTTTGGGGCAAAAAAACAGAAATTCCCATTATTTTGGGGCAAAAAGGCAGAAATCCCCTTATTTTGGGGTAAAATTGCAGAAATTTCACATATTTCAGGGCAAAAAGGCAGAAATTTCTCTTATTTTAGGGCAAAATTGCAGAATTTCAATTATTTCAGAGAAAAAAAGCAAAAATTTTTTTATTTTGGGGCAATAATGCAGAAATTCCCATTATTTTGGGGGAAAAAGGCAGAAATTCACCTTATTTTGGGGTAAAATTAAAGAAATTTCACATATTTCAGGGCAAAAAGGCAGAAATTTCCCTCATTTTGGGGCAAAATTGCAGATATTTCACATATTTTAAGGTAATAAGTTAGAAATTCCCCATATTTTGGGGCAAAATAGACAGAAATTCCCTTTGTTTGGGGGAAAAAGACAGAAATTCCACTTATTTAGAGGCAAAAAGTGTGAATTTCCCCTTATTTTGGAGCAAAAATAAAGAAATTTCTTTTTTGTATGGCAAAAAGTTATGCATTCCACTTATTTTCGGGCAACAAGACAGAAATTCCTTGCATTTTGGAGCAAAATTGCAGAAATTCCCCTAATTGTGGGGCAAAAAGGCAGAAATTCCCTATATGTTGGGGCAAAAAGACAGAAATTCTCCTTCTTTTGGGGCAAAACTCAGAAATTCCACTTATTTTGGGGCAAAATTCCAGAAATTTCCCTTATTTTGGGGCAAAATTGCAGAAATTTCCCTTATTTTAGGGCAAAATTGCAGAATTTCACTTATTTCAGAGAAAAAAAGCAAAAGTTTTTCCTATTTTGGGGCTAAAATGCAGAAATTCCACTTATTTTAGTGCAAAAAGGCAGAAATTCACCTTATTTTAGGGTAAAATTGCAGCAATTTCACACATTTCAGAGCAAAAATGCAGAAATTTTTCTTATTTTGGGGCAAAATTGCAGAAATTTCACTTATTTTGGGGGAAAATTGCAGAAATTTCACTTATTTCAGGGAATAAAGGCAGAAATTTTCCTTATTTTGGGGAAAAAATGAAGAAATTCTTATTAATTTGTGGCAAAAATGCAGAAATTCCCCTTATTTTGAGGTAAAAAGGCTGAAATTCCCCTTATTTTGAGGTAAAAAGGCTGAAATTCCCCTTATTTGGGTGCAAAAATGCAGAAATTTCTCTTATTTTGGGGCAAAAAGACAGAAATTCTCCTTATTTTGTAGCAAAAAGGCAGAAATTTCTTTTATTTTGGGGCAAAATTGCAGAAATATCACTTATTTCAGGGTATAATTCAAAAATTCCTTTTATTTTGTTGCAAAAAGACAGAAATTCCATTTATTTTTGGGTAAAAAAGGAGAAATTTCACTTATTTTGAAGTAAAATGCAGAAATTTCTCTTATTTGTGGCAAAAATTAAGAAATTTCCCTTTTTTGTGGAAAAAAGGTATACATTCCCCTTGCTTTCAGGATAAAAAGCAGAAATTCCCCGTATTTTGAAGCATAATTGCAGAAATTCTCATAATTTTCGGGCAAAAAAATCAGAAATTCTCCTTATTTTGGAGCAAAAATACAGAAAATCTCCTTTTTTCGGAAGCAAACAGTCAGAAATTCCCCTTATTTTGGGGCAAAATTGCAGAAATTTCCTTTACATTGGGGCAAAATTGCAGAAATTTCCCTTATTTTGGGGCAAAATTGCAGAAATTCCTCTAATTGTTGGGCAAAAAGGCAGAAATTCCCTATATGTTGGGGCAAAAAGACAGAAATTCTCTTATTTTGGGGCAAAACTCAGAAATTCCACGTATTTTGGGGAAAATTCCAGAAATTTCCCTAATTTTGGGGCAAAATTGCAGAAATTTCACTTATTTCAGAGAAAAAAAGCAAAAATTTTTCTTATTTTGGGTCAAAAAAACAGAAATTCCCATTATTTTGGGGCAAAAAGGTAGAAATTCACCTTATTTTGGGGTAAAATTGCAGAAATTTCACATATTTCAGAGGAAAAAGGCAGAAATTTCTCTTATTTTAGGGCAAAATTGCAGAAATTTCACTTATTTCAGAGAAAAAAATCAAAAAATTTTTTTATTTTGTGGCAAAAAGGCAGAAATTCCCATTATTTTGGGGAAAAAAGGCAGAAATTCACCTTATTTTGGGGTAAAATTACAGAAATTTCATATATTTCAGGGCAAAAAGGCAGAAATTTCCCTCATTTTGGGGCAAAATTGCAGATATTTCACATATTTTAGGGTAATAAGTCAGAAATTCCCCATATTTTAAGGCAAAATAGACAGAAATTCCCTTTGTTTGGGGGAAAAAGACAGAAATTCCACTTATTTAGAGGCAAAAAGGCTGAAATTCCCCTTATTTTGGAGCAAAAATAAAGAAATTTCCCTTTTTTATGGCAAAAAGTTATGCATTACACTTATTTTCGGGCAACAAGACAGAAATTCCTTGCATTTTGGAGCAAAATTGCAGAAATTCCCCTAATTGTGGGGCAAAAAGGCAGAAATTCCCTATATGTTGGGGCAAAAAGACAAAAATTCTCCTTATTTTGGGGCAAAACTCAGAAATTCCACGTATTTTGGGGCAAAATTCCAGCAATTTACCTTATTTTGGAGCAAAATTGCAGAAATTTTCTTTATTTTGGGGTAAAATTGCAGAAATTTCACTTATTTCAGAGAAAAAATGCAAAAATTTTTCTTATTTTGGGGCAAAAAAAATGATATTCCCATTATTTTGAGGCAAAAAGGCAGAAATTCACCTTATTTTGGGGTAAAATTTCAGAAATTTCACATATTTCAGGGCAAAAAGGCAGAAATTTCTCTTATTTTATGGCAAAATTGCAGAAATTTCACTTATTTCAGAGAAAAAAAGCAAAAATTTTTTTAGTTTGAGGCAAAAAGGAAGAAATTCCCATTATTTTTTGGGAAAAAGGCAGAAATTCACCTTATTTTGGGGTAAAATTGCAGAAATTTCACATATTTCAGGGCAAAAAAATAGAAATTTCCCTTATTTTGGGGTAAAATTGCAGAAATTTCACATATTTCAGGGGAAAAAGGCAGAAATTTCTCTTATTTTAGGGCAAAATTGCAGAAATTTCACTTATTTCAGAGAAAAAAAGCAAAAATTTTTCCTATTTTCGGGCTAAAATTCAGAAATTCCAATTATTTTGGGGCAAAAGACAGAAATTCACCTTATTTTAGTGTAAAATTGCAGCAATTTCACATATTTCAGGGCAAAAAGGCAGAAATTCCCCTTATTTTGGGGCAAAATTGCAGAAATTTCCTTTACATTGTGGCAAAATTGCAGAAATTTCCCTTATTTTGGGGCTAAATTGCAGAAATTCCCCTAATTGTTGAGCAAAAAGACAGAAATTCTCCTTATTTTGGGGCAAAACTCAGAAATTCCACGTATTTTGGGGCAAAATTCCAGAAATTTTTCTTATTTTGGGGCAAAATTGCAGAAATTTCCCTTATTTTGGGGCAAAATTGCAGAAATTTCACTTATTTCAGAGAAAAAAATCAAAAATTTTTCTTATTTTGGGGCAAAAAAACAGAAATTCCCATTATTTTGGGGCAAAAGGGCAGAAATTCACCTTATTTTGGGGTTAAATTGCAGAAATTTCACATATTTCAGGGCAAAAAGACAGAAATTTCTCTTATTTTGGGGCAATATTGCAGAAATTTCACTAATTTTGGGGCAAAAAAGACAGAAATTCCCTTTGTTTTGGGGGAAAAAGACAGAAATTCTACTTAGTTAGAGGCAAAAAGGCAGAAATTCCCCTTATTTTGAAGCAAAAATGAAGAAATTTCCCTTTTTTTATGGTAACAAGTTTTGCATTCCCCTTATTTTCGGGCAAAAAAACAGAAAATCCCTGTATTTTGGAGCAAAATTGCAGAAATTCCCCTAATTGTGGGGCCAAAAGGCAGAAATTCCCTATATGTTGGGGCAAAAAGACAAAAATTCTCCTTATTTTGGGGCAAAACTCAGAAATTCCACTTATTTTGGTGCAAAATTCTAGAAATTTCTCTTATTTTGGGGCAAAATTGCCGAAATTTCCTTTATGTTGGGGCAAAATTGCAGAAATTTTACTTATTTCAGGAAAAAAGGCAGAAATTTTCCTTATTTTGGGGCAAAAATGCAGAAATTCTTAATATTTTGTGGCAAAAATGCAGAAATTCCCCTTACTTTGAGGTAAAAAGGCTGAAATTCTCCTTATTTGGGAACAAAAATGGAGAAATTTCCCTTATTTTGGGGCAAAAAGACAGAAAATCCCCTTATTGTGTGGCAAAAAGGCAGAAATTCCCATTATTATAAGGGAAAATGCAGAAATTCACCTTATTTTGGGGTAAAATTACAGAAATTTCACATATTTCAGGGCAAAAAGGCAGAAATTTCCCTCATTTTGGGGCAAAATTGCAGGTATTTCACATATTTTAGGGTAATAAGTCAGAAATTCCCCATATTTTGGGGCAAAATAGACAGAAATTCCCTTTGTTTGGGGGATAAAGACAGAAATTCCACTTATTTAGAGGCAAAAATTGTGAAATTCCCCTTATTTTTGAGCAAAAATAAAGAAATTTCCCTTTTGTATGGCAAAAAGTTATGCATTCCACTTATTTTCGGGGAACAAGACAGAAATTCCTTGCATTTTGGAGCAAAATTGCAGAAATTCCACTAATTGTGGGGCAAAAAGGCAGAAATTACCTATATGTTGGGGCAAAAAGACAGAAATTCTCCTTCTTTTGGGGCAAAACTCAGAAATTCCACTTATTTTGGGGCAAAATTCCAGAGATTTCCATTATTTTGGGGCAAAATTGCAGAAATTTCCAATATTTTAGGGCAAAATTGCAAAAATTTCACTTATTTCATAGAAAAAAAGCAAAAATTTTTCCTATTTTGGGGCTAAAATGCAGAAATTCCACTTATTTTGGGGCAAAAAGGCAGAAATTCACCTTATTTTAGGGTAAAATTGCAGCAATTTCACATATTTCAGGGCAAAAAGGCAGAAATTTCCTTTATTATGGGGAAAATTGCAGAAATTTCACTTAATTTGGGGAAAATTGCAGAAATTTCACTTATTTCAGGGAAAAAAAGCAGAAATTTTCCTTATTTTGGGGAAAAAATTAAGAAATTCTTAATATTTTGTGGCAAAAATGCAGAAATTCCCCTTATTTTGAGGTAAAAAGGCTGAAATTCCCCTTATTTTGAGGTAAAAATGCTGAAATTTCCCTTATTTGGGTGCAAAAAGGCAGAAATTTCTCTTATTTTGGGGCAAAAAGACAGAAATTCCCCTTATTTTGTAGCAAAAAGGCAGAAATTTCTTTTATTTTTGGGCAAAATTGCAGAAATATCACTTATTTCAGGGTATAATTGAAAAATTCCTTTTATTTCGTTGCAAAAAGACAGAAATTCCATTTATTTTTTGGTAAAAAAGGAGAAATTTCACTTATTTTGAGGTAAAAAGGCAGAAATTCCTCTTATTTTGGGGCAAAAATTAAGAAATTTCCCTTTTTTGTGGAAAAAGATATACATTCCCCTTACTTTCGGGATAAAAAGCAGAAATTCCCCGTATTTTGAAGCATAATTGCAGAAATTCTCATAATTTTCGGGCAAAAAAGCAGAAATTCTCCTTATTTTGGAGCAAAAATACAGAAAATCTCCTTTTTTTCGGAAGCAAACAGTCAGAAATTCCTATTATTTTGGGGCAAAATTGCAGAAATTTCCTTTACATTGGGGCAAAATTGCAGAAATCTCCCTTATTTTGGGGCAAAATTGCAGAAATTCCCCTAATTGTTGGGCAAAAAGGCAGAAATTCCCTATATGTTGGGGAAAAAAGACAGAAATTCTCCTTATTTCGGGGCAAAACTCAGAAATTCTACGTATTTTGGGGCAAAATGCCAGCAATTTACCTTATTTTGTAGCAAAATTGCAGCAATTTCCCTTATTTTGGGGCAAAATTGCAGAAATTTCACTTATTTCCAAGAAAAAAAGCAAAAATTTTTCTTATTTTGGGGCAAAAAAACAGAAATTCCCATTATTTCGGGGCAAAAAGGCAGAAATTCACCTTATTTTGGGGTAAAATTGCAGAAATTTCACATATTTCAGGGCAAAAAGGCAGAAATTTCTCTTATTATAGGGCAAAATTGCAGAAATTTCACTTCTTATAGAGAAAAAAAGCAAAAATTTTTTTATTTTGGGGCAAAAAAACAGAAATTCCCATTATTATGGGGGAAAAAGGCAGAAATTCACCTTATTTTGGGGTAAAATTACAGAAATTTCACATATTTCAGGGCAAATTGGCAGAAATTTCCCTTATTTTGGGGCAAAATTGCAGACATTTCACTTATTTTAGAGTAATAAGTCAGAAATTCCCCTTATTTTGGGGCAAAAAAGACAGAAATTCCCTTTGTTTGGGGGAAAAAGACAGAAATTCCACTTATTTAGAGGCAAAAAGGCTGAAATTCTCCTTATTTTGGAGCAAAAATAAAGAAATTTCCCTATTTTATGGCAAAATGTTATGAATTCCACTTATTTTCGGGCAACAAGACAGAAATTCTTTGCATTTTGGAGCAAAATTGCAGAAATTCCCCTAATTGTGAGGCAAAAATGCAGAAATTCCCTATATGTTGGGGCAAAAAGACAGAAATTCTCCTTCTTTTTGGGCAAAACTCAGAAATTCCACTTATTTTGGGGCAAAATTCCAGAAATTTCCCTTATTTGGGGGCAAAATTGCAGAAATTTCCCTTATTTTAGGGCAAAATTGCAGAAATTTCACTTATTTCAGAGAAAAAACAAAATTTTTTCCTATTTTGGGGCTAAAATGCAGAAATTCCACTTATTTTAGGGCAAAAATGCAGAAATTCACCTTATTTTAGGGGAAAATTGCAGCAATTTCACACATTTCAGGGCAAAAAGGCAGAAATTTTTCTTATTTTGGAGCAAAATTGCAGAAATTTCCATTATTTTGGGGCAAAAAGGCAGAAATTCACTTTATTTTGGGTTAAAATTGCAGAAATTTCACATATTTCAGGTCAAAAAGGCAGAAATTTCTCTTATTTTAGGGCAAAATTGCAGAAATTTCACTTATTTCAGAGAAAAAAAGCAAACATTTTTTTATTCTGGGGCAAATAGGCAGAAATTCCCATTATTTTGGGGGAAAAAGGCAGAAATTCACCTTATTTTGGGGTAAAATTACAGAAATTTCACATATTTCAGAGAAAAAGGCAGAAATTTCCCTCATTTTGGGGCAAAATTGCAGATATTTCACATATTTTAGGGTAATAAGTCAGAAATTTCCCATATTTTGGGGCAAAATAGACAGAAATTCCCTTTGTTTGGGGGAAAAATACAGAAATTCCACTTATTTAGAGGCAAAAAGGCTGAAATTCTTCTTATTTTGGAGCAAAAATAAAGAAATTTCCTTTTTTTATGGCAAAAAGTTATGCATTCCACTTATTTTCGGGCAACAAGACAGAAATTCCTTTTATTTTGGAGCAAAATTGCAGATATTCCACTAATTGATGGGCAAAAAGGAAGGAATTCCCTATATGTTGGGGCAAAAAGACAGAAATTCTCCTTCTTTTGGGGCAAAACTCAGAAATTCCACTTATTTTGGGGCAAAATTCCAGAAATTTCCCGTATTTTGGGGCAAAATTGCAGAAATTTCCCATATTTTAGGGCAAAATTGCAGAAATTTCACTTATTTCAGAGAAAAAAAGCATAAATTTTTCCTATTTTGGGGCTAAAATGCAGAAATTCCACTTATTTTAGGGCAAAAAGGCAGAAATTCACCTTATTTTAGGGTAAAATTGCAGCAATTTCACATATTTCAGGGCAAAAAGGCAGAAATTTCCCTTATTTTGGGGCAAAATTACAGAAATTTCACTTAATTTGGGGCAAAATTGCAGAAATTTCACTTATTTCAGGGAAAAAAGGCAGAAATTTTCCTTATTTTGGGGAAAAAATGAAGAAATTCTTAATATTTTGTGGCAAAAATGCAGAAATTCCTATTATTTTGAGGTAAAAAGGCTGAAATTCACCTTATTTTGAGGTGAAAAGGCTGAAATTCCCCTTATTTGGGTGCAAAAAGGCAGAAATTTCTCTTATTTTTGGGCAAAAGGAAAGAAATTCCCCTTATTTTGTAGCAAAAAGGCAGAAATTTCTTTTTTTTGGGCAAAATTGAAGAAATATCACTTATTTCAGGGTATAATTCAAAAATTCCTTTTATTTCGTTGCAAAAAGACAGAAATTCCATTTATTTTTGGGTATAAATGGAGAAGTTTCACTTATTTTGAGGTAAAAAGGCAGAAATTCCTCTTATTTTGGGGCAAAAATTAAGAAATTTCCTTTTTTTTGTGGAAAAAGATATACATTGCCCTTACTTTCGGGATAAAAAGCAGAAATTCCCCGTATTTTGAAGCATAATTGCAGAAATTCTCATAATTTTCGAGCAAAAAAGCAGAAATTCTCCTTATTTTGGAGCAAAAATATAGAAAATCTCCTTTTTTCGGAAGCAAACAGTCAGAAATTCCCCTTATTTTGGGGCAAAATTGCAGAAATTTCCTTTACATTGGGGCAAAATTGCAGAAATTTCCCTTATTTTGGGGCAAAATTGCAGAAATTCCCCTAATTTTTGGGCAAAAATGCAGAAATTCCCTATATGTTGGGGCAAAAAGACAGAAATTCTCCTTATTTTGGGGCAAAACTCAGAAATTCCACGTATTTTGGGGCAAAATTCCAGAAATTTACCTTATTTTGGAGCAAAATTGCAGAAATTCCCCTTATTTTGGGGCAAAATTGCAGAAATTTCCTTTACATTGGGGCAAAATTGCAGAAATTCCCCTTATTTTGGGGCAAAATTGCAGAAATTTCCTTTACATTGGGGCAAAATTGCAGAAATTTCCCTTATTTTGGGGCAAAATTGCAGAAATTCCCCTAATTGTTGGGCAAAAAGACAGAAATTCTCTTTATTTTGGGGCATAACTCAGAAATTCCACGTATTTTGGGGCAAAATTCCAGAAATTTCCCTTTTTTGAGGGCAAAATTGCAGAAATTTCCCATATTTCAGAGAAAAAAAGCAAAAATATTTCTTATTTTGGGGCAAAAAAACAGAAATTCTCATTATTTTGGGGAAAAAAAGCAGAAATTCACCTTATTTTGGGGTAAAATTGCAGAAATTTCACATATTTCAGGGCAAAAAGACAGAAATTTCCCTTATTTTCGGGTAAAATTGCAGAAATTTCACTAATTTTGGGGCAAAAAAGACAGAAATTCCCTTTGTTTTGGGGGAAAAAGACAGAAATTCCACTTAGTTAGAGGGAAAAAGGCAGAAATTCCCCTTATTTTGGAGCAAAAATGAAGAAATTTACCTTTTTTTTATGGCAACAATTTTGCATTCCCCTATTTTCGGGAAAAAGGACAGAAAATCCCTGTATTTTGGAGCAAAATTGCAGAAATTCCCCTAATTGTGAGGCAAAAAGGCAGAAATTCCTTATGTTGGGGCAAAAAGACAAAAATTCTCCTTATTTTGGGACAAAACTCAGAAATTCCACTTATTTTGGTGCAAAATTCCAGAAATTTTCTTTATTTTGGGGCAAAATTGCCAAAATTTCCTTTATTTTGGGGCAAAATTGCAGAAATTTCACTTATTTTAGAGAAAAAAAGCAAAAATTTTTCTTATTTTGGGGCAAAAAGGCATAAATTCCCATTATTTTGGGGCTAAAATGCAAAAATTCACTTTTTTGTGGGTAAAATTGCAGAAATTTCACATATTCAAGGCAAAAAGGCAGAAATTTCCCTTATTTCGGGCCAAATTGCAGAAATTTCACTTATTTTGGGGCAAAATTGCAGAAATTTCACTTATTTCAGGAAAAAAGGCAGAAATTTTCCTTATTTTGGGGCAAAAATGCAGAAATTCTTAATATTTTGTGGCAAAAATGCAGAAATTCCCCTTACATTGAGGTAAAAAGGCTGAAATTCCCCTTATTTGGGAACAAAAATGGAGAAATTTCCCTTATTTTGGGGCAAAAAGACAGAAAATCCCCTTATTTTGTGGCAAATAGGCAGAAATTCCCATTATTTTCAGGTAAAAAGGCTGAAATTCCCCTTATTTGGGGGCAAAAAGGCAGAAATTTCTTTTATTTTGGGGCAAAAAGACAGAAATTCCCCTAATTTTGTAGCAAAAAGGCAGAAATTTCTTTTATTTTGGGGCAAAATTGCAGAAATATCACTTATTTCAGGGTATAATTCAAAAATTCCTTTTATTTTGTTGCAAAAAGACAAAAATTCCTTTTATTTTGTTGCAAAAAGACAAAAATTCCATTTATTTTTGGGTAAAAAAGGAGAAATTTTACTTATTTTGAGGTAAAAAGGCAGAAATTCCTCTTAGTTTGGGGCAAAAATTAAGAAATTTCCCTCTTTTGTGGAAAAAGGTATACATTCCTCTTACTTTCGGGATAAAAAGCAGAAATTCCCCATATTTTGAAGCATAATTGCAGAAATTCTCATAATTTTCGGGCAAAAAAGCAGAAATTCTCCTTATTTTGGAGCAAAAATACAGAAAATCTCCTCTTTTCGGGAGCAAACTGTCAGAAATTTTCCTTATTTTGGGGCAAAATTGCAGAAATTTCCTTTACATTGGGGCAAAATTGCAGAAATTTCCCTTATTTTGGGGCAAAATTGGAGAAATTCCCCTAATTGTTGGGCAAAAAGACAGAAATTCTCCTTATTTTGGGGCATAACTCAGAAATTCCACATATTTTGGGGCAAAATTCCAGAAATTTCCCTTTTTTTGGGGCAAAATTGCAGAAATTTCCCATATTTCAGAGAAAAAATGCAAAAATTTTTCTTATTTTGGGGCAAAAAAACAGAAATTCCCATTATTTTGGGGCAAAAAGGCAGAAATTCACCTTATTTTGAAGTAAAATTGCAGAAATTTCACTAATTTTGGGGCAAAAAAGCCAGAAATTCCCTTTGTTTTGGGGGAAAAAGACAGAAATTCCACTTAGTTAGAGGGAAAAAGGCAGAAATTCCCCTTATTTTGGACCAAAAATGAAGAAATTTCGCTTTTTTTATGGCAACAATTTTGCATTCCCCTATTTTCGGGCAAAAGGACAGAAAATCCCTGTATTTTGGAGCAAAATTGCAGAAATTCCCCTAATTGTGAGGCAAAAAGGCAGAAATTCCCTATATGTTGGGGCAAAAAGACAAAAATTCTCCTTATTTTGGGACAAAACTCAGAAATTCCACTTATTTTGGTGCAAAATTCCAAAAATTTTCCTTATTTTGGAGCAAAATTGCCAAAATTTCCTTTATTTTGGGGCAAAATTGCAGAAATTTCACTTATTTTGGAGAAAAAAAGCAAAAATTTTTCTTATTTTGGGGCAAAAAGGCATAAATTCCCATTATTTTGGGTCAAAAATGCAAAAATTCACTTTTTTGGGGGTAAAATTGCAGAAATTTCACATATTCAAGGCAAAAAGGCAGAAATTTCCCTTATTTCGGGCAAAATTGCAGAAATTTCACTTATTTTGGGGCAAAATTGCAGAAATTTCACTTATTTCAGGAAAAAAGGCAGAAATTTTCCTTATTTTGGGGCAAAAATGCAGAAATTCTTAATATTTTGTGGCAAAAATGCAGAAATTCCCCTTCCTTTGAGGTAAAAAGGCTGAAATTCATCATATTTGGGAACAAAAATGGAGAAATTTCCCTTATTTTGGGGCAAAAAGACAGAAAATCCCCTTATTTTGTGACAAAAAGGCAGAAATTCCCATTATTTTGGGGGAAAAGGCAGAAATTCACCTTATTTTGGGGTAAAATTGCAGAAATTTCACATATATCAGGGCAAAAAGGCAGAAATTTCTCTTATTTTAGGGCAAAATTGCAGAAATTTCACTTATTTCAGAGAAAAAAAGCAAAATTTTTTTTATTTTTGGGCAAAAAAACAGAAATTCCCATTATTTTGGGGGAAAATTACAAAAATTTCACATATTTCAGGGCAAAAAGGCAGAAATTTCCCTTATTTTGGGGCAAAATTGCAGATATTTCACTTATTTTAGGGTATAAGTCAGAAATTCTTCTTATTTTGGGGCAAAAAAGACAGAAATTCCCTTTGTTTGGGAAAAAAAGACAGAAATTCCACTTATATAGAGGCAAAAATGCTGAAATTCCCCTTATTTTGGAGCAAAAATAAAGAAATTTCCCTTTTTTATGGCAAAAAGTTATGCATTCCACTTATTTTCGGGCAACAAGACAGAAATTACTTGCATTTTGGAGCAAAATTGCAGAAATTCCCCTAATTGTGGGGCAAAAAGGCAGAAATTCTCTATATTTTGGGGCAAAAAGACAGAAATTCTCCTTCTTTTGGGGCAAAACTCAGAAATTCCACTTATTTTGCGGCAAAATTCCAGAAATTTCCCTTATTTTGGGGCATAATTGCAGAAATTTCCCTTATTTTAGGGCAAAATTGCAGAAATTTCACTTATTTCAGAGAAAAAAACAAAAATTTTTCCTATTTTGAGGCTAAAATGCAGAAATTCCACTTATTTTAGGGCAAAAAGGCAGAAATTCACCTTATTTTAGGGTAAAATTGCAGCAATTTCACAAAAATCAGGGCCAAAAGGCAGAAATTTTTCTTATTTTGGGGCAAAATTGCAGAAATTTCACTTATTTTGGGGCAAAATTGCAGAAATTTTACTTATTTCAGGGAATAAAGGCAGAAATTTTCCTTATTTTGGGGAAAAAATTAAGAAATTCTTAATATTTTGTGGCGAAAATGCAGAAATTTCCCTTATTTTGAGGTAAAAAGGCTGAAATTCCCCTTATTTTGAGGTAAAAAGGCTGAAATTCCCCTTATTTGGGTTCAAAAAGGCAGAAATTTCTCTAATTTGGGGGAAAAAGACAGAAATTCTCCTTATTTTGTAGCAAAAAGGCAGAAATTTCTTTTATTTTGGGGAAAAATTGCAGAAATATCACTTATTTCAGGGTATAATTCAAAAATTTATTTTATTTTGTTGCAAAAAGACAGAAATTCCATTTATTTTTGGGTAAAAAAGGAGAAATTTCACTTATTTTGAGGTAAAAAGGCAGAAATTCCTCTTATTTTGGGGCAAAAATTAAGAAATTTCACTTTTTTGTTGAAAAAGGTATACATTCCCCTTACTTTCGGGATAAAAAGAAGAAATTCCACGTATTTTGAAGCATAATTGCAGAAATTCTCATAATTTTTGGGCAAAAAAGGAGAAATTCTCCTTATTTTGCAGCAAAAATACAGAAAATCTCCTTTTATCGGAAGCAAACAGTCAGAAATTCCCCTTATTTTGGGGCAAAATTGCAGAAATTTCCTTTACATTGGGGCAAAATTGCAGAAATTTCCCTTATTTTGGGGCAAAATTGCAGAAATGCCCCTAATTGTTGGGCAAAAAGGCAGAAATTCCCTATATGTTGGGGCAAAAAGACAGAAATTCTCCTTATTTGGGGCAAAACTCAGAAATTCCATGTATTTTGGGGAAAAATTCCAGAAATTTCCCTTATTTTGGGGCAAAATTGCAGAAATTTCACTTATTTCAGAGAAAAAAAGCAAAAATTTTTCTTATTTTGGGTCAAAAAAACAGAAATTCTTATTATTTTGGGGCAAAAAGGCAGAAATTCACCTTATTTTGGGGTAAAGTTGCAGAAATTTCACATATTTCAGGGCAAGAAGGCAGAAAGTTCTCTTATTTTAGGGCAAAATTGCAGAAATTTCACTTATTTCAGAGAAAAAAAGCAAAAATTTTTTTATTTTGGGACAAAAAGGCAGAAATTCCCATTATTTTGTGGGAAAAAGGCAGAAATTCACCTTATTTTGGGATAAAATTGCAGAAATTTCACATATTTCAGTGCAAAATGGCAGAAATTTCCCTTATTTTGGGGCAAAATTGCAGATATTTCACTTATTTTAGGGTAATAAGTCAGAAATCCCTCTTATTTTGGAGCAAAAAAAAGCTAAGTTCCCTTTGTTTGGGTAAAAAAGACAGAATTTCCACTTATTTAGAGGCAAAAAGGCTGAAATTCCCCTTATTTTGGAGCAAAAATAAAAAAATTTCCCTTTTTTATGGCAAAAAGCTATGCATTCCACTTCTTTTCGGGCAACAAGAAAGAAATTCCTTGCATTTTGGAGCAAAATTGCAGAAATTCCCCTAATTGTGGGGCAAAAAGCAGAAATTCTCTATATGTTGGGGCAAAAAGACAGAAATTCTCCTTCTTTTGGGGCAAAACTCAGAAACTCCACTTATTTTGGGGCAAAATTCCAGAAATTTCCCTTATTTTGGGGCAAAATTGCAGAAATTTCCCTTATTTATGGCAAAATTGCAGAAATTTCACTTATTTCAGAGAAAAAAAGCAAAAATTTTTCCTATTTTGGGGATAAAATTAAGAAATTCCAATTATTTTCGGGCTAAAAGGCAGAAATTCACCTTATTTTAGGGTAAAATTGCAGCAATTTCACATATTTCAGGGCAAAAAGGCAGAAATTTCCCTTATTTTGGGGCAAAATTGCAGAAATTTCACTTATTTTGGGGCAAAATTGCAGAAATTTCAATTATTTCAGGGAAAAAAGGCAGAAATTTTCCTTATTTTGGGGAAAAAATTAAGAAATTCTTAATATTTTGTGGCAAAAATGCAGAAATTCCCCTTATTTTGAGGTAAAAAGGCTGAAATTCCCCTCATTTTGAGGTAAAAAGGCTGAAATTCCCCTTATTTGGGTGCAAAAAGGCAAAAATTTCTCTTATTTTGGGGCAAAAAGACAGAAATTCCCCTTATTTTGTAGCAAAAAGGCAGAAATTTTTATTATTTTGGGGCAAAATTGCAGAAATATCACTTATTTCAGGGTATAATTCAAAAATTCCTTTTATTTTCTTGCAAAAAGACAGAAATTCCATTTATTTTTGGGTAAAAAAGAAGAAATTTCACTTATTTTGAGGTAAAAAGGCAGAAATTACTCTTATTTTGGGGCAAAAATTAAGAAATTTCCCTTTTTTTTGTGGAAAAAGGTATACATTCCCCTTACTTTCGGGATAAAAAGCAGAAATTCCTTGTATTTTGAAGCATAATTGCAGAAACTCTTATAATTTTCGGGCAAAAAAGCAGAAATTCTCCTTATTTTGGAGCAAAAATACAGAAAATCTCCTTTTTTCGGAAGCAAACAGTCAGAAATTCCCCTTATTTTGGAGCAAAATTGCAGAAATTTCCTTTACATTGTGGCAAAATTGCAGAAATTTCCCTTATTTTGGGGCAAAATTGCAGAAATTTCCCTAATTGTTGGGAAAAAAGGCAGAAATTCCCTATATGTTGGGGCAAAAAGACAGAAATTCTTTTTCTTTTGAGGCAAAACTCAGAAATTCCACTTATTTTGGGGCAAAATTCCAGAAATTTCCCTTATTTTGGGGCAAAATTGCAGAAATTTCTCTTATTTTAGGGCAAAATTGCAGAAATTTCACTTATTTCAGAGAAAAAAAGCAAAAATTTTTTTATTTTGGGGCAAAAAGGCAGAAATTCCCATTATTTTGGGGGAAAAAGGCAGAAATTCACCTTATTTTGGGGTAAAATTGCAGAAATTTCACATATTTCAGGGCAAAAAGGCAGAAATTTCCCTTATTTTGGGGCAAAATTGTAGATATTTCACTTATTTTAGGGTAATAAGTCAGAAATTCCCCTTATTTTGGGGCAAAAAAGACAGAAATTCCCTTTGTTTGTGTAAAAAAGACAGAAATTCCACTTATTTAGAGACAAAAAGGCTGAAATTCCCCTTATTTTGGAGCAAAAATGAAGATATTTCCCTTTTTTATGGCAAAAAGTTATGCGTTCCACTTATTTTCGGGCAACAAGACAGAAATTCCTTGCATTTTGGAGCAAAATTGCAGAAATTCCCCTAATTGTGGGGCAAAAAGTCAGAAATTCCCTATATGTTGGGGCAAAAAGACAGAAATTCTCGTTCTTTTGGTGCAAAACTCAGAAATTTCCCTTATTTTGGGGCAAAATTGCAAAAATTTCCCTTATTTTAGGGCAAAATTGCAGAAATTTCACTTATTTCAAAGAAAAAAAGCAAAAATTTTTCTTATTTTGGGGCTAAAATGCAAAAATTCTAATTATTTTGGGGCAAAAATGCAGAAATTCACCTTATTTTAGGGTAAAATTGCAGAAATTTCACATATTTCAGGGCAAAAAGGCAGAAATTTCCCTTATTTTGGGGCAAAATTGCAGACATTTCACTTATTTTGGGGCAAAATTGCAGAAATTTCCCTTATTTTGGGGCAAAATTGCAGAAATTTCCCTAATTGTTTGGAAAAAAGGCAGAAATTCCCTATATGTTGGGGCAAAAAGACAGAAATACTCCTTATTTTGGGGCAAAACTCAGAAATTCCACGTACTTTGGGGCAAAATTCAAGAAATTTCCCTTATTTTGGGGCAAAATTGCAGAAATTTCCCTTATTTTGGGGCAAAATTGCAGAAATTTCACTTATTTCAGAGAAAAAAGCAAAAATTTTTGTTATATTGGGGCAAAAAAACAGAAATTCCCATTATTTTAGGGCAAAAAGGCAGAAATTCACCGTATTTTGGGGTAAAATTGCAGAAATTTCACAAATTTCATGGCAAAAAGGCAAAAAGTTCTCTTATTTTAGGGCAAAATTACAGAAATTTCACTTATTTCAGAGAAAAAAAGCAAAAATTTTTTTAATTTGGGGCAAAAAGGCAGAAATTCCCATTGTTTTGGGAAAAAAAGGCAGAAATTCACATTATTTTGGGGTAAAATTGCAGAAATTTCACATATTTCAGGGCAAAAAGGCATAAATTTCTCTTATTTGGGGGCAAAATTGCAGATATTTCACTTATTTTAGGGTAATAAGTCAGAAATTCCCCTTATTTTGGGGCAAAAAAGACAGAAATTCCCTTTGTTTGTGTAAAAAAGACAGAAATTCCACTTATTTAGAGGCAAAAAGGCTGAAATTCCCCTTATTTTGGAGCAAAAATGAAGATATTTCCATTTTTTATGGCAAAAAGTTAAGCATTCCACTTATTTTCGGGCAACAAGACAGAAATTCCTTGCATTTTGGAGCAAAATTGCAGAAATTCCCCTAATTGTGGGGCAAAAAGGCAGAAATTCACCTTATTTTAGGGTTAAATTGCAGGAATTTCACATATTTCAGGGCAAAAAGGCAGAAATTTCCCTTAGTTTGGGGCAAAATTGCAGAAATTTCACTTATTTCAAAGAAAAAAAGCAAAAATTTTTCTTATTTTGGGGCTAAAATGCAGAAATTCCAATTATTTTGGGAAAAAATGCAGAAATTCACCTTATTTTAGGGTAAAATTGCAGAAATTTCACATATTTCAGGGCAAAAAGGCAGAAATTTCCCTTATTTTGGGGCAAAATTGCAGACATTTCACTTATTTTGGGGCAAAATTGCAGAAATTTCCCTTATTTTGGGGCAAAATTGCAGAAATTTCCCTAATTGTTTGGAAAAAAGGCAGAAATTCCCTATATGTTGGGGCAAAAAACAGAAATACTCCTTATTTTGGGGCAAAACTCAGAAATTCCACGTACTTGGGGCAAAATTCAAGAAATTTCCCTTATTTTGGGGCAAAATTGCAGAAATTTCCCTTATTTTGGGGCAAAATTGCAGAAATTTCACTTATTTCAGAGAAAAAAAGCAAAAATTTTTCTTATTTTAGGGCAAAAAAATAGAAATTCCCATTATTTTGGGGCAAAAAGGCAGAAATTCACCTCATTTTGGGGTAAAATTGCAGAAATTTCACAAATTTCATGGCAAAAAGGCAGAAATTTCTCTTATTTTAGGGCAAAATTGCAGAAATTTCACTTATTTCAGAGAAAAAAAGCAAAAATTTTTTTATTTTGGGGCAAAAAGGCAGAAATTCCCATTATTTTGGGGGAAAAAGGCAGAAATTCACCTTATTTTGGGGTAAAATTGCAGAAATTTCACATATTTCAGGGCAAAAAGGCAGAAATTTCCCTTATTTTGGGGCAAAATTGCAGATATTTCACTTATTTTAGGGTAATAAGTCAGAAATTCCCCTTATTTTGGGGCAAAAAAGACAGAAATTCCCTTTGTTTGTGTAAAAAAGACAGAAATTCCACTTATTTAGAGGCAAAAAGGCTGAAATTCCCCTTATTTTGGAGCAAAAATGAAGATATTTCCCTTTTTTATGGCAAAAAGTTATGCGTTCCACTTATTTTCGGGCAACAAGACAGAAATTCCTGGCATTTTGGAGCAAAATTGCAGAAATTCCCCTAATTGTGGGGCAAAAAGTCAGAAATTCCCTATATGTTGGGGCAAAAAGACAGAAATTCTCGTTCTTTTGGGGCAAAACTCAGAAATTTCCCTTATTTTGGGGCAAAATTGCAAAAATTTCCCTTATTTTAGGGCAAAATTGCAGAAATTTCACTTATTTCAAAGAAAAAAAGCAAAAATTTTTCTTATTTTGGGGCTAAAATGCAGAAATTCCAATTATTTTGGGGCAAAAATGCAGAAATTCACCTTATTTTAGGGTAAAATTGCAGAAATTTCACATATTTCAGGGCAAAAAGGCAGAAATTTCCCTTATTTTGGGGCAAAATTGCAGACATTTCACTTATTTTGGGGCAAAATTGCAGAAATTTCCCTTATTTTGGGGCAAAATTGCAGAAATTTCCCTAATTGTTTGGAAAAAAGGCAGAAATTCCCTATATGTTGGGGCAAATAGACAGAAATACTCCTTATTTTGGGGCAAAACTCAGAAATTCCACGTACTTTGGGGCAAAATTCAAGAAATTTCCCTTATTTTGGGGCAAAATTGCAGAAATTTCCCTTATTTTGGGGCAAAATTGCAGAAATTTCACTTATTTCAGAGAAAAAAGCAAAAATTTTTCTTATTTTGGGGCAAAAAAACAGAAATTCCCATTATTTTAGGGCAAAAAGGCAGAAATTCACCTTATTTTGGGGTAAAATTGCAGAAATTTCACAAATTTCATGGCAAAAAGGCAGAAATTTCTCTTATTTTAGGGCAAAATTACAGAAATTTCACTTATTTCAGAAAAAAAAAGGAAAAATTTTTTTATTTTGGGGCAAAAAGGCAGAAATTCCCATTATTTTGGGAAAAAAAGGCAGAAATTCACCTTATTTTGGGGTAAAATTGCAGAAATTTCACATATTTCAGGGCAAAAAGGCAGAAATTTCCCTTATTTTGGGGCAAAAAGGCAGAAATTCACCTTATTTTAGGGCAAAATTGCAGCAATTTCACATATTTCAGGGCAAAAAGGCAGAAATTTTCCTTATTTTGGGGCAAAATTGCAGAAATTTCACTTATTTTGGGGCAAAATTGCAGAAATTTCAATTATTTCAGGGAAAAAATGCAGAAATTTTCCTTATTTTTGGGAAAAAATTAAGAAATTCTTAATATTTTGTGGCAAAAATGCAGAAATTCCCCTTATTTTGAGGTAAAAAGGCTGAAATTCCCCTTATTTTGAGGTAAAAAGGCTGAAATTCCCCTTATTTGGGTGCAAAAAGGCAGAAATTTCTCTTATTTTGGGGCAAAAAGACAGAAATTCCCGTTATTTTGTAGCTAAAAGGCAGAAATTTTTATTATTTTGGGGCAAAATTGCAGAAATATCACTTATTTCAGGGTATAATTCAAAAATTCCTTTTATTTTGTTCCAAAAAGACAGAAATTCTATTTATTTTTGGGTAAAAAAGGAGAAATTTCACTTATTTTGAGGTAAAAAGGCAGAAATTCCTCTTATTTTGGGGCAAAAATTAAGAAATTTCCCTTTTTTTGTGGAAAAAGGTATACATTCCTTTTACTTTGGAATAAAAAGCAGAAATTACCCGTATTTTGAAGCATAATTGCAGAAATTCTCATAATTTTCGGGCAAAAAAGCAGAAATTCTCCTTATTTTGGAGCAAAAATACAGAAAATCTCCTTTTTTCGGAAGCTAACAGTCAGAAATTCCCCTTATTTTGGAGCAAAATTGCAGAAATTTCCTTTACATTGGGGCAAAATTGCAGAAATTTCCCTTATTTTGGGGCAAAATTGCAGAAATTTCCCTAATTGTTGGGATAAAAGGCAGAAATTCCCTATATGTTGGGGCAAAAAGACAGAAATTCTCCTTATTTTGGGGCAAAACACAGAAATTCCACGTATTTTGAGGCAAAATTGCAGAAATTTCCCTTATTTTGGGGCAAAATTGCAGAAATTTCCCTTTTTTAGGGCAAAATTGCAGAAATTTCACTTATTTCATAGAAAAAAAGCAAAAATTTTTCTTATTTTGGGGCTAAAAGGCAGAAATTCCCATTATTTTGGGGCAAAAATGCAGAAATTCAACTTATTTTAGGGTAAAATTGCAGAAATTTCACATATTTCAGGGCAAAAAGGCAGAAATTTCCCTTATTTTGGGGCAAAATTGCAGACATTTCACTTATTTTGGGGCAAAATTGCAGAAATTTCACTTATTTCACGGAAAAAAGGCAGAAATTTTCCTTATTTTGGGGAAAAATTAAGAAATTCTTAATATTTTGTGGCGAAAATGCAGAAATTCCCATTATTTTGAGGTTAAAAGGGTGAAATTCCCTTTATTTTGAGGTAAAAAGGCTGAAATTCCCCTTATTTTGAGGTAAAAATGCTGAAATTCCCCTTACTTGGGTGCAAAAAGGCAGAAATTTCTCCTATATTGGGGCAAAAAGACAGAAATTCCCCTTATTTTGTAGCAAAAAGGCAGAAATTTTTATTATTTTGGGGCAAAATTGCAGAAATATCACTTATTTCAGGGTATAATTCAAAAATTCCTTTTATTTTGTTGCAACAAGACAGAAATTCCATTTATTTGTGGGTAAAAAAAAAGAAATTTCACTTATTTTGAGGTAAAAAGGCAGAAATTCCTCTTATTTTGGGGCAAAAATTAAGAAATTTTCCTTTTTTTGTGGAAAAATGTATACATTCCCATTACTTTCAGGATAAAAAGCAGAAATTCCCCGTATTTTGAAGCATAATTGCAGAAATTCTCATAATTTTCGGGCAAAAAAGCAGAAATTCTCCTTATTTTGGAGCAAAAATACAGAAAACCTCTTTTTTTCGGAAGCAAACAGTCAGAAATTCCCCTTATTTTGGAGCAAAATTGCAGAAATTTCCTTTACATTGGGGCAAAATTGCAGAAATTTCCCTTATTTTGGGGCAAAATTGCAGAAATTTCCCTAATTGTTGGGAAAAAAGGCAGATATTCCCTATATGTTGGGGCAAAAAGACACAAATTCTCCTTATTTTGGGGCAAAACTCAGAAATTCCACGTATTTTGGGGCAAAATTCAAGAAATTTCCCTTATTTTGGGGCAAAATTGCAGAAATTTCCCTTATTTTTGGGCAAAATTGCAGAAATTTCACTTATTTAAGAGAAAAAAGCAAAAATTTTTCTTATTTTGGGGCAAAAAAACAGAAATTCCCATTATTTTGGGGGAAAAAGGCAGAAATTCACCTTATTTTGGGGTAAAATTGCAGAAATTTCACAAATTTCATGGAAAAAAGGCAGAAATTTCCCTTATTTTAGGGCAAAATTGCAGAAATTTCACTTATTTCAGAGAAAAAAAGCAAAAATTTTTTTATTTTGGGGCAAAAATGCAGAAATTCCCATTATTTTGGGGGAAAAAGGCAGAAATTCACCTTATTTTGGGGTAAAATTGCAGAAATTTCACATATTTCAGGGCAAAAAGGCAGAAATTTCCCTTATTTTGGGGCAAAATTGCAGATATTTCACTTATTTTAGGGTAAGAAGTAAGAAATTCCCCTTATTTTGGGGCAAAAAAGACAGAAATTCCCTTTGTTTGTGTATAAAAGACAGAAATTCCACTTATTTAGAGGCAAAAAGGCTGAAATTCCCCTTATTTTGGAGCAAAAATGAAGATATTTTTCTTTTTTATGGCAAAAAGTTATGCATTCCACTTATTTTCGGGCAACATGACAGAAATTCCTTGCATTTTGGAGCAAAATAGCAGAAATTCCCCTAATTGTGGGGCAAAAAGGCAGAAATTCACCTTATTTTAGGGTAAAATTGCAGCAATTTCACATATTTCAGGGCAAAAAGGCAGAAATTTCCCTTATTTTGGGGCAAAATTGCAGAAATTTCACTTATTTTGGAGCAAAATTGCAGAAATTTCAATTATTTCAGGGAAAAAATGCAGAAATTTTTCTTATTTTAGGGAAAAAATTAAGAAATTCTTAATATTTTGTGGCAAAAATGCAGAAATTCCCCTTATTTTGAGGTAAAAAGTCTGAAATTCCCCTTATTTTGAGGTAAAAAGGCTGAAATTCCCTTTATTTGGGTGCAAAAAGGCAGAAATTTCTCTTATTTTGGGGCAAAAAGACAAAAATTCCCCTTATTTTGTAGCAAAAAGGCAGAAATTTTTATTATTTTGTGGCAAAATTGCAGAAATATCACTTATTTCAGGGTATAATTCAAAAATTCCTTTTATTTTGTTGCAAAAAGACAGAAATTCCATTTATTTTTGGGTAAAAAAGAAGAAATTTCACTTATTTTGAGGTAAAAAGGCAGAAATTCCTCTTATTTTGGGGCAAAAATTAAGAAATTTCCCTTTTTTTGTGGAAAAAGGTATACATTCCCCTTACTTTCGGGATAAAAAGCAGAAATTCCCCGTATTTTGAAGCATAATTGCAGAAATTCTCATAATTTTCGGGCAAAAAAGCAGAAATTCTCCTTATTTTGGAGCAAAAATACAGAAAATCTCCTTTTTTCGGAAGAAAACAGTCAGAAATTCCCTTATTTTGGAGCAAAATAGCTGAAATTTCCTTTACATTGGGGCAAAATTGCAGAAATTTCCCTTATTTTGGGGCAAAATTGCAGAAATTTCCCTAATTGTTGGGTAAAAAGGCAGAAATTCCCTATATGTTGGGGCAAAAAGACAGAAATTCTCCTTATTTTGGGGCAAAACTCAGAAATTCCACGTATTTTGGGGCAAAATTTCAGAAATTTCCCTTATTTTGGGGCAAAATTGCAGAAATTTCTCTTATTTTAGGGCAAAATTGCAGAAATTTCACATATTTTGGGGCAAAATTGCAGAAATTTCACTTATTTTAGAGAAAAAAAGCAAAAATTTTTCTTATTTTAGGGCAAAAAAAGAGAAATTCCCATTATTTTGGGGCAAAAAGGCATAAATTCACCTTATTTTAAGGTAAATTTGCAGAAATTTCACAAATTTAAGGGCCAAAAGGCAGAAATTTCTCTTATATTAGGGCAAAATTGCAGAAATTTCACTTATTTCAGAGAAAAAAAGCAAAATTTTTTTTATTTTGGGGCAAAAAGGCAGAAATTCCCATTATTTTGGGAGAAAAAGGCAGAAATTCACCTTATTTTGGGGCAAAAAAGACAGAAATTTTCTATGTTTGTGTAAAAAAGACAGAAATTCCACTTATTATAGGCAAAAAGGCTGAAATTCTTTTATTTTGGAGCAAAAATGAAGATATTTCCCTTTTTTATGGCAAAAAGTTTTGCATTCCACTTATTTTCGGGCAACAAGACAGAAATTCCTTGCATTTTGAAGCAAAATTGCAGAAATTCCCCTAATTGTGGGGCAAAAAGGCAGAAATTCCCTATATGTTGGGGTAAAAAGACAGAAATTCTCGTTCTTTTGGGGCAAAACTCAGAAATTCCACTGATTTTGGGGCAAAATTCCAGAAATTTCCCTTATTTTGGGGCAAAATTGCAGAAATTTCCCTTATTTTAGGGCAAAATTGCAGAAATTTCACTTATTTCAGAGAAAAAAGCAAAAATTTTTCTTATTTTGGGGCTAAAAGGCAGAAATTCCAATTATTTTGGGGCAAAAATGCAGAAATTCACCTTATTTTAGGGTAAAATTGCAGAAATTTCACATATTTCAGGGCAAAAAGGCAGAAATTTCCCTTATTTTGGGGCAAAATTGCAGACATTTCACTTATTTTGGGGCAAAATTGCAGAAATTTCACTTATTTCAGGGAAAAAAGGCAGAAATTTTCCTTATTTTGGGGAAAAATTAAGAAATTCTTAATATTTTGTGGCAAAAATGCAGAAATTCCTTTTATTTTGACGTTACAAGGCTTAAATTCCCCTTATTTTGAGGTAAAAAGTCTGAAATTCCCCTTATTTTGAGGTAAAAAGGCTGAAATTCCCCTTACTTGGGTGCAAAAAGGCAGAAATTTCTCCTATTTTGGGGCAAAAAGACAGAAATTCCCCTTATTTTGTAGCAAAAATGCAGAAATTTTTATTATTTTGTGGCAAAATTGCAGAAATATCACTTATTTCAGGGTATAATTCAAAAATTCCTTTTATTTTTTTGCAACAATACAAAAATTCCATTTATTTTTGGGTAAAAAAGGAGAAATTTCACTTATTATGAGGTAAAAAGGCAGAAATTCCTCTTATTTTGGGGCAAAAATTAAGGAATTTCCCTTTTTTTTTAGAAAAAGGTATACATTCCCCTTACTTTCGGGATGAAAATCAGAAATTCCCTGTATTGTGAAGCATAATTGCAGAAATTCTCATAATTTTCGGGCAAAAAAGCAGAAATTCTCCTTATTTTGGAGCAAAAATACAGAAAATCTCCTTTTTTCGGAAGCAAACAGTCAGAAATTCCCCTTATTTTGGAGCAAAATTGCAGAAATTTCCTTTACATTGGGGCAAAATTGCAGAAATTTCCCTTATTTGGGGGCAAAATTGCAGAAATTTCCCTAATTGTTGGGGAAAAAGGCAGAAATTCTCTATTTGTTGGGGCAAAAAGACAGAAATTCTCCTTATTTTAGGGCAAAACTCAGAAATTCCACATATTTTGGGGTAAAATTCAAGAAATTTCCCTTATTTTGGGGCAAAATTGCAGAAATTTCCCTTATTTTGGGGCAAAATTGCAGAAATTTCACTTATTTCAGAGAAAAAAGCAAAAATTTTTCTTATTTTAGGGCAAAAAAACAGAAATTCCAATTATTTTGGGGGAAAAAGGCAGAAATTCACCTCATTTTGGGGTAAAATTGCAGAAATTTCACATATTTCAGGGCAAAAAGGCAGAAATTTCCCTTATTTTGGGGCAAAATTGCAGATATTTCACTTATTTTAGGGTAATAAGTCAGAAATTCTCCTTATTTTGGGGCCAAAAAGACAGAAATTCCCTTTGTTTTTGTAAAAAAGACAGAAATTCCACTTATTTAGAGGCAAAAAGGCTGAAATTCCCCTTATTTTGTAGCAAAAATGAAGATATTTCCATTTTTTATGGCAAAAAGTTATGCATTCCACTTATTTTCGGGCAACAAGACAGAAATTCCTTGCATTTTTGAGCAAAATTGCAGAAATTCCCCTAATTGTGGGGCAAAAAGGCAGAAATTCCCTATATGTTGGGGCAAAATGACAGAAATTCTCGTTCTTTTGGGGCAAAACTCAGAAATTCCACTTATTTTGGGGCAAAATTCCAGAAATTTCCCTTATTTTGGGGCAAAATTGCAGAAATTTCCCTTATTTTAGGGCAAAATTGCAGAAATTTCACTTATTTCAGAAAAAAAAAGCAAAAATTTTTCTTATTTTGGGGCTAAAAGGCAGAAATTCCAATTATTTTGGGGCAAAATTGCAGAAATTCACACTTATTTTAGGGTAAAATTGCAGAAATTTCACATATTTCAGGGCAAAAAGGCAGAAATTTCCCTTATTTTGGGGAAAAATTGCAGAAATTTCACTTATTTTGAGGCAAAATTGCAGAAATTTCACTTATTTCAGGGAATAAAGGCAGAAATTTTCCTTATTTTGGGGAAAAATTAAGAAATTCTTAATATTTTGGGGCAAAAATGCAGAAATTCCCCTTATTTTGAGGTTAAAAAGCTGAAATTCCCCTTATTTTGAGGTAAAAAAACTGAAATTCCCCTTCTTTGGGGGCAAAAAGCCAGAAATTTCTCTTATTTGGGGGCAAAAAGATAGAAATTCAATTTATTTTTGGGTAAAAAAGGAGAAATTTCACTTATTTTGAGGTAAAAAGGCAGAAATTCCTCTTATTTTGGGGCAAAAATTTAAAAATTTCCCTTTTTTGTGGAAAAAGGTATACATTCCCCTTACTTTCGGGATAAAAAGCAGAAATTTTCCGTATTTTGAAGCATACTTGCAGAAATTCTCATAATTTTCGGGCAAAAAAACAGAAATTCTCCTTATTTTGGAGCAAAAATACAGAAAATCTCCTCTTTTCGGGAGCAAACTGTCAGAAATTCCCCTTATTTTGGGGCAAAATTGGAGAAATTTCCTTTACATTGGGGCAAAATTGCAGAAATTTCCCTTATTTTGGGGAAAAATTGCAGAAATTCCCCTAATTGTTGGGCAAAAAGGCAGAAATTCCCTATATGTTGGGGCAAAAAGACAGAAATTCTCCTTATGTAGGGGCAAAACTCAGAAATTCCACGTATTTTGGGGCAAAATTCCAGAAATTTCCCTTATTTTCGGGCAAAATTGCAAAAATTTTCCTTATTTTGGAAAAAAATTGCAGAAATTTCACTTATTTCAGAGAAAAAAAGCAAAAATTTTTCTTATTTTTGGGCAAAAAAACAGAAATTCCCATTTTTTTTGGGCAAAAAGGCAGAAATTCACCTTATTTTGGGGTAAAATTGCAGAAATTTCACATATTTCAGGGCAAAAAGACAGAAATTTCCCTTATTTCCGGGCAAAATTGCAGAAATTTCACTAATTTTGGGGTAAAAAAGACAGAAATTCCCCTTATTTTGGGGCCAAAAAGACAGAAATTCCCTTTGTTTTGGGGGAAAAAGACAGAAATTCCACTTAGTTAGAGGCAAAATGGCAGAAATTCCTCTTATTTTGGAGAAAAAAATGAAGAAATTTCCCTTTTTTTATGGCAACAAGTTTTGCATTCCCTTTATTTTCGGGCAAAAGGACAGAAATTCCCTGTATTTTGGAGCAAAATTGCAGAAATTCCCCTAATTGTGGGGCAAAAAGGCAGAAATTCCCTATATGTTGGGGCAAAAAGGCAAAAATTCTCCTTATTTTGGGGCAAAACTCAGATATTCCACTTATTTTGGTGCAAAATTCCAGAAATTTCCCTTATTTTTGGACAAAATTGCCGAAATTTCCTTTATTTTGGGGCAAAATTGCAGAAATTTCACCTATTTTAGAGAAAAAAAGCAAAAATTTTTCTTATTTTGGGGCAAAAAGCATAAATTCCCATTATTTTGGGGTAAAAATGCAGAAATTCACTTTTTTTGGGGTAAAATTGCAAAAATTTTACATATTTCAGGGCAAAAAGGCAGAAATTTCCATTATTTTCGGGCAAAATTGCAGTAATTTCACTTATTTTGGGGCAAAATTGCAGAAATTTCACTTATTTCAGAAAAAAAGGCAGAAATTTTCCTTATTTTGGGGCAAAAATGCAGAAATTTTTAATATTTTGTGGCAAAAATGCAGAAATTCCCTTTACTTTGATGTAAAAAGGCTGAAATTCCCCTTATTTGGGAACAAAAAGGCAGAAATTTCCCTTATTTTGGGGCAAAAAGACAGAAATTCCACTTATTTTGGGGCAAAAAAGACAGAAATTCCCTTCGTTTGGGGGAAAAAGACAGACATTCCACTTATTTAGAGGCAAAAAGGCTGAAATTCCCCTTATTTTGGAGCAAAAATGAAGATATATCCCTTTTTTATGGCAAAAAGTTATGCATTCCACTTATTTTCAGGCAACAAGACAGAAATTCCTTGCATTTTTGAGCAAAATTGCAGAAATTCCCCTAATTGTGGGGCAAAAAGGCAGAAATTCCCTATATGTTGGGGCAAAAAACAGAAATTCTCGTTCTTTTGGGGCAAAACTCAGAAATTCCACTTATTTTGGGGCAAAATTCCAAAAATTTCCCTTATTATGGGGCAAAATTGCAGAAATTTCCCTTATTTTAGGGCAAAATTGCAGAAATTTCACTTATTTCAGAGAAAAAAAGCAAAAATTTTTCTTATTTTGGGGCTAAAAGGCAGAAATTCCAATTATTTTGGGGCAAAAATGCAGAAATTCACCTTATTTTAGGGTAAAATTGCAGAAATTTCACATATTTCAGGGCAAAAAGGCAGAAATTTCCCTTATTTTAGGGCAAAATTGCAGATATTTCACTTATTTTGGGGCAAAATTGCAGAAATTTCACTTATTTCAGGGAAAAAAGGCAGAAATTTTCCTTATTTTGGGGAAAAATTAAGAAATTCTTAATATTTTGTGGCAAAAATGCAGAAATTCCCCTTATTTTGAGGTTAAAAGGCTGAAAGTCCCCTTATTTTGAGGTAAAAAGACTGAAATTCCCCTTATTTGGGGGCAAAAAGGCAGAAATTTCTCTTATTTTGGGGCAAAAAGACAGAAATTCCCCTTATTTTGTGGCAAAAATGCAGAAATTTCTTTTATTTTGGGGCAAAATTGCAGAAATATCACTTATTTCAGGGTATAATTCAAAAATTCCTTTTATTTTGTTGCAAAAAGACAGAAATTCCATTTATTTTTGGGTTAAAAAGGAGAAATTTCACTTATTTTGAGGTAAAAAGGCAGAAATTCCTCTTATTTTGGGGCAAAAATTAAGAAATTTCTTTTTTTTGTGGAAAATGGTATACATTCCCCTTACTTTTGGAATAAAAAGCAGAAATTCCCCGTATTTTGAAGCATAGTTGCAGAAATTCTCATAATTTTCGGGCAAAAAAGCAGAAATTCTCTTTATTTTGGAGCAAAAATACAGAAAATCTCCTTTTTTCGGGAGCAAACAGTCAGAAATTCCCCTTATTTTGGGGCAAAATTGCAGAAATTTCCTTTACATTGGGGCAAAATTGCAGAAATTTCCCTTGTTTTGGGGCAAAATTGCAGAAATTTCCCTAATTGTTGGGGAAAATGGCAGAAATTCCCTATATGTTGGGGCAAAAAGACAGAAATTCTCCTTATTTTAGGGCAAAACTCAGAAATTCCACGTATTCTGGGGCAAAATTGAAGAAATTTCCCTTATTTTGGGGCAAAATTGCAGAAATTTCACTTATTTCAGAGAAAAAAGCAAAAATTTTTCGTATTTTAGGGCAAAGAAACAGAAATTCCCATTATTTTGGGGGAAAAAGGCAGAAATTCACCTTATTTTGGGGTAAAATTGCAGAAATTTCACATATTTCAGGCCAAAAATTGAGAAATTTCCCTTATTTTGGGGCAAAATTGCAGATATTTCACTTATTTTAGGGTAATAAGTCAGAAATTCCTCTTATTTTGGGGCAAAAAAGACAGAAATTCCCTTTGTTTGTGTAAAAAAGACAGAAATTCCACTTATTTAGAGGCAAAAAGGCTGAAATTCTCCTTATTTTGGAGCAAAAATGAAGATATTTCCATTTTTTATGGCAAAAAGTTATGCATTCCACTTATTTTCGGGCAACAAGACAGAAATTCCTTGCATTTTTGAGCAAAATTGCAGAAATTCCCCTAATTGTGGGGCAAAAAGGCAGAAATTCCCTATATGTTGGGGCAAAAAGACAGAAATTCTCGTTTTTTTGGGGCAAAACTCAGAAATTCCACTTATTTTGGGGCAAAATTCCAGAAATTTCCCTTATTTTGGGGAAAATTGCAGAAATTTCCCTTATTTTAGGGCAAAATTGCAGAAATTTCACTTATTTCAGAAAAAAAAAGCAAAAATTTTTCTTATTTTGGGGCTAAAAGGCAGAAATTCCAATTATTTTGGGGCAAAAATGCAGAAATTCACCTTATTTTAGGGTAAAATTGCAGAAATTTCACATATTTCAGGGCAAAAAGGCAGAAATTTCCCTTATTTTGGGGAAAAATTGCAGAAATTTCACTTATTTTGGGGCAAAATTGCAGAAATTTCACTTATTTCAGGGAATAAAGGCAGAAATTTTCCTTATTTTGGGGAAAAAATTAAGAAATTCTTAATATTTTGGGGCAAAAATGCAGATATTCCCCTTATTTTGAGGTTAAACGGCTGAAATTCCCCTTATTTTGAGGTAAAAAAACTGAAATTCCCCTTATTTGGGGGCAAAAAGCCAGAAATTTCTCTTATTTTGGGGCAAAAAGACAGAAATTCCCCTTATTATGTGGCAAAAAGGCAGAAATTTCTTTTATTTTGGGGCAAAATTGCAGAAATATCACTTATTTCAGGGTATAATTCAAAAATTCCTTTTATTTTGTTGCAAAAAGACAGAAATTCCATTTATTTTTGAGTAAAAAAGGAGAAATTTCACTTATTTTGAGGTAAAAAGGCAGAAATTCCTCTTATTTTGGGGCAAAAATTTAAAAATTTCCCTTTTTTGTGGAAAAAGGTATACATTCCCCTTACTTTCGGGATAAAAAGCAGAAATTCCCTGTATTTTGAAGCATACTTGCAGAAATTCTCATAATTTTCGGGCAAAAAAGAAGAAATTCTCCTTATTTTGGAGCAAAAATACAGAAAATCTCCTCTTTTCGGGAGCAAACTGTCAGAAATTCCCCTTATTTTGGGTCAAAATTGCAGAAATTTCTTTTACATTGGGGCAAAATTGCAGAAATTTCCCTTATTTTGGGGAAAAATTGCAGAAATTTCCCTAATTGTTGGGCAAAAAGGCAGAAATTCCCTATATGTTGGGGCAAAAAGACAGAAATTCTCCTTATTTTGGGGCAAAACTCAGAAATTCCACGTATTTTGGGGCAAAATTCCAGAAATTTCCCTTATTTTGGGGCAAAATTGCAAAAATTTCCCTTCTTTTGGAACAAAATTGCAGAAATTTCACTTATTTCAGAGAAAAAAAGCAAAAATTTTTTTTATTTTGGGGCAAAAAAACAGAAATTCCCATTTTTTTGGGCAAAAAGGCAGAAATTCACCTTATTTTGGGGCAAAATTGCAGAGATTTCACTAATTTTGGGGCAAAAAAGACAGAAATTTCCTTTGTTTTGGGGGAAAAAGACAGAAATTCCACTTAGAGGCAAAAAGGCAGAAATTCCCCTTATTTTGGAGAAAAAATGAAGAAATTTCCCTTTTTTTATGGCAACAAGTTTTGCATTCCCTTTATTTTCGGGCAAAAGGACAGAAATTCCCTGTATTTTGGAGCAAAATTGCAGAAATTCCCCTAATTGTGGGGCAAAAAGGCAGAAATTCCCTATATGTTGGGGCAAAAAGACAAAAATTCTCCTTATTTTGGGGCAAAACTCAGAAATTCGACTTATTTTGGTGCAAAATTCCAGAAATTTCCCTTATTTTCGGGCAAAATTGCCGAAATTTCCTTTATTTTGGGGCAAAATTGCAGAAATTTCACTTATTTTAGAGAAAAAAAGCAAAAATTTTTTTTATTTTGGGGCGAAAAGCATAAATTCCCATTATTTTGGGGTAAAAATGCAGAAATTCACTTTTTTTGGGGTAAAATTGCAAAAATTTTACATATTTCAGGGCAAAAAGGCAGAAATTTCCATTATTTTCGGGCAAAATTGCAGAAATTTCACTTATTTTGGGGCAAAATTGCAGAATTTTCACTTATTTCAGGAAAAAAGGCAGAAATTTTCCTTATTTTGGGGCAAAAATGCAGAAATTTTTAATATTTTGTGGCAAAAATGCAGAAATTCCCCTTACTTTGAGGTAAAAAGGCTGAAATTCCCCTTATTTGGGAACAAAAAGGCAGAAATTTCCCTTATTTTGGGGCAAAAATGACAGAAATTCCCTTCGTTTGGGGGAAAAAGACAGACATTCCACTTATTTAGAGGCAAAAAGGCTGAAATTCCCCTTATTTTGGAGCAAAAATGAAGATATTTCCCTTTTTGATGGCAAAAAGTTATGCATTCCACTTATTTTCGGGCAACAAGACAGAAATTCCTTGCATTTTTGAGCAAAATTGCAGAAATTCCCCTAATTGTGGGGCAAAAAGGCAGAAATTCCCTATATGTTGGGGCAAAAAGACAGAAATTCTCGTTCTTTGGGGCAAAACTCAGAAATTCCACTTATTTTGGGGCAAAATTCCAAAAATTTCCCTTATTTTGGGGCAAAATTGCGGAAATTTCCCTTATTTTAGGGCAAAATTGCAGAAATTTCACTTATTTCAGAGAAAAAAAGCAAAAATTTTTCTTATTTTGGGGCTAAAAGGCAGAAAATGCAATTATTTTGGGGCAAAAATGCAGAAATTCTCCTTATTTTAGGGTAAAATTGCAGAAATTTCACATATTTCAGGGCAAAAAGGCAGAAATTTCCCTTATTTTGGGGCACAATTGCAGATATTTCACTTATTTTGGGGCAAAATTGCAGAAATTTCACTTATTTCAGGGAAAAAAGGCAGAAATTTTCCTTATTTTGGGGAAAAAATTAAGAAATTCTTAATATTTTGTGGCAAAAATGCAGAAATTCCCCTTATTTTGAGGTTAAAAGGCTGAATGTCCCCTTATTTTGAGGTAAAAAGACTGAAATTCCCCTTATTTGGAGGCAAAAAGGCAGAAATTTCTCTTATTTTGGGGCAAAAAGACAGAAATTCCCCTTATTTTGTGGCAAAAATGCAGAAATTTCTTTTATTTTGGGGCAAAATTGCAGAAATATCACTTATTTCAGGGTATAATTAAAAAATTCCTTTTATTTTGTTGCAAAAAGACAGAAATTCCATTTATTTTTGGGTAAAAAAGGAGAAATTTCACTTATTTTGAGGTTAAAAGGCAGAAATTCCTCTTATTTTGGGGCAAAAATTAAGAAATTTCCCTTTTTGTGGAAAAAGGTATACATTCCCCTTACTTTCGGAATAAAAAGCAGAAATTCCCCGTATTTTGAAGCATATTTGCAGAAATTCTCATAATTTTCGGGCAAAAAAGCAGAAATTCTCCTTATTTTGGAGCAAAAATACAGAAAATCTCCTTTTTTCGGGAGCAAACAGTCAGAAATTCCCCTTATTTTGGGGCAAAATTGCAGAAATTTCCTTTACATTGGGGCAAAATTGCAGAAATTTCCCTTATTTTGGGGCAAAATTGCAGAAATTTCCCTAATTGTTGGGGAAAAAGGCAGAAATTCCCTATATGTTGGGGCAAAAAGACAGAAATTCTCCTTATTTTAGGGCAAAACTCAGAAATTCCACGTATTTTGGGGCAAAATTCAAGAAATTTCCCTTATTTTGGGGCAAAATTGCAGAAATTTCTCTTATTTTGGGGCAAAATTGCAGAAATTTCACTTATATCAGAGAAAAAAGCAAAAATTTTTCTTATTTTAGGGCCAAAAACAGAAATTCCCATTATTTTGGGAATAAAAGGCAGAAATTCACCTTATTTTGGGGTAAAATTGCAGAAATTTCACATATTTCAGGGCAAAAAGGCAGAAATTTCCCTTATTTTGGTGCAAAATTGCAGATATTTCACTTATTTTAGGGTAATAAGTCAGAAATTCCCCTTATTTTTGGGGCAAAAAAGACAGAAATTCCCTTTGTTTGTGTAAAAAAGACAGAAATTCCACATATTTAGAGGCAAAAAGGCTGAAATTCCCCTTATTTTGGAGCAAAAATGAAGATATTTCCATTTTTTATGGCAAAAAGTTATGCATTCCACTTATTTTCGGGCAACAAGACAGAAATTCCTTGCATTTTGGAGCAAAATTGCAGAAATTCCCCTAATTGTAGGGCAAAAAGGCAGAAATTCCCTATATGTTGGGGCAAAAAGACAGAAATTCTCGTTCTTTTGGGGCAAAACTCAGAAATTCCACTTATTTTGGGGCAAAATTCCAGAAATTTCCCTTATTTTGGGGCAAAATTGCAGAAATTTCCCTTATTTTAGGGCAAAATTGCAGAAATTTCACTTATTTCAGAAAAAAAAAGCAAAAATTTTTCTTATTTTGGGGCTAAAAGGCAGAAATTCCAATTATTTTGGGGCAAAAATGCAGAAATTCACCTTATTTTAGGGTAAAATTGCAGAAATTTCACATATTTCAGGGCAAAAAGGCAGAAATTTCCCTTATTTCGGGGAAAAATTGCAGAAATTTCACTTATTTTGGGGCAAAATTGCAGAAATTTCACTTATTTCAGGGAATAAAGGCAGAAATTTTCCTTATTTTGGGGAAAAAATTAAGAAATTCTTAATATTTTGGGGCAAAAATGCAGAAATTCCCCTTATTTTGAGGTTAAAAGGCTGAAATTCCCCTTATTTTGAGGTAAAAAAACTGAAATTCCCCTTATTTGGGGGCAAAAAGCCAGAAATTTCTCTTATTTTGGGGCAAAAAGACAAAAATCCCCTTATTATGTGGCAAAAAGGCAGAAATTTCTTTTATTTTGGGGCAAAATTGCAGAAATATCACTTATTTCAGGGTATAATTCAAAAATTCCTTTTATTTTGTTGCAAAAAGACAGAAATTCCATTTATTTTTGGGTAAAAAAGAGAAATTTCACTTATTTTGAGGTAAAAAGGCAGAAATTCCTCTTATTTTGGGGCAAAAATTAAGAAATTTTCCTTTTTTGTGGAAAAAGGTATACATTCCCCTTACTTTCAGGATAAAAAGCAGAAATTCCCCGTATTTTGAAGCATACTTGCAGAAATTCTCATAATTTTCGGGCAAAAAAACAGAAATTCTCCTTATTTTGGAGCAAAAATACAGAAAATCTCCTCTTTTCGGGAGCAAACTATTAGAAATTCCCCTTATTTTGGGGCAAAATTGCAGAAATTTCCTTGACATTGGGGCAAAATTGCAGAAATTTCCCTTATTTTGGGGAAAAATTGCAGAAATTCCCCTAATTGTCGGGCAAAAAGGCAGAAATTCCCTATATGTTGGGGCAAGAAGACAGAAATTCTCCTCATTTTGGGGCAAAACTCAGAAACTCCACGTATTTTGGGGCAAAATTCCAGAAATTTCCCTTATTTTGGGGCAAAATTGCAAAAATTTCCCTTATTTTGTAACAAAATTGCAGAAATTTCACTTATTTCAGAGAAAAAAAGCAAAAATTTTTATTTTGGGGCAAAAAAAACAGAAATTCCCATTTTTTTGGGCAATAAGGCAGAAATTCACCTTATTTTGGGGTAAAATTGCAGAAATTTCACATATTTCAGGGCAAAAAGGCAGAAATTTCCCTTATTTTGGGGCAAAATTGCAGAAATATCACTAATTTTGGGGCAAAAAAGACAGAAATTCCCTTTGTTTTGGGGGAAAAAGACAGAAATTCCACTTAGTTAGAGGCAAAAAGGCAGAAATTCCCCTTATTTTGGAGAAAAAATGAAGAAATTTCCCTTTTTTTATGGCAACAAGTTTTGCATTCCCTTTATTTTCGGGCAAAAGGACAGAAATTCCCTGTATTTTGGAGCAAAATTGCAGAAATTTCCCTAATTGTGGGGCAAAAAGGCAGAAATTCCCTATATGTTGGGGCAAAAAGACAAAAATTCTCCTTATTTTGGGGCAAAACTCAGAAATTCCACTTATTTTGGTGCAAAATTCCAGAAATTTCCCTTATTTTCGGGCAAAATTGCCGAAATTTGCTTTATTTTGGGGCAAAATTGCAGAAATTTCACTTATTTTAGAGAAAAAAAGCAAAAATTTTTCTTTTTTGGGGCAAAAGCATAAATTCCCATTATTTTGGGGTAAAAATGCAGAAATTCACTTTTTTTGGGGTAAAATTGCAGAAATTTTACATATTTCAGGGCAAAAAGGCAGAAATTTCCATTATTTTCGGGCAAAATTGCAGAAATTTCACTTATTTTGGGGCAAAATTGCAGAAATTTCACTTATTTTGGGGCAAGATTGCCGAAATTTCACTTATTTCAGGAAAAAAGGCAGAAATTTTCCTTATTTTGGGGCAAAAATGCAGAAATTTTTAATATTTTGTGGCAAAAATGCAGAAATTCCCCTTACTTTGAGCTAAAAAGGCTGAAATTCCCCTTATTTGGGAACAAAAAGGCAAAATTTTCCCTTATTTTGGGGCAAAAAGACAGAAATTCACCTTATTTTGGGGCAAAAAAGACAGAAATTCCCTTCGTTTTGGTGAAAAAGACAGACATTCCACTTATTTAGAGGCAAAAAGGCTGAAATTCCCCTTATTTTGGAGCAAAAATGAAGATATTTCCCTTTTTTATGGCAAAAAGTTATGCATTCCACTTATTTTCGGGCAACAAGACAGAAATTCCTTGCATTTTTGAGCAAAATTGCAGAAATTTCCCTAATTGTGGGGCAAAAAGGCAGAAATTCCCTATATGTTGGGGCAAAAAGACAGAAATTCTCGTTCTTTTGGGGCAAAACTCAGAAATTCCACTTATTTTGGGGCAAAATTCCAAAAATTTCCCTTATTTTGGGGCAAAATTGCAGAAATTTCTCTTATTTTAGGGCAAAATTGCAGAAATTTCACTTATTTCAGAGAAAAAAAGCAAAAATTTTTCTTATTTTGGGGCTAAAAGGCAGAAATTCCAATTATTTTGGGGCAAAAATGCAGAAATTCACCTTATTTTAGGGTAAAATTGCACAAATTTCACATATTTCAGGGCAAAAAGGCAGAAATTTCCCTTATTTTGGAGCAAAATTGCAGATATTTCACTTATTTTGGGGCAAAATTGCAGAAATTTCACTTATTTCAGGGAAAAAAAGCAGAAATTTTCCTTATTTTGGGGAAAAAATTAAGAAATTCTTAATATTTTGTGGCAAAAATGCAGAAATTCCCCTTATTTTGAGGTTAAATGGCTGAAAGTCCCCTTATTTTGAGGTAAAAACACTGAAATTCCCCTTATTTGGGGGCAAAAAGGCAGAAATTTCTCTTATTTTGGGGCAAAAAGACAGAAATTCCCCTTATTTTGTGGCAAAAATGCAGAAATTTCTTTTATTTTGGGGCAAAATTGCAGAAATATCACTTATTTCAGGGTATAATTCAAAAATTCCTTTTATTTTGTTGCAAAAAGACAGAAATTCCATTTATTTTTGGGTAAAAAAGAGAAATTCCACTTATTTTGAGGTAAAAAGGCAGAAATTCCTCTTATTTTGGGGCAAAAATTTAAAAATTTTCCTTTTTTGTGGAAAAAGGTATACATTCCCCTTACTTTCAGGATAAAAAGCAGAAATTCCCCGTATTTTGAAGCATAATAGCAGAAATTCTCATAATTTTCGGGCAAAAAATCAGAAATTCTCCTTATTTTGGAGCAAAAATACAGTAAATCTCCTATTTTCGGGAGCATACAGTCAGAAATTCCCCTTATTTTGGGTCAAAATTGCAGAAATTTCATTTACATTGGGGCAAAATTGAAGAAATTTCCCTTATTTTGGGGAAAAATTGCAAAAATTCCCCTAATTGTTGGGCAAAAAGGCAGAAATTCCCTATATGTTGGGGCAAAAAGACAGAAATTCTCCTTATTTTGGGCCAAAACTCAGAAATTCCACGTATTTTGGGGCAAAATTCTAGAAATTTCCCTTATTTTGGGGCAAAATTTCAAAAATTTCCCTTATTTTGGAGCAAAATTGCCGAAATTTCACTTATTTCAGAGAAAAAAAGCAAAAATTTTTCTTATTTTGGGGCAAAAAAACAAAAATTCCCATTATTTTGGGGCAAAAAGGCAGAAATTCACTTTATTTTGGGGTAAAATTGCAGAATTTTCACATATTTCAGGGCAAAAAGACAGAAATTTCCCTTATTTTGGGGCAAAATTGCAGAAATTTCACTAATTTTGGGGCAAAAAAGACAGAAATTCCCTTTGTTTTGGGGGAAAAAGACAGAAATTCCACTTAGTTAGAGGCAAAAATGCAGAAATTCCCCTAATTTTGGAGCAAAAATGAAGAAATTTCCCTTTTTTTATGGCAAAAAGGTATGCATTCCCATTATTTTCAGGCAAAAAGACAGAAATTCCCCGTATTTTGGAGCAAAATTGCATAAATTCCCCTAATTTTGGGGCAAATGGCAGAAATTCCCTTTATTTTGGGGCAAAAATCAGAAATTCCACTTATTTTGTGGCAAAAAGGCAGAAATTTCTTTTATTTTGGGGCAAAATTGCAGAAATTTCATATATTTCAGGGCATAATTCAAAAATTTTTTCTATTTTGCGGCAAAAAGACAGAAATTCCGTTTATTTTTGGGTAAAAAGGCAGAAATTTCACTCATGTTGAGGTAAAAAGGCAGAAATTCCTCTTATTTTGGGGCAAAAATGAAGAAATTTCCTTTTTTTGTGGCAAAAAAATATACATTCCCCTTACTTTTGGGATAAAAAGCAGAAATTCCTTGTATTTTGAAGCAATATTGCAGAAATTCTCATAATTTTCGGGCAAAAAAGAAGAAATTCTCCTTATTTTGGGGCAAAAAGACAGAAAATCTCCTTTCGGGAGCAAACAGTCAAAAATTCCCCTTATTTTGGGGCAAAATTGCAGAAATTTCCTTTACATTGGAACAAAATTGCAGAAATTTCCCTTATTTTGGGGCAAAATTGCAGAAATTTCAATTATTTCAGGGTAATAAGTCAGAAATTCCTCTTATTTAGGGGCAAAAAAGACAGAAATTCCCTTTGTTTTGGGGGAAAAAGACAGAAATTCCACTTATCTAGAGGCGAAAAGGCAGAAATTCCCCTTATTTTGGAACAAAAATGAAGAAATTTCCCTTTTCATGGCAAAAAAGTATGCATTCCCATTATTTTCAGGCAAAAGGGCAGAAATTTTTCGTATTTTGGAGCAAAATTGCAGAAATTCCCCTTTTTTGGGGCAAAAGGCAGAAATTCCCTTTATTTTAGGGCAAAAATCAGAAATTCCTCTTATTTTGGAGCAAAATTCTAGAAATTTCCTTTTTTTGGGGGCAAAATTGCAGGAATTTACCTTATTTTGGGGCAAAATTGCAGAAATTCCCCTTATTTGGGGCAAAATTGCAGAAATTTCACTTATTTACAGGTAAAAAGGATGAAATTTCCTTTATTTTGGGGCAAAAAGGGAGAAATTCCCTTTATTTTGGGGCAAAATTGCAGACATTTTCTTTATTATGGGGAAAAATTGCAGAAATTTCCCTTATTTTAGGGCAAAATTGCAGAAATTTCACTTATTTCAGAGAAATAAAAGCAGAAATTTTTCTTACTTTGGGGCAAAAAGGCAGAAATTCCCATTATTTTGGGGCAAAAAGGCAGATATTCACATTATTTTGGGGTAAAATTGCAGAAATTTCACATATTTTAGGGCAAAAAGGCAGAAATTTCCCTTATTTTGGGGCAAAATTGCAGAAATTTCACTTATTTTAGGGTAATAAATCAGAAATTCCCATTATTTTGGGGCAAAAAAGACAGAAATTCCTTTTGTTTTTGGGGAAAAAGACAGAAATTCCACTTATTTAGAGGCAAAAAGGAAGAAATTCCCCTTATTTTGGAGCATAAATTAAGAAATTTCCCTTTTTATGGCAACAAGTTATGCATTCCCCTTGTTTTCGGGAAAAAAGACAGAAATTCCCCGTATTTTGGAGCAAAATTGCAGAAATTCCCCTAATTGTGGGGCAAAAAGGCAGAAATTCCCAGTATGTTGGGGCAAAAAGACAGAAATTCTCCTTATTTTAGGGCAAAACTCCGAAATTCCACTTATTTTGGGGCAAAATTGCAGAAATTTCCCTTATTTTGGGGCAAAATTGCGGAAATTTCTCTTATTTTGGGGCAAAATTGCAGAAATTTCACTTATTTCAGAGTAAATGCAAAAATTTTCCTTATTATGGGGCAAAAAGGCAGAAATTCCCATTCTTTTGGGGCAAAAATGCAGAAATTCACCTTATTTTGGGGTAAAATTGCAGAAATTTCACATATTTCAGGGCAAAAAAGCAGAAATTTCCCTTATTTTGGGGCAAAATTGCAGAAATTTCACTTATTTTGTGGCAAAATTGCAGAAATTTTACTTATTTCATGGAAAAAAGGCAGAAATTTTCTTTATTTTGGGGCAAAAATGCAGAAATTCTTAATATTTTGTGGCAAAAATGCAGAAATTTCCCTTATTTTGAGGTAAAAAAGATGAAATTATTCTTATTTGGGGGCAAAAAGGCAGAAATTTCCCTTATTTTGGGGGCAAAAAGACAGAAATTCCCCTTATTTTGTGGCAAAAAGGCAGAAATTTCTTTTATTTTAGGGCAAAATTGCAGAAATATCACTTATTTCACCGCATAAATCAAAAATTCCTTTTATTTTGGGGCAAAAAGACAGAAATTCCATTTATTTTTGCGTAAAAATGGAGAAATTTCACTTATTTTGAGGTAAAAAGGCGGAAGGTCCTCTTATTTTTGGGCAAAAATGAAGAAATTTCCCTTTTTTGTGTCAAAAGGTATACATTCCCCTTACTTTCGCGATTAAAAGCAGAAATTCCCCGTATTTTGAAGCAAAATTGCAGAAATTCTCATTATTTTCGGGCAAAAAAGCAGAAATTCTCCTTATTTTGGGGCAAAAGGCAGAAAATCTTCTCTTTTCGGGAGCAAACAGTCAGAAATTCCCAATATTTTGGGGCAAAATTGCAGAAATTATCTTTACATTGGGGCAAAATTGCAGAAATTTCCCTTATTTTCGGGCAAAATTGCAGAAATTTCACTTATTTAAGGGTAATAAGTCAGAAATTCCCCTTATTTTGGGTCAAAAAAGACAGAAATTCCCTTTGTTTTGGGGGAAAAAGACAGAAATTCCACTTATTTAGAGGCAAAAAGGCAGAAATTCCCCTTATTTTGGAGCAAAAATGAAGAAATTTCCCTTTTTATGGCAAAAAGGTATGCATTCCCATTATTTTCGGGAAAAAAGGCAGAAATTCCCCGTATTTTGGAGCAAAATTACAGAAATTGCCCTAATTTTGGGGCAAAAAGCTGAAATTCCCTTTATTTTGGGGCAAAAATCAGAAATTCCCCTTATTTTGGGGAAAAATTCAAGAAATTTCTTTTATTTTGGTGCAAAATTGCAGAAATTTTTCTTACTTGGGGCAAAATTGCAGAAATTTCACTTATTTTCAGGTAAAAAGGCTGAAATTTCCTTTATTTTGGGCCCAAAAGGGAGAAATTCCCCTTATTTTGGGGCAAAATTGCAGAAATTTCCCTTATTATTGGAAAAAATTGCAGAAATTTTCTTTATTTTAGGGCAAAATTGCAGAGATTTCTCTTATTTCAGAGAAAAAAAGCAAAAATTTTTCTTATTTTGGGGCAAAAAGGCAGAAATTCCCATTAATTTGTGGCAAAAAGGCAGAAATTCACCTTATTTTGGGGTAAAATTGCAGAAATTTCACATATTTCAGGGCAAAAAGCAGAAATTTCCCTTATTTTGGGGCAAAATTGCAGAAATTTCACTTATTTATGTGTAATAAGTCAGAAATTCCCCTTATTTTGAGGCAAAAAAAACAGAAATTTCCTTTGTTTTGAGGGAAAAGACAGAAATTCCACTTATTTAGAGGCATTAAGGAAGAAATTTCCCTTATTTTGGAGCAAAAATGAAGAAATTTCCCTTTTTATGGCAAAAAGTTATGCATTCCCCTCATTTTCGGTCAAAAAGGCAGAAATTCCCCGTATTTTGGAGCATAATTGCAGAAATTCCCCTAGTTGTGGTGCAGAAAGACAGAAATTCCCTATATGTTGGGGCAAAAAGACAGAAATTCTCCTTATTTTGGGGCAAAACTCAGAAATTCCACTTATTTTGGGGCAAAATTCCAGAAATTTCCCTATCTTGGGAAAAAAATTGCAGAAATTTCCTTTATTTTGGGGCAAAATTGCCGAAATTTCACTTATTTTAGAGAAAAAAAGCAAAAATCTTTCTTATTTTGGGGCAAAAAAGCAGAAATTCCCATTATTTTGGGGCAAAAATGCAGAAATTCACTTTTTTTGAAGTTAAATTGCAGAAATTTCACATATTTCAGGGCAAAAAGGCAGAAAGTTCCCATATTTTGGGCAAAATTGCAGAAATTTCACTTATTTTGGAGCAAAATTGCAGAAATTTCACTTATTTCAGGAAAAAAGGCAGAAATTTTCCTTATTTTGGGGAAAAATGCAGAAATTCTTAATATTTTTTGGATAAAATGCACAAATTCCCCTTACTTTGAGGTAAAAAGGCTGAAATTCCCCTTATTTGGGGGCAAAAAGGCAGAATTTTCCCTTATTTTGGGGCAAAAAGACAGAAATTCCCCTTATTTTGTGGCAAAAAGGCAGAAATTTCTTTTATTTTGGGGCAAAATTGCAGAAATATCACTTATTTCAGGGCATAATTGAAAAATTCCTTTTATTTTGGGGCAAAAAGACAAAAATTCCATTTATTTTTGGGTAAAAAGAGAGAAATTTCACTTATTTTGAGGTAAAAAGGCAGAAATTCCTCTTATTTTGGGGCAAAAATGAAGAAATTTCCCTTTTCTGTTGCAAAAGGTATACATTCCCCTTACTTTCGTGATTAAAAGCAGAAATTCCCCGTATTTTGAAGCAAAATTGCAGAAATTCTCATTATTTTCGGGCAAAAAAGCAGAAATTCTCCTTATTTTGGGGCAAAAAGACAGAAAATCTCCTTTTTTTTGAGAGCAAACAGTCAGAAATTCCCATTATTTTGGGTCAAAATTGCAGAAATTTCCTTTACATTGGGGCAAAATTGCAGAAATTTCCCTTATTTTGGGGCAAAATTGCAGAAATTTCATTTATTTCAGGGTAATAAGTCAGAAATTCCTTCTATTTGGGGCAAAAAGTCAGAAATTCCCTTTGTTTTGGGAGAAAAAGACTGAAATTCCACTTATTTAGAGGCAAAAAGGCAGAAATTCCCTTTATTTTGGAGCAAAAGTGAAGAAATTTCCCTTTTTATGGCAAAAAGGTATGCATTCCCATTATTTTTGGGCAAAAAGGCAGAAATTTCTCGTATTTTGGAGCAAAATTGCAGAAATTCCCCTAATTTTGGGGCAAAAGGCAGAAATTCCCTTTATTTTGGGGCAAAAATCAGAAATTCCCCTTATTTTGGGGCAAAATTCAAGAAATTTCCTTTATTTTGGTGCAAAATTGCAGGAATTTACCTTTTTTTGGGGCAAAATTTCAGAAATTTCCCTTATTTGGGGCAAAATTGCAGAAATTTCACTTATTTTCAGGTTAAAAGGCTGAAATTTCCTTTATTTTGAGGCAAAAAGGGAGAAATTCCCTTTATTTTGGGGCAAAATTGAAGACATTTCCATTATTATAGAAAAAAATTGCAGAAATTTCCCTTATTTTAGGGCAAAATTGCAGAAATTTCACTTATTTCAGAGAAATAAAGCAAAAATGTTTCTTATTTTGGGGCAAAAAGGCAGAAATTCCCATTATTTTGGGGCAAAAAGGCAGAAATTCACCTTATTTTGGGGTAAAATTGCAGAAATTTCACATATTTCAGGGAAAAAAGGCAGAACTTTCCCTTATTTGGGGGCAAAATAGCAGAAATTTCACTTATTTCAGGGTAATAAGTCAGAAATTCCCCTTATTTTGGGGCAACAATCAGAAATTCCCCTTATTTTGGGGCAAAATTCAAGAAATTTCCTTTATTTTGGGGCAAAATTGCAGGAATTTACCTTTTTTTGGGGCAAAATTGCAGAAATTTTTCTTACTTGGGGCAAAATTGCAGAAATTTCACTTATTTTCAGGTAAAAAGGCTGAAATTTCCTTTATTTTGGGCCCAAAAGGGAGAAATTCCCCTTATTTTGGGGCAAAATTGCAGAAATTTCCCTTATTATTGGAAAAAATTGCAGAAATTTTCCTTATTTTAGAGCAAAATTGCAGAGATTTCTCTTATTTCAGAGAAAAAAAGCAAAAATTTTTCTTATTTTGGGGCAAAAAGGCAGAAATTCCGATTGATTTGTGGCAAAAAGGCAGAAATTCACCTTATTTTGGGGTAAAATTGCAGAAATTTCACATATTTCAGGGCAAAAAGCAGAAATTTCCCTTATTTTGGGGCAAAATTACAGATATTTCACTTATTTATGTGTAATAAGTCAGAAATTCCCCTTATTTTGAGGCAAAAAAGACAGAAATTTCCTTTGTTTTGAGGGAAAAAGACAGAAATTCCACTTATTTAGAGGCATAAAGGCAGAAATTTCCCTAATTTTGGAGCAAAAATGAAGAAATTTCCCTAATTATGGCAAAAAGTTATGCATTCCCCTTATTTTCGGTCAAAAAGGCAGAAATTCCCCGTATTTTGGAGCATAATTGCAGAAATTCCCCTAGTTGTGGTGCAGAAAGACAGAAATTCCCTATATGTTGCGGCAAAAAGACAGAAATTCTCCTTATTTTGGGGCAAAACTCAGAAATTCCACTTATTTTGGGGCAAAATTTTAGAAATTTCCCTATCTTGGGGAAAAAATTGCAGAAATTTCCTTTATTTTGGGGCAAAATTGCCAAAATTTCACTTATTTTAGAGAAAAAAAGCAAAAATCTTTTTTATTTTGGGGCAAAAAAGCAGAAATTCCCATTATTTTGGGGCAAAAATGCAGAAATTCACTTTTTTGAAGTTAAATTGCAGAAATTTCACATATTTCAGGGCAAAAAGGCAGAAAGTTCCCATATTTTGGGCAAAATTGCAGAAATTTCACTTATTTCAGGAAAAAAGGGAGAAATTTTCCTTATTTTCGGAAAAAAATGCAGAAATTCTTAATATTTTTTGGCAAAAATGCAGAAATTCCCCTTACTTTGAGGTAAAAAGGCTGAAATTCCCCTTATTTGGGGGCAAAAAGGCAGAAATTTCCCTTATTTTGGGGCAAAAAGACAGAAATTCCCCTTTATTTTGTGGCAAAAAGGAAGAAATTTCTTTTATTTTGGGGCAAAATTGCAGAAATATCACTTATTTCAGGGCATAATTCAAAAATTCCTTTTATTTTGGGGCAAAAAGACAAAAATTCCATTTATTTTTTGGTAAAAAGGGAGAAATTTCACTTATTTTGAGGTAAAAAGGCAGAAATTCCTCTTATTTTGGGGCAAAAATGAAGAAATTTCCCTTTTCTGTTGCAAAAGGTATACATTCCCCTTACTTTCGTGATTAAAAGCAGAAATTCCCCGTATTTTAAAGCAAAATTGCAGAAATTCTCATTATTTTCGCGCAAAAAAGCAGAAATTCTCCTTATTTTGGGGCAAAAAGACAGAAAATCTCCTTTTTTTGAGAGCAAACAGTCAGAAATTCCCATTATTTTGGGTCAAAATTGCAGAAATTTCCTTTACATTGGGGCAAAATTGCAGAAATTTCCCTTATTTTGGGGCAAAATTGCAGAAATTTCATTTATTTCAGGGTAATAAGTCAGAAATTCCTTCTATTTGGGGCAAAAAGTCAGAAAATCCCTTTGTTTTGGGAGAAAAAGACTGAAATTCCACTTATTTAGAGGCAAAAAGGCAGAAATTCCCTTTATTTTGGAGCAAAAGTGAAGAAATTTCCCTTTTTATGGCAAAAAGGTATGCATTCCCATTATTTTTGGGCAAAAAGGATGAAATTCCTCGTATTTTGGAGCAAAATTGCAGAAATTCCCCTAATTTTGGGGCAAAAGGCAGAAATTCCCTTTATTTTGGGGCAAAAATCAGAAATTCCCCTTATTTTGGGGCAAAATTCAAGAAATTTCCTTTATTTTGGGGCAAAATTGCAGGAATTTACCTTTTTTTGGGGCAAAATTGCAGAAATTTCCCTTATTTGGGGCAAAATTGCAGAAATTTCACTTATTTTCAGGTTAAAAGGCTGAAATTTCCTTTATTTTGAGGCAAAAAAGGAGAAATTCCCTTTATTTTGGGGCAAAATTGAAGACATTTCCCTTATTATAGAAAAAAATTGCAGAAATTTCCCTTATTTTAGGGCAAAATTGCAGAAATTTCACTTATTTCAGAGAAATAAAGCAAAAATGTTTCTTATTTTGGGGCAAAAAGGCAGAAATTCCCATTATTTTGGGGCAAAAAGGCAGAAATTCACCTTATTTTGGGGTAAAATTGCAGAAATTTCACATATTTCAGGGCAAAAAGGCAGAACTTTCCATTATTTGGGGGCAAAATTGCAGAAATTTCACTTATTTCAGGGTAATAAGTCATAAATTCCCCTTATTTTGGGGCAAAAATCAGAAATTCCCCCTATTTTGGGGCAAAATTCAAGAAATTTCCTTTATTTTGGGGCAAAATTGCAGGAATTTACCTTTTTTTGGGGCAAAATTGCAGAAATTTTTCTTACTTGGGGCAAAATTGCAGAAATTTCACTTATTTTCAGGTTAAAAGCCTGAAATTTCCTTTATTTTAAAGCAAAAAGGGAGAAATTCCCTTTATTTTGGGGCAAAATTGAAGACATTTCCCTTATTATAGAAAAAAATTGCAGAAATTTCTCTTATTTTATGGCAAAATTGCAGAAATTTCACTTATTTCAGAGAAAAAGAGCAAAATTTTTTTTATTTTTGGGCAAAAAGGCAGAAATCCCCATTATTTTGGGGGAAAAGGCAGAAATTCACCTTATTTTGGGGTAAAATTGCAGAAATTTAACATATTTTAAGGAAAAAAGGCAGTAATTTCCCTTATTTTGGGGCAAAATTGCAGATATTTCACATATTTTAGAATAATAAGTCAGAAATTCCTCTTATTTTGGGGCAAAAATAACAGAAATTCCCTTTGTTTTGGGGGAAAATTGCAGAAATTCCACTTATTTAGAGGCAAAAAGGCAGAAATTCCCCTTATTTTGGAGCAAAAATGAAGAAATTTCCCTTTTTAATGGCAAAAAGTTATGCATTCCTCTTATTTTCGGGCAAAAAGACAGAAATTCCCCGTATTTTGGAGCAAAATTGCAGAAAATCCCCTAATTGTGGGGCAAAAAGGCAGAAATTCCCTATATGTTGGGGCAAAAAGAGAGAAATTCTCCTTATTCTGGGGCAAAACTCAGAAATTCCACTTATTTTGGGGCAAAATTCCAGAAATTTCTCTTATTTTGGGGCAAAATTTCAGAAATTTCCCTTATTTTATGTCAAAATTGCATAAATTTCACTTATTTCAGAGCAAAAAAGCAAAAATTTTTCTTATTTTGGGGCAAAAAGGCAGAAATTCCCATTATTTTGGGGCAAAAGGCAGAAATTCACCTTATTTTTGGGCAAAATTGAAGAAATTTCCCTTATTTTGGGGCAAAATTGCAGAAATTTCACTTATTTCAGGGAAAAAAGGCAGAAATTTTCCTTATTTTGGAGCAAAAATGCAGAAATTCTTAATATTTTGTGGCAAAAATGCAGAAATTCCCCTTATTTTGAGGTTAAAATGCTGAAATTCCCCTTATTTGAAGGCAAAAAGGCATAAATTTCCCTTATTTTGGGGCAAAAAGACAGAAATTCCCCTTTTTTTGTGGAAAAAAGGCAGAAATTTCTTTTATTTTGGGGCAAAATTGCAGAAATATCACTTATTTCAGGGCATAATTCAAAAAATTCTTTTATTTTGGGGCAAAAAGACCGAAATTCCATTTATTTTTGGGTAAAAAGGAAGAAATTTCACTTATTTTTAGGTAAAAAGGCAGAAATTCCTCTTATTCTGGGGCAAAAATGAAGAAATTTCCCTTTTTTGTGGAAAAAGTTATACATTCCCTTTACTTTCGGAATAAGAAGCAAAAATTCCCCGTATTTTGAAACAAAATTGCAGAAATTCTCATACTTTTCGGACAAAAAGCAAGAAATTTTCCGTATTTTGAAGCAAAATTGCAGAAATTCCCCTAATTTTGGGGCAAAAGTCAGAAATTCCCTTTATTTTGGGGCAAAAATCAAAAATTCCCCTTATTTTGTGGCAAAATTCAAGAAATTTCCTTTATTTTGGGGCAAAATTGCAGGAATTTACCTTATTTTGCGGCAAAATTGCAGAAATTTTCTTTATTTGGGGCAAAATTGCAAAAATTTCTCTTATTTTCAGGTAAAAAGGCTGAAATTTCCTTTATTTTGGGGCAAAAAGGGAAAAATTCCCCTTATTTTTGGGGCAAAATTGCAGAAATTTTCTTTTATTATGGGAAAAAATTGCAGAAATTTCCCTTATTTTAGGGCAAAATTGCAGAAATTTCACTTATTTCAGAGAAATAAAGCAAAAATTTTTCTTATTTTGGGGCTAAAAGGCAGAAATTCCCATTATTTTGGGGCAAAAAGGTAGAAATTCACCTTATTTTGGGGTAAAATTGCAGAAATTTCACATATTTCAGGACAAAAAGGCAGAAATTTCCCTTCTTTTGGGGCAAAAAGACAGAAAATCTCCTTTTTTCAGCAGAAAACAGTCAGAAATTCCCCTTATTTTGGGGCAAAATTGAAGTAATTTCCATTACATTGGTGCAAAATTGAAGAAATTTCCTTTATTTTGGGGCAAAATTGCAGAAATTTCACTTATTTTAGGGTAATAAGTCAGAAATTCCCTTTATTTTGGGGCAAAAATAACAATAATTCCCTTTTTTTGGGGGAAAATTGCAGAAATTCCACTTATTTAAAGGTAAAAAGGCAGAAATTCCCCTTATTTTGGAGCAAAAATGAAGAAATTTACCTTTTTTATGGCCAAAAGTTATGCATTCCCCTTATTTTCGAGCAAAAAGGCAGAAATTCCCTGTATTTTGGAGCAAAATTACAGAAATTCCCCTAATTGTGGGGCAAAAAGGCAGAAAATCCCTATATGTTGGGGCAAAAAGAGAGAAATTCTCCTTATTTTGGGGCACAACTCAGAAATTCAACTTATTTTGGGGCAAAATTCCAGAAATTTCCCTTATTTTTGGGGCAAAATTGCAGAAATTTCCCTTATTTTGGGGCAAAATTGCAGAAATTTCACTTATTTCAGAGAAAAAATGCAAAAATTTTTCTAATTTTGGGGCAAAAAGGCAGAAATTCTTAATATTTTGTGGCAAAAATGCAGAAGTTCCCCTTATTTTGAGGTAAAAAGGCTGAAATTCACCTTATTTGAGAGCAAAAAGGCATAAATTTCCCTTATTTTAGAGCAAAAAGACAGAATTTCCCCTTATTTTGAGGCAAAAAGGCAGAAATTTCTTTTATTTTGGGGCAAAATTGCAGAAATATCACTTATTTCAGGGCATAACTCAAAAATTCCTTTTATTTTGGGGCAAAAAGACAGAAATTCCATTTATTTTTTGGTAAAAAGGAAGAAATTTCACTTATTTTTATTTTAAAAGGCAGAAATTCCTCTTATTCTGGGGCAAAAATGAAGAAATTTCCCTTTTTTGTGGCAAAAGGTATACATTCCCCTCACTTTCGAGATAAAAAGCAGAAATTCCCCGTATTTTGAAGCAAAATTGCAGAAATTCTCATGATTTTCGGGCAAAAAGGCAGAAATTCTCCTTATTTTGGGGCAAAAAGACAGAAAATCTCCTTTTTTTTGGCAGAAAACAGTCAGAAATTCCCCTTATTTTAGGGCAAAATTGAAGTAATTTCCTTTATATTGGTGCAAAATTGAAGAAATTTCCTTTATTTTGGGGCAAAATTGAAGAAATTTCACTTATTTCAGGGTAATAATTCAGAAATTCCCCTTATTTTGGGGCAAAAATAACAGAAATTCTTTTTTTGGGGGGAAAATTGCAGAAATTCCACTTATTTAGAGGCAAAAAGGCAGAAATTCCCCTTATTTTGGAGCAAAAATGAATAAATTTCCATTTTTTATGGCAAAAAGTTATGCATTCCACTTATTTTCGGGCAAAAAGGCAGAAATTCCCCGTATTTTGGAGCAAAAATGCAGAAATTCCTTTAATTGTGGGGCGAAAGGGCAGAAATTCCCTATATAGTGGAGCAAAAAGACAGAAATTCTCCTTATTTTGGGGCAAAACTCAGAAATTCCACTTATTTTGGGGCAAAATTCCAGAAATTTCCTTTATTTTGGAGCAAAATTGCAGAAAATTCACTTATTGTGTGGCAAAATGCAGAAATTTCACTTATTTCAGGGTAAAAGGCAGAAATTTTCCTTATTTTGGGGCAAAAATGCAGAAATTCTTAATATTTTGTGGCAAAAATGCAGGAATTTCCTTTATTTTGAGGTAAAAAGCCTGAAATTTCTTTTATTTGGGGGCAAAAAGGCAGAAATTTCCCTTATTGTGGGGCAAAAAGACAGAAATTCCTCTTATTTTGTGGCAAAAAGGCAGAAATTTCTTTTATTTTGGGGCAAAATTTTAGAAATTTCACTTATTTCAGGGCATAATTCAAAAATTCCTTTTATTTTGAGGCAAAAAGACAGAAATTCCGTTTATTTTTGGGTCAAAAGGCCGAAATTTTTCTTATTTTGAGGGAAAAAGGCAGAAATTCCTCTTATTTTGGGGCAAAAATGAAGAAATTTCCCTTTTTTGTGGCAAAAGGTATACATTCCACTTACTTTTGGGATAAAAAGCAGAAATTCCCCGTATTTTGAAGCAAAATTGCAGAGATTCTCATAATTTTTGGGCAATAAGGCAGAAATTCTCCTTATTTTGGGGCAAAAAGACAGAAAATCTTCTTTTTTCGGGAGGAAACAGTCAGAAATTCCCCTTATTTTGGGGCAAAATTGCAGAAATTTCCTTTACATTGGGGCAAAATTGCAGAAATTTCCCTTATTTTGGGGCAAAATCGCAGAAATTTCACTTATTTCAGGGTAATAAGTCAGAAATTCCCCTTATTTTGGGGCAAAAAAGACAGAAATTCCCTTTGTTTTGGGGAAAAAATACAGAAATTCCACTTATTTAGAGGCAAAAATGCAGAAATTCCCTTTATTTTGTAGCAAAAATGAAGAAATTTCCCTTTTTATGGCAAAAAGGTATGCATTCCCATTATTTTCAGGCAAAAAGGCAGAAATTCCCCGTATTTTAGAGCAAAAGGCAGAAATTCCCTTTATTTTGGGGCAAAAATCAGAAATTCCCCTTATTTGGGGGACAAATTCTAGAAATTTCTTTTTTTTGGAAGGCAAAATTGCAGGAATTTACATTATATTGGGGCAAAATTGCAGAAATTTCCCTTATTTGGGGCAAAATTGCAGAAATTTCACTTATTTTCAGGTAAAAAGGCTGAAATTTCCTTTATTTTGGGGCAAAAAGGATGAAATTCTCTTTATTTTAGGGCAAAATTGCAGACATTTCCCTTATTATGGGGAAAAATTGCAGAAATTTATCTTATTTTAGGGCAAAATTTCAGAAATTTCACTTATTTTAGAGAAAAAAGCAAAAATTTTTCTTAATTTGGGGCAAAAAAGGCAGAAATTCGCATTATTTTGGGGCAAAAATGCAGAAATTCACCTTATTTTGAGGTAAAATTGAAGAAATTTCACATATTTCAGGGCATAAAGGCAGAGAATTCTCTTATTTGGGGGCAAAATTGCAGAAATTTCACTTATTTCAGGGTAATAAGTCAGAAATTCCCCTTATTTTGGGGCAAAAAGACAGAAATTCCCTTTGTTTAGGGGGAAAAAGACAGAAATTCCACTTATTTAGAGGCAAAAAGAGAAATTTCCTCTTATTTTGGAGCTCAAATGATGAAATTTCCCTTTTTTATGGCAAAAAGTTATGCATTCCCCTTATTTTCGAGCAAAAAGACAGAAATTCCCCGTATTTTGGAGCAAAATGGCAGAAATTCCCCTAATTGTGGGGCAAAAAGGCAGAAATTTTACTTATTTTAGAGAAAAAAGCAAAAATTTTTCTTAATTTGGGGCAAAAATGCAGAAATTCCCTTATTTTGGGGCAAAATTACAGTAATTTCCTTTACATTGGTGCAAAATTGCTGAAATTTCCTTTATTTTGGGGCAAAATTGCAGAAATTTCACTTATTTCAGGGTAATAAGTCAGAAATTCCCCTTATTTTGGGGCAAAAATAACAGAAATTCCCTGTATTTTGGGGGAAAACTGCAGAAATTCCACTTATTTAGAGGCAAAAAGGCAGAAATTCCCCTTATTTTGGAGCAAAAATGAAGAAATTTCCATTTTTTATGGCAAAAAGTTATGCATTCCACTTATTTTCGGGCAAAAAGGCAGAAATTCCCCGTATTTTGGAGCAAAAATGCAGAAATTCCTTTAATTGTGGGGCGAAAGGGCAGAAATTCCCTATATAGTGGGGCAATAAGACAGAAATTCTCCTTATTTTGGGGCAAAACTCAGAAATTCCACTTATTTTGGGGCAAAATTCCAGAAATTTATTATATTGGAGCAAAATTGCAGAAATTTCACTTATTTTGTGGCAAAATGCAGAAATTTCACTTATTTCAGGGTAAAAGGCAGAAATTTTCCTTATTTTGGGGCAAAAATGCAGAAATTCTTAATATTTTGTGGCAAAAATGCAGGAATTCCCTTTATTTTGAGGTAAAAAGACTGAAATTTCTTTTATTTGGGGGCAAAAAGGCAGAAATTTCCTTTATTGTGGAGCAAAAAGACAGAAATTCCTCTTATTTTGTGGCAAAAAGGCAGAAATTTCTTTTATTTTGGGGCAAAATTTTAGAAATTTCACTTATTTCAGGGCATAATTCAAAAATTCCTTTTATTTTGAGGCAAAAAGACAGAAATTCCGTTTATTTTTGGGTCAAAAGTCGGAAATTTTTCTTATTTTGAGGGAAAAAGGCAGAAATTCCTCTTATTTTGGGGCAAAAATGAAGAAATTTCCCTTTTTTGTGGCAAAAGGTATACATTCCACTTACTTTTGGGATAAAAAGCAGAAATTCCCCGTATTTTGAAGCAAAATTGCAGAGATTCTCATAATTTTCGGGCAATAAGGCAGAAATTCTCCTTATTTTGGGGCAAAAAGACAGAAAATCTTCTTTTTTCGGGAGGAAACAGTCAGAAATTCCCCTTATTTTGGGGCAAAATTGCAGAAATTTCCTTTACATTGGGGCAAAATTGCAGAAATTTCCCTTATTTTGGGGCAAAATCGCAAAAATTTCACTTATTTCAGGGTAATAAGTCAGAAATTCCCCTTATTTTGGGGCAAAAAAGACAGAAATTCCCTTTGTTTTGGGGGAAAAATACAGAAATTCCACTTATTTAGAGGCAAAAATGCAGAAATTCCCCTTATTTTGTAGCAAAAATGAAGAAATTTCCCTTTTTATTGCAAAAAGGTATGCATTCCCATTATTTTCAGGCAAAAAGGCAGACATTCCCCGTATTTTAGAGCAAAAGGCAGAAATTCCCTTTATTTTGGGGCAAAAATCAGAAATTCCCCTTATTTGGGGGACAAATTCTAGAAATTTCTTTTTTTTGGAAGGCAAAATTGCAGGAATTTACATTATATTGGGGCAAAATTGCAGAAATTTCCCTTATTTGGGGCAAAATTGCAGAAATTTCACTTATTTTCAGGTAAAAAGGCTGAAATTTCCTTTATTTTGGGGCAAAAAGGATGAAATTCTCTTTATTTTAGGGCAAAATTGCAGACATTTCCCTTATTATGGGGAAAAATTGCAGAAATTTATCTTATTTTAGGGCAAAATTGCAGAAATTTCACTTATTTTAGAGAAAAAAGCAAAAATTTTTCTTAATTTGGGGCAAAAAGGCAGAAATTCGCATTATTTTGGGGCAAAAATGCAGAAATTCACCTTATTTTGAGGTAAAATTGAAGAAATTTCACATATTTCATGGCACAAAGGCAGAGAATTCCCTTATTTGGGGGCAAAATTGCAGAAATTTCACTTATTTTAGGGTAATAAGTCAGAAATTCCCCTTATTTTGGGGCAAAAAGACAGAAATTCCCTTTGTTTTGGGGGAACAAGACAGAAATTCCACTTATTTAGAGGCAAAAAGGCAGAAATTTCCTCTTATTTTGGAGCTCAAATGATGAAATTTCCCTTTTTTATGGCAAAAAGTTATGCATTCCCCTTATTTTCGAGCAAAAAGACAGAAATTCCCCGTATTTTGGAGCAAAATTGCAGAAATTCCCTAATTGTGGGGCAAAAAGGCAGAAATTTCACTTATTTTAGAGAAAAAAGCAAAAATTTTTCTTAATTTGGGGCAAAAATGCAGAAATTCCCTTATTTTGGGGCAAAATTACAGTAATTTCCTTTACATTGGTGCAAAATTGCAGAAATTTCCTTTATTTTGGGGCAAAATTGCAGAAATTTCACTTATTTCAGGGTAATAAGTCAGAAATTCCCCTTATTTTGGGGCAAAAATAACAGAAATTCCCTGTATTTTGGGGGAAAACTGCAGAAATTCCACTTATTTAGAGGTAAAAAGGCAAATATTCCCCTTATTTTGGAGCAAAAATGAAGAAATTTCCATTTTTTATGGCAAAAAGTTATGCATTCCACTTATTTTCGGGCAAAAAGGCAGAAATTCCCCGTATTTTGGAGCAAAAATGCAGAAATTCCTTTAATTGTGGGGCGAAAGGGCAGAAATTCCCTATATAGTGGGGCAATAAGACAGAAATTCTCCTTATTTTGGGGCAAAACTCAGAAATTCCACTTATTTTGGGGCAAAATTCCAGAAATTTATTATATTGGAGCAAAATTGCAGAAATTTCACTTATTTTGTGGCAAAATGCAGAAATTTCACTTATTTCAGGGTAAAAGGCAGAAATTTTCCTTATTTTGGGGCAAAAATGCAGAAATTCTTAATATTTTGTGGCAAAAATGCAGGAATTCCCTTTATTTTGAGGTAAAAAGACTGAAATTTCTTTTATTTGGGGGCAAAAAGGCAGAAATTTCCTTTATTGTGGAGCAAAAAGACAGAAATTCCTCTTATTTTGTGGCAAAAAGGCAGAAATTTCTTTTATTTTGGGGCAAAATTTTAGAAATTTCACTTATTTCAGGGCATAATTCAAAAATTCCTTTTATTTTGAGGCAAAAAGACAGAAATTCCGTTTATTTTTGGGTCAAAAGTCGGAAATTTTTCTTATTTTGAGGGAAAAAGGCAGAAATTCCTCTTATTTTGGGGCAAAAATGAAGAAATTTCCCTTTTTTGTGGCAAAAGGTATACATTCCACTTACTTTTGGGATAAAAAGCAGAAATTCCCCGTATTTTGAAGCAAAATTGCAGAGATTCTCATAATTTTCGGGCAATAAGGCAGAAATTCTCCTTATTTTGGGGCAAAAAGACAGAAAATCTTCTTTTTTCGGGAGGAAACAGTCAGAAATTCCCCTTATTTTGGGGCAAAATTGCAGAAATTTCCTTTACATTGGGGCAAAATTGCAGAAATTTCCCTTATTTTGGGGCAAAATCGCAAAAATTTCACTTATTTCAGGGTAATAAGTCAGAAATTCCCCTTATTTTGGGGCAAAAAAGACAGAAATTCCCTTTGTTTTGGGGGAAAAATACAGAAATTCCACTTATTTAGAGGCAAAAATGCAGAAATTCCCCTTATTTTGTAGCAAAAATGAAGAAATTTCCCTTTTTATTGCAAAAAGGTATGCATTCCCATTATTTTCAGGCAAAAAGGCAGACATTCCCCGTATTTTAGAGCAAAAGGCAGAAATTCCCTTTATTTTGGGGCAAAAATCAGAAATTCCCCTTATTTGGGGGACAAATTCTAGAAATTTCTTTTTTTTGGAAGGCAAAATTGCAGGAATTTACATTATATTGGGGCAAAATTGCAGAAATTTCCCTTATTTGGGGCAAAATTGCAGAAATTTCACTTATTTTCAGGTAAAAAGGCTGAAATTTCCTTTATTTTGGGGCAAAAAGGATGAAATTCTCTTTATTTTAGGGCAAAATTGCAGACATTTCCCTTATTATGGGGAAAAATTGCAGAAATTTATCTTATTTTAGGGCAAAATTGCAGAAATTTCACTTATTTTAGAGAAAAAAGCAAAAATTTTTCTTAATTTGGGGCAAAAAGGCAGAAATTCGCATTATTTTGGGGCAAAAATGCAGAAATTCACCTTATTTTGAGGTAAAATTGAAGAAATTTCACATATTTCATGGCACAAAGGCAGAGAATTCCCTTATTTGGGGGCAAAATTGCAGAAATTTCACTTATTTTAGGGTAATAAGTCAGAAATTCCCCTTATTTTGGGGCAAAAAGACAGAAATTCCCTTTGTTTTGGGGGAACAAGACAGAAATTCCACTTATTTAGAGGCAAAAAGGCAGAAATTTCCTCTTATTTTGGAGCTCAAATGATGAAATTTCCCTTTTTTATGGCAAAAAGTTATGCATTCCCCTTATTTTCGAGCAAAAAGACAGAAATTCCCCGTATTTTGGAGCAAAATTGCAGAAATTCCCTAATTGTGGGGCAAAAAGGCAGAAATTTCACTTATTTTAGAGAAAAAAGCAAAAATTTTTCTTAATTTGGGGCAAAAATGCAGAAATTCCCTTATTTTGGGGCAAAATTACAGTAATTTCCTTTACATTGGTGCAAAATTGCAGAAATTTCCTTTATTTTGGGGCAAAATTGCAGAAATTTCACTTATTTCAGGGTAATAAGTCAGAAATTCCCCTTATTTTGGGGCAAAAATAACAGAAATTCCCTGTATTTTGGGGGAAAACTGCAGAAATTCCACTTATTTAGAGGTAAAAAGGCAAATATTCCCCTTATTTTGGAGCAAAAATGAAGAAATTTCCATTTTTTATGGCAAAAAGTTATGCATTCCACTTATTTTCGGGCAAAAAGGCAGAAATTTCCCTTATTTTTGGGCAAAATTGCAGAAATTTCACTTATTTCAGGAAAAAAGGCAGAAATTCTCCTTATTTTGGGGCAAAAATGCAGAAATTCTTAATATTTTGTGGCAAAAATGCAGAAATTGCCCTTATTTTGAGGTAAAAAGGCTGAAATTCCCCTTATTTGAAGGCAAAAAGGCATAAATTTCCCTTATTTTGGGGCAAAAAGACAGAAATTCCCCTTATTTTGTGGCAAAAAGGCAGAAATTTCTTTTATTTTGGGGCAAAATTGCAGAAATATCACTTATTTCAGGGCATAATTCAAAAAATTCTTTTATTTTGGGGCAAAAAGACAGAAATTCCATTTATTTTTGGGTAAAAAGGAAGAAATTTCACTTATTTTTAGGTAAAAAGGAAGAAATTCCTCGTATTCTGGGGCAAAAATGAAGATATTTCCCTTTTTTAGTGGCAAAAGGTATACATTCCCTTTACTTTCGGGATAAAAAGCAGAAATTCCCCGTATTTTAAAACAAAACTGCAGAAATTTTCATAATTTTCGGGCAAAAAGGCAGAAATTCTCCTTATTTTGGGGCAAAAAGACAGAAAATCTCCTGTTTACGAGAGCAAACAGTCAGAAATTCCCCTTATTTTGGGGCAAAATTGCAGAAATTTCCTTTACATTGGGCAAAATTGCAGAAATTTTCTTTATTTTGGGGCAAAATTGCAGAAATTTCACTTATTTCAGAGTAATAAGTCAGAAATTCCCCTTAATTGGGGCAAAAAAGACAGAAATTCCCTTTGTTTTGGGAGAAAAAGACAGAAATTCCACTTATTTAGAGGCAAAAAGGCAGAAATTCCCTTTATTTTGGAGCAAAATTGCAGAAATTCCCCTAATTTTGGGGCAAAAGGCAGAAATTCCCTTTATTTAGGGGCAAAAATCAAAAATTCCCCTTATTTTGGGGCAAAATTCAAGAAATTTCTTTTATTTTGGGGCAAAATTGCAGGAATTTACCTTATTTTGGGGCAAAATTGCAGAAATTTCCCTTATTTGGGGCAAAATTGCAAAAATTTCACTTATTTTCAGGTAAAAAGGCTGAAATTTCCTTTATTTTGGGGCAAAAAGGGAGAAATTCCCCTTATTTTGGGGCAAAATTGCAGAAATTTCCTTTATTATGGGAAAAAATTGCAGAAATTTCCCTTATTTTAGGGCAAAATTGCAGAAATTTCACTTATTTCAGAGAAATAAAGCAAAAATGTTTCTTATTTTGGGGCAAAAAGGCAGAAATTCCCATTATTTTGGGGCAAAAAGGCAGAAATTCACCTTATTTTGGGGTAAAATTGCAGAAATTTCACATATTTCAGGGCAAAAAGGCAGAACTTTCCCTTATTTTGGGGCAAAATTGCAGAAATTTCACTTATTTCAGGGTAATAAGTAAGAAATTCCCCTTATTTTGGGGCAAAAATGACAGAAATTCCCTTTGTTTTGGGGGAAAATTGCAGAAATTCCACTTATTTAGAGGCAAAAAGGCAGAAATTCCCCTTAATATGGAGCAAAAATGAAGAAATTTCCCTTTTAAATGGCAAAAAGTTATGCATTCCACTTATTTTCGGGCAAAAAGACAGAAATTTCCCGTTTTTGGAGCAAAATTGCAGAAAAGCCCCTAATTGTGGGGCAAAAAGGCAGAAATTCCCTATATGTTGGGGCAAAAAGAGAGAAATTCTACTTATTCTGGGGAAAAACTCAGAAATTCCACTTATTTTGGGGCAAAATTCCAGAAATTTCCATTATTTTGGGGCAAAATTTCAGAAATTTCCCTTATTTTAGGGCAAAATTGCAGAAATTTCACTTATTTCAGAGCAAAAAAGCAAAAATTTTTCTTATTTTGGGGCAAAAAGGCAGAAATTCCCATTATTTTGGGGCAAAAGGCAGAAATTCACCTTATTTTGGGGTAAAATTGCAGAAATTTCACATATTTCAGGGCAAAAAGGCAGAAATTTTCCTTATTTTTGTGCAATATTGCAGAAATTTTACTTATTTTGGGGCAAAATTGCAGAAATTTCACTTATTTCAGGGAAAAAAGGCAGAAATTTTCCTTATTTTGGGGCAAAAATGCAGAAATTCTTAATATTTTGTGGCAAAAATACAGAAATTCCCCTTATTTTGAGGTAAAAAGGCTGAAATTCCCCTTATTTGAAGTCAAAAGGGCATAAATTTCCCTTATTTTGGGGCAAAACGACAGAAATTCCCATTATTTTGTGGCAAAAAGGCAGAAATTTCTTTTATTTTGGGGCAAAATTGCAGAAATATCACTTATTTCAGGGCATAATTCAAAAAATTCTTTTATTTTGGGGCAAAAAGTCAGAAATTCCATTTATTTTTGGGTAAAAAGGAAGAAATTTCACTTATTTTTAGGTAAAAAGGCAGAAATTTCTCTTATTCTGGGGCAAAAATGAAGAAATTTCCCTTTTTTGTGGCAAAAGGTATACATTCCCTTTACTTTCGGGATAAAAAGCAGAAATTCCCCGTATTTTGAAACAAAATTGCAGAAATTCTAATAATTTTTGGGCAAAAAGGCAGAAATTCTCCTTATTTTGGGGCAAAAAGACAGAAAATATCCTTTTTACGAGAACAAACAGTCAGAAATTCCCCTTATTTTGGGGCAAAATTGCAGAAATTTCCTTTACATTGGGGCAAAATTGCAGAAATTTCCTTTATTTTTGGGCAAAATTGCAGAAATTTCACTTATTTCAGGGTAATAAGTCAGAAATTCCCCTTAATTGGGGCAAAAAAGACAGAAATTCCCTTTGTTTTGGGGGAAAAAGACAGAAATTCCACTTATTTAGAGGCAAAAAGGAAGAAATTCCCCTTATTTTGGAGCAAAATTGAAGAAATTTCCTTTTTTTATGGCAAAAAGTTATGCATTCCCCTTATTTTCGGTCAAAAAAGCAGAAATTCCCCGTATTTTGGAGAAAAATTGCAGAAATTCCTTTAATTGTGGGGCAAAAAGTCAGAAAAAATCCCTATATGTTGGGGCAAAAAGACAGAAATTTTCCTTATTTTGGGGCAAAACTAAGAAATTCCACTTATTTTGGTGCATAATTCCAGAAATTTTCTTTATATTGGAGCAAAAGTGCAGAAATTTTACTTATTTTGGAACAAAATTGCAGAAATTTATTTTATTATGGGAAAAAATTGCAGAAATTTCCCTTATTTTAGGGCAAAATTGCAGAATTTTCACTTATTTCAGAGAAATAAAGCAAAAATGTTTCTTATTTTGGGGCAAAAAGGCAGAAATTCCCATTATTTTGGGGCAAAAAGGCAGAAATTCTCCTTATTTTCGGGTATAATTGCAGAAATTTCACATATTTCAGGGCAAAAAGGCAGAAATATCCCTTATTTTGGGGCAAAATTGCAGAAATTTCACTTATTTCAGGGTAATAAGTCAGAAATTCCCCTTATTTTGGGGCAAAAATAACAAAAATTCCCTTTGTTATAGGGGAAAATTGCAGAAATTCCACTTATTTAGAGGCAAAAAGGAAAAAATTCCCCTTATTTTGGAGCAAAAATGAAGAAATTTCCCTTTTTTATGGCAAAAAGTTATGCATTCCCCTTATTTTCGGTCAAAAAGGCAGAAATTCCCCGTATTTTGGAGCAAAATTGCAGAAATTCCTTTAATTATGGGGCAAAAAGGCAGAAATTCCCTATATGTTGGGGCAAAAAGACAGAAATTCTCCTTATTTTGGGGCAAAACTCAGAAATTCCACTTATTTTGGGGCAAAATTCCAGAAATTTCCTTTATTTTGGAGCAAAATTGCAGAAATTTCACTTATTTTGGGGCAAAATTGCAGAAATTTCACTTATTTCAGGGAAAAAAGCAGAAATTTTTCTTATTTTGGGGCAAAAATGCAGAAATTCTTAATATTTTGTGGCAAAAATGCAGGAATTCCCTTTATTTTGAGGTAAAAAGGCTGAAATTTCTTTTATTTGGGTGCAAAAAGGCAGAAATTTCCCTTATTTTGGGGCAAAAAGACAGAACTTCCCCTTATTTTGTAGCAAAAAGGCAGAAATTTCTTTTATTTTGGGGCAAAATTGCAGAAATTTCACTTATTTTAGGGCATAATTCAAAAATTCCTTTTATTTTGGGGCAAAAAGAGAAATTCCGTTAATTTTTGGGTAAAAAGGCAGAAATTTCACTTATTTGAGGTAAAAAGGCAGAAATCCCTCTTATTTTGCGGCAAAAATGAAGAAATTACCATTTTTTTGTGGCAAAAGGTATACATTCCCCTTACTTGCGTGATAAAAAGCAGAAATTCCCCGTATTTTGAAGCAAAATTGCAGAAATTCTCCTTATTTTGGGGCAAAAAAAACAGAAAACCTTCTTTTTTCGGGAGCAAACAGAAATTCCCCTTATTTTGGGGCAAAATTGCAGAAATTTCCTTTACATTGAGGCAAAATTGCAGAAATTTCCCTTATTTTGGTGAAAAATTGCAGAAATTTCACTTATTTCAGGGTAATAAGTCAGAAATTCCTTTTATTTTGGGACAAAAAAGATAGAAATTCCCTTTGTTTTGGGGGAAAAAGACAGAAATTCCACTTATTTAGAGGCAAAAAGGCAGAAATTCCCCTTATTTTGGAGCAAAAATGATGAAATTTCACTTTTTATGGCAAAAATGTATGCATTCCCATTATTTTCAGGCAAAAAGGCAGAAATTCCCCGTATTTTGGAGCAAAATTGCTGAAATTCCCCTAATTTTGGGGCAAAAGGCAGAAATTCTCTTTATTTTGGGGCACAAAGGCAGAAATTCACCTTATTTTGGGGTAAAATTGAAGAATTTTCATATATTTTAGGGCAAAAAGGCAGAAATTTTCCTTATTTCGGGGCAAAATTGCAGAAATTTCACTTACTTTAGAATAATAAGTCAGACAATCCCCTTATTTTGGGGCAAAAAAGACAGAAATTCCCTTTGTTTTGGGGGAAAAAAGACAGAAATTCCACTTATTTAGAGGCAAAAAGGCAGAAATTCCCCTTATTTTGGAGCAAAAATGAAAAAATTTTCTTTTTTTATGGCAAAAAGTTATGCGTTCCCCTTATTTTTGGGTAAAAAGACAAAAATTCCCCGTATTTTGGAGCAAAATTGCAGAAAATCCCCTAATTGTGGGGCAAAAAGGCAGAAATTCCCTATATGTTTGGGCAAAAAGAGAGAAATTCTCCTTATTCGGGGGCAAAACTCAGAAATTCCACTTATTTTGGGGCAAAATTCCAGAAATTTCCCTTATTTTGGGGCAAAATTTCAGAAATTTCTTTTATTTTAGGGCAAAATTGCAGAAATTTCACTTATTTCAGAGCCAAAAAGCAAAAATTTTTTTTATTTTGGGGCAAAAAGGCAGAAATTCCCATTATTTTGGGGCAAAAGGCAGAAATTCACCTTATTTTAGGGTAAAATTGCAGAAATTTCACATATTTCAGGGCAAAAAGGCAGAAATTTCCCTTATTTTTGGGCAAAATTGCAGAAAATTTCCTTATTTTGAGGCAAAATTGCAGAAATTTCACTTATTTCAGGGTAAAAGGCAGAAATTTTCCTTATTTTGGGGCAAAAATGCAGAAATTCTTAATATTTTGTGGCAAAAGTGCAGGAATTCCCTTTATTTTGAGGTAAAAAGCCTGAAATTTCTTTTATTTGGGGGCAAAAAGGCAGAAATTTCCTTTATTGTGGGGCAAAAAGACAGAAATTCCTCTTATTTTGTGGCAAAAAGGCAGAAATTTCTTTTATTTTGGGGCAAAATTTTAGAAATTTCACTTATTTCAGGGCATAATTCAAAAATTCCTTTTATTTTGAGGCAAAAAGACAGAAATTCCGTTTATTTTTGGGTCAAAAGGCCGAAATTTTTCTTATTTTGAGGGAAAAAGGCAGAAATTCCTCTTATTTTGGGGCAAAAATGAAGAAATTTCCCTTTTTTGTGGCAAAAGGTATACATTCCACTTACTTTTGGGATAAAAAGCAGAAATTCCCCGTATTTTGAAGCAAAATTGCAGAGATTCTCATAATATTCGGGCAATAAGGCAGAAATTCTCCTTATTTTGGGGCAAAAAGACAGAAAATCTTCTTTTTTCGGGAGGAAACAGTCAGAAATTCCCCTTATTTTGGGGCAAAATTGCAGAAATTTCCTTTACATTGGGGCAAAATTGCAGAAATTTCCCTTATTTTGGGGCAAAATCGCAGAAATTTCACTTATTTCAGGGTAATAAGTCAGAAATTCCCCTTATTTTGGGGCAAAAAAGACAGAAATTCCCTTTGTTTTGGGGGAAAAATACAGAAATTCCACTTATTTAGAGGCAAAAATGCAGAAATTCCCCTTATTTTGTAGCAAAAATGAAGAAATTTCCCTTTTTATGGCAAAAAGGTATGCATTCCCATTATTTTCAGGCAAAAAGGCAGACATTCCCCGTATTTTAGAGCAAAAGGCAGAAATTCCCTTTATTTTGGGGCAAAAATCAGAAATTCCCCTTATTTTGGGGACAAATTCTAGAAATTTCTTTTTTTTTGGAAGGCAAAATTGCAGGAATTTACATTATATTGGGGCAAAATTGCAGAAATTTCCCTTATTTGGGGCAAAATTGCAGAAATTTCACTTATTTTCAGGTAAAAAGGCTGAAATTTCCTTTATTTTGGGGCAAAAAGGATGAAATTCTCTATATTTTAGGGCAAAATTGCAGACATTTCCCTTATTATGGGGAAAAATTGCAGAAATTTATCTTATTTTAGGGCAAAATTGAAGAAATTTCACTTATTTTAGAGAAAAAAGCAAAAATTTTTCTTAATTTGGGGCAAAAAGGCAGAAATTCGCATTATTTTGGGGCAAAAATGCAGAAATTCACCTTATTTTGAGGTAAAATTGAAGAAATTTCACATATTTCAGGGCACAAAGGCAGAGAATTCCCTTATTTGGGGGCAAAATTGCAGAAATTTCACTTATTTTAGGGTAATAAGTCAGAAATTCCCCTTATTTTGGGGCAAAAAGACAGAAATTCCCTTTGTTTTGGGGGAACAAAACAGAAATTCCACTTATTTAGAGGCAAAAAGGCAGAAATTTCCTCTTATTTTGGAGCTCAAATGATGAAATTTCCCTTTTTTATGGCAAAAAGTTATACATTCTACTTATTTTCGAGCAAAAAGACAGAAATTCCCCGTATTTTGGAGCAAAATTGCAGAAATTCCCCTAATTGTGGGGCAAAAAGGCAGAAATTTCACTTATTTTAGAGAAAAAAGCAAAAATTTTTCTTAATTTGGGGCAAAAATGCAGAAATTCCCTTATTTTGGGGCAAAATTACAGTAATTTCCTTTACATTGGTGCAAAATTGCAGAAATTTCCTTTATTTTGGGGCAAAATTGGAGAAATTTCACTTATTTCAGGGTAATAAGTCAGAAATTCCCCTTATTTTGGGGCAAAAATAACAGAAATTCCCTGTATTTTGGGGGAAAACTGCAGAAATTCCACTTATTTAGAGGCAAAAAGGCAGAAATTCCCCTTATTTTGGAGCAAAAATGAAGAAATTTCCATTTTTTATGGCAAAAAGTTATGCATTCCACTTATTTTCGGGCAAAAAGGCAGAAATTTCCCTTATTTTTGGGCAAAATTGCAGAAATTTCCCTTATTTTGGGGCAAAATTGCAGAAATTTCACTTATTTCAGGAAAAAAGGCAGAAATTCTCCTTATTTTGGGGCAAAAATGCAGAAATTCTTAATATTTTGTGGCAAAAATGCAGAAATTCCCCTTATTTTGAGGTAAAAAGGCTGAAATTCCCCTTATTTGAAGGCAAAAGGGCATAAATTTCCCTTATTTTGGGGCAAAAAGACAGAAATTCCCCTTATTTTGTGGCAAAAAGGCAGAAATTTCTTTTATTTTGGGGCAAAATTGCAGAAATATCACTTATTTCAGGGCATAATTCAAAAAATTCTTTTATTTTGGGGCAAAAAGACAGAAATTCCATTTATTTTTGGGTAAAAAGGAAGAAATTTCACTTATTTTTAGGTAAAAAGGAAGAAATTCCTCGTATTCTGGGGCAAAAATGAAGATGTTTCCCTTTTTTAGTGGCAAAAGGTATACATTCCCTTTACTTTCGGGATAAAAAGCAGAAATTCCCCGTATTTTGAAACAAAACTGCAGAAATTTTCATAATTTTCGGGCAAAAAGGCAGAAATTCTCCTTATTTTGGGGCAAAAAGACAGAAAATCTCCTGTTTACGAGAGCAAACATTCAGAAATTCCCCTTATTTTGGGGCAAAATTGCAGAAATTTCCTTTACATTGGGCAAAATTGCAGAAATTTTCTTTATTTGGGGCAAAATTGCAGAAATTTCACTTATTTCAGGGTAATAAGTCAGAAATTCCCCTTAATTGGGGCAAAAAAGACAGAAATTCCCTTTGTTTTGGGGGAAAAAGACAGAAATTCCACTTATTTAGAGGCAAAAAGGCAGAAATTCCCTTTATTTTGGAGCAAAATTGCAGAAATTCCCCTAATTTTGGGGCAAAAGGAAGAAATTCCCTTTATTTAGGGGCAAAAATCAAAAATTCCCCTTATTTTGGGGCAAAATTCAAGAAATTTCCTTTATTTTGGGGCAAAATTGCAGGAATTTACCTTATTTTGGGGCAAAATTGCAGAAATTTCCCTTATTTGGGGCAAAATTGCAAAAATTTCACTTATTTTCAGGTAAAAAGGCTGAAATTTCCTTTATTTTGGGGCAAAAAGGGAGAAATTCCCCTTATTTTGGGGCAAAATTGCAGAAATTTCCTTTATTATGGGAAAAAATTGCAGAAATTTCTCTTATTTTAGGGCAAAATTGCAGAAATTTCACTTATTTCAGAGAAATAAAGCAAAAATGTTTCTTATTTTGGGGCAAAAAGGCAGAAATTCCCATTATTTTGGGGCAAAAAGGCAGAAATTCACCTTATTTTTGTGCAATATTGCAGAAATTTTCCTTATTTTGGGGCAAAATTACAGAAATTTCACTTATTTCAGGGAAAAAAGGCAGAAATTTTCCTTATTTTGGGGCAAAAATGCAGAAATTCTTAATATTTTGTGGCAAAAATACAGAAATTCCCCTAATTTTGAGGTAAAGAGGCTGCAATTCCCCTTATTTGAGGGCAAAAAGGCATAAATTTCCATTATTTTGGGGCAAAAAGATAGAAATTCCCCTTATTTTGTGGAAAAAAAGAAGAAATTTCTTTTATTTTGGGGCAAAATTGCAGAAATATCACTTATTTCAGGGCATAATTCAAAAAATTCTTTTATTTTGGGGCAAAAAGTCAGAAATTCCATTTATTTTTGGGTAAAAAGGAAGAAATTTCACTTATTTTTAGGTAAAAAGGCAGAAATTTCTCTTATTCTGGGGCAAAAATGAAGAAATTTCCCTTTTTTGTGGCAAAAGGTATACATTCCCTTTACTTTCGGGATAAAAAGCAGAAATTCCCCGTATTTTGAAACAAAATTGCAGAAATTCTAATAATTTTTGGGCAAAAAGGCAGAAATTCTCCTTATTTTGGGGCAAAAAGACAGAAAATATCCTTTTTACGAGAACAAACAGTCAGAAATTCCCCTTATTTTGGGGCAAAATTGCAGAAATTTCCTTTACATTGGGGCAAAATTGCAGAAATTTCCTTTATTTTTGGGCAAAATTGCAGAAATTTCACTTATTTCAGGGTAATAAGTCAGAAATTCCCCTTAATTGGGGCAAAAAAGACAGAAATTCCCTTTGTTTTGGGGGAAAAAGACAGAAATTCCACTTATTTAGAGGCAAAAAGGAAGAAATTCCCCTTATTTTGGAGCAAAATTGAAGAAATTTCCTTTTTTTATGGCAAAAAGTTATGCATTCCCCTTATTTTCGGTCAAAAAAGCAGAAATTCCCCGTATTTTGGAGCAAAATTGCAGAAATTCCTTTAATTGTGGGGCAAAAAGTCAGAAATTCCCTATATGTTGGGGCAAAAAGACAGAAATTTTCCTTATTTTGGGGCAAAACTAAGAAATTCCACTTATTTTGGTGCAAAATTCCAGAAATTTTCTTTATTTTGGAGCAAAATTGCAGAAATTTTACTTATTTTGGAACAAAATTGCAGAAATTTCTTTTATTATGGGAAAAAATTGCAGAAATTTCCCTTATTTTAGGGCAAAATTGCAGAATTTTCACTTATTTCAGAGAAATAAAGCAAAAATGTTTCTTATTTTGGGGCAAAAAGGCAGAAATTCCCATTATTTTGGGGCAAAAAGGCAGAAATTCTCCTTATTTTGGGGTATAATTGCAGAAATTTCACATATTTCAGGGCAAAAAGGCAGAAATATCCCTTATTTTGGGGCAAAATTGCAGAAATTTCACTTATTTCAGGGTAATAAGTCAGAAATTCCCCTTATTTTGGGGCAAAAATAACAAAAATTCCCTTTGTTATAGGGGAAAATTGCAGAAATTCCACTAATTTAGAGGCAAAAAGGAAAAAATTCCCCTTATTTTGGAGCAAAAATGAAGAAATTTCCCTTTTTTATGGCAAAAAGTTATGCATTCCCCTTATTTTCGGTCAAAAAGGCAGAAATTCCCCGTATTTTGGAGCAAAATTGCAGAAATTCCTTTAATTATGGGGCAAAAAGGCAGAAATTCCCTATATGTTGGGGCAAAAAGACAGAAATTCTCCTTATTTTGGGGCAAAACTCAGAAATTCCACTTATTTTGGGGCAAAATTCCAGAAATTTCCTTTATTTTGGAGCAAAATTGCAGAAATTTCACTTATTTTGGGGCAAAATTGCAGAAATTTCACTTATTTCAGGGAAAAAAGCAGAAATTTTTCTTATTTTGGGGCAAAAATGCAGAAATTCTTAATATTTTGTGGCAAAAATGCAGGAATTCCCTTTATTTTGAGGTAAAAAGGCTGAAATTTCTTTTATTTGGGTGCAAAAAGGCAGAAATTTCCCTTATTTTGGGGCAAAAAGACAGAACTTCCCCTTATTTTGTAGCAAAAAGGCAGAAATTTCTTTTATTTTGGGGCAAAATTGCAGAAATTTCACTTATTTTAGGGCATAATTCAAAAATTCCTTTTATTTTGGGGCAAAAAGAGAAATTCCGTTAATTTTTGGGTAAAAAGGCAGAAATTTCACTTATTTGAGGTAAAAAGGCAGAAATCCCTCTTATTTTGCGGCAAAAATGAAGAAATTACCATTTTTTTGTGGCAAAAGGTATACATTCCCCTTACTTGCGTGATAAAAAGCAGAAATTCCCCGTATTTTGAAGCAAAATTGCAGAAATTCTCCTTATTTTGGGGCAAAAAAACAGAAAACCTTCTTTTTTCGGGAGCAAACAGAAATTCCCCTTATTTTGGGGCAAAATTGCAGAAATTTCCTTTACATTGAGGCAAAATTGCAGAAATTTCCCTTATTTTGGTGAAAAATTGCAGAAATTTCACTTATTTCAGGGTAATAAGTCAGAAATTCCTTTTATTTTGGGACAAAAAAGATAGAAATTCCCTTTGTTTTGGGGGAAAAAGACAGTAATTCCACTTATTTAGAGGCAAAAAGGCAGAAATTCCCTTTATTTTGGAGCAAAAATGATGAAATTTCACTTTTTATGGCAAAAATGTATGCATTCCCATTATTTTCAGGCAAAAAGGCAGAAATTCCCCGTATTTTGGAGCAAAATTGCAGAAATTCCCCTAATTTTGGGGCAAAAGGCAGAAATTCCCTTTATTTTGGGGCACAAAGGCAGAAATTCACCTTATTTTGGGGTAAAATTGAAGAATTTTCACATATTTTAGGGCAAATAGGCAGAAATTTTCCTTATTTCGGGGCAAAATTGCAGAAATTTCACTTATTTTAGAATAATAAGTCAGACAATCCCCTTATTTTGGGCTAAAAAAGACAGAAATTCCCTTTGTTTTGGGGGAAAAAGACAGAAATTCCACTTATTTAGAGGCAGAAAGGCAGAAATTCCCCTTATTTTGGAGCAAAAATGAAAAAATTTCCTTTTTTTATGGCAAAAAGTTATGCATTCCCCTTATTTTCGGGCAAAAAGACAAAAATTCCCCGTATTTTGGAGCAAAATTGCAGAAAATCCCCTAATTGTGGGGCAAAAAGGCAGAAATTCCCTATATGTTTGGGCAAAAAGAGAGAAATTCTCCTTATTCGGGGGCAAAACTCAGAAATTCCACTTATTTTGGGGCAAAATTCCAGAAATTTCCCTTATTTTGGGGCAAAATTTCAGAAATTTCCCTTATTTTAGGGCAAAATTTTAGAAATTTCACTTATTTCAGAGCCAAAAAGCAAAATTTTTTTTTATTTTGGGGCAAAAAGGCAGAAATTCCCATTATTTTGGGGCAAAAGGCAGAAATTCACCTTATTTTAGGGTAAAATTGCAGAAATTTCACATATTTCAGGGCAAAAAGGCAGAAATTTCCCTTATTTTTGGGAAAAATTGCAGAAATTTTCTTTATTTTGAGGCAAAATTGCAGAAATTTCACTTATTTCAGGGAAAAAAGCAGAAATTTTCCTTATTTTGGGGCAAAAATGCAGAAATTCTTAATATTTTGTGGTAAAAATTCAGAAATTCCCCTTATTGTGAGGTAAAAAGGCTGAAATTCCCCTAATTTGAAGGCAAAAAGGCATAAATTTCCCTTAATTTGGGGCAAAAAGACAGAAATTCCCCTTATTTTGTGGCAAAAAGGCAGAAATTTCTTTTATTTTGGGGCAAAATTGCAGAAATATCACTTATTTCAGGGCATAATTCAAAAAATTCTTTTATTTTGGGGCAAAAAGACAGAAATTCCATTTATTTTTGGGTAAAAAGGAAGAAATTTCACTTATTTTTAGGTAAAAAGGCTGAAATTCCTCGTATTCTGAGGCAAAAATGAAGAAATTTCCCTTTTTTGTGGCAAAAGGTATACATTCCCTTTACTTTCGGGATAAAAAGCAGAAATTCCCCGTATTTTGAAACAAAATTGCAGAAATTCTCATAATTTTTGGGCAAAAAGGCAGAAATTCTCCTTATTTTGTGGCAAAAAGACAGAAAATCTCCTTTTTACGAGAGCAAACAGTCAGAAATTCTTTTTATTTTGGGGAAAAATTGCAGAAATTTCCTTTATTTTGGGGCAAAATTGCAGAAATTTCACTTATTTCAGGGTAATAAGTCAGAAATTCCCCTTAGTTGGGGCAAAAAAGACAGAAATTCCCTTTGTTTTCGGGGAAAAAGACAGTAATTCCACTTATTTAGAGGCAAAAAACCAGAAATTCCCCTTATTTTGTAGCAAAAATAAATAAATTTCCCTTTTAATGGCAAAAAGGTATGAATTCCCATTATTTTCGGGCAAAAAGCCAGAAATTCCCCGTATTTTGGAGCAAAATTGCAGAAATTCCCCTAATTTTGGGGCAAAAGGCAGAAATTCCCTTTATTTTGGGGCAAAAATCAAAAATTCCCCTTATTTTGTAACTAAATTCAAGAAATTTCCTTTATTTTGAGGCAAAATTGCAGGAATTTAACTTTTTTGGGGCAAAATTGCAGAAATTTCCCTTATTTGGGGCAAAATTGCAGAAATTTCACTTATTTTCAGGTTAAAAGCCTGAAATTTCCTTTATTTTGAGGCAAAAAGGGAGAAATTCCCTTTATTTTGGGGCAAAATTGAAGACATTTCCCTTATTATAGAAAAAAATTGCAGAAATTTTCCTTATTTTGGGGCAAAACTCAGAAATTCCAATTATTTTGGTGCAAAATTCCAGAAATTTCCTTTATTTTGGAGCAAAATTGCAGAAATTTCACTTATTTTGGGGCAAAATTGCAGAAATTTCCTTTATTATGGGAAAAAATTGCAGAAATTTCCCTTATTTTAGGGCAAAATTGCATAAATTTCACTTATTTCAGAGAAATAAAGCAAAAATGTTTCTTATTTTGGGGCAAAAAGGCAGAAATTCCCATTATTTTGGGGCAAAAAGGCAGAAATTCACCTTATTTTGGGGTAAAATTGCAGAAATTTCACATATTTCAGGGCAAAAAGGCAGAAATTTCCCTTATTTTGGGGCAAAATTACAGAAATTTCACTTATTTCAGGGTAATAAGTCAGAAATTCCCCTTATTTTGGGGCAAAAATAACAGAAATTCCCTTTGTTTTAGGGAAAAATTGCAGAAATTCCACTTATTTAGAGGCAAAAAGGAAAAAATTCCCCTTATTTTGGAGAAAAATGAAGAAATTTCCCTTTTTTATGGCAAAAAGTTATGCATTCCCCTTATTTTCGGTCAAAAAGGCAGAAATTCCCCGTATTTTGGTGCAAAATTGCAGAAATTCCTTTAATTGTGGGGCAAAAAGGCAGAAATTCCCTATATGTTGGGGCAAAAAGATAGAAATTCTCCTTATTTTGGGGCAAAACTCAGAAATTCCACTTATTTTGGGGCATAATTCCAGAAATTTCCTTTATTTTTGAGCAAAATTGCAGAAATTTCACTTATTTTGGGGCAAAATTGCAGAAATTTCACTTATTTCAGAGAAAAAAGGTGAATTTTTTCTTATTTTGGGGCAAAAATGCAGAAATTCTTAATATTTTGTTGCAAAAATGCAGGAATCCCCTTTATTTTGAGGTAAAAAGGCTGAAATTTCTTTTATTTGGGGGCAAAAGGGCAGAAATTTCCCTTATTTTGGGGAAAAAGACAGAAATTCCCCTTATTTTGTAGCAAAAAGGCAGAAATTTCGTTTAATTTTGGGGCAAAATTGCAGAAATTTCACTTATTTTAGGGAATAATTCAAAAATTCCTTTTATTTTGGGGCAAAAAGAGAAATTCTGTTAATTTTTGGGTAAAAAGGCAGAAATATCACTTATTTGAGGTAAAAAGGCAGAAATCCCTCTTATTTTGCGGCAAAATTAAGAAATTACCCTTTTTTTGTGGCAAAAGGTATGCATTCCCCTTACTTTCGGGATAAAAAGAAGAAATTCCCCATATTTTGAAGCAAAATTGCAGAAATTCTCCTTATTTTGGGGCAAAAAAACAGAAAATCTTCTTTTTTCGGGAGCAAACAGAAATTCCCCTTATTTTGGGGCAAAATTGCAGAAATTTCCTTTACATTGGGGCAAAATTGCAGAAATTTCCCTTATTTTGGTGAAAAATTGTAGAAATTTCACTTATTTCAGGGTAATAAGTCAGAAATTCCTTTTATTTTGGGGAAAAAAAGACAGAAATTCCCTTTGTTTTGGTGGAAAAAGACAGAAATTCCACTTATTTAGAGGCAAAAAGGCAGAAATTTCCCTTATTTTGGAGCAAAAATAAAAAAATTTCCTTTTTTTATTGCAAAAAGTTATGCATTCCCCTTATTTTCGGGCAAAAAGACAGAAATTCCCCGTATTTTGGAGCAAAATTGCAGAAAATCTCCTAATTGTGGGGCAAAAAGGCAGAAATTCCCTATATGTTTGGGCAAAAAAAGAGAAATTCTCCTTATTCTGGGGCAAAACTCAGAAATTCCACTTATTTTGGGGCAAAATTCCAGAAATTTCCCTTATTTTGGGGCAAAATTTCAGAAATTTCCCTTATTTTAGGGCAAAATTGCATAAATTTCACTTATTTCAGAGCAAAAAAGCAAAAATTTTTCTTATTTTGGGGCAAAAAGGCAGAAATTCCCATTACTTTGGGGCAAAAGGCAGAAATTCACCTTATTTTAGGGTAAAATTGCAGAAATTTCACATATTTCAGGGCAAAAAGGCAGAAATTTCCCTTATTTTTGGGCAAAATTGCAGAAATTTTCCTTATTTTGGGGCAAAATTGCAGAAATTTCACTTATTTCAGGGAAAAAAGGCAGAAATTCTCCTTATTTTGGTGCAAAAATGCAGAAATTCTTAATATTTTGTGACAAAAATGCAGAAATTCCCCTTATTTGAGGTAAAAAGACTGAAATTCCCCTTATTTGAAGGCAAAAAGGCATAAATTTCCCTTATTTTGGGGCAAAAAGACAGAAATTCCCCTTATTTTGTGGCACAAAGGCAGAAATTTCTTTTATTTTTGGGGCAAAATTGCAGAAATATTACTTATTTCAGGGCATAATTCAAAAAATTCTTTTATTTTGGGGCAAAAAGACAGAAATTCCATTTATTTTTGGGTAAAAAGTAAGAAATTTCACTTATTTTTAGGTAAAAAGGCAGAAATTCCTCTTATTCTGGGGCAAAAATGAAGAAATTTCCCTTTTTTGTGGAAAAAGGTATACATTCCCTTTACTTTCGGGATAAAAAGCAGAAATTCCCCGTATTTTGAAACAAAATTGCAGAAATTCTCATAAATTTCGGGCAAAAGGGCAGAAATTCTTCTTATTTTGGGGCAAAAAGACAGAAAATCTCCTTTTTACGAGAGCAAACAGTCAGAAATTCCCCTTATTTTGGGGCAAAATTGCAGAAATTTCTTTTACATTCGGGCAAAATTGCCGAAATTTCCTTTATTTTGGGTCAAAATTGGAGAAATTTCACTTATTTCAGGGTAATAAGTCAGAAATTCTCCTTAATTTGGGCAAAAAAGACAGAAATTCCCTTTATTTTGGGAGAAAAAGACAGAAATTCCACTTATTTAGAGGCAAAAAAGCAGAAATTCCCCTTATTTTGTAGCAAAAATGAAGAAATTTGCCTTTTAATGGCAAAAAGTTATGCATTCCCATTATTTTCGGGCAAAAAGCCAGTAATTCCCTGTATTTTGGAGCAAAATTGCAGAAATTCCCCTAATTTTGGGGCAAAAGGCAGAAATTCCCTTTATTTTGAGGCAAAAATTAAAAATTCCCTTTAATTTGGGGCAAAATTCAAGAAATTTCCTTTATTTTGGGGCAAAATTGCAGGAATTTACCTTATTTTGGGGCAAAATTGCAGAAATTTCCCTTATTTGGGGCAAAATTGCAAAAATTTCACTTATTTTCAGGTAAAAAGGCTGAAATTTCCTTTATTTTGGGGCAAAAAGGGAGAAATTCCCCTTATTTTGGGGCAAAATTGCAGAAATTTCCTTTATTATGGGAAAAAATTGCAGAAATTTCCCTTATTTTAGGGCAAAATTGCAGAAATTTCACTTATTTCAGAGAAATAAAGCAAAAATGTTTCTTATTATGGGGCAAAAATGCAGAAATTCCCATTATTTTGTGGCAAAAACGCAGAAATTCACCTTATTTTGAGGTAAAATTGCAGAAATTTCACATATTTCAGGGCAAAAAGGCAGAACTTTCCCTTATTTTGGGGCAAAATTGCAGAAATTTCACTTATTTCAGGGTAATAAGTCAGAAATTCCCCTTATTTTGGGGCAAAAATGACAGAAATTCCCTTTGTTTTGGGGGAAAATTGCAGAAATTCCACTTATTTAGAGGCAAAAAGGCAGAAATTCCCCTTATTTTGGAGCACAAATGAAGAAATTTCCCTTTTTAATGGCAAAAAGTTATGCATTCCCCTTATTTTCGGGCAAAAAGGCAGAAATTTCCCGTATTTTGGAGCAAAATTGCAGAAAATCCCCTAATTGTGGGGCAAAAAGGCAGAAATTCCCTATATGTTGGGGCAAAAAGGGAGAAATTCTCCTTATTCTGGGGCAAAACTCAGAAATTCCACTTATTTTGGGGCAAAATTTCAGAAATTTCTCTTATTTTGGGGCAAAATTTCAGAAATTTCCCTTATTTTAGGTCAAAATTGCATAAATTTCACTTATTTCAGAGCAAAAAAGCAAAAATTTTTCTTATTTTGGGGCAAAAAGGCAGAAATTCCCATTATTTTGGGGCAAAAGGCAGAAATTCACCTTATTTTAAGGCAAAATTGCAGAAATTTCCCTTATTTTGGGGCAAAATTGCAGAAATTTCACTTATTTCAGGGAAAAAAGGCAGAAATTTTCCTTATTTTGGAGCAAAAATGCAGAAATTCTTAATATTTTGTGGCAAAAATGCAGAAATTCCCCTTATTTTGAGGTAAAAAGGCTGAAATTCCCCTTATTTGAAGGCAAAAAGTCATAAATTTCCCTTATTTTGGGGAAAAAAGACAGAAATTCCCCTTTTTTTGTGGAAAAAAGGCAGAAATTTCTTTTATTTTGGGGCAAAATTGCAGAAATATCACTTATTTCAGGGCATAATTCAAAAAATTCTTTTATTTTGGGGCAAAAAGACCGAAATTCCATTTATTTTTGGGTAAAAAGGAAGAAATTTCACTTATTTTTAGGTAAAAAGGCAGAAATTCCTCTTATTCTGGGGCAAAAATGAAGAAATTTCCCTTTTTTGTGGAAAAAGGTATACATTCCCTTTACTTTCGGAATAAGAAGCAAAAATTCCCCGTATTTTGAAACAAAATTGCAGAAATTCTCATACTTTTCGGACAAAAAGCAAGAAATTTTCCGTATTTTGAAGCAAAATTGCAGAAATTCCCCTAATTTTGGGGCAAAAGTCAGAAATTCCCTTTATTTTGGGGCAAAAATCAAAAATTCCCCTTATTTTGTGGCAAAATTCAAGAAATTTCCTTTATTTTGGGGCAAAATTGCAGGAATTTACCTTATTTTGCGGCAAAATTGCAGAAATTTACTTTATTTGGGGCAAAATTGCAAAAATTTCACTTATTTTCAGGTAAAAAGGCTGAAATTTCCTTTATTTTGGGGCAAAAAGGGAAAAATTCCCCTTATTTTTGGGGCAAAATTGCAGAAATTTTCTTTTATTATGGGAAAAAATTGCAGAAATTTCCCTTATTTTAGTGCAAAATTGCAGAAATTTCACTTATTTCAGAGAAATAAAGCAAAAATATTTCTTATTTTGGGGCAAAAAGGCAGAAATTTCCCTTATTTTGGGGCAAAAAGACAGAACTTCCCCTTATTTTGTAGCAAAAAGGCAGAAATTTCTTTTATTTTGGGGCAAAATTGCAGAAATTTCACTTATTTTAGGGCATAATTCAAAAATTCCTTTTATTTTGGGGCAAAAAGAGAAATTCCGTTAATTTTTGGGTAAAAAGGCAGAAATTTCACTTATTTGAGGTAAAAAGGCAGAAATCCCTCTTATTTTGCGGCAAAAATGAAGAAATTACCATTTTTTTGTGGCAAAAGGTATACATTCCCCTTACTTGCGGGATAAAAAGCAGAAATTCCCCGTATTTTGAAGCAAAATTGCAGAAATTCTCCTTATTTTGGGGCAAAAAAACAGAAAACCTTCTTTTTTCGGGAGCAAACAGAAATTCCCCTTATTTTGGGGCAAAATTGCAGAAATTTCCTTTACATTGAGGCAAAATTGCAGAAATTTCCCTTATTTTGGTGAAAAATTGCAGAAATTTCACTTATTTCAGGGTAATAAGTCAGAAATTCCTTTTATTTTGGGACAAAAAAGATAGAAATTCCCTTTGTTTTGGGGGAAAAAGACAGTAATTCCACTTATTTAGAGGCAAAAAGGCAGAAATTCCCTTTATTTTGGAGCAAAAATGATGAAAATTCACTTTTTATGGCAAAAATGTATGCATTCCCATTATTTTCAGGCAAAAAGGCAGAAATTCCCCGTATTTTGGAGCAAAATTGCAGAAATTCCCCTAATTTTGGGGCAAAAGGCAGAAATTCCCTTTATTTTGGGGCACAAAGGCAGAAATTCACCTTATTTTGGGGTAAAATTGAAGAATTTTCACATATTTTAGGGCAAAAAGGCAGAAATTTTCCTTATTTCGGGGCAAAATTGCAGAAATTTCACTTATTTTAGAATAATAAGTCAGACAATCCCCTTATTTTGGGCTAAAAAAGACAGAAATTCCCTTTGTTTTGGGGGAAAAAGACAGAAATTCCACTTATTTAGAGGCAGAAAGGCAGAAATTCCCCTTATTTTGGAGCAAAAATGAAAAAATTTCCTTTTTTTATGGCAAAAAGTTATGCATTCCCCTTATTTTCGGGCAAAAAGACAAAAATTCCCCGTATTTTGGAGCAAAATTGCAGAAAATCCCCTAATTGTGGGGCAAAAAGGCAGAAATTCCCTATATGTTTGGGCAAAAAGAGAGAAATTCTCCTTATTCGGGGGCAAAACTCAGAAATTCCACTTATTTTGGGGCAAAATTCCAGAAATTTCCCTTATTTTGGGGCAAAATTTCAGAAATTTCCCTTATTTTAGGGCAAAATTTTAGAAATTTCACTTATTTCAGAGCCAAAAAGCAAAATTTTTTTTTATTTTGGGGCAAAAAGGCAGAAATTCCCATTATTTTGGGGCAAAAGGCAGAAATTCACCTTATTTTAGGGTAAAATTGCAGAAATTTCACATATTTCAGGGCAAAAAGGCAGAAATTTCCCTTATTTTTGGGAAAAATTGCAGAAATTTTCTTTATTTTGAGGCAAAATTGCAGAAATTTCACTTATTTCAGGGAAAAAAGCAGAAATTTTCCTTATTTTGGGGCAAAAATGCAGAAATTCTTAATATTTTGTGGTAAAAATTCAGAAATTCCCCTTATTTTGAGGTAAAAAGGCTGAAATTCCCCTTATTTGAAGGCAAAAAGGCATAAATTTCCCTTAATTTGGGGCAAAAAGACAGAAATTCCCCTTATTTTGTGGCAAAAAGGCAGAAATTTCTTTTATTTTGGGGCAAAATTGCAGAAATATCACTTATTTCAGGGCATAATTCAAAAAATTCTTTTATTTTGGGGCAAAAAGACCGAAATTCCATTTATTTTTGGGTAAAAAGGAAGAAATTTCACTTATTTTTAGGTAAAAAGGCAGAAATTCCTCTTATTCTGGGGCAAAAATGAAGAAATTTCCCTTTTTTGTGGAAAAAGGTATACATTCCCTTTACTTTCGGAATAAGAAGCAAAAATTCCCCGTATTTTGAAACAAAATTGCAGAAATTCTCATACTTTTCGGACAAAAAGCAAGAAATTTTCCGTATTTTGAAGCAAAATTGCAGAAATTCCCCTAATTTTGGGGCAAAAGTCAGAAATTCCCTTTATTTTGGGGCAAAAATCAAAAATTCCCCTTATTTTGTGGCAAAATTCAAGAAATTTCCTTTATTTTGGGGCAAAATTGCAGGAATTTACCTTATTTTGCGGCAAAATTGCAGAAATTTACTTTATTTGGGGCAAAATTGCAAAAATTTCACTTATTTTCAGGTAAAAAGGCTGAAATTTCCTTTATTTTGGGGCAAAAAGGGAAAAATTCCCCTTATTTTTGGGGCAAAATTGCAGAAATTTTCTTTTATTATGGGAAAAAATTGCAGAAATTTCCCTTATTTTAGTGCAAAATTGCAGAAATTTCACTTATTTCAGAGAAATAAAGCAAAAATATTTCTTATTTTGGGGCAAAAAGGCAGAAATTCCCATTATTTTGGGGCAAAAAGGTAGAAATTCACCTTATTTTGGGGTAAAATTGCAGAAATTTCACATATTTCAGGGCAAAAAGGCAGAAATTTCCCTTCTTTAGGGGCAAAAAGACAGAAAATCTCCTTTTTTCGGCAGAAAACAGTTAGAAATTCCCCTTATTTTAGGGCAAAGTTGAAGTAATTTCCTTTACATTGGTGCAAAATTGAAGAAATTTCCTTTATTTTGGGGCAAAATTGAAGAAATTTCACTTATTTCAGGGTAATAAGTCAGAAATTCCCCTTATTTTGGGGCAAAAATAACAGAAATTCTCTTTTTTGGGGGGAAAATTGCAGAAATTCCACTTATTTAGAGGCAAAAAGGCAGAAATTCCCCTTATTTTGGAGCAAAAATGAATAAATTTACCTTTTTTATGGCCAAAAGTTATGCATTCCCCTTATTTTCGGGCAAAAAGGCAGAAATTCCCCGTATTTTGGAGCAAAAATGCAGAAATTCCTTTAATTGTGGGGCGAAAGGGCAGAAATTCCCTATATAGTGGGGCAAAAAGACAGAAATTCTCCTTATTTTGGGGCAAAACTCAGAAATTCCACTTATTTTGGGGCAAAATTCCAGAAATTTCCTTTATTTTGGAGCAAAATTGCAGAAATTTCACTTATTGTGTGGCAAAATGCAGAAATTTCACTTATTTCAGGGTAAAAGGCAGAAATTTTCCTTATTTTGGGGCAAAAAAGCAGAAATTCTTAATATTTTGTGGCAAAAATGCAGAAATTCCCCTCATTTTGAGGTAAAAAGGCTGAAATTCCCCTTATTTGAAGGCAAAAAGGCATAAATTTCCCTTATTTTGGGGCAAAAAGACAGAAATTCCCCTTTTTTTGTGGAAAAAAGGCAGAAATTTCTTTTATTTTGGGGCAAAATTGCAGAAATATCACTTATTTCAGGGCATAATTCAAAAAATTCTTTTATTTTGGGGCAAAAAGACCGAAATTCCATTTATTTTTGGGTAAAAAGGAAGAAATTTAACTTATTTTTAGGTAAAAAGTCAGAAATTCCTCTTTTTCTGGGGCAAAAATGAAGAAATTTCCCTTTTTTGTGGAAAAAGGTATACATTCCCTTTACTTTCGGAATAAGAAGCAAAAATTCCCCGTATTTTGAAACAAAATTGCAGAAATTCTCATACTTTTCGGACAAAAAGCAAGAAATTTTCCGTATTTTGAAGCAAAATTGCAGAAATTCCCCTAATTTTGGGGCAAAAGTCAGAAATTCCCTTTATTTTGGGGCAAAAATCAAAAATTCCCCTTATTTTGTGGCAAAATTCAAGAAATTTCCTTTATTTTGGGGCAAAATTGCAGGAATTTACCTTATTTTGCGGCAAAATTGCAGAAATTTACTTTATTTGGGGCAAAATTGCAAAAATTTCACTTATTTTCAGGTAAAAAGGCTGAAATTTCCTTTATTTTGGGGCAAAAAGGGAAAAATTCCCCTTATTTTTGGGGCAAAATTGCAGAAATTTTCTTTTATTATGGGAAAAAATTGCAGAAATTTCCCTTATTTTAGTGCAAAATTGCAGAAATTTCACTTATTTCAGAGAAATAAAGCAAAAATATTTCTTATTTTGGGGCAAAAAGGCAGAAATTCCCATTATTTTGGGGCAAAAAGGTAGAAATTCACCTTATTTTGGGGTAAAATTGCAGAAATTTCACATATTTCAGGGCAAAAAGGCAGAAATTTCCCTTCTTTTGGGGCAAAAAGACAGAAAATCTCCTTTTTTCGGCAGAAAACAGTTAGAAATTCCCCTTATTTTAGGGCAAAGTTGAAGTAGTTTCCTTTACATTGGTGCAAAATTGAAGAAATTTCCTTTATTTTGGGGCAAAATTGAAGAAATTTCACTTATTTCAGGGTAATAAGTCAGAAATTCCCCTTATTTTGGGGCAAAAATAACAGAAATTCTCTTTTTTGGGGGGAAAATTGCAGAAATTCCAATTATTTAGAGGCAAAAAGGCAGAAATTCCCCTTATTTTGGAGCAAAAATGAATAAATTTACCTTTTTTATGGCCAAAAGTTATGCATTCCCCTTATTTTCGGGCAAAAAGGCAGAAATTCCCTGTATTTTGGAGCAAAAATGCAGAAATTCCTTTAATTGTGGGGCGAAAGGGCAGAAATTCCCTATATAGTGGGGCAAAAAGACAGAAATTCTCCTTATTTTGGGGCAAAACTCAGAAATTCCACTTATTTTGGGGCAAAATTCCAGAAATTTCCTTTATTTTGGAGCAAAATTGCAGAAATTTCACTTATTGTGTGGCAAAATGCAGAAATTTCACTTATTTCAGGGTAAAAGGCAGAAATTTTCCTTATTTTGGGGCAAAAAAGCAGAAATTCTTAATATTTTGTGGCAAAAATGCAGAAATTCCCCTCATTTTGAGGTAAAAAGGCTGAAATTCCCCTTATTTGAAGGCAAAAAGGCATAAATTTCCCTTATTTTGGGGAAAAAAGACAGAAATTCCCCTTTTTTTGTGGAAAAAAGGCAGAAATTTCTTTTATTTTGGGGCAAAATTGCAGAAATATCACTTATTTCAGGGCATAATTCAAAAAATTCTTTTATTTTGGGGCAAAAAGACCGAAATTCCATTTATTTTTGGGTAAAAAGGAAGAAATTTCACTTATTTTTATGTAAAAAGGCAGAAATTCCTCTTATTCTGGGGCAAAAATGAAGAAATTTCCCTTTTTTGTGGAAAAAGGTATACATTCCCTTTACTTTCGGAATAAGAAGCAAAAATTCCCCGTATTTTGAAACAAAATTGCAGAAATTCTCATACTTTTCGGACAAAAAGCAAGAAATTTTCCGTATTTTGAAGCAAAATTGCAGAAATTCCCCTAATTTTGGGGCAAAAGTCAGAAATTCCCTTTATTTTGGGGCAAAAATCAAAAATTCCCCTTATTTTGGGGCAAAATTCAAGAAATTTCCTTTATTTTGGGGCAAAATTGCAGGAATTTACCTTATTTTGCGGCAAAATTGCAGAAATTTACTTTATTTGGGGCAAAATTGCAAAAATTTCACTTATTTTCAGGTAAAAAGGCTGAAATTTCCTTTATTTTGGGGCAAAAAGGGAAAAATTCCCCTTATTTTTGGGGCAAAATTGCAGAAATTTTCTTTTATTATGGGAAAAAATTGCAGAAATTTCCCTTATTTTAGGGCAAAATTGCAGAAATTTCACTTATTTCAGAGAAATAAAGCAAAAATATTTCTTATTTTGGGGCAAAAAGGCAGAAATTCCCATTATTTTGGGGCAAAAAGGTAGAAATTCACCTTATTTTGGGGTAAAATTGCAGAAATTTCACATATTTCAGGGCAAAAAGGCAGAAATTTCCCTTCTTTTGGGTCAAAAAGACAGAAAATCTCTTTTTTTCGGCAGAAAACAGTCAGAAATTCCCCTTATTTTAGGGCAAAGTTGAAGTAATTTCCTTTACATTGGTGCAAAATTGAAGAAATTTCCTTTATTTTGGGGCAAAATTGAAGAAATTTCACTTATTTCAGGGTAATAAGTCAGAAATTCCCCTTATTTTGGGGCAAAAATAACAGAAATTCTCTTTTTTTGGGGGAAAATTGCAGAAATTCCACTTATTTAGAGGCAAAAAGGCAGAAATTCCCCTTATTTTGGAGCAAAAATGAATAAATTTACCTTTTTTATGGCCAAAAGTTATGCATTCCCCTTATTTTCGGGCAAAAAGGCAGAAATTCCCCATATTTTGGAGCAAAAATGCAGAAATTCCTTTAATTGTGGGGCGAAAGGGCAGAAATTCCCTATATAGTGGGGCAAAAAGACAGAAATTCTCCTTATTTTGGGGCAAAACTCAGAAATTCCACTTATTTTGGGGCAAAATTCCAGAAATTTCCTTTATTTTGGAGCAAAATTGCAGAAATTTCACTTATTGTGTGGCAAAATGCAGAAATTTCACTTATTTCAGGGTAAAAGGCAGAAATTTTCCTTATTTTGGGGCAAAAAAGCAGAAATTCTTAATATTTTGTGGCAAAAATGCAGAAATTCCCCTTATTTTGAGGTAAAAAGGCTGAAATTCCCCTTATTTGAAGGCAAAAAGGCATAAATTTCCCTTATTTTGGGGCAAAAAGACAGAAATTCCCCTTTTTTGTGGAAAAAAGGCAGAAATTTCTTTTATTTTGGGGCAAAATTGCAGAAATATCACTTATTTCAGGGCATAATTCAAAAAATTCTTTTATTTTGGGGCAAAAAGACCGAAATTCCATTTATTTTTTGGTAAAAAGGAAGAAATTTCACTTATTTTTAGGTAAAAAGGCAGAAATTCCTCTTATTCTGGGGCAAAAATGAAGAAATTTCCCTTTTTTGTGGAAAAAGGTATACATTCCCTTTACTTTCGGAATAAGAAGCAAAAATTCCCCGTATTTTGAAACAAAATTGCAGAAATTCTCATACTTTTCGGACAAAAAGCAAGAAATTTTCCGTATTTTGAAGCAAAATTGCAGAAATTCCCCTAATTTTGGGGCAAAAGTCAGAAATTCCCTTTATTTTGGGGCAAAAATCAAAAATTCCCCTTATTTTGGGGCAAAATTCAAGAAATTTCCTTTATTTTGGGGCAAAATTGCAGGAATTTACCTTATTTTGCGGCAAAATTGCAGAAATTTACTTTATTTGGGGCAAAATTGCAAAAATTTCACTTATTTTCAGGTAAAAAGGCTGAAATTTCCTTTATTTTGGGGCAAAAAGGGAAAAATTCCCCTTATTTTTGGGGCAAAATTGCAGAAATTTTCTTTTATTATGGGAAAAAATTGCAGAAATTTCCCTTATTTTAGGGCAAAATTGCAGAAATTTCACTTATTTCAGAGAAATAAAGCAAAAATATTTCTTATTTTGGGGCAAAAAGGCAGAAATTCCCATTATTTTGGGGCAAAAAGGTAGAAATTCACCTTATTTTGGGGTAAAATTGCAGAAATTTCACATATTTCAGGGCAAAAAGGCAGAAATTTCCCTTCTTTTGGGTCAAAAAGACAGAAAATCTCTTTTTTTCGGCAGAAAACAGTCAGAAATTCCCCTTATTTTAGGGCAAAGTTGAAGTAATTTCCTTTACATTGGTGCAAAATTGAAGAAATTTCCTTTATTTTGGGGCAAAATTGAAGAAATTTCACTTATTTCAGGGTAATAAGTCAGAAATTCCCCTTATTTTGGGGCAAAAATAACAGAAATTCTCTTTTTTTGGGGGAAAATTGCAGAAATTCCACTTATTTAGAGGCAAAAAGGCAGAAATTCCCCTTATTTTGGAGCAAAAATGAATAAATTTACCTTTTTTATGGCCAAAAGTTATGCATTCCCCTTATTTTCGGGCAAAAAGGCAGAAATTCCCCATATTTTGGAGCAAAAATGCAGAAATTCCTTTAATTGTGGGGCGAAAGGGCAGAAATTCCCTATATAGTGGGGCAAAAAGACAGAAATTCTCCTTATTTTGGGGCAAAACTCAGAAATTCCACTTATTTTGGGGCAAAATTCCAGAAATTTCCTTTATTTTGGAGCAAAATTGCAGAAATTTCACTTATTGTGTGGCAAAATGCAGAAATTTCACTTATTTCAGGGTAAAAGGCAGAAATTTTCCTTATTTTGGGGCAAAAAAGCAGAAATTCTTAATATTTTGTGGCAAAAATGCAGAAATTCCCCTTATTTTGAGGTAAAAAGGCTGAAATTCCCCTTATTTGAAGGCAAAAAGGCATAAATTTCCCTTATTTTGGGGCAAAAAGACAGAAATTCCCCTTTTTTGTGGAAAAAAGGCAGAAATTTCTTTTATTTTGGGGCAAAATTGCAGAAATATCACTTATTTCAGGGCATAATTCAAAAAATTCTTTTATTTTGGGGCAAAAAGACCGAAATTCCATTTATTTTTTGGTAAAAAGGAAGAAATTTCACTTATTTTTAGGTAAAAAGGCAGAAATTCCTCTTATTCTGGGGCAAAAATGAAGAAATTTCCCTTTTTTGTGGAAAAAGGTATACATTCCCTTTACTTTCGGAATAAGAAGCAAAAATTCCCCGTATTTTGAAACAAAATTGCAGAAATTCTCATACTTTTCGGACAAAAAGCAAGAAATTTTCCGTATTTTGAAGCAAAATTGCAGAAATTCCCCTAATTTTGGGGCAAAAGTCAGAAATTCCCTTTATTTTGGGGCAAAAATCAAAAATTCCCCTTATTTTGGGGCAAAATTCAAGAAATTTCCTTTTTTGGGGGCAAAATTGCAGGAATTTACCTTATTTTGCGGCAAAATTGCAGAAATTTACTTTATTTGGGGCAAAATTGCAAAAATTTCACTTATTTTCAGGTAAAAAGGCTGAAATTTCCTTTATTTTGGGGCAAAAAGGGAAAAATTCCCCTTATTTTTGGGGCAAAATTGCAGAAATTTTCTTTTATTATGGGAAAAAATTGCAGAAATTTCCCTTATTTTAGTGCAAAATTGCAGAAATTTCACTTATTTCAGAGAAATAAAGCAAAAATATTTCTTATTTTGGGGCAAAAAGGCAGAAATTCCCATTATTTTGGGGCAAAAAGGTAGAAATTCACCTTATTTTGGGGTAAAATTGCAGAAATTTCACATATTTCAGGGCAAAAAGGCAGAAATTTCCCTTCTTTTGGGTCAAAAAGACAGAAAATCTCCTTTTTTCGGCAGAAAACAGTCAGAAATTCCCCTTATTTTAGGGCAAAGTTGAAGTAATTTCCTTTACATTGGTGCAAAATTGAAGAAATTTCCTTTATTTTGGGGCAAAATTGAAGAAATTTCACTTATTTCAGGGTAATAAGTCAGAAATTTCCCTTATTTTGGGGCACAAATAACAGAAATTTTCTTTTTTGGGGGGAAAATTGCAGAAATTCCACTTATTTAGAGGCAAAAGGCAGAAATTCCCCTTATTTTGGAGCAAAAATGAATAAATTTACATTTTTTATGGCCAAAAGTTATGCATTCCCCTTATTTTCGGGCAAAAAGGCAGAAATTCCCCGTATTTTGGAGCAAAAATGCAGAAATTCCTTTAATATTGGGGCGAAAGGGCAGAAATTCCCTATATAGTGGGGCAAAAAGACAGAAATTCTCCTTATTTTGGGGCAAAACTCAGAAATTCCACTTATTTTGGGGCAAAATCCAGAAATTTCCTTCATTTTGGAGCAAAATTGCAGAAATTTCACTTATTTTGTGGCAAAATGCAGAAATTTCACTTATTTCAGGGCAAAAGGCAGAAATTTTCCTTATTTTGGGGCAAAAAAGCAGAAATTCTTAATATTTTGTGGCAAAAATGCAGAAATTCCCCTTATTTTGAGGTAAAAAGGCTGAAATTCCCCTTATTTGAAGGCAAAAAGGCATAAATTTCCCTTATTTTGGGGCAAAAAGACAGAAATTCCTTTTTTTTTGTGGAAAAAAGGCAGAAATTTCTTTTATTTTGGGGCAAAATTGCAGAAATATCACTTATTTCAGGGCATAATTCAAAAAATTCTTTTATTTTGGGGCAAAAAGACCGAAATTCCATTTATTTTTTGGTAAAAAGGAAGAAATTTCACTTATTTTTAGGTAAAAAGGCAGAAATTCCTCTTATTCTGGGGCAAAAATGAAGAAATTTCCCTTTTTTGTGGAAAAAGGTATACATTCCCTTTACTTTCGGAATAAGAAGCAAAAATTCCCCGTATTTTGAAACAAAATTGCAGAAATTCTCATACTTTTCGGACAAAAAGCAAGAAATTTTCCGTATTTTGAAGCAAAATTGCAGAAATTCCCCTAATTTTGGGGCAAAAGTCAGAAATTCCCTTTATTTTGGGGCAAAAATCAAAAATTCCCCTTATTTTGGGGCAAAATTCAAGAAATTTCCTTTATTTTGGGGCAAAATTGCAGGAATTTACCTTATTTTGCGGCAAAATTGCAGAAATTTACTTTATTTGGGGCAAAATTGCAAAAATTTCACTTATTTTCAGGTAAAAAGGCTGAAATTTCCTTTATTTTGGGGCAAAAAGGGAAAAATTCCCCTTATTTTTGGGGCAAAATTGCAGAAATTTTCTTTTATTATGGGAAAAAATTGCAGAAATTTCCCTTATTTTAGGGCAAAATTGCAGAAATTTCACTTATTTCAGAGAAATAAAGCAAAAATATTTCTTATTTTGGGGCAAAAAGGCAGAAATTCCCATTATTTTGGGGCAAAAAGGTAGAAATTCACCTTATTTTGGGGTAAAATTGCAGAAATTTCACATATTTCAGGGCAAAAAGGCAGAAATTTCTCTTCTTTTGGGGCAAAAAGACAGAAAATCTCCTTTTTTCGGCAGAAAACAGTCAGAAATTCCCCTTATTTTAGGGCAAAGTTGAAGTAATTTCCTTTACATTGGTGCAAAATTGAAGAAATTTCCTTTATTTTGGGGCAAAATTGAAGAAATTTCACTTATTTCAGGGTAATAAGTCAGAAATTCCCCTTATTTTGGGGCAAAAATAACAGAAATTCTCTTTTTTGGGGGGAAAATTGCAGAAATTCCACTTATTTAGAGGCAAAAAGGCAGAAATTCCCCTTATTTTGGAGCAAAAATGAATAAATTTACCTTTTTTATGGCCAAAAGTTATGCATTCCCCTTATTTTCGGGCAAAAAGGCAGAAATTCCCCGTATTTTGGAGCAAAAATGCAGAAATTCCTTTAATTTTGGGGCGAAAGGGCAGAAATTCCCTATATAGTGGGGCAAAAAGACAGAAATTCTCCTTATTTTGGGGCAAAACTCAGAAATTCCACTTATTTTGGGGCAAAATTCCAGAAATTTCCTTTATTTTGGAGCAAAATTGCAGAAATTTCACTTATTGTGTGGCAAAATGCAGAAATTTCACTTATTTCAGGGTAAAAGGCAGAAAATTTCCTTATTTTGGGGCAAAAATGCAGAAATTCTTAATATTTTGTGGCAAAAATGCAGGAATTCCCTTTATTTTGAGGTAAAAACCCTGAAATTTCTTTTATTTGGGGGCAAAAAGGCAGAAATTTCCCTTATTGTGAGGCAAAAAGACAGAAATTCCTCTTATTTTGTGGCAAAAAGGCAGAAATTTCTTTTATTTTGGGGCAAAATTTTAGAAATTTCACATATTTCAGGGCATAATTCAAAAATTCCTTTTATTTTGAGGCAAAAAGACAGAAATTCCGTTTATTTTTGGGTCAAAAGGCCGAAATTTTTCTTATTTTGAGGGAAAAAGGCAGAAATTCCTCTTATTTTGGGGCAAAAATGAAGAAATTTCCCTTTTTTGTGGCAAAAGGTATACATTCCACTTACTTTTGGGATAAAAAGCAGAAATTCCCCGTATTTTGAAGCAAAATTGCAGAGATTCTCATAATTTTCGGGCAATAAGGCAGAAATTCTCCTTATTTTAGGGCAAAAAGACAGAAAATCTTCTTTTTTCGGGAGGAAACAGTCAGAAATTCCCCTTATTTTGGGGCAAAATTGCAGAAATTTCCTTTACATTGGGGCAAAATTGCAGAAATTTCCCTTATTTTGGGGCAAAATCGCAGAAATTTCACTTATTTCAGGGTAATAAGTCAGAAATTCCCCTTATTTTGGGGCAAAAATACAGAAATTCCCTTTGTTTTGGGGGAAAAATACAGGAATTCCACTTATTTAGAGGCAAAAATGCAGAAATTCCCCTTATTTTGTAGCAAAAATGAAGAAATTTCCCTTTTTATGGCAAGAAGGTATGCATTCCCATTATTTTCAGGCAAAAAGGCAGAAATTCCCCGTATTTTAGAGCAAAAGGCAGAAATTCCCTTTATTTTGGGGCAAAAATCAGAAATTCCCCTTATTTTGGGGACAAATTCTAGAAATTTCTTCTTTTTGGAAGGCAAAATTGCAGGAATTTACATTATATTGGGGCAAAATTGCAGAAATTTCCCTTATTTGGGGCAAAATTGCAGAAATTTCACTTATTTTCAGGTAAAAAGGCTGAAATTTCCTTTATTTTGGGGCAAAAGGATGAAATTCTCTTTATTTTAGGGCAAAATTGCAGACATTTCCCTTATTATGGGGAAAAATTGCAGAAATTTATCTTATTTTAGGGCAAAATTGCAGAAATTTCACTTATTTTAGAGAAAAAAGCAAAAATTTTTCTTAATTTGGGGCAAAAAGGCAGAAATTCGCATTATTTTGGGGCAAAAATGCAGAAATTCACCTTATTTTGGGGTAAAATTGAAGAAATTTCACATATTTCAGGGCATAAAGGCAGAGAATTCCCTTATTTAGGGGCAAAATTGCAGAAATTTTACTTATTTCAGGGTAATAAGTCAGAAATTCCCCTTATTTTGGAACAAAAAGACAGGAATTCCCTTTGTTTTGAGGGAAAAAGACAGAAATTCCACTTATTTAGAGGCAAAAAGGCAGAAATTTCCTCTTATTTTGGAGCTCAAATGATGAAATTTCCCTTTTTTATGGCAAAAAGTTATGCATTCCCCTTATTTTCGAGCAAAAAGACAGAAATTCCCCGTATTTTGGAGCAAAATTGCAGAAATTCCCCTAATTGTGGGGCAAAAAGGCAGAAATTTCACTTATTTTAGAGAAAAAAGCAAAAATTTTTCTTAATTTGGGGCAAAAATGCAGAAATTCCCATATTTTGGGGCAAAATTACAGTAATTTCCTTTACATTGGTGCAAAATTGCAGAAATTTCCTTTATTTTGGGGCAAAATTGCAGAAATTTCACTTATTTCAGGGTAATAAGTCAGAAATTCCCCTTATTTTGGGGCAAAAATAACAGAAATTCCCTGTATTTTGGGGGAAAATTGGAGAAATTCCACTTATTTAGAGGCAAAAAGGCAGAAATTCCCCTTATTTTGGAGCAAAAATGAAGAAATTTCCATTTTTAATGCAAAAAGTTATGCATTCCACTTATTTTCGGGAAAAAGGCAGAAATTCCCCGTATTTTGGAGCAAAATTGCAGAAATTCCTTTAATTGTGGGGCAAAAGGGCAGAAATTCCCTATATAGTGGGGCAAAAAGACAGAAATTCTCCTTATTTTGGGGCAAAACTCAGAAATTCCACTTATTTTGGGGCAAAATTCCAGAAATTTCCCTTATTTTGGAGCAAAATTGCAGAAATTTCACTTATTTCGGGGCAAAATTGCAGAAATTTCACTTCTTTCTGGGAAAAAAATGCAGAAATTTTCCTTATTTTGGGGCAAAAATGCAGAAATTTTCTTTACATTGGGGCAAAATTGTAGAAATTTCCCTTATTTTGGGGCAAAATCGCAGAAATTTCACTTATTTCAGGGTAATATGTCAGAAATTCCCCTTATTTTGGGGCAAAAAAGACAGAAATTCCCTTTGTTTTGGGGGAAAAAGACAGAAATTCCACATATTTAGAGGCAAAAAGGCAGAAATTCCCCTTATTTTGAAGCAAAAATGAAGAAATTTCTCTTTTTTATTGCAAAAAGTTATGCATTCCCCTTATTTTCGGGCAAAAAGGCAGAAATTCCCCGTATTTTAGAGCAAAATTACAGAAATCCCTTTAATTGTGAGGCAAAAGGGCAGAAACTCCCTATATAGTGGGGAAAAAGACAGAAATTCTCCTTATTTTGGGGCAAAATGCCAGAAATTTCCCTTATTTTGGAGCAAAATTGCAGAAATTCCACTTATTTTGGGGCAAAATTGCAGAAATTTCACTTATTTCAGAGAAAAAAGGCAGAAATTTTCTTTATTTTGGGGCAAAAATGCAGAAATTCTTAATATTTTGTGGCAAAAATGCAGGAATTCCCTTTATTTTGAGGTAAAAAGGCTGAAATTTCTTTTATTTGGGGGCAAAAAGGCAGAAATTTCCTTTATTTTGGGGCAAAAAAACAGAAATTTCCCTTATTTTGTGGCAAAAAGGCAGAAATTTCTTTTATTTTTGGGCAAAATTGCAGAAATTTCACTTATTTCAGGGCATATTTCAAAAATTCCTTTTATTTTGAGGCAAAAAGACAGAAATTCCATTTATTTTTGGGTCAAAAGGCAGAAATTTTACTTATTTTGAGGGTAAAAGGCAGAAATTCCTCTTATTTTGGGGCAAAAATGAAGAAATTTCCCTTTTTTGTGGCAAAAGGTATACATTCCCCTTACTTTCGGGATAAAAAGCAAAAATTCCCCGTATTTTGAAGCAAAATTGCAGAAATTCTCATAATTTTGGGGCAAAAAGGCAGAAATTCTCCGTATTTTGGGGCAAAAAGACAGAAAATCTCCTTTTTTTGGCAGGAAACAGTCAGAAATTCATTTACATTGAGGCAAAATTGCAGAAATTTCTTTTACATTGGTGCAAAATTGCTGAAATTTTCTCTATTTTGGGGCAAAATTGCAGAAATTTCACTTATTTCAGGGTAATAAGTAAGAAATTCCCCTTATTTTGGGGCAAAAAAGAAAGAAATTCCCTTTGTTTTGGGGGAAAAGGACAGAAATTCCACTTATTTAGAGGCAAAAATGCAGAAATTCAACTTATTTTGGTGCAAAAATGAAGAAATTTACCTTTTTATGGCAAAAAGGTATGCATTCCCATTATTTTAAGGGAAAATAGCAGAAATTCCCCGTATTTTGATGCAAAATTGCAGAAATTCCCCTAATTTTGGGGCAAAAGGCAGAAATTCCCCTTATTTTGGAGAAAAATTCCAGAAATTTCTTTTTTTGGGGGGGCAAAATTGCAGGAATTTAATTTATTTTGGAGCTAAATTGCAGAAATTTTTCTTATTTGGGGCAAAATTGCAGAAATTTCACTTATTTTCAGGTTAAAAGGCTGAAATTTCATTTATTTTGGGGCAAAAAGAAAGAAATTCCCCTTATTTTGGGGCAAAAAAGACAGAAATTCCCTTTGTTTTGGGGGAAAAAGACAGAAATTCCCCTTATTTTGGGGCAAAATTGTAGAAATTTCCCTTATTATGGGGAAAAATTGCAAAAATTTCCCTTATTTTAAGGCAAAATTTCAGAAATTTCACTTATTTCAGAGAAAAAAAGCAAAAGTTTTTTCTTATTTTGGGGCAAAAAGGCAGAAATTCCCATTATTTTGGGAAAAAAAATGCCGAAATTCACCTCATTTTGGGGTAAAATTGCAGAAATTTCATATATTTCAGAGCAAAAAGGCAAAAATTTTCCTTATTTTGGGGCAAAATTGCCGAAATTTTACTTATTTCAGAGTAATAAGTCAGAAATTTTCCTTATTTTGGGGCAAAAAGACAGAAATTCTTTTTGTTTTGGGAAAAAAGACAGAAATTCCACTTATTTAGAGGCAAAAAGGCAGAAATTCCCCTTATTTTGGAGCAAAAATGAAGAAATTTCCCTTTTCTATGGCAAAAAGGTATGCATTCCCCTTATTTTCAGGCAAAAAGGCAGAAATTCCCTGTATTTTGGAGCAAAATTGCAGATATTCTCCTAATTGTTGGGCAAAAAGGCAGAAATTCTTCGTATTTTGGAGCAAAATTGAAGAAATTCCCCTAATTGTGGGGAAATAAGGTAGAAATTCTTTATATTTTGGGGCAAAAAGACAGAAATTCTCCTTATTTTGGGGCAAAACTCAGAAATTCCACATATTTTGGGTCAAAATTGCAGAAATTTCACTTATTTAAGGGAAAAAAGGCAGAAATTTTTCTTATTTTGGGGCAAAAATGCAGAAATTTTTAATATTTTGTGGCAAAAATGCAAAAATTCCTTTTATTTTGTGGTAAAAAGTCTGAAATTCCCCTCATTTGGGGGCAAAAAGGCAGAAATTCACCTTATTTTGGGGCAAAATTGCAGAAATTTCACTTATTTCTGAGTAATAAGTCAGAAATTCCCATTATTTGGGGGCAAAAAAGTCAGAAATTCCCTTTGTTTTGGGGAAAAAAGACAGAAATTCAACTTATTTAGAGGCAAAAAAGACAGAAATTCCCCTTATTTTGGGGCAAAAATGAAGAAATTTCATTTTTTATGGCAAAAAGGTATGCATTCCCCTTATTTTCGGGCAAACAGGCAGAAATTCCCTGTATTTTGGAGCAAAATTGCAGAAATTCCCCTAATTTTGGGGCAAAAGGCAGAAATTCCCTTTATTATGGGGTAAAAATCAGAAATTCCCCTTATTTTGGGGCAAAATTCCAGAAATTTCTTTTATTTTGGGGCAATATTGCAGAAATTTACCTTATTTTGGGGCAAAATTGCAGAAATTTCCCTTATTTGGGGCAAAATTGCAGTAATTTCACTTATCTTCAGGTAAAAAGGCTGAAATTTCCTTTATTTTGGGGCAAAAAAGGAGAAATACCTCTTATTTTGGGGCAAAATTGTATAAATTCTCTTTATTATGGGGCAAAAAGACAGAAATTCTGTAAATTTTGTGGCAAAAAATGCAGAAATTCCCCTTATTTTGAAGTAAAAAGGCTGAAATTCCCCTTATTTGGGGGCAAAAAAGCAGAAATTTCCCTTATTTTGGGACAAAATTGTATAAATTTTACTTATTTCAGGGTAATAAGTCAGAAATTCCCCTTATTTTGGTGCAAAAAAGACAGAAATTCTTTTTTTGGGGGGGAAAAAGACAGAAGTTCCACTTATTTAGAGGCAAAAAGGCAGAAATTCCCATTATTTTGTAGCAAAAATGAAGAAATTTCCCTTTTTATGGCAAAAAGGTATGCATTCCCATTATTTTCAGGCAAAAAGGCAGAAATTCCCCGTATTTTGGAGCAAAAATGAAGAAATTTCACTTTTTTATGGCAAAAAGGTATGCATTCCCCTTATTTTCGGGCAAACAGGAAGAAATTCCCTGTATTTTGGAGCAAAATTGCAGAAATTCCCCTAATTTTGGGGCAAAAGGCAGAAATTCCCTTTATATTGGGGTAAAAATCAGAAATTCCCCTTATTTTGGGGCAAAATTCCAGAAATTTTCTTTATTTTGGGGCAATATTTCAGAAATTTACCTTATTTTGGGGCAAAATTGCAGAAATTTCCCTTATTTGTGGCAAAATTGCAGTAATTTCACTTATCTTCAGGTAAAAAGGCTGAAATTTCCTTTATTTTGGGGCAAAAAAGGAGAAATTCCTCTTATTTTGGGGCAAAATTGTATAAATTTTCTTTATTAAGGGGCAAAAAGGCAGAAATTCTGTAAATTTAGTGGCAAAAATGCAGAAATTCCCCTTATTTTGAGTTAAAATGCTGAAATTCCCCTTATTTGGGGGCAAAAAAGCAGAAATTTCCCTTATTTTGGGACAAAATTGCAGAAATTTTTCTTATTTCAGGGTAATAAGTCAGAAATTCCCCTTTTTTGGGGCAAAAAAGACAGAAATTGTCTTTTTTTGGAGGAAAAAGACAGAAATTCCACTTATTTAGAGGCAAAAAGGCAGAAATTCCCCTTATTTTGTAGCAAAAATGAAGAAATATCCCTTTTTATGGCAAAAAGGTATGCATTCCCATTATTTTCAGGCAAAAAGGCAGAAATTCCCCGTATTTTGGAGCAAAATTGCAGAAATTCCCCTAATTTTGGGGCAAAAGGCAGAAATTCCCTTTATTTTGGGGCAAAAATCAGAAAATCCTTTTATTTTGGGCAAAATTCTAGAAATTTCCTTTTTTTGGAAGGCAAAATTGCAGGAATTTACATTATATTGGGGCAAAATTGCAGGAATTTACATTATATTGGGGCAAAATTGCAGGAATTTACATTATATTGGGGCAAAATTGCAGAAATTTCCCTTATTTGGGGTAAAATTGCAGAAATTTCACTTATTTTCAGGTAAAAAGGCTGAAATTTCCTTTATTTTGGGGCAAAAAGGATGAAATTCTCTTTATTTTGGGGCAAAATTGCAGACATTTCCCTTATTATGGGGAAAAACTGCAGAAAATTATCTTATTTTAGGGCAAAATTGCAGAAATTTCACTTATTAAAGAGAAAAAAAGCTAAAATTTTTCTTATTTTCGGGCAAAAAGGCAGAAATTCCCCGTATTTTGGAGCAAAATTACAGAAATTCCTTTAATTGTGGGGCAAAAGGGCAGAAATTCCCTATATAGTGGGGCAAAAAGACAGAAATTCTCCTTATTTTGGGGCAAAACTCAGAAATTCCACTTATTTTGGGGCAAAATACCAGAAATTTCCCTTATTTTGGAGCACAATTGCAGAAATTTCACTTATTTTGGGGCAAAATTGCAGAAATTTCACTTATTTCTGGGAAAAAAGGCAGAAATTTTCCTTATTTGGGGGCAAAAATGCAGAAATTCTTAATATTTGGTGGCAAAAATGCAGGAATTCCCTTTATTTTGAGGTAAAAAGGCTGAAATTTCTTTTATTTGGGGGCAAAAAGGCAGAAATTTCCCTTCTTTGGGGCAAAAAGACAGAAATTCCCCTTATTTTGTTTCAAAAAGACAGAAATTTCTTTTATTTTGGGGCAAAATTGCAGAAATTTCACTTATTTCAGGGCATAATTCAAAAATTCCTTTTATTTTGAGGCAAAAAGACAGAAATTCCGTTTATTTTTGGGTCAAAAGGCAGAAATTTCACTTATTTTGAGGGAAAAAGGCAGAAATTCCTCTTATTTTGGGGCAAAAATGAAGAAATTTCCCTTTTTTGTGGCAAAAGGTATACATTCCCTTACTTTTGGGATAAAAAGCAGAAATTCCCCGTATTTTTAAGCAAAATTGCAGAAATTCTCATAATTTTCGGGCAAAAAGGCAGAAATTCTCCTTATTTTGGGGCAAAAAGACATAAAATCTTTTTTCGGGAGCAAACAGTCAGAAATTCCCCTTATTTTGGGGCAAAATTGCAAAAATTTCCTTTACATTGGGGCATAATTGCAGAAATTTCCCTTATTTTGAGGAAAAATTGCAGAAATTTCACCTATTTCAGGGTAACAAGTCAGAAATTCCCCTTATTTTGGGGAAAAAAGACAGAAATTCCCATTGTTTTGGGGGAAAAAGACAGAAATTCACTTATTTAGAGGCAAAAAGGAAGAAATTCCCCTTATTTTGGAGTAAAAATGAAGAAATTTCCCTTTTTATGGCAAAAAGGTATGCATTCCCATTATTTTCAGGCAAAAAGGCAGAAATTCCCCGTATTTTTGAGCAAAATTGCAGAAATTCCCCAAATTGTGGGGCAAAAAGGCAGAAATTCCCAATATGTTGGGGCAAAAAGAGAGAAATTCTTTTTATTTTGGGGCAAAACTCAGAAATTCCACTTATTTTGGTGCAAAATTCCAGAAATTTCCCTTATTTTGGGGCAAAATTGCAGAAATTTCCCTTATTTGCGGCAAAATTGCAGAAATTTCACTTATTTCAGAGATAAAAAGCAAAAATTTTTCTTATTTTGGGGCAAAAAGGCAGAAATTCACCTTATTTTGGGGTAAAATTGCAGAAATTTCACATATTTCAGGGCAAAAAGGCAGAAATTTCCCTTATTTTGGGGCAAAATTGCAGAAATTTCCCTTATTTTGGGGCAAAATTGCAGAAATTTCACTTATTTCAAAGAAAAAAGGCCGAAATTTTCCTTATTTTGGGGAAAAATGCAGAAATTCTTATTATTTTGTGGCAAAAATGCAGATATTCCCCTTATTTTGAGGTAAAAAGCCTGAAATTCCCCTTATTTGAGGGCAAAAAGGCATAAATTTCCCTTATTTTGGGGCAAAAAGACTGAAATTCCCCTTATTTTGTGGCAAAAAGGCAGAAATTTCTTTTATTTTGGGGCATAATTGCAGAAATATCACTTATTTCAGGGCATAACTCAAAAATTCCTGTTATTTTGGGTCAAAAAGACAGAAATTCCATTTATTTTTTGGTAAAAAGGAAGAATTTTCACTTATTTTTATGTTAAAAGGCAGAAATTCCTCTTATTCTGGGGCAAAAATGAAGAAATTTCCCTTTTTTGTGGCAAAAGGTATACATTCCCCTTACTTTCGGGATAAAAAGCAGAAATTCCCCGTATTTTGAAGCAAAATTGCAGAAATTCTCATAATTTTCGGGCAAAAAGGCAGAAATTCCCCTTATTTTGGGGCAAAATTACAGTAATTTCCTTTACATTGGTGCAAAATTGCAGAAATTTCCTTTATTTTGGGGCAAAATTGCAGAAATTTCACTTATTTCAGGTTAACAAGTCAGAAATTCCCCTTATTTTGGGGCAAAAATAACAGAAATTCCCTGTATTTTGGGGGAAAATTGCAGAAATTCCACTTATTTAGAGGCAAAAAGGCAGAAATTCCCCTTATTTTGGAGCAAAAATGAAGAAATTTCCCTTTTTTATGGCAAAAAGTTATGCATTCCCCTTATTTTCGGGCAAAAAGGCAGAAATTCCCCGTATTTTGGAGCAAAATTGCAGAAATTCCTTTAATTGTGGGGCAAAAGGGCAGAAATTCCCTATATAGTGGGGCAAAAAGACAGAAATTCTCCTTATTTTGGGGCAAAACTCAGAAATTCCACTTATTTTGGGGCAAAATACCAGAAATTTCCCTTATTTTGGAGCAAAATTGCAGAAATTTCACTTATTTAGGGGCAAAATTGCAGAAATTTTACTTATTTCAGGGTAATAAGTCAGAAATTCCCCTTATTTTGGAACAAAAAGACAGGAATTCCCTTTGTTTTGAGGGAAAAAGACAGAAATTCCACTTATTTAGAGGCAAAAAGGCAGAAATTTCCTCTTATTTTGGAGCTCAAATGATGAAATTTCCCTTTTTTATGGCAAAAAGTTATGCATTCCCCTTATTTTCGAGCAAAAAGACAGAAATTCCCCGTATTTTGGAGCAAAATTGCAGAAATTCCCCTAATTGTGGGGCAAAAAGGCAGAAATTTCACTTATTTTAGAGAAAAAAGCAAAAATTTTTCTTAATTTGGGGCAAAAATGCAGAAATTCCCATATTTTGGGGCAAAATTACAGTAATTTCCTTTACATTGGTGCAAAATTGCAGAAATTTCCTTTATTTTGGGGCAAAATTGAAGAAATTTCACTTATTTCAGGGTAATAAGTCAGAAATTCCCCTTATTTTGGGGCAAAAATAACAGAAATTCCCTGTATTTTGGGGGAAAATTGGAGAAATTCCACTTATTTAGAGGCAAAAAGGCAGAAATTCCCCTTATTTTGGAGCAAAAATGAAGAAATTTCCATTTTTAATGCAAAAAGTTATGCATTCCACTTATTTTCGGGAAAAAGGCAGAAATTCCCCGTATTTTGGAGCAAAATTGCAGAAATTCCTTTAATTGTGGGGCAAAAGGGCAGAAATTCCCTATATAGTGGGGCAAAAAGACAGAAATTCTCCTTATTTTGGGGCAAAACTCAGAAATTCCACTTATTTTGGGGCAAAATTCCAGAAATTTCCCTTATTTTGGAGCAAAATTGCAGAAATTTCACTTATTTCGGGGCAAAATTGCAGAAATTTCACTTCTTTCTGGGAAAAAAATGCAGAAATTTTCCTTATTTTGGGGCAAAAATGCAGAAATTTTCTTTACATTGGGGCAAAATTGTAGAAATTTCCCTTATTTTGGGGCAAAATCGCAGAAATTTCACTTATTTCAGGGTAATATGTCAGAAATTCCCCTTATTTTGGGGCAAAAAAGACAGAAATTCCCTTTGTTTTGGGGGAAAAAGACAGAAATTCCACATATTTAGAGGCAAAAAGGCAGAAATTCCCCTTATTTTGAAGCAAAAATGAAGAAATTTCTCTTTTTTATTGCAAAAGGTTATGCATTCCCCTTATTTTCGGGCAAAAAGGCAGAAATTCCCCGTATTTTAGAGCAAAATTACAGAAATCCCTTTAATTGTGAGGCAAAAGGGCAGAAACTCCCTATATAGTGGGGAAAAAGACAGAAATTCTCCTTATTTTGGGGCAAAATGCCAGAAATTTCCCTTATTTTGGAGCAAAATTGCAGAAATTCCACTTATTTTGGGGCAAAATTGCAGAAATTTCACTTATTTCAGAGAAAAAAGGCAGAAATTTTCTTTATTTTGGGGCAAAAATGCAGAAATTCTTAATATTTTGTGGCAAAAATGCAGGAATTCCCTTTATTTTGAGGTAAAAAGGCTGAAATTTCTTTTATTTGGGGGCAAAAAGGCAGAAATTTCCTTTATTTTGGGGCAAAAAAACAGAAATTTCCCTTATTTTGTGGCAAAAAGGCAGAAATTTCTTTTATTTTTGGGCAAAATTGCAGAAATTTCACTTATTTCAGGGCATATTTCAAAAATTCCTTTTATTTTGAGGCAAAAAGACAGAAATTCCATTTATTTTTGGGTCAAAAGGCAGAAATTTTACTTATTTTGAGGGTAAAAGGCAGAAATTCCTCTTATTTTGGGGCAAAAATGAAGAAATTTCCCTTTTTTGTGGCAAAAGGTATACATTCCCCTTACTTTCGGGATAAAAAGCAAAAATTCCCCGTATTTTGAAGCAAAATTGCAGAAATTCTCATAATTTTGGGGCAAAAAGGCAGAAATTCTCCGTATTTTGGGGCAAAAAGACAGAAAATCTCCTTTTTTTGGCAGGAAACAGTCAGAAATTCATTTACATTGAGGCAAAATTGCAGAAATTTCTTTTACATTGGTGCAAAATTGCTGAAATTTTCTCTATTTTGGGGCAAAATTGCAGAAATTTCACTTATTTCAGGGTAATAAGTAAGAAATTCCCCTTATTTTGGGGCAAAAAAGAAAGAAATTCCCTTTGTTTTGGGGGAAAAGGACAGAAATTCCACTTATTTAGAGGCAAAAATGCAGAAATTCCCCTTATTTTGGTGCAAAAATGAAGAAATTTACCTTTTTATGGCAAAAAGGTATGCATTCCCATTATTTTAAGGGAAAATAGCAGAAATTCCCCGTATTTTGATGCAAAATTGCAGAAATTCCCCTAATTTTGGGGCAAAAGGCAGAAATTCCCCTTATTTTGGAGAAAAATTCCAGAAATTTCTTTTTTTGGGGGGGCAAAATTGCAGGAATTTAATTTATTTTGGAGCTAAATTGCAGAAATTTTTCTTATTTGGGGCAAAATTGCAGAAATTTCACTTATTTTCAGGTTAAAAGGCTGAAATTTCATTTATTTTGGGGCAAAAAGAAAGAAATTCCCCTTATTTTGGGGCAAAAAAGACAGAAATTCCCTTTGTTTTGGGGGAAAAAGACAGAAATTCCCCTTATTTTGGGGCAAAATTGTAGAAATTTCCCTTATTATGGGGAAAAATTGCAGAAATTTCCCTTATTTTAAGGCAAAATTTCAGAAATTTCACTTATTTCAGAGAAAAAAAGCAAAAGTTTTTTCTTATTTTGGGGCAAAAAGGCAGAAATTCCCATTATTTTGGGAAAAAAAATGCCGAAATTCACCTCATTTTGGGGTAAAATTGCAGAAATTTCATATATTTCAGAGCAAAAAGGCAAAAATTTTCCTTATTTTGGGGCAAAATTGCCGAAATTTTACTTATTTCAGAGTAATAAGTCAGAAATTTTCCTTATTTTGGGGCAAAAAGACAGAAATTCTTTTTGTTTTGGGAAAAAAGACAGAAATTCCACTTATTTAGAGGCAAAAAGGCAGAAATTCCCCTTATTTTGGAGCAAAAATGAAGAAATTTCCCTTTTCTATGGCAAAAAGGTATGCATTCCCCTTATTTTCAGGCAAAAAGGCAGAAATTCCCTGTATTTTGGAGCAAAATTGCAGATATTCTCCTAATTGTTGGGCAAAAAGGCAGAAATTCTTCGTATTTTGGAGCAAAATTGAAGAAATTCCCCTAATTGTGGGGAAATAAGGTAGAAATTCTTTATATTTTGGGGCAAAAAGACAGAAATTCTCCTTATTTTGGGGCAAAACTCAGAAATTCCACATATTTTGGGTCAAAATTGCAGAAATTTCACTTATTTAAGGGAAAAAAGGCAGAAATTTTTTTTATTTTGGGGCAAAAATGCAGAAATTTTTAATATTTTGTGGCAAAAATGCAAAAATTCCTTTTATTTTGTGGTAAAAAGTCTGAAATTCCCCTCATTTGGGGGCAAAAAGGCAGAAATTCACCTTATTTTGGGGCAAAATTGCAGAAATTTCACTTATTTCTGAGTAATAAGTCAGAAATTCCCATTATTTGGGGGCAAAAAAGTCAGAAATTCCCTTTGTTTTGGGGAAAAAAGACAGAAATTCAACTTATTTAGAGGCAAAAAAGACAGAAATTCCCCTTATTTTGGGGCAAAAATGAAGAAATTTCACTTTTTTATGGCAAAAAGGTATGCATTCCCCTTATTTTCGGGCAAACAGGCAGAAATTCCCTGTATTTTGGAGCAAAATTGCAGAAATTCCCCTAATTTTGGGGCAAAAGGCAGAAATTCCCTTTATTATGGGGTAAAAATCAGAAATTCCCCTTATTTTGGGGCAAAATTCCAGAAATTTCTTTTATTTTGGGGCAATATTGCAGAAATTTACCTTATTTTGGGGCAAAATTGCAGAAATTTCCCTTATTTGGGGCAAAATTGCAGTAATTTCACTTATCTTCAGGTAAAAAGGCTGAAATTTCCTTTATTTTGGGGCAAAAAAGGAGAAATACCTCTTATTTTGGGGCAAAATTGTATAAATTCTCTTTATTATGGGGCAAAAAGACAGAAATTCTGTAAATTTTGTGGCAAAAAATGCAGAAATTCCCCTTATTTTGAAGTAAAAAGGCTGAAATTCCCCTTATTTGGGGGCAAAAAAGCAGAAATTTCCCTTATTTTGGGACAAAATTGTATAAATTTTACTTATTTCAGGGTAATAAGTCAGAAATTCCCCTTATTTTGGTGCAAAAAAGACAGAAATTCTTTTTTTTGGGGGGGAAAAGACAGAAGTTCCACTTATTTAGAGGCAAAAAGGCAGAAATTCCCATTATTTTGTAGCAAAAATGAAGAAATTTCCCTTTTTATGGCAAAAAGGTATGCATTCCCATTATTTTCAGGCAAAAAGGCAGAAATTCCCCGTATTTTGGAGCAAAAATGAAGAAATTTCACTTTTTTATGGCAAAAAGGTATGCATTCCCCTTATTTTCGGGCAAACAGGAAGAAATTCCCTGTATTTTGGAGCAAAATTGCAGAAATTCCCCTAATTTTGGGGCAAAAGGCAGAAATTCCCTTTATATTGGGGTAAAAATCAGAAATTCCCCTTATTTTGGGGCAAAATTCCAGAAATTTTCTTTATTTTGGGGCAATATTTCAGAAATTTACCTTATTTTGGGGCAAAATTGCAGAAATTTCCCTTATTTGTGGCAAAATTGCAGTAATTTCACTTATCTTCAGGTAAAAAGGCTGAAATTTCCTTTATTTTGGGGCAAAAAAGGAGAAATTCCTCTTATTTTGGGGCAAAATTGTATAAATTTTCTTTATTAAGGGGCAAAAAGGCAGAAATTCTGTAAATTTAGTGGCAAAAATGCAGAAATTCCCCTTATTTTGAGATAAAATGCTGAAATTCCCCTTATTTGGGGGCAAAAAAGCAGAAATTTCCCTTATTTTGGGACAAAATTGCAGAAATTTTTCTTATTTCAGGGTAATAAGTCAGAAATTCCCCTTTTTTGGGGCAAAAAAGACAGAAATTGTCTTTTTTTGGAGGAAAAAGACAGAAATTCCACTTATTTAGAGGCAAAAAGGCAGAAATTCCCCTTATTTTGTAGCAAAAATGAAGAAATATCCCTTTTTATGGCAAAAAGGTATGCATTCCCATTATTTTCAGGCAAAAAGGCAGAAATTCCCCGTATTTTGGAGCAAAATTGCAGAAATTCCCCTAATTTTGGGGCAAAAGGCAGAAATTCCCTTTATTTTGGGGCAAAAATCAGAAAATCCTTTTATTTTGGGCAAAATTCTAGAAATTTCCTTTTTTTGGAAGGCAAAATTGCAGGAATTTACATTATATTGGGGCAAAATTGCAGGAATTTACATTATATTGGGGCAAAATTGCAGGAATTTACATTATATTGGGGCAAAATTGCAGAAATTTCCCTTATTTGGGGTAAAATTGCAGAAATTTCACTTATTTTCAGGTAAAAAGGCTGAAATTTCCTTTATTTTGGGGCAAAAAGGATGAAATTCTCTTTATTTTGGGGCAAAATTGCAGACATTTCCCTTATTATGGGGAAAAACTGCAGAAAATTATCTTATTTTAGGGCAAAATTGCAGAAATTTCACTTATTAAAGAGAAAAAAAGCTAAAATTTTTCTTATTTTCGGGCAAAAAGGCAGAAATTCCCCGTATTTTGGAGCAAAATTACAGAAATTCCTTTAATTGTGGGGCAAAAGGGCAGAAATTCCCTATATAGTGGGGCAAAAAGACAGAAATTCTCCTTATTTTGGGGCAAAACTCAGAAATTCCACTTATTTTGGGGCAAAATACCAGAAATTTCCCTTATTTTGGAGCACAATTGCAGAAATTTCACTTATTTTGGGGCAAAATTGCAGAAATTTCACTTATTTCTGGGAAAAAAGGCAGAAATTTTCCTTATTTGGGGGCAAAAATGCAGAAATTCTTAATATTTGGTGGCAAAAATGCAGGAATTCCCTTTATTTTGAGGTAAAAAGGCTGAAATTTCTTTTATTTGGGGGCAAAAAGGCAGAAATTTCCCTTCTTTGGGGCAAAAAGACAGAAATTCCCCTTATTTTGTTTCAAAAAGACAGAAATTTCTTTTATTTTGGGGCAAAATTGCAGAAATTTCACTTATTTCAGGGCATAATTCAAAAATTCCTTTTATTTTGAGGCAAAAAGACAGAAATTCCGTTTATTTTTGGGTCAAAAGGCAGAAATTTCACTTATTTTGAGGGAAAAAGGCAGAAATTCCTCTTATTTTGGGGCAAAAATGAAGAAATTTCCCTTTTTTGTGGCAAAAGGTATACATTCCCTTACTTTTGGGATAAAAAGCAGAAATTCCCCGTATTTTTAAGCAAAATTGCAGAAATTCTCATAATTTTCGGGCAAAAAGGCAGAAATTCTCCTTATTTTGGGGCAAAAAGACATAAAATCTTTTTTCGGGAGCAAACAGTCAGAAATTCCCCTTATTTTGGGGCAAAATTGCAAAAATTTCCTTTACATTGGGGCATAATTGCAGAAATTTCCCTTATTTTGAGGAAAAATTGCAGAAATTTCACCTATTTCAGGGTAACAAGTCAGAAATTCCCCTTATTTTGGGGAAAAAAGACAGAAATTCCCATTGTTTTGGGGGAAAAAGACAGAAATTCACTTATTTAGAGGCAAAAAGGAAGAAATTCCCCTTATTTTGGAGTAAAAATGAAGAAATTTCCCTTTTTATGGCAAAAAGGTATGCATTCCCATTATTTTCAGGCAAAAAGGCAGAAATTCCCCGTATTTTTGAGCAAAATTGCAGAAATTCCCCAAATTGTGGGGCAAAAAGGCAGAAATTCCCAATATGTTGGGGCAAAAAGAGAGAAATTCTTTTTATTTTGGGGCAAAACTCAGAAATTCCACTTATTTTGGTGCAAAATTCCAGAAATTTCCCTTATTTTGGGGCAAAATTGCAGAAATTTCCCTTATTTGCGGCAAAATTGCAGAAATTTCACTTATTTCAGAGATAAAAAGCAAAAATTTTTCTTATTTTGGGGCAAAAAGGCAGAAATTCACCTTATTTTGGGGTAAAATTGCAGAAATTTCACATATTTCAGGGCAAAAAGGCAGAAATTTCCCTTATTTTGGGGCAAAATTGCAGAAATTTCCCTTATTTTGGGGCAAAATTGCAGAAATTTCACTTATTTCAAAGAAAAAAGGCCGAAATTTTCCTTATTTTGGGGAAAAATGCAGAAATTCTTATTATTTTGTGGCAAAAATGCAGATATTCCCCTTATTTTGAGGTAAAAAGCCTGAAATTCCCCTTATTTGAGGGCAAAAAGGCATAAATTTCCCTTATTTTGGGGCAAAAAGACTGAAATTCCCCTTATTTTGTGGCAAAAAGGCAGAAATTTCTTTTATTTTGGGGCATAATTGCAGAAATATCACTTATTTCAGGGCATAACTCAAAAATTCCTGTTATTTTGGGTCAAAAGACAGAAATTCCATTTATTTTTTGGTAAAAAGGAAGAATTTTCACTTATTTTTATGTTAAAAGGCAGAAATTCCTCTTATTCTGGGGCAAAAATGAAGAAATTTCCCTTTTTTGTGGCAAAAGGTATACATTCCCCTTACTTTCGGGATAAAAAGCAGAAATTCCCCGTATTTTGAAGCAAAATTGCAGAAATTCTCATAATTTTCGGGCAAAAAGGCAGAAATTCCCCTTATTTTGGGGCAAAATTACAGTAATTTCCTTTACATTGGTGCAAAATTGCAGAAATTTCCTTTATTTTGGGGCAAAATTGCAGAAATTTCACTTATTTCAGGGTAACAAGTCAGAAATTCCCCTTATTTTGGGGCAAAAATAACAGAAATTCCCTGTATTTTGGGGGAAAATTGCAGAAATTCCACTTATTTAGAGGCAAAAAGGCAGAAATTCCCCTTATTTTGGAGCAAAAATGAAGAAATTTCCCTTTTTTATGGCAAAAAGTTATGCATTCCCCTTATTTTCGGGCAAAAAAGCAGAAATTCCCCGTATTTTGGAGCAAAATTGCAGAAATTCCTTTAATTGTGGGGCAAAAGGGCAGAAATTCCCTATATAGTGGGGCAAAAAGACAGAAATTCTCCTTATTTTGGGGCAAAACTCAGAAATTCCACTTATTTTGGGGCAAAATACCAGAAATTTCCCTTATTTTGGAGCAAAATTGCAGAAATTTCACTTATTTTGGGGCAAAATTGCAGAAATTTCACTTATTTCTGGGAAAAAAAGCAGACATTTTTTTTATTTTGGGGCAAAAATGCAGAAATTCTTAATATTTGGTGGCAAAAATGCAGGAATTCCTTTTATTTTGAGGTAAAAAGGCTGAAATTTCTTTTATTTGGGGGCAAAAAGGCAGAAATTTCCCTTATTTTGGGGCAAAAAGACAGAAATTCCCCTTATTTTGTTTCAAAAAGGCAGAAATTTCTTTTATTTTGGGGCAAAATTGCAGAAATTTCACTTATTTCAGGGCATAATACAAAAATTCCTTTTATTTTGAGGCAAAAAGACAGAAATTCCATTTATTTTTGGGTCAAAAGGCAGAAATTTCACTTATTTTGAGGGGAAAAGGCAGAAATTCCTATTATTTTGGGGCAAAAATGAAGAAATTTCCCTTTTTTGTGGCAAAAGGTATACATTTCCCTTACTTTTGGGATAAAAAGCAGAAATTCCCCGTTTTTTTAAGCAAAATTGCAGAAATTCTCATAATTTTCAGGCAAAAAGTCAGAAATTCTCCTTATTTTAGGGCAAAAAGACAGAAAATCTTCTTTTTTCGGGAGCAAACAGTCAGAAATTCCCCTTATTTTGGGGCAAAATTGCAGAAATTTCTCTTATTTTCAGGTAAAAAGGCTGAAATTTCCTTTATTTTCGGGCAAAAAGGATGAAATTCTCTTTATTTTAGGGCAAAATTGCAGACATTTCCCTTATTATGGGGAAAAATTGCAGAAATTTATCTTATTTTAGGGCAAAATTGCAGAAATTTCACTTATTTTAGAGAAAAAAGCAAAATGTTTTTCTTAATTTGGGGCAAAAAGGCAGAAATTGGCATTATTTTGGGGCAAAAATGCAGAAATTCACCTTATTTTGTGGTAAAATTGAAGAAATTTCACATATTTCAGGGCATAAAGGCAGAGAATTTCCTTATTTGGGGGCAAAATTGCAGAAATTTCACTTATTTCAGGGTAATAAGTCAGAAATTCCCCTTATTTTGGGGCAAAAAGACAGAAATTCCCTTTGTTTTGGGGGAAAAAGACAGAAATTCCACTTATTTAGAGGCAAAAAGGCAGAAATTTCCTCTTATTTTGGAGCTCAAATGATGAAATTTCCCTTTTTTATGGCAAAAAGATATGCATTCCCCTTATTTTCGAGCAAAAGGACAGAAATTCCCCGTATTTTGGAGCAAAATTGCAGAAATTCCCCTAATTGTGGGGCAAAAAGGCAGAAATTTCACTTATTTTAGAGAAAAAAGCAAAAATTTTTCTTAATTTGGGGCAAAAATGCAGAAATTCCCTTATTGTGGGGCAAAATTACAGTAATTTCCTTTACATTGGTGCAAAATTGCAGAAATTTCCTTTATTTTGGGGCAAAATTGCAGAAATTTCACTTATTTCATGGTAATAAGTCAGAAATTCCCCTTATTTTGGGGCAAAAAAGACAGAAATTCCCTTTGTTGTGGGGGAAAAAGACAGAAATTCCACATATTTAGAGGCAAAAAGGCAGAAATTTCCCTTATTTTGGAGCAAAAATGAAGAAATTTCTCTTTTTTATGGCAAAAAGTTATGCATTCCCCTTATTTTCGGGCAAAAAGGCAGAAATTCCCCGTATTTTAGAGCAAAATTGCAGAAATTCCTTTAATTGTGGGGCAAAAGGGCAGAAATTCCCTATATAGTGGGGCAAAAGACAGAAATTCTCCTTATTTTGGGGCAAAATGCCAGAAATTTCCCTTATTTTGGAGCAAAATTGCAGAAATTCCACTTATTTTGGGGCAAAATTGCAGAAATTTCACTTATTTCAGAGAAAAAAGGCAGAAATTTTCTTTATTTTGGGGCAAAAATGAAGAAATTCTTAATATTTTGTGGCAAAAATGCAGGAATTCCCTTTATTTTGAGGAAAAAGGCTGAAATTTCTTTTATTTGGGGGCAAAAAGGCAGAAATTTTCCTTTATTTTAATGCAAAAAGACAGAAATTTCCCTTATTTTGTGGCAAAAAGGCAGAAATTTCTTTTATTTTGGGGCAAAATTGAAGAAATTTCACTTATTTCAGGGCATAATTCAAAAATTCCTTTTATTTTGAGGCAAAAAGACAGAAATTCCATTTATTTTTGGGTCAAAAAGCAGAAATTTTACTTATTTTGAGGGTAAAAGGCAGAAATTCCTCCTATTTTGGGGCAAAAATGAAGAAATTTCCCTTTTTTGTGGCAAAAGGTATACATTCCCCTTACTTTCGGGATAAAAAGCAGAAATTCCCCGTATTTTGAAGCAAAATTGCAGAAATTCTCATAATTTTGGGGCAAAAAGGCAGAAATTCTCCGTATTTTGGGGCAAAAAGACAGAAAATCTCCTTTTTTTGGCAGCAAACAGTCAGAAATTCATTTACATTGAGGCAAAATTGCAGAAATTTCCTTTACATTGGTGCAAAATTGCTGAAATTTTCTTTATTTTGGGGCAAAATTGCAGAAATTTCACTTATTTCAGGGTAATAAGTAAGAAATTCCCCTTATTTTGGGGCAAAAAAGAAAGAAATTCCCTTTGTTTTGGGGGAAAAGGACAGAAATTCCACTTATTTAGAGGCAAAAATGCAGAAATTCCCCTTATTTTGGTGCAAAAATGAAGAAATTTACCTTTTTATGGCAAAAAGGTATGCATTCCCATTATTTTCAGGCAAAATAGCAGATATTCCCCGTATTTTAGAGCAAAATTGCAGAAATTCCCCTAATTTTGGGGCAAAAGGCAGAAATTCCCCTTATTTTGGAGAAAAATTCCAGAAATTTCTTTTTTTGGGGGGGCAAAATTGCAGGAATTTAATTTATTTTGGAGCTAAATTGCAGAAATTTTTCTTATTTGGGGCAAAATTGCAGAAATTTCACTTATTTTCAGGTAAAAAGGCTGAAATTTCATTTATTTTGGGGCAAAAAGAAAGAAATTCCCCTTATTTTGGGGCAAAAAAGACAGAAATTCCCTTTGTTTTGGGGGAAAAAGACAGAAATTCCCCTTATTTTGGGGCAAAATTGTAGAAATTTCCCTTATTATGGGGAAAAATTGCAGAAATTTCCCTTATTTTATGGCAAAATTGCAGAAATTTCACTTATTTCAGAGAAAAAAAGCAAAAGTTTTTTCTTATTTTGGGGCAAAAAGGCAGAAATTCCCATTATTTTGGGAAAAAAAGGCCGAAATTCACCTCATTTTGGGGTAAAATTGCAGAAATTTCATATATTTCAGAGCAAAAAGGCAAAAATTTTCCTTATTTTGGGGCAAAATTGCAGAAATTTCACTTATTTCAGAGTAATAAGTCAGAAATTTTCCTTATTTTGGGGCAAAAAGACAGAAATTCTCTTTGTTTTGGGAAAAAAGACAGAAATTCCACTTATTTAGAGGCAAAAAGGCAGAAATTCCCATTATTTTGAAGCAAAAATTAAGAAATTTCCCTTTTCTATGGCAAAAAGGTATGCATTCCCCTTATTTTCAGGCAAAAAGGCAGAAATTCCCTGTATTATGGAGCAAAATTGCAGAAATTCCTCTAATTGTTGGGCAAAAAGGCAGAAATTCTTCGTATTTTGGAGCAAAATTGAAGAAATTCCCCTAATTGTGGGGAAATAAGGTAGAAATTCTCTATATTTTGGGGCAAAAAGACAGAAATTCTCCTTATTTTGGGGCAAAACTCAGAAATTCCACTTATTTTGGGGCAAAATTGCAGAAATTTCACTTATTTCAGATAAAAAAGGCAGAAATTTTTCTTATTTTGGGGCAAAAATGCAGAAATTCTTAATATTTTGTGGCAAAAATGCAAAAATTCCCTTTATTTTGTGGTAAAAAGTCTGAAATACCCCTCATTTGGGGGCAAAAAGGCAGAAATTCACCTTATTTTGGGGCAAAATTGCAGAAATTTCACTTATTTCTGAGTAATAAGTCAGAAATTCCCATTATTTGGGGGCAAAAAAAGTCAGAAATTCCCTTTGTTTTGGGGAAAAAAGACAGAAATTCAACTTATTTAGAGGCAAAAAAGACAGAAATTCCCCTTATTTTGGAGCAAAAATGAAGAAATTTCCCTTTTTTATGGCAAAAAGTTATGCATTCCCCTTATTTTCGGGCAAAAAGGCAGAAATTCCCCGTATTTTGGAGCAAAATTGCAGAAATTCCTTTAATTGTGGGGCAAAAGGGCAGAAATTCCCTATATAGTGGGGCAAAAAGACAGAAATTCTCCTTATTTTAGGGCAAAACTCAGAAATTCCACTTATTTTGGGGCAAAATACCAGAAATTTCCCTTATTTTGGAGCAAAATTGCAGAAATTTCACTTATTTTGGGGCAAAATTGCAGAAATTTCACTTATTTCTGGGAAAAAAGGCAGAAATTTTTTTTATTTTGGGGCAAAAATGCAGAAATTCTTAATATTTGGTGGCAAAAATGCAGGAATTCCTTTTATTTTGAGGTAAAAAGGCTGAAATTTCTTTTATTTGGGGGCAAAAAGGCAGAAATTTCCCTTATTTTGGGGCAAAAAGACAGAAATTCCCCTTATTTTGTTTCAAAAAGGCAGAAATTTCTTTTATTTTGGGGCAAAATTGCAGAAATTTCACTTATTTCAGGGCATAATACAAAAATTCCTTTTATTTTGAGGCAAAAAGACAGAAATTCCATTTATTTTTGGGTCAAAAGGCAGAAATTTCACTTATTTTGAGGGGAAAAGGCAGAAATTCCTATTATTTTGGGGCAAAAATGAAGAAATTTCCCTTTTTTGTGGCAAAAGGTATACATTCCCCTTACTTTTGGGATAAAAAGCAGAAATTCCCCGTTTTTTTAAGCAAAATTGCAGAAATTCTCATAATTTTCAGGCAAAAAGTCAGAAATTCTCCTTATTTTAGGGCAAAAAGACAGAAAATCTTCTTTTTTCGGGAGCAAACAGTCAGAAATTCCCCTTATTTTGGGGCAAAATTGCAGAAATTTCTCTTATTTTCAGGTAAAAAGGCTGAAATTTCCTTTATTTTCGGGCAAAAAGGATGAAATTCTCTTTATTTTAGGGCAAAATTGCAGACATTTCCCTTATTATGGGGAAAAATTGCAGAAATTTATCTTATTTTAGGGCAAAATTGCAGAAATTTCACTTATTTTAGAGAAAAAAGCAAAATTTTTTTCTTAATTTGGGGCAAAAAGGCAGAAATTGGCATTATTTTGGGGCAAAAATGCAGAAATTCACCTTATTTTGTGGTAAAATTGAAGAAATTTCACATATTTCAGGGCATAAAGGCAGAGAATTTCCTTATTTGGGGGCAAAATTGCAGAAATTTCACTTATTTCAGGGTAATAAGTCAGAAATTCCCCTTATTTTGGGGCAAAAAGACAGAAATTCCCTTTGTTTTGGGGGAAAAATACAGAAATTCCACTTATTTAGAGGCAAAAAGGCAGAAATTTCCTCTTATTTTGGAGCTCAAATGATGAAATTTCCCTTTTTTATGGCAAAAAGATATGCATTCCCCTTATTTTCGAGCAAAAGGACAGAAATTCCCCGTATTTTGGAGCAAAATTGCAGAAATTCCCCTAATTGTGGGGCAAAAAGGCAGAAATTTCACTTATTTTAGAGAAAAAAGCAAAAATTTTTCTTAATTTGGGGCAAAAATGCAGAAATTCCCTTATTGTGGGGCAAAATTACAGTAATTTCCTTTACATTGGTGCAAAATTGCAGAAATTTCCTTTATTTTGGGGCAAAATTGCAGAAATTTCACTTATTTCATGGTAATAAGTCAGAAATTCCCCTTATTTTGGGGCAAAAAAGACAGAAATTCCCTTTGTTGTGGGGGAAAAAGACAGAAATTCCACATATTTAGAGGCAAAAAGGCAGAAATTTCCCTTATTTTGGAGCAAAAATGAAGAAATTTCTCTTTTTTATGGCAAAAAGTTATGCATTCCCCTTATTTTTGGGCAAAAAGGCAGAAATTCCCCGTATTTTAGAGCAAAATTGCAGAAATTCCTTTAATTGTGGGGCAAAAGGGCAGAAATTCCCTATATAGTGGGGCAAAAGACAGAAATTCTCCTTATTTTGGGGCAAAATGCCAGAAATTTCCCTTATTTTGGAGCAAAATTGCAGAAATTCCACTTATTTTGGGGCAAAATTGCAGAAATTTCACTTATTTCAGAGAAAAAAGGCAGAAATTTTCTTTATTTTGGGGCAAAAATGAAGAAATTCTTAATATTTTGTGGCAAAAATGCAGGAATTCCCTTTATTTTGAGGAAAAAGGCTGAAATTTCTTTCATTTGGGGGCAAAAAGGCAGAAATTTTCCTTTATTTTAATGCAAAAAGACAGAAATTTCCCTTATTTTGTGGCAAAAAGGCAGAAATTTCTTTTATTTTGTGGCAAAATTGAAGAAATTTCACTTATTTCAGGGCATAATTCAAAAATTCCTTTTATTTTGAGGCAAAAAGACAGAAATTCCATTTATTTTTGGGTCAAAAAGCAGAAATTTTACTTATTTTGAGGGTAAAAGGCAGAAATTCCTCCTATTTTGGGGCAAAAATGAAGAAATTTCCCTTTTTTGTGGCAAAAGGTATACATTCCCCTTACTTTCGGGATAAAAAGCAGAAATTCCCCGTATTTTGAAGCAAAATTGCAGAAATTCTCATAATTTTCGGGCAAAAAGGCAGAAATTCTCCTTATTTTGGGGCAAAAAGACAGAAAATCTCCTTTTTTTGGCAGCAAACAGTCAGAAATTCATTTACATTGAGGCAAAATTGCAGAAATTTCCTTTACATTGGTGCAAAATTGCTGAAATTTTCTTTATTTTGGGGCAAAATTGCAGAAATTTCACTTATTTCAGGGTAATAAGTAAGAAATTCCCCTTATTTTGGGGCAAAAAAGAAAGAAATTCCCTTTGTTTTGGGGGAAAAGGACAGAAATTCCACTTATTTAGAGGCAAAAATGCAGAAATTCCCCTTATTTTGGTGCAAAAATGAAGAAATTTACCTTTTTATGGCAAAAAGGTATGCATTCCCATTATTTTCAGGCAAAATAGCAGATATTCCCCGTATTTTAGAGCAAAATTGCAGAAATTCCCCTAATTTTGGGGCAAAAGGCAGAAATTCCCCTTATTTTGGAGAAAAATTCCAGAAATTTCTTTTTTTGGGGGGGCAAAATTGCAGGAATTTAATTTATTTTGGAGCTAAATTGCAGAAATTTTTCTTATTTGGGGCAAAATTGCAGAAATTTCACTTATTTTCAGGTAAAAAGGCTGAAATTTCATTTATTTTGGGGCAAAAAGAAAGAAATTCCCCTTATTTTGGGGCAAAAAAGACAGAAATTCCCTTTGTTTTGGGGGAAAAAGACAGAAATTCCCCTTATTTTGGGGCAAAATTGTAGAAATTTCCCTTATTATGGGGAAAAATTGCAGAAATTTCCCTTATTTTATGGCAAAATTGCAGAAATTTCACTTATTTCAGAGAAAAAAAGCAAAAGTTTTTTCTTATTTTGGGGCAAAAAGGCAGAAATTCCCATTATTTTGGGAAAAAAAGGCCGAAATTCACCTCATTTTGGGGTAAAATTGCAGAAATTTCATATATTTCAGAGCAAAAAGGCAAAAATTTCCTTATTTTGGGGCAAAATTGCAGAAATTTTACTTATTTCAGAGTAATAAGTCAGAAATTTTCCTTATTTTGGGGCAAAAAGACAGAAATTCTCTTTGTTTTGGGAAAAAAGACAGAAATTCCACTTATTTAGAGGCAAAAAGGCAGAAATTCCCATTATTTTGAAGCAAAAATTAAGAAATTTCCCTTTTCTATGGCAAAAAGGTATGCATTCCCCTTATTTTCAGGCAAAAAGGCAGAAATTCCCTGTATTATGGAGCAAAATTGCAGAAATTCCTCTAATTGTTGGGCAAAAAGGCAGAAATTCTTCGTATTTTGGAGCAAAATTGAAGAAATTCCCCTAATTGTGGGGAAATAAGGTAGAAATTCTCTATATTTTGGGGCAAAAAGACAGAAATTCTCCTTATTTTGGGGCAAAACTCAGAAATTCCACTTATTTTGGGGCAAAATTGCAGAAATTTCACTTATTTCAGGGAAAAAAGGCAGAAATTTTTCTTATTTTGGGGCAAAAATGCAGAAATTCTTAATATTTTGTGGCAAAAATGCAAAAATTCCCTTTATTTTGTGGTAAAAAGTCTGAAATTCCCCTCATTTGGGGGCAAAAAGGCAGAAATTCACCTTATTTTGGGGCAAAATTGCAGAAATTTCACTTATTTCTGAGTAATAAGTCAGAAATTCCCATTATTTGGGGGCAAAAAAAGTCAGAAATTCCCTTTGTTTTGGGGAAAAAAGACAGAAATTCAACTTATTTAGAGGCAAAAAAGACAGAAATTCCCCTTATTTTGGAGCAAAAATGAAGAAATTTCACTTTTTTATGGCAAAAAGGTATGCATTCCCCTTATTTTCGGGCAAACAGGCAGAAATTCCCTGTATTTTGGAGCAAAATTGCAGAAATTCCCCTAATTTTGGGGCAAAAGGCAGAAATTTCCTTTATTATGGGGTAAAAATCAGAAATTCCCCTTATTTTGGGGCAAAATTCCAGAAATTTCCTTTATTTTGGGGCAATATAGCAGAAATTTACCTTATTTTGGGGCAAAATTGCAGAAATTTCCCTTATTTGGGGCAAAATTGCAGTAATTTCACTTATCTTCAGGTATAAAGGCTGAAATTTCCTTTATTTTGGGGCCAAAAAGAAGAAATACCTCTTATTTTGGGGCAAAATTGTATAAATTTTCTTTATTATGGGGCAAAAAGACAGAAATTCTGTAAATTTTGTGGCAAAAAATGCAGAAATTCCCCTTATTTTGAAGTAAAAAGGCTGAAATTCCCCTTATTTGAGGGCAAAAAAGCAGAAATTTCCCTTATTTTGGGACAAAATTGCAGAAATTTTACTTATTTCAGGGTAATAAGTCAGAAATTCCCCTTATTTTGGGGCAAAAAAGACAGAAATTCTCTTTTTTGGGGGGAAAAATACAGAAATTCCACTTATTTAGAGGCAAAAAGGCAGAAATTTCTCTTATTTTGTAGCAAAAATGAAGAAATTTCCCTTTTTATGGCAAAAAGGTATGCATTCCCATAATTTTCAGGCAAAAAGGCAGAAATTCCCCGTATTTTGGAGCAAAAATGAAGAAATTTCACTTTTTTATGGCAAAAAGGTATGCATTCCCCTTATTTTCGGGCAAACAGGCAGAAATTCCCTGTATTTGGAGCAAAATTGCAGAAATTCCCCTAATTTTTGGGCAAAAGGCAGAAATTCCCTTTATTTTGGGGTAAAAATCAGAAATTCCCCTTATTTTGGGGCAAAATTCCAGAAATTTCCTTTATTTTGGGGCAATATTGCAGAAATTTACCTTATTTTGGGGCAAAATTGCAGAAATTTCCCTTATTTGTGGCAAAATTGCAGTAATTTCACTTATCTTCAGGTAAAAAGGCTGAAATTTCCTTTATTTTGGGGCAAAAAAGGAGAAATTCCTTTTATTTTGGGGCAAAATTGTATAAATTTTCTTTATTAAGGGGCAAAAAGGCAGAAATTCTGTAAATTTAGTGGCAAAAATGCAGAAATTCCCCTTATTTTGTGTTAAAAAGGCTAAAATTCCCCTTATTTGGGGGCAAAAAAGCAGAAATTTCCCTTATTTTGGGACAAAATTGCAGAAATTTTTCTTATTACAGGGTAATAAGTCAGAAATTCCCCTTATTTTGGGGCAAAAAAGACAGAAATTCTCTTTTTTGGAGGAAAAATACAGAAATTCCACTTATTTAGAGGCAAAAAGGCAGAAATTCCCCTTATTTTGTAGCAAAAATGAAGAAATATCTCTTTTTATGGCAAAAAGGTATGCATTCCCATTATTTTCAGGCAAAAAGGCAGAAATTCCCCGTATTTTGGAGCAAAATTGCAGAAATTCCCCTAATTTTGGGGCAAAAGGCAGAAATTCCCTTTATTTTGGGGCAAAAATCAGAAATTCCTTTTTTTGGGGCAAAATTCTAGAAATTTCCTTTTTTTGGAAGGCAAAATTGCAGGAATTTACATTATATTGGGGCAAAATTGCAGGAATTTACATTATATTGGGGCAAAATTGCAGGAATTTACATTATATTGGGGCAAAATTGCAGAAATTTCACTTATTTGGGGTAAAATTGCAGAAATTAAACTTATTTTCAGGTAAAAAGGCTGAAATTTCCTTTATTTTGGGGCAAAAAGGATGAAATTCTCTTTATTTTGGGGCAAAATTGCAGACATTTCCCTTATTATGGGGAAAAAATGCAGAAATTTATCTTATTTTAGGGCAAAATTGCAGAAATTTCACTTATTTAAGAGAAAAAAAGCTAAAATTTTTCTTATTTTCGGGCAAAAAGGCAGAAATTCCCTGTATTTTGGAGCAAAATTGCAGAAATTCCTTTAATTGTGGGGCAAAAGGGCAGAAATTTTCTATATAGTGGGGCAAAAAGACAGAAATTCTCCTTATTTTGGGGCAAAACTCAGAAATTCCACTTATTTTGGGGCAAAATTCCAGAAATTTCCCTTATTTTGGAGCAAAATTGCAGAAATTTCACTTATTTTGGGGCAAAATTGCAGAAATTTCACTTATTTCTGGGAAAAAAGGCAGAAATTTTCCTTATTTTGGGGCAAAAATGCAGAAATTCTTAATATTTGGTGGCAAAAATGCAGGAATTCCCTTTATTTTGAGGTAAAAAGGCTGAAATTTCTTTTATTTGGGGGCAAAAAGGCAGAAATTTCCCTTCTTTGGGGCAAAAAGACAGAAATTCTCCTTATTTTGTTTCAAAAAGGCAGAAATTTCTTTTATTTTGGGGCAAAATTGCAGAAATTTCACTTATTTCAGGGCATAATTCAAAAATTCCTTTTATTTTGAGGCAAAAAGACAGAAATTCCGTTTATTTTTGGGTCAAAAGGCAGAAATTTCACTTATTTTGAGGGAAAAAGGCAGAAATTCCTCTTATTTTGGGGCAAAAATGAAGAAATTTCCCTTTTTTGTGGCAAAAGGTATACATGCCCTTTACTTTTGGGATAAAAAGCAGAAATTCCCCGTATTTTTAAGCAAAATTGCAGAAATTCTCATAATTTTCGGGCAAAAAGGCAGAAATTCTCCTTATTTTGGGGCAAAAAGACAGAAAATCTTTTTTCGGGAGCAAACAGTCAGAAATTCCCCTTATTTTGGGGCAAAATTGCAAAAATTTCCTTTACATTGGGGCATAATTGCAGAAATTTCCCTTATTTTGGGGAAAATTTGCAGAAATTTCACCTATTTCAGGGTAATAAGTCAGAAATTCCCCTTATTTTGGGGGAAAAAGACAGAAATTTCCATTGTTTTGGAGGAAAAAGTCAGAAATTCCACTTATTTAGAGGCAAAAAGGCAGAAATTCCCTTTATTTTGGAGCAAAAATGAAGAAATTTCCCTTTTTATGGCAAAAAGGTATGCATTCCCATTATTTTCAGAAAAAAGGCAGAAATTCCCTGTATTTTGGAGCAAAATTGCAGAAATTCCCCTGATTTTGGGGCAAAAGGCAGAAATTCCCTTTATTTTGGGGTATAAATCAAAAATTCCCCTTATTTTTGGGCAAAATTCTAGAAATTTTCTTTTTTTGGGGTGCAAAATTGCATTAATCTACATTATTTTGGGGCATAATTGCAGAAATTTCCCTTATTTGGGGCAAAATTGCAGAAATTTCACATATTTTCAGGTAAAAAGGCTGAAATTTCCTTTAATTTGGGGCAAAAAGAAAGAAATTCCCCTTATTTTGGGGCAAAATTGAAGAAATTTCCCTTATTATGGAGAAAAATTGCAGAAATTTCCTTTATTTTAAGGCAAAATTGCACAAATTTCACTTATTTCAGAGATAAAAAGAAAAAATATTTCTTATTTTTGGGCAAAAAGGCAGAAATTCCCATTATTTTGGGGCAAAAACGCAGAAATTCACCTTATTTTGGGGTAAAATTGCAGAAATTTCATATATTTCAGAGCAAAAAGGCAAAAATTTCCCTTATTTTGGGGCAAAATTACAGAAATTTCACTTATTTCAGAGTAATAAGTCAGAAATTTTCCTTATGTTGGGGCAAAAAGACAGAAATTCTCTTTGTTTTGGGAAAAAAGACAGAAATTCCACTTATTTAGAGGCAAAAAGGCAGAAATTCCCCTTATTTTGGAGCAAAAATGAAGAAATTTCCTTTTTCTATGGCAAAAAGGTATGCATTCCCCTTATTTTCAGGCAAAAAGGCAGAAATTCCCTGTATTTTGGAGCAAAATTGCAGAAATTCCCCTAATTGTTGGGCAAAAAGGCAGAAATTCTTCTTATTTTAGAGCAAAATTGAAGAAATTCCCCTAATTGTGGGGCAATAAGGTAGAAATTCTCTATATTTTGGGGCAAAAAGACAGAAATTCTCCTTATTTTGGGGCAAAACTCAGAAATTCCACTTATTTTGGGGCAAAATTGCAGAAATTTCACTTATTTCAGGGAAAAAAGGCAGAAATTTTCCTTATTTTGGGGCAAAAATGCAGAAATTCTTAATATTTTGTGGCAAAAATGCAAAAATTCCCCTTATTTTGTGGTAAAAAGTCTGAAATTCCCCTCATTTGGGGGCAAAAAGGCAGAAATTCACCTTATTTTGGGGCAAAATTGCAGAAATTTCACTTATTTCTGAGTAATAAGTCAGAAATTCCTATTATTTGGGGGCAAAAAGTCAGAAATTCCCTTTGTTTTGGGGAAAAAAGACAGAAATTCAACTTATTTAGAGGCAAAAAGGCAGAAATTCCTCTTATTTTTGAGCAAAAATGAAGAAATTTCATTTTTTATGGCAAAAAGGTATGCATTCCCCTTATTTTCGGGCAAACAGGCAGAAATTCCCTGTATTTTGGAGCAAAATTGCAGAAATTCCCCTAATTTTGGGGCAAAAGGCAGAAATTCCCTTTATTTTGGGGTAAATATCAGAAATTCCCCTTATTTTGGGGCAAAATTCCAGAAATTTCCTTTATTTTGGGGCAATATTGCAGAAATTTACCTTATTTTGGGGCAAAATTGCAGAAATTTCCCTTATTTGGGGCAAAATTGCAGTAATTTCACTTATCTTCAGGTAAAAAGGCTAAAATTTCCTTTATTTTGTGCAAAAAAGGAGAAATTCCTCTTATTTTGGGGCAAAATTGTATAAATTTTCTTTATTGTGGGGCAAGAAGGCAGAAATTCTGTAAATTTTGTGGCAAAAATGCAGAAATTCCCCTTATTTTGAGGTAAAAATGCTGAAATTCCCCTTATTTGGGGGCAAAAAAGCAGAAATTTCCCTTATTTTGGGACAAAATTGCAGAAATTTTACTTATTTCAGGGTAATAATTCAGAAATTCCCCTTATTTTGGGGCAAAAAAGACAGAAATTCTCTTTTTTGGGGGGAAAAATACAGAAATTCCACTTATTTAGAGGCAAAAAGGCAGAAATTCCCCTTATTTTGTAGCAAAAATGAAGAAATTTCCCTTTTTATGGCAAAAAGGTATGCATTCCCATTATTTTCAGGCAAAAACGTAGAAATACCCAGTATTTTGGAGCAAAATTGCAGAAATTCCCCTAATTTTTGGGCAAAAGGCAGAAATTCCCTTTATTTTGGAGCAAAAATCAGAAATTCCCTTTATTTTGGGGCAAAATTCTAGAAATTTCCTTTTTTTGGAAGGCAAAATTGCAGGAATTTACATTATATTGGGGCAAAATTGCAGAAATTTCCCTTATTTGGGGTAAAATTTCAGAAATTTCACTTATTTTCAGGTAAAAAGGCTGAAATTTCCTTTATTTTGGGGCAAAAAGGATGAAATTCTCTTTATTTTGAGGCAAAATTGCAGACATTTCCCTTATTATGGGGAAAAATGCAGGAATTTATCTTATTTTAGGGCAAAATTGCAGAAATTTCACTTATTTAAGAGAAAAAAAGCAAAAATTTTTTTTATTTTGGGGCAAAAAGGCAGAAATTCCCATTATTTTGGGGCAAAAATGCAGAAATTCACCTTATTTTGGGGTAAAATTGAAGAAATTTCACATATTTCAGGGCATAAAGGCAGAGAATTCCCTTATTTAAGGGCAAAATTGCAGAATTTTCACTTATTTTAGGGTAATAAGTCAGAAAATCCCCTTATTTTGGGGCAAAATACAGAAATTCCCATTGTTTTGGGGGAAAAAGACAGAAATTCCACTTATTTAGAGGCAAAAATGCAGAAATTCCCCTTATTTTGGAGTAAAAATGAAGAAATTTCCCTTTTTTATGGCAACAAGTTATGCATTCCCCTTGTTTTCGGGCAAAAAGACAGAAAATCCCCGTATTTTGGAGCAAAATTGCAGAAATTCCCCTAATTTTGGGGCAAAAGGCAGAAATTCCCTTTATTTTGGGGTAAAAATCAGAAATTCCCCTTATTTTGGGGCAAAATTCTAGAAATTTTCTTTTTTTGGGGGCAAAATTGCAGGAATCTACATTATTTTGGGGCATAATTGCAGAAATTTCCCTTATTTGGGGCAAAATTGTAGAAATTTCACATATATTCAGGTAAAAAGGCTGAAATTTCCTTTAATTTGGGGCAAAAAGAAAGAAATTCCCCTTATTTTGGGCAAAATTGCAGAAATTTCCCTTATTATGAGGAAAAATTGCAGAAATTTCCTTTATTTTAAGGCAAAATTGCACAAATTTCACTTATTTCAGAGAAAAAAAGAAAAAATTTTTCTTATTTTTGGGCAAAAAGGCAGAAATTCCCATTATTTTCGGGCAAAAATGCAGAAATTCACCTTATTTTGGGGAAAAATTGCAGAAATTTCATATATTTCAGAGCAAGAAGGCAAAAATTTTCCTTATTTTGGGGCAAAATTGCAGAAATTTCACTTATTTCAGAGTAATAAGTCAGAAATTCTCCTTATTTTGGGGCAAAAAAGACAGAAATTCTATTTTTTTAGGGGAAAAATACAGAAATTCCACTTATTTAGAGGCAAAAAGGCAGAAATTCCCCTTATTTTGTAGCAAAAATGAAGAAATTTCCCTCTTTAGGGCAAAAAGGTATGCATTCCCATTATTTTCAGGCAAAAAGGCAGAAATTCCCCGTATTTTGGAGCAAAATTGCAGAAATTCCCCTAATTGTTGGGCAAAAAGGCAGAAATTCTTCGTATTTTGGAGCAAAATTGAAGAAATTCCCCTAATTGTGGGGCAATAAGGTAGAAATTCTCTATATTTTGGGGCAAAAAGACAGAAATTCTCCTTATTTTGGGGCAAAACTCAGAAATTCCACTTATTTTGGGGCAAAATTGCAGAAATTTCACTTATTTCAGGGAAAAAAGGCAGAAATTTTCCTTATTTTGGGGCAAAAATGCAGAAATTCTTAATATTTTGTGGCAAAAATGCAAAAATTCCCCTTATTTTGTGGTAAAAAGTCTGAAATTCCCCTCATTTGGGGGCAAAAAGGCAGAAATTCACCTTATTTTGGGGCAAAATTGCAGAAATTTTACTTATTTCTGAGTAATATGTCAGAAATTCCTATTATTTGGGGGCAAAAAAGTCAGAAATTCCCTTTGTTTTGGGAAAAAAAGACAGAAATTCAACTTATTTATAGGCAAAAATGCAGAAATTCCTTTTATTTTTGAGCAAAAATGAAGAAATTTCACTTTTTTATGGCAAAAAGGTATGCATTCCCCTTATTTTCGGGCAAACAGGCAGAAATTCCCTGTATTTTGGAGCAAAATTGCAGAAATTCCCCTAATTTTGGGGCAAAAGGCAGAAATTCCCTTTATTATGGGGTAAAAATCAGAAATTCCCCTTATTTTGGGGCAAAATTCCAGAAATTTCCTTTATTTTGGGGCAATATTGCAGAAATTTACCTTATTTTGGGGCAAAATTGCAGAAATTTCCCTTATTTGGGGCAAAATTGCAGTAATTTCACTTATCTTCAGGTAAAAAGGCTGAAATTTCCTTTATTTTGGGGCAAAAAAGGAGAAATTCCTCTTATTTTGGGGCAAAATTGTATCAATTTTCTTTATTATGGGGCAAAAAGACAGAAATTCTGTAAATTTTGTGGCAAAAATGCAGAAATTCACCTTATTTTGGGGAAAAATTGCAGAAATTTCATATATTTCAGAGCAAGAAGGCAGAAATTTTCCTTATTTTGGGGCAAAAATGCAGAAATTCTTAATATTTTGTGGCAAAAATGCAGAAATTCCCCTTATTTTGAGGTAAAAAGGCTGAAATTCCCCTTATTTGAGGGCAAAAAGGCATAAATTTCCCTTATTTTGGGGCAAAAAGACTGAAATTCCCCTTATTTTGTGGCAAAAAGTCAGAAATTTCTTTTATTTTGGGGCATAATTGCAGAAATATCACTTATTTCAGGGCATAACTCAAAAATTCCTTTTATTTTGGGGCAAAAAGACAGAAATTCCATTTATTTTTGGGTAAAAAGGAAGAAATTTCACTTATTTTTATGTTAAAAGGCAGAAATTCCTCTTATTCTGGGGCAAAAATGAAGAAATTTCCCTTTTTTGTGGCAAAAGGTATACATTCCCCTTACTTTCGGGATAAAAAGCAGAAATTCCCCGTATTTTGAAGCAAAATTGCAGAAATTCTCATGATTTTCGGGCAAAAAGGCAGAAATTCCCCTTATTTTGGGGCAAAATTACAGTAATTTCCTTTACATTGGTGCAAAATTGCAGAAATTTTATTTATTTTGGGGCAAAATTGAAGAAATTTCACTTATTTCAGGGTATTAAGTCAGAAATTCCCCTTATTTTGGGGCAAAAATAACAGAAATTCCCTGTATTTTGGAGGAAAATTGCAGAAATTCCACTTATTTAGAGGCAAAAAGGCAGAAATTCCCCTTATTTTGGAGCAAAAATGAATAAATTTCCCTTTTTTTGGCAAAAAGTTATGCATTCCCCTTATTTTCGGGCAAAAAGGCAGAAATTCCCCGTATTTTGGAGCAAAAATGCAGAAATTTTTTTAATTGTGGGGCAAAAGGGCAGAAATTCCCTATAGAGTGGGGCAAAAAGACAGAAATTCTCCTTATTTTGGGGCAAAACTCAGAAATTCCACTTATTTTGGGGCAAAATTCCAGAAATTTCCCTTATTTTGGAGCAAAATTGCAGAAATTTCACTTATTTTGGGGCAAAATTGCAGAAATTTCACTTATTTCTGGGAAAAAAGGCAGAAATTTTCCTTATTTTGGGGCAAAAATGCAGAAATTATTAATGTTTGGTGGCAAAAATGCAGGAATTCCCTTTATTTTGAGGTAAAAAGGCTGAAATTTCTTTTATTTGGAGGCAAAAAGGCAGAAATTTCCCTTATTTTGGGGCAAAACTACAGAAATTCCCCTTATTTTGTTTCAAAAAGGCAGAAATTTCATTTATTTTGGGGCTAAATTGCAGAAATTTCACTTATTTCAGGGCATAATTCAAAAATTCCTTTTATTTTGAGGCAAAAAGACAGAAATTCTGTTTATTTTTGGGTCAAAAGGCAGAAATTTCACTTATTTTGAGGGAAAAAGGTAGAAATTCCTTTTATTTTGGGGCAAAAATGAAGAAATTTTCCTTTTTTGTGGCAAAAGGTATACATTCCCCTTACTTTTGGGATAAAAAGCAGAAATTCCCCGTATTTTTAAGCAAAATTGCAGAAATTCTCATAATTTTCGGGCAAAAAGGCAGAAATTCTCCTTATTTTGGGGCAAAAAGACAGAAAATCTTCTTTTTTCGGGAGCAAACAGTCAGAAATTCTTCTTATTTTGGGGCAAAATTGCAAAAATTTCCTTTACATTGAAGCATAATTGCAGAAATTTCCCTTATTTTGGGGAAAAATTGCAGAAATTTCACCTATTTCAGGGTAATAAGTTAGAAATTCCCCTTATTTTGGTGAAAAAAGACAGAAATTCCCTTTGTTTTGGGGGGAAAAGACAGAAATTCCACTTATTTAGAGGCAAAAAGGCAGAAATTACCTTTATTTTGGAGCAAAAATGAAGAAATTTCCCTTTTTATGGCAAAAAGGTATGCATTCCCATTATTTTCAGGCAAAAAGGCAGAAATTCCCCGTATTATAGAGCAAAATTGCAGAAATTCCCCTAATTTTGGGGCAAAAGGCAGAAATTCCCTTTATTTTGAGGTAAAAATCAGAAATTCCCCTTATTTTGGGGCAAAATTCTAGAAATTTTCTTTTTTTGGGTGGCAAAATTGCAGGAATCTAAATTATTTTGGGGCATAATTGAAGAAATTTCGCTTATTTGGGGCAAAATTTCAGAAATTTTACATATTTTCAGGTAAAAAGGCTGAAATTTCCTTTAATTTGGGGCAAAAAATAGAAATTCCCCTTATTTTGGGGCAAAATTGCAGAAATTTCCCTTATTATGGGGAAAAATTGCAGAAATTTCCTTTATTTTAAGGCAAAATTGCACAAATTTCACTTATTTCAGAGAAAAAAAGAAAAAATTTTTCTTATTTTTGGGCAAAAAGGCAGAAATTCCCATTATTTTGGGGCAAAAACGCAGAAATTCACCTTATTTGGGAGTAAAATTGCAGAAATTTCACATATTTTAGGGCAGAAAGGCAGAAATTTCTATTAATTTGGGGCCAAATTGGAGAAATTTCACTTATTTCAGGGTAATAAGTCAGAAATTCCCCTTATTTTGGGGAAAAAATAACAGAAATTTCCTTTGTTTTGGGGAAAAAAGACAGAAATTCCACTTATTTAGAGGCAAAAATGCAGAAATTCCCCTTATTTTGGAGCAAAAATGAAGAAATTTCTTTTTTTTATGGCAAAAAGTTATGCATTCCCCTTATTTTCGGGCAAAAAGGCAGAAATTCCCCGTATTTTGGAGCAAAATTGCAGAAATTTTCCTAATTGTGGGGCAAAAAGGCAGAAATTCCCTATATGGTGGGGCAAAAAGACAGAAATTCTCCTTATTTTGGGGCAAAACTCAGAAATTCCACTTATTTTGGGGCAAAATTCCAGAAATTTCCCTTATTTTGGAGCAAAATTGCAGAAATTTCACTTATTTTGGGCCAAAATTGCAGAAATTTCACTTATTTCAGGGAAAAAAGGCACAAATTTTCCTTATTTTGGGGTAAAAATGCAGAAATTCTTAATATTTTGTGGCAAAAATGCAGAAATTCCCCTAATTTTGAGGTAAAAAGGCTGAAATTCCTATTATTTTGGGGCAAAAATGCAGAAATTTCCCTTATTTTGTGGCAAAAAGACAGAAATTCCCCTTATTTTGTGGCAAAAAGGCAGAAATTTCTTTTATTTTCTGGCAAAATTGCAGAAATTTCACTTATTTCAGGGCATAATTTAAAAATTCCTTTTATTTTGTGGCAAAAAAACAGAAATTCCGTTCATTTTGGGGTAAAAAGGCAGAAATTTCTTTTATTTTGAGGTAAAAAGGCAGAAATTCCTCTTATTTTAGGGCAAAAATGAAGAAATTTTCCTTTTTTGTGGCAAAAGGTATACATTCCCCTTACTTTTGGGATAAAAAGCAGAAATTCCCCGTATTTTGAAGCAAAATTGCAGAAATTCTCATAATTTTCAGGCAAAAAGGCAGAAATTCTCCTTATTTTGGGGCAAAAAGACAGAAAATCTCCTTTTTTGGGCAGCAAAGATTCAGAAATTCCTTTACATTGAGGCAAAATAGCAGAAATTTCCTCTACATTGGTGCAAAATTGCAGAAATTTCCTTTATTTCTGGGCAAAATTGCAGAAATTTCACTTATTTCAGGGTAATAAGTCAGAAATTCCCCTTATTTTGGGGCAAAAAAGACAGAAATTCCCTTTGTTTTGGGGGTAAAAGACAGAAATTCCACTTATTTAGAGGCAAAAATGCAGAAATTCCCCTTATTTATAGCAAAAATGAAGAAATTTACCTTTTTATGGCAAAAAGGTATGCATTCCCATTATTTTCAGGCAAAAAGGCAGAAATTCCCCGTATTTTGGAGCAAAATTGCAGAAATTCCCCTAATTTTGGGGCAAAAGGCAGAAATTACCTTTATTTTGGGGCAAAAATCAGAAATTCCCCTTATTTTGGGGCAAAATTCCAGAAATTTCTTTTTTTGGGGGCAAAATTGCAGGAATTTACTTTATTTTGGAGCTAAATTGCAGAAATTTTTCTTATTTGGGGCAAAATTGCAGAAATTTCACTTATTTTCAGGTAAAAAGACTGAAATTTCCTTTATTTTGGGGCAAAAAGGAAGAAATTCCTCTTATTTTGGGGCAAAAAAGACAGAAATTCCCTTTGTTTTGGGGAAAAAAAACAGAAATTCCCCTTATTTCTGGGCAAAATTGCAGAAATTTCCCTGATTATGAGGAAAAATTGCAGAAATTTCCCTTATTTTAGGGCAAAATTACAGAAATTTCACTTATTTCAGAGAAAAAAAGCAAAATTTTTTCTTATATTGGGGCAAAAAAGCAGAAATTCCCATTATTTTGGGGCAAAAAGGCCGAAATTCACCTTATTTTGGGGTAAAATTGCAGAAATTTCACATATTTCAGGGCAAAAAGGCAAAAATTTCCCTTATTTTGGGGCATAATTGCAGAAATTTCACTTATTTCAGGGTGATAAGTTAGAAATTTTTCTTATTTTGTGGCAAAAAGACAGAAATTCTCTTTGTTTTGGGAAAAAAGACAGAAATTCCACTTATTTAGAGGCAAAAAGGCAGAAATTCCCCTTATTTTGGAGCAAAAATGAAGAAATTTCCTTTTTCTATGGCAAAAAGGTATGCATTCCCCTTATTTTCAGGCAAAAAGGCAGAAATTCCCTGTATTTTGGAGCAAAATTGCAGAAATTCCCCTAATTGTTGGGCAAAAAGGCAGAAATTCTTCGTATTTTGGAGCAAAATTGCAGAAATTCCACTAATTGTGGGGCAATAAGGTAGAAATTCTCTATATTTTGGGGCAAAAAGACAGAAATTCTCCTTATTTTGGGGCAAAACTAAGAAATTCCACTTATTTTGGGGCAAAATTGCAGAAATTTCACTTATTTCAGGGAAAAAAGGCAGAAATTTTTCTTATTTTAGGGCAAAAATGCAGAAATTCCTAATATTTTGTGGCAAAAATGCAAAAATTCCCCTTATTTTGTGGTAAAAAGGCTGAAATTCCACTCATTTGGGGGCAAAAAGGCAGAAATTCACCTTATTTTGGGGCAAAATTGCAGAAGTTTCACTTATTTCAGAGTAATAAGTCAGAAATTCCCATTATTTGGGGGCAAAAAAGTCAGAAATTTCCTTTGTTTTGGGGGAAAAAGACAGAAATTCCACTTATTTAGAGGCAAAAAGGCAGAAATTCCCCTTATTTGGGAGCAAAAATGAAGAAATTTCACTTTTTTATGGCAAAAAGGTATGCATTCCCCTTATTTTCGGGCAAACAAGCAGAAATTCTCTGTATTTTGGAGCAAAATTGCAGAAATTCCCCTAATTTTGGGGCAAAAGGCAGAAATTCCCTTTATTTTGGGGTAAAAATCAGAAATTCCCCTTTTTTGGAGCAAAATTCCAGAAATTTCCTTTATTTTGGGGCAATATTGCAGAAATTTACCTTATTTTGGGGCAAAATTGCAGAAATTTCCCTTATTTGGGGCAAAATTGCAGTAATTTCACTTATCTTCAGGTAAAAAAGCTGAAATTTCCTTTATTTTGGGGCAAAAAAGGAGAAATTCCTCTTATTTTGGGGCAAAATTGTAGAAATTTTTCTTATTATAGGGCAAAAAGGCAGAAATTCTGTAAATTTTGTGGCAAAAATGCAGAAATTCCCCTTATTTTGAGGTAAAAAGGCTGAAATTCTCTTTATTTGGGGGCAAAAAAGCAGAAATTTCACTTAATTTGGGACACAATTGCAGAAATTTTACTTATTTCAGGGTAATAAGTCAGAAATTCCCCTCATTTTGGGGCAAAAAAGACAGAAATTCCCTTTGTTTTGGGGGAAAAAGACAGAAATTCCACTTATTTAGAGGCAAAAAAGAAGAAATTCCCCTTATTTTGGAGTAAAAATGAAGAAATTTCCCTTTTTTATGGCAACAAGTTATGCATTCCCCTTGTTTTCGGGCAAAAAGACAGAAATTCCCCGTATTTTGTAGCAAAATTGCAGAAGTTCCCCTAATTGTCGGGCAAAAAGGCAGAAATTCCCTATATGTTGGGGCAAAAAAAGAGAAATTCTCCTTATTTTGGGACAAAACTCAGAAATTCCACTTATTTTGGTGCAAAATTCCAGAAATTTCCCTTATTTTGGGGCAAAATTGCAGAAATTTTCCTTATTTGGGGGCAAAATTGCAGAAATTTCACTTATTTCAGAGAAAAAACGCAAAAATTTTTCTTATTTTGGGGCAAAAAGGCAAAAATTCTCATTATTTTAGGGCAAAAGGCAGAAAATCACCTTATTTTGGGGTAAAATTGCAGAAATTTCACATATCTCAGGGCAAAAAGGCAGAAATTTCCTTTATTTTGGGGCAAAATTGCAGAAATTTCCTTTATTTTGGGGCAAAATTGCAGAAATTTCACTTATTTCAAAAAAAAGGCAGAAATTTTCCTTATTTTGGGGCAAAAATGCAGAAATTCTTAATATTTTGTGGCAAAAATGCAGAAATTCCCCTTATTTTGAGGTAAAAAGGCTGAAATTCCCCTTATTTGAGGGCAAAAAGGCATAAATTTCCCTTATTTTGGGGCAAAAAGACTGAAATTCCCCTTATTTTGTGGCAAAAAGTCAGAAATTTCTTTTATTTTGGGGCATAATTGCAGAAATATCACTTATTTCAGGGCATAACTCAAAAATTCCTTTTATTTTGGGGCAAAAAGACAGAAATTCCATTTATTTTTGGGTAAAAAGGAAGAAATTTCACTTATTTTAATGTTAAAAGGCAGAAATTCCTCTTATTCTGGGGCAAAAATGAAGAAATTTCCCTTTTTTGTGGCAAAAGGTATACATTCCCCTTACTTTTGGGATAAAAAGCAGAAATTCCCCGTATTTTGAAGCAAAATTGCAGAAATTCTCATGATTTTCGGGCAAAAAGGCAGAAATTCCCCTTATTTTGGGGCAAAATTACAGTAATTTCCTTTACATTGGTGCAAAATTGCAGAAATTTTATTTATTTTGGGGCAAAATTGAAGAAATTTCACTTATTTCAGGGTATTTAGTCAGAAATTCCCCTTATTTAGGGGCAAAAATAATAGAAATTCCCTGTATTTTGGAGGAAAATTGCAGAAATTCCACTTATTTAGAGGCAAAAAGGCAGAAATTCCCCTTATTTTGGAGCAAAAATGAATAAATTTCCCTTTTTTATGGCAAAAAGTTATGCATTCCCCTTATTTTCGGGCAAAAAGGCAGAAATTCCCCGTATTTTGGAGCAAAAATGCAGAAATTTTTTTAATTGTGGGGCAAAAGGGCAGAAATTCCCTATAGAGTGGGGCAAAAAGACAGAAATTCTCCTTATTTTGGGGCAAAACTCAGAAATTCCACTTATTTTGGGGCAAAATTCCAGAAATTTCCCTTATTTTGGAGCAAAATTGCAGAAATTTCACTTATTTTGGGGCAAAATTGCAGAAATTTCACTTATTTCTGGGAAAAAAGGCAGAAATTTTCCTTATTTTGGGGCAAAAATGCAGAAATTATTAATGTTTGGTGGCAAAAATGCAGGAATTCCCTTTATTTTGAGGTAAAAAGGCTGAAATTTCTTTTATTTGGAGGCAAAAAGGCAGAAATTTCCCTTATTTTGGGGCAAAACTACAGAAATTCCCCTTATTTTGTTTCAAAAAGGCAGAAATTTCATTTATTTTGGGGCTAAATTGCAGAAATTTCACTTATTTCAGGGCATAATTCAAAAATTCCTTTTATTTTGAGGCAAAAAGACAGAAATTCTGTTTATTTTTGGGTCAAAAGGCAGAAATTTCACTTATTTTGAGGGAAAAAGGTAGAAATTCCTTTTATTTTGGGGCAAAAATGAAGAAATTTTCCTTTTTTGTGGCAAAAGGTATACATTCCCCTTACTTTTGGGATAAAAAGCAGAAATTCCCCGTATTTTTAAGCAAAATTGCAGAAATTCTCATAATTTTCGGGCAAAAAGGCAGAAATTCTCCTTATTTTGGGGCAAAAAGACAGAAAATCTTCTTTTTTCGGGAGCAAACAGTCAGAAATTCTTCTTATTTTGGGGCAAAATTGCAAAAATTTCCTTTACATTGAAGCATAATTGCAGAAATTTCCCTTATTTTGGGGAAAAATTGCAGAAATTTCACCTATTTCAGGGTAATAAGTTAGAAATTCCCCTTATTTTGGTGAAAAAAGACAGAAATTCCCTTTGTTTTGGGGGGAAAAGACAGAAATTCCACTTATTTAGAGGCAAAAAGGCAGAAATTCCCTTTATTTTGGAGCAAAAATGAAGAAATTTCCCTTTTTATGGCAAAAAGGTATGCATTCCCATTATTTTCAGGCAAAAAGGCAGAAATTCCCTGTATTATAGAGCAAAATTGCAGAAATTCCCCTAATTTTGGGGCAAAAGGCAGAAATTCCCTTTATTTTGAGGTAAAAATCAGAAATTCCCCTTATTTTGGGGCAAAATTCTAGAAATTTTCTTTTTTTGGGTGGCAACATTGCAGGAATCTAAATTATTTTGGGGCAAAATTGAAGAAATTTCGCTTATTTGGGGCAAAATTTCAGAAATTTTACATATTTTCAGGTAAAAAGGCTGAAATTTCCTTTAATTTGGGGCAAAAAATAGAAATTCCCCTTATTTTGGGGCAAAATTGCAGAAATTTCCCTTATTATGGGGAAAAATTGCAGAAATTTCCTTTATTTTAAGGCAAAATTGCACAAATTTCACTTATTTCAGAGAAAAAAAGAAAAAATTTTTCTTATTTTTGGGCAAAAAGGCAGAAATTCCCATTATTTTGGGGCAAAAACGCAGAAATTCACCTTATTTGGGAGTAAAATTGCAGAAATTTCACATATTTTAGGGCAAAAAGGCAGAAATTTCTATTAATTTGGGGCCAAATTGCAGAAATTTCACTTATTTCAGGGTAATAAGTCAGAAATTCCCCTTATTTTGGGGAAAAAATAACAGAAATTTCCTTTGTTTTGGGGAAAAAAGACAGAAATTCCACTTATTTAGAGGCAAAAATGCAGAAATTCCCCTTATTTTGGAGCAAAAATGAAGAAATTTCTTTTTTTTATGGCAAAAAGTTATGCATTCCCCTTATTTTCGGGCAAAAAGGCAGAAATTCCCCGTATTTTGGAGCAAAATTGCAGAAATTTTCCTAATTGTGGGGCAAAAAGGCAGAAATTCCCTATATGGTGGGGCAAAAAGACAGAAATTCTCCTTATTTTGGGGCAAAACTCAGAAATTCCACTTATTTTGGGGCAAAATTCCAGAAATTTCCCTTATTTTGGAGCAAAATTGCAGAAATTTCACTTATTTTGGGCCAAAATTGCAGAAATTTCACTTATTTCAGGGAAAAAAGGCACAAATTTTCCTTATTTTGGGGTAAAAATGCAGAAATTCTTAATATTTTGTGGCAAAAATGCAGAAATTCCCCTAATTTTGAGGTAAAAAGGCTGAAATTCCTATTATTTTGGGGCAAAAATGCAGAAATTTCCCTTATTTTGTGGCAAAAAGACAGAAATTCCCCTTATTTTGTGGCAAAAAGGCAGAAATTTCTTTTATTTTCTGGCAAAATTGCAGAATTTCACTTATTTCAGGGCATAATTTAAAAATTCCTTTTATTTTGTGGCAAAAAAACAGAAATTCCGTTCATTTTGGGGTAAAAAGGCAGAAATTTCTTTTATTTTGAGGTAAAAAGGCAGAAATTCCTCTTATTTTAGGGCAAAAATGAAGAAATTTTCCTTTTTTGTGGCAAAAGGTATACATTCCCCTTACTTTTGGGATAAAAAGCAGAAATTCCCCGTATTTTGAAGCAAAATTGCAGAAATTCTCATAATTTTCAGGCAAAAAGGCAGAAATTCTCCTTATTTTGGGGCAAAAAGACAGAAAATCTCCTTTTTTGGGCAGCAAAGATTCAGAAATTCCTTTACATTGAGGCAAAATAGCAGAAATTTCCTCTACATTGGTGCAAAATTGCAGAAATTTCCTTTATTTCTGGGCAAAATTGCAGAAATTTCACTTATTTCAGGGTAATAAGTCAGAAATTCCCCTTATTTTGGGGCAAAAAAGACAGAAATTCCCTTTGTTTTGGGGGTAAAAGACAGAAATTCCACTTATTTAGAGGCAAAAATGCAGAAATTCCCCTTATTTATAGCAAAAATGAAGAAATTTACCTTTTTATGGCAAAAAGGTATGCATTCCCATTATTTTCAGGCAAAAAGGCAGAAATTCCCCGTATTTTGGAGCAAAATTGCAGAAATTCCCCTAATTTTGGGGCAAAAGGCAGAAATTACCTTTATTTTGGGGCAAAAATCAGAAATTCCCCTTATTTTGGGGCAAAATTCCAGAAATTTCTTTTTTTGGGGGCAAAATTGCAGGAATTTACTTTATTTTGGAGCTAAATTGCAGAAATTTTTCTTATTTGGGGCAAAATTGCAGAAATTTCACTTATTTTCAGGTAAAAAGACTGAAATTTCCTTTATTTTGGGGCAAAAAGGAAGAAATTCCTCTTATTTTGGGGCAAAAAAGACAGAAATTCCCTTTGTTTTGGGGAAAAAAAACAGAAATTCCCCTTATTTCTGGGCAAAATTGCAGAAATTTCCCTGATTATGAGGAAAAATTGCAGAAATTTCCCTTATTTTAGGGCAAAATTACAGAAATTTCACTTATTTCAGAGAAAAAAAGCAAAATTTTTTCTTATATTGGGGCAAAAAAGCAGAAATTCCCATTATTTTGGGGCAAAAAGGCCGAAATTCACCTTATTTTGGGGTAAAATTGCAGAAATTTCACATATTTCAGGGCAAAAAGGCAAAAATTTCCCTTATTTTGGGGCATAATTGCAGAAATTTCACTTATTTCAGGGTGATAAGTTAGAAATTTTTCTTATTTTGTGGCAAAAAGACAGAAATTCTCTTTGTTTTGGGAAAAAAGACAGAAATTCCACTTATTTAGAGGCAAAAAGGCAGAAATTCCCCTTATTTTGGAGCAAAAATGAAGAAATTTCCTTTTTCTATGGCAAAAAGGTATGCATTCCCCTTATTTTCAGGCAAAAAGGCAGAAATTCCCTGTATTTTGGAGCAAAATTGCAGAAATTCCCCTAATTGTTGGGCAAAAAGGCAGAAATTCTTCGTATTTTGGAGCAAAATTGCAGAAATTCCACTAATTGTGGGGCAATAAGGTAGAAATTCTCTATATTTTGGGGCAAAAAGACAGAAATTCTCCTTATTTTGGGGCAAAACTAAGAAATTCCACTTATTTTGGGGCAAAATTGCAGAAATTTCACTTATTTCAGGGAAAAAAGGCAGAAATTTTTCTTATTTTAGGGCAAAAATGCAGAAATTCCTAATATTTTGTGGCAAAAATGCAAAAATTCCCCTTATTTTGTGGTAAAAAGGCTGAAATTCCACTCATTTGGGGGCAAAAAGGCAGAAATTCACCTTATTTTGGGGCAAAATTGCAGAAGTTTCACTTATTTCAGAGTAATAAGTCAGAAATTCCCATTATTTGGGGGCAAAAAAGTCAGAAATTTCCTTTGTTTTGGGGGAAAAAGACAGAAATTCCACTTATTTAGAGGCAAAAAGGCAGAAATTCCCCTTATTTGGGAGCAAAAATGAAGAAATTTCACTTTTTTATGGCAAAAAGGTATGCATTCCCCTTATTTTCGGGCAAACAAGCAGAAATTCTCTGTATTTTGGAGCAAAATTGCAGAAATTCCCCTAATTTTGGGGCAAAAGGCAGAAATTCCCTTTATTTTGGGGTAAAAATCAGAAATTCCCCTTTTTTGGAGCAAAATTCCAGAAATTTCCTTTATTTTGGGGCAATATTGCAGAAATTTACCTTATTTTGGGGCAAAATTGCAGAAATTTCCCTTATTTGGGGCAAAATTGCAGTAATTTCACTTATCTTCAGGTAAAAAAGCTGAAATTTCCTTTATTTTGGGGCAAAAAAGGAGAAATTCCTCTTATTTTGGGGCAAAATTGTAGAAATTTTTCTTATTATAGGGCAAAAAGGCAGAAATTCTGTAAATTTTGTGGCAAAAATGCAGAAATTCCCCTTATTTTGAGGTAAAAAGGCTGAAATTCTCTTTATTTGGGGGCAAAAAAGCAGAAATTTCACTTAATTTGGGACACAATTGCAGAAATTTTACTTATTTCTGGGTAATAAGTCAGAAATTCCCCTTATTTTGGGGCAAAAAAGACAGCAATTCTCTTTGTTTTGGGGGAAAAAGACAGAAATTCCACTTATTTAGAGGCAAAAAGGCAGAAATTCACCTTATTTTGGGGCAAAAATGAAGAAATTTCCCTTTTATATGTCAAAAAGCTATGCATTCCCCTTATTTTCGGGGAAAAAGGCCGAAATTCACCGTATTTTGGAGCAAAATTGCAGAAATTCCCCTGTTGTGGGGCAAAAAGGCAGAAATTCTCTATATGTTGGGGCAAAAAGACAGAAATTCTCCTTATTTTGGGGCAAAACTCAGAAATTCCACTTATTTTAGGTAAAATTGCAGAAATTTCATTTATTTCAGGGAAAAATGCAGAAATTTCCCTTATTTTGGGTCAAAATTGCAGAAATTTCAATCATTTCAGGGTAATAATTTAGAAATTCTCCTTATTTTGGGGTAAAAAAGACAGAAATTCCCTTTGTTTTGGGGGAAAAAGACAGAAATTCCACTTATTTAGAGGCAAAAAGGCAGAAATTCCCCTTAATTTGAAGCAAAAATGAAGAAATTTCACTTTTTTATGGCAAAATGTAAGCATTCCCCTTATTTTCGGTCTAAAAGGCAGAAATTCCCCGTATTTGGGAGCAAAATTGCAGAAATTCCCCTAATTTTGGGGCAAAAGGCAGAAATTCCCTTTATTTTGGGGCAAAAATCAGAAATTCCCCATATTTTGGGGCAAAAGTCCAGAAATTTTCTTTTTTTTGGGGCAAAGTTTCAGAAATTTCCCTTATTTGGGGCAAAATTGCAGAAATTTCACTTATTTTATACTAAAAAAGTTGATATTTGATATATTTTGGGGCAAAAAGGGAGAAATTCCCCTTATTTGGGGCAAAATTGCAGTAATTTTCATTATTTTGGGGCAAAAAGGCAGAAATTCTGTATATTTTGTGGCAAAAAGGCAGAAATTTCCCTTATTTAGAGGTAATAAGGTTATAATTTCCTTTATTTGGGGGCAAGAAGGCTGAAATTCCCCTTATTTGGGGGCAAAAAGGCAGAAATTTCACTTATTTTGGGGCAAAATTGCAGAAATTTCACTTATTTCAGGGAAAAAAGTCAAAAATTTTCCTTATTTTGGGGCAAAAAGCAGAAATTCCTAATATTTTGTGGAAAAAATGCAGAAATTCCCCATATTTTGAGGTAAAAAGGCTGGAATTCCCCTTATTTGGGGGCAAAAAGGCAGAAATTTCCCTTATGTTGGGGCAAAATTGGAGAAATTTCACTTATTTCAGGGAAAAAAGGCTGAAATTTTCTTTATTTTGGGGCAAAAAGACAGAAGTTTTCTTTGTTTTGGAAAAAAAAGACAGAAATTCCACTTATTTAGAGGCAAAAAGAAAGAAATTCCCATTATTTTGGAGCAAAAATGAAGAAATTTCACTTTTTTATGGCAAAAACGTATGCATTCCCCTTATTTTCAGGCAAAAAGGAAGAAATTCCCTGTATTTTGGAGCAAAATTGCAGAAATTCCCCTAATTTTGGGGCAAAAGGCAGAAATTCCCTTTATTTTGGGGTAAAAATCAGAAATTCCTCTTATTTTGGGGCAAAATTCCAGGAATTTCCTTTATTTTGGGGCAAAATTGCAGAAATTTACCTTATTTTGGGCAAAATTGCAGTAATTTCACTTATATTCAGGAAAAAAGGCTGAAATTGCCTTTTTGGGGGCAAAAAAGGAGAAATTCCCCTTATTTTGGGCAAAATTGCAGAAATTTTCCTTATGACGGGGCAAAAAGGCAGAAATTTCGTAAATTTTGTGGCAAAAATGCAGAAATTCCTTTTATTTTGAGGTAAAAAGGCTGAAATTCCCCTTATTTGGGGGCAAAATGGCAGAAATTTCCCTTATTTTGGGACAAAATTGCAGAAATTTTACTTATTTCAGGGTAATAAGTCAGAAATTCCCCTTATTTTGGGGCAAAAAAGACAGAAATTCCTTTTGTTTTTAAGGAAAAAGAAAGAAATTCCACATATTTAGAGGCAAAAAGGCAGAAATTCTTTTTATTTTGGAGCAAAAATGAAGAAATTTCCCTTTTATATGGCAAAAAAATATGCATTCCCCTTATTTTCAGGCAAAAAGGCAGAAATTCCCCGTATTTTGGAGCAAAATTGCAGAAATTCCCCTAATTGTGGGGCAAAAAGGCAGAAATTCCCTATATGTTGGGGCAAAAAGACAGAAAATTTCCTTATTTTGTGGCAAAACTCAACATTCCACATATTTTGGGGCAAAATTGCATAAATTTCACTTATTTCTGGGAAAAAAATGCAGAAATTTTCCTTATTTTGGGGCAAAAAGGCAAAAATTCCTTATATTTTGTGGCAAAAATGCAGAAATTCCCCTTATTTTGAGGTAAAAAGGCTGAAATTCTCCTTCTTTGGGGACAAAAAGGCAGAAATTTCCTTTATTTTTGCGCAAAATTGCAGAAATTTACTTTATTTTGGGGCAAAATTTCAGAAATTTCCCTTATTTGGGGCAAAATTGCAGAAATTTCACTTATTTTTAGGTAAAAAGGATGATATTTAATATATTTTGGGGCAAAAAGGGAGAAATTCCCCTTATTTGGGGCAAAATTGCAATAATTTTCCTTATTTTGGGGCAAAAAGGCAGAAATTCCGTATATTTTGTGGCAAAAAGGCAGAAATTTCTTTTATTTAGAGGTAATAAGGTTGAAATTCCCCTTATTTGTGGGCAAAAAGGTTGAAATTCCCCTTTATTTGGGGGCAAAAAGGCAGAAATTTCACTTATTTTGGTGAAAAATTGCAGAAATTTCAATTATTTCAGGGAAAAAAGGCAGAAATTTTCCTTATTTTGGGGCAAAAAGGCAGAAATTCCTAATATTTTGTTGCAAAAATGCAGAAATTCCCCTTATTTTGAGGTAAAAAGGGTGGAATTCCCCTTATTTGGGGGCAAAATTGCAGAAATTTCACTTATTTCAGAAAAAAAAGGCCGAAATGTTCTTTATTTTGGGGCAAAAAGACAGAAATTCTCTTTGTTTTGGGAAAAAAAAGAGAGAAATTCCACTTATTTAGAGGCAAAAAAGAAGAAATTTCGTTATTTTGGAGCAAAAATGAAGATATTTCCCCTTTTTATGGCAAAAAGGTATGCATTCCCCTTATTTTTGGGCAAAAAGGCAGAAATTCCCCTTATTTTGGGGCAAAAAGATGAAATCCCTAATTTTTGTCTAAAATTGAAGAAATTTCACTTATTTCGGGAGAAAAAGGCAAAAATTCCAATTAATTTCGGGCAAAAAGGCAGAAATGACCCGTATTTAGGAGCAAAATTGCAGAAATTCCCATAATATTGGTGCAAAAATGCAGAAATTCCCTTTATTTTGGGGGAAAAAGGCAGAAATTGTCCATATTTTGGTGCAAAAATCAGAAATTTCCCTTATTTTGAGGTAAAATGCTGAAATTCCCCATATTTTGGGCCAAAAGGCAAAAATTTCCCTTATTTTGGAGTAAATTTGCAGAAATTTCACTTATTTGATGGTAATAAGTAAGAAATTTTCCTTATTTTGGTGCAAAAAAGACAGAAATTCCCTTTGTTTTAGGGGAAAAAGACAGAAATTCCACTTATTTAGATGCAAAAAGGCAAAAGTTCCCCTTATTTTGGATCAAAAATGAAGAAATTTTCCTTTTTTATGGCAAAAAGGTATGCATTCTTATTATTTTCGAACAAAAAGGCAGAAATTCCCCATATTTCGGGGCAAAAAGCAGAAATTCCCCTTATTTTGGGGCAAAATTGCAGAAATTTCCTTAATTGTGTGGCCAAAAAACAGAAATTCTCTTTATTTGGGGGCAAAATAGCAGAAATTTCCCTTATTATGGAGAAAAATTGCAGAAATTTCCCTTATTTTAGGGCAATATTGCAGAAATTTCACTAATTGTGGGGCAAAAAGGCAGAAATTCTCCATATTTTGGGGCAAAACTCAAAAATTCCACTTATTTTGGGGCAAAATTCTAGAAATTTCCCTTATTTTGGGGCAAAATTGCAGAAATTTCACTTATTTTGGGGCAAAATTGCAGAAATTTCACTTATTTCAGGGAAAAAAGGCAGATTTTCCTTATTTTGGGGCAAAAATGCAGAAATTCCTAATATTTTGTGCCAAAATTCAGAAATTCCTTATATTTTGAGGTAAAAAGGCTAAAATTCCCCTTATTTGGGGGCAAAAAGGTAGAAATTTCTTTTATATTGGGGCAAAATTGCAGAAATTTCACTTATTTCAAGGTAATAAGTCAGAAATTTTTCTTATTTTGGGGCAAAAAAGACAGAAATCCCCTTGTTTTGGGGGAAAAAGACAGAAATTCCACTAATTTAGAGGCAAAAAAGCAGAAATTTCACTTATTTTGGAGCAAAAATAAAGAAATTTCCCTTTTTTATGGCAAAAAGTTATGCATTCTTCTTATTTTCGGGCAAAAAGGCAGAAATTCCCCATATTTTGGGGCAAAAGGAAGAAATTCCCTTTATTTTGGGGCAAAAAGGCAAAAATTTCCCTTATTTTGGGGCAAAATTGCAGAAATTTCATTTATTTCAGGGCAAAAATTTAGAAATTCCCCTATTTTGGGGCAAAAAGCAGAAATTTCTTTTATTATGGTACAAAATTGAAGAAATTTTCCTTATATTGGAACAAAAAGGCAGAAATTCCCATATTTTGGTGCAAAAGGCAGAAATTCTTCTTATTTTGAGGTAAAATGCAGAAATTCCCCTTATTTGGAGGTAAAATGCAGAAATTCCCCAAATATTGGGGGAAAATGCAGAAATTCCCTTTATTTTGTGGCTAAAAGGCAGAAATTAACCATATTTTAAAGCAAAATTGCAGAAATTCTCATAATTTTCGGGCAAAAAAGCAGAAATTCTCCTTATTTTGGGGCAAAAAGACAGAAAATCTCCTTTTTTGAGAGCAAACAGTCAGAAATTCGCCTTATTTTGGGGCAAAATTGCAGAAATTTTCTTTACATTGGGGCAAAATTGCAGAAATTTCCCTTATTTTGAGGCAAAATTGCAGAAATTTCACTTATTTCAGAAAAATGGCAGAAATTTTCTTATTTTGGGGCAAAAAAGCAGAAACTTCTTTTATTTTGGTACAAAATTGCAGAAATTTTTTTTATTTTGGGGGAAAAAGGAAGAAATTCCCTATATTTTGGGGCAAAAAGGAAGAAATTCCCCTTATTTTGAGGTAAAAAGGCTGAAATTCCCCTTATTTTCGGGCAAAAAGTCAGAAATTCCCCTTATTTTGATGCAAAAAGACAGAAATTTTTTTTATTTTTAGGGAAAAGGAGGAAATTGCACTTATTTTGAGTCAAAAAGCTGGAAAATCCCCATATTTTGGGGCAAAAATGAAGAAATTTCCCTTTTTTATGGCAAAAAGGAAAACATTCCCTTTATTTTCGAGCAAAAAGGCAGAAATTTCTCATATTTTGGAGCAAAATTGAAGAAAGTCCCCTAATTTTGGGGCAAAAGGCAGAAATTCTCTATATTTTGGGGCAAAAATTAGAAATTCGCCTTATTTTGGGGCAAAATTCCAGAAATTTTCTTTATTTTGGGGCAAAATTGCAGGAATTTACCTTTTTTGAACAAAATTGTAGAAATTTCTCTTATTTGGGGCAAAATTGCAGAAATTTCACTTATTTTCAGGTAAAAAGTCTGAAATTTCCTTTATTTTGCGCAAAAAGGGAGAAATTCCTCTTATTTTGGGGCAAAATTGCAGAAATTTTTTTGTGGGGCAAAAAGGCAGAAATTCCGTATATTTTGTGGCAAAAGGCAGATATTTCCTTTATTTTGAGGTAATAAGGTTGAAATTCCCCTTATTTTGGGGCAAAAAGGCAGAAATTCACCTTATTTTGGGGTTAAATTGCAGAAATTTCAAATATTTCAGGGCAAAATGGCAGAAGTTCCCCTTATTTTGGGGCAAAAAGATGAAATCCCTAATTTTTGGCAAAAATTGAAGAAATTTCACTTATTTCGGGACAAAAAGCCAGAAATTCTAATTAATTTCGGGCAAAAAGGCGGAAATGACCCGTATTTTGGAGCAAAATTGCAGAAATTCCCCTAATATTGGTGCAAAAATGCAGAAATTTCCTTTATTATGGGGCAAAAAGGCAGAAATTTTCCATATTTTGGTGCAAAAATTAGAAATTTCCCTTATTTTGAGGTAAAATTCTCAAATTCCCCAAATTTTAGGGCAAAAGGCAAAAATTTCCATTATTTTGGGGCAAATTTGCAGAAATTTCACTTATTTCAGCGTAATAAGTCAGAAATTTTCCTTATTTTGAGGCAAAAAAGACAGAAATTCCCTTTGTTTTGAGGGAAAAACAGAAATTCCACTTATTTAGAGGCAAAAAGGCAAAAGTTCCCCTTATTTTGGAGCAAAAATGAAGAAATTTCCCTTTTATATGGCAAAAAATATGCATTCCCCTTATTTTCAGGCAAAAAGGCAGAAATTCCCCTTATTTTGGAGCAAAAATGAAGAAATTTCACTTTTTTATGGCAAAATGTAAGCATTCCCCTTATTTTCGATCAAAAAGGCAGAAATTCCCTGTATTTGGGAGCAAAATTGCAGATATTCCCCTAATTTTGGGGCAAAAAGCAGAAATTCACTTTATTTTGGGGCAAAAATCAGAAATTCCCCATATTTTGGGGCAAAATTCCAGAAATTTTCTTTATTTTAGGGCAAAATTTCAGAAATTTCTCTTATTTGGGGCAAAATTGCAGAAATTTCACTTATTTTATAGTAAAAAATTGATATTTAATTAATTTTGGGGCAAAAAGGGAGAAATTCCCCTCATTTGGAGCAAAATTGCAGTAATTTTCCTTATTTTGGGGCAAAAAGGCAGAAATTCTGTATATTTTGTGGCAAAAAGGCAGAAATTTCCCTTATTTAGAGGTAATAAGGTTGAAATTCCCTTTATTTGGGGGCAAAAAGGCTGAAATTCCCCTTATTTGGGGGCAAAAAGGCAGAAATTTCACTTATTTTGGGGCCAAATTGCAGAAATTTCATTTATTTCAGGGAAAAACATCAGAAATTTTCCTTATTTTGGGGCAAAAAGCAGAAATACCTAATATTTTGTGGAAAAAATGCAGAAATTCCCCATATTTTGAGGTAAAAAGGCTGGAATTCCCTTTATTTGGGGGCAAAAAGGCAGAAATTTCCCTTATGTTGGGGAAAAATTGCAGAAATTTCACTTATTTCAGGGAAGAATGGCAGAAATTTCCTTTATTTTGGGGCAAAAAGACAGAAGTTTTCTTTGTTTTGTGAAAAAAAGACAGAAATTCCACTTATTTAGAGGCAAAAAGGAAGAAATTCCCATTATTTTGGAGCAAAAATGAAGAAATTTCACTTTTTTATGGCAAAAACGTATGCATTCCCCTTATTTTCAGGCAAAAAGAAGAAATTCCCCGTATTTTGGAGCAAAATTGCAGAAATTCCCCTAATTTTAGGGCAAAAGGCAGAAATTCCCTTTATTTTGGGGTAAAAATCAGAAATTCCCCTTATTTTGGGGCAAAATTCCAGGAATTTCCTTTATTTTGGGGCCAAATTTCAGAAATTTACCTTATTTTGGGTAAAATTGCAGTAATTTCACTTATATTCAGGAAAAAAGGCTGAAATTGCCTTTTTGGGTGCAAAAAAGGAGAAATTCCCCTTATTTTGGGCAAAATTGCAGAAATTTTCCTTATGATGGAGCAAAAAGGCAGAAATTCCGTAAATTTTGTGACAAAAATGCAGAAATTCCCCTTATTTTGAGGTAAAAAGGCTGAAATTCCCCTTATTTGGGGGCAAAAAGGCAGAAATTTCCCTTATTTTGGGACAAAATTGCAGAAATTTTACTTATTTCAGGGTAATAAGTCAGAAATTCCCCTTATTTTGGGGCAAAAAAGACAGAAATTCCTTTTGTTTTTAAGGAAAAAGACAGAAATTCCACTTATTTAGAGGCAAAAAGGCAGAAATTCTCCTTATTTTGGAGCAAAAATGAAGAAATTTCCCTCTTATATGGCAAAAAAATATGCATTCCCCTTATTTTCAGGCAAAAAGTCATAATTCCCCTTATTTTGGTGCAAAAAGACAGAAATTTTGTTTATTTTTAGGGAAAAGGCAGAAATTGAACTTATTTTGAGTCAAAAAGGCAGAAAATCCCCATATTTTGGGGTAAAAATGAAGAAATTTCCCTTTTTTATGGCAAAAAGGAAAACATTCCCTTTATTTTCGTGCAAAAAGGCAGAAATTCCCCATATTTTGGAGCAAAATTGCAGAAATTCCCCTAATTTTGGGGCAAAAGGAAGAAATTCCCTATATTTTGGGACAAAAATCAGAAATTCCCCTTATTTTGGGGCAAAATTCCAGAAATTTTCTTTATTTTGGGGCAAAATTGCAGGAATTTACCTTATTTTGGAACAAAATTGCAGAAATTTCTCTTATTTTCAGGTAAAAAGTCTGAAATTTCCTTTATTTTGCGGAAAAAGGGAAAAATTCCTCTTATTTTGGGGCAAAATTGCAGAAATTTTCCTTATTTTGGGGCAAAAAGGCAGAAATTCCATATATTTTGTGGCAAAAAGGCAGAAATTTCCTTTATTTTGAGGAAATAAGGTTGAAATTTCCCTTATTTTGGAGCAAAAAGGCAGAAATTCCCCTTATTTTGGGGTTAAATTGCAGAAATTTCAAATATTTCAGGGCAAAAATGGCAGAAATTCCCCTTATTTTGGGGCAAAAAGATGAAATCCCTAATTTTTGGCGAAAATTGAAGAAATTTCACTTATTTCGGGACAAAAAGCCAGAAATTCCAATTAATTTCGGGCAAAAAGGCAGAAATGACCCGTATTTTGGAGAAAAATTGCAGAAATTCCCCTAATATTGGTGTAAAAATGCAAAAATTCCCTTTATTATGGGGCAAAAAGGCAGAAATTCTCCATATTTTGGTGCAAAAATCAGAAATTTCCCTTATTTTGAGGTAAAATTCTCAAATTCCCCAAATTTTAGGGCAAAAGGCAAAAATTTCCATTATTTTGGGGCAAATTTGCAGAAATTTCACTTATTTCAGCGTAATAAGTCAAAAATTTTCCTTATTTTGAGGCAAAAAAGACAGAAATTCCCTTTGTTTTGAGGGAAAAAAAGAAATTTCACTTATTTAGAAGCAAAAAGGCAAAAGTTCCCCTTATTTTGGAGCAAAAATGAAGAAATTTCCCTTTTATATGGCAAAAAAATATGCATTCCCCTTATTTTCAGGCAAAAAGGCAGAAATTCCCATTATTTTGGAGCAAAAATGAAGAAATTTCACTTTTTTATGGCAAAATGTAAGCATTCCCCTTATTTTCGGTCAAAAAGGCAGAAATTTCCCGTATTTGGGAGCAAAATATCAGAAATTCCCCTAATTTTGGGGCAAAAGGCAGAAATTCCCTTTATTCTGGGGCAAAAATCAGAAATTCCCCATATTTTGGGGCAAAATTCCAGAAATTTTCTTTATTTTGGGGCAAAATTTGAGAAATTTCTCTTATTTGGGGCAAAATTGCAGAAATTTCACTTATTTTATAGTAAAAAAGTTGATATTTAATTTATTTTGGGGCAAAAAGGGAGAAATTCCCCTTATTTGGGGCAAAATTGCAGTAATTTTTCTTATTTTGGGGCAAAAAGGCAGAAATTCTGTATATTTTGTGGCAAAAAGACAGAAATTTCCTTTATTTAGAGGTAATAAGGTTGAAATTCCCTTTATTTGGGGGCAAAAAGGCTGAAATTCCCTTATTTGGGGGCAAAAAGGCAGAAATTTCACTTATTTTGGGGCAAAATTGCAGAAATTTCATTTATTTCAGGGAAAAAAGTCAGAAATTTTCCTTATTTTGGGGCAAAAAGCAGAAATTCCTAATATTTTGTGGAAAAAATGCAGAAATTCCCCATATTTTGAGGTAAAAAGGCTGGAATTCCCCTTATTTGGGGGCAAAAAGGCAGAAATTTCCCTTATGTTGGGGCAAAATTGCAGAAATTTCACTTATTTCAGAGAAAAAAGGCAGAAATTTTCTTTATTTTGGGGCAAAAAGACAGAAGTTTTCTTTGTTTAGGGAAAAAAACAGAAATTCCACTTATTTAGAGGCAAAAAGGAAGAAATTCCCATTATTTTGGAGCAAAAATGAAGAAATTTCACTTTTTTATGGCAAAAACGTATGCATTTTCCTTATTTTCATGCAAAAAGAAGAAATTCCCCGTATTTTGGAGCAAAATTGCAGAAATTCCCCTAATTTTGGGAGAAAAAGCAGAAATTCCCTTTATTTTGGGCTAAAAATCAGAAATTCCCCTTATTTTGGGGCAAAATTCCAGGAATTTCCTTTATTTTGAGGCAAAATTGCAGAAATTTACCTTATTTTGGGCAAAATTGCAGTAATTTCACTTATATTCAGGAAAAAAGCTGAAATTGCCTTTTTGGGGGCAAAAATAGAGAAATTCCCCTTATTTTGGGCAAAATTGCAGAAATTTTCCTTATTTTGGGGCAAAAATGCAGAAATTCCGTATATTTTGTTGCAAAAAGGGAGAAATTTCTTTTATTTAGAGGTAATAAGGTTGAAATTCCCCTTATTTGGGGGCAAAATGGCTGAAATTCCCCTTTATTTCGGGGTAAAAAGGCAGAAATTTCACTTATTTTGGGGAAAAATTGCAGAAATTTCAATTATTTCAGGGAAAAAAGGCAGAAATTTTCCTTATTTTGGGGCAAAAAGGCAGAAATTCCTAATATTTTGTTGCAAAAATGCAGAAATTCCCCATATTTTGAGGTAAAAAGGCTGGAATTCCCCTTATTTGGGGGCAAAAAGGCAGAAATTTCCTTTATGTTGGGGCAAAATTGCAGAAATTTCACTTATTTCAGAAAAAAATGCCGAAATATTCTTTATTTTGGGGCAAAAAGAGAGAAATTCTCTTTGTTTTGGGAAAAAAAGATAGAAATTCCACTTATTTAGAGGCAAAAAAGAAGAAATTTCGTTATTTTGGAGCAAAAATGAAGAAATTTCCTTTTTTTATGGCAAAAAGGTATGCATTCCCCTTATTTTCGGGCAAAAAGGCAGAAATTCCCCTTATTTTGGGGCAAAAAGATGAAATCCCTAATTTTTGGATAAATTGAAGAAATTTCACTTATTTCGTGAGAAAAAGGCAGAAATTCCAATTACTTTCGGGCAAAAAGGAAGAAATGACCCGTATGTAGGAGCAAAATTGTAGAAATTCCCCTAATATTGGTGTAAAAATGCAGAAATTCCCTTTATTTTGGGGGAAAAAGGCAGAAATTGTCCATATTTTGGTGCAAAAATCAGAAATTTCCCTTATTTTGAGGTAAAATGCTGAAATTCCCCATATTTTGGGCCAAAAGGCAAAAATTTCCCTTATTTTGGGGCAAATTTGCAGAAATTTTACTTATTTGATGGTAATAAGTAAGAAATTTTCCTTATTTTGGGGCAAAAAAGACAGAAATTACCTTTGTTTTAGGGGAAAAAGACAGAAATTCCAATTATTTAGAGGCAAAAAGGCAAAAGTTCCCCTTATTTTGGAGAAAAAATGAAGAAATTTTCCTTTTTTATGGCAAAAATGTATGCATTCTTCTTATTTTCGAACAAAAAGGCAGAAATTCCCATTATTTTGGGGCAAAAAGCAGAAATTTCCCTTATTTTGGGGCAAAATTGCAGAAATTTCCCTAATTGTGTGGAAAAAAACAGAAATTCCCTTTATTTGAAGGCAAAATAGCAGAAATTTCCCTTATTATTGAGAAAAATTGCAGAAATTTCTTTTTTTTAGGGCAAAATTGCAGAAATTTCACTCATTGTGGGGCAAAAAGGCAGAAATTCTCAATATTTTGGGGCAAAACTCAGAAATTCCACTTATTTTGGGGCAAAATTCTAGAAATTTCCCTTATTTTGGCGCAAAATTGCAGAAATTTCACTTATTTTGGGGCAAAATTGCAGAAATTTCACTTATTTCATGGAAAAAAGGTAGATTTTCCTTATTTGGGGGCAAAAACGCAGAAATTTCTAATATTTTGTGCCAAAATTCAGAAATTCCTTATATTTTGAGGTAAAAAGGCTGAAATTCCCCTTATTTGGGGGCAAAAAGGTAGAAATTTCCCTTATATTGGGGCAAAATTGCAGAAATTTCACTTATTTCAAGGTAATAAGTCAGAAATTTTTCTTATTTTGGGGCAAAAAAGACAGAAATTCCCTTTGTTTTGGGGGAAAAAGACAGAAATTCCACTTATTTAGAGGCAAAGAAGCAGAAATTTCGCTTATTCTGGAGCAAAAATGAAGAAATTTCCCTTTTTTATGGCAAAAAGGTATGCATTCTTCTATTTTCGGGCAAAAAGGCAGAAATTCCCCATATTTTGAGGCAAAAGGCAGAAATTCTCTTTATTTTGTGGCAAAAAGGCAAAAATTTCCCTTATTTTGGGGCAAAAAGCAGAAATTTCTTTTATTATGGTACAAAATTAAAGAAATTTTCGTAATTTTGGAAAAAAAAGGCAGAAATTCCCCCATTTTGGGGCAAAAAGCATAAATTCTTCTTATTTTGAGGTAAAATGCAGAAATTCCCCTTATTTAGAGGTAAAATGCAGAAATTCCCCAAATATTGGGGGAAAATGCAGAAATTCCCTTTATTTTGGGGCTAAAAGGCAGAAATTAACCGTATTTTAAAGCAAAATTGCAGAAATTCTCATAATTTTCGGGCAAAAAAGCAGAAATTCTACTTATTTTGGGGCAAAAAGACAGAAAATCTTCTTTTTTTGAGAGCAAACAATCAGAAATTCCCCTTATTTTGGGGCAAAATTGCAGAAATTTCTTTTACATTAGGGCAAAATTGCAGAAATTTCCCTTATTTTGGGGCAAAATTGCATAAATTTCACTTATTTCTGGGTAATAAGTAAGAAATTCTCCTTATTTTGATGCAAAAAAGACAGAAATTTCCTTTGTTTTGTGGGAAAAAGACAGAAATTCCACTTATTTAGAGGCAAAAAGGCAGAAATTCCTTTTATTTTGGAGCAAAAATGAAGAAATTTCTCTTTTTATGGCAAAAAGGTGTGAATTCCCATTATTTTCGGGCAAAAATGCAGAAATTCCCCGTATTTTGGAGCAAAAATGAAGAAATTTCCCTTTTTATGGCAAAAAGGTATGAATTCCCATTATTTTCGGGCAAAAAGGCAGAAATTCCTTGTATTTTGGAGCAAAATTGCAGAAATTTCCCTAATTTTGGGGCAGAAGGCAGAAATTTTTTTTATTTTGGGGAAAAATCAGAAATTCCCCTTATTTTGGGGCAAAATTCAAGAAATTTCCTTTATTTTGGGGCAAAATTGCAGGAATTTACCTTATTTTAGGGCAAAATTGCAGAAATTTCCCTTATTTGGGGCAAAATTGCAGAAATTTCACTTATTTTCAGGTAAAAAGGCTGAAATTTCCTTTATTTTGGGGCACAAATGGAGAAATTCCCCTTATTTTGGGGTAAAATTGCAGAAATTTCCTTTATTATGGGAAAAAATTGCAGAAATTTTTCTTATTTCACGGCAAAATTGCAGAAATTTCACTCAATCAGGGTAATAACTCAGAAATTCCCCTTATTTTGGAGCAAAAATGAAGAAATTTCCATTTTTATGGCAAAAGGGTATGCATTCCCATTATTTTCGGGCAAAAAGGCAGAAATTCCCCGTATTTTAGAGCAAAATTGAAGAAATTCCCCTAATTTTGGGGCAAAAGGCAGAAATTCCCTTTATATTGGGGCAAAAATCAGAAATTTCCCTTATTTTGGGGCAAAATTCAATTAATTTTCTTTATTTTGGGGCAAAATTGCAGGAATTTACCTTATTTTGGGGCAAAATTGCAGAAATTTCCCTTATTTGGAGCAAAATTGCAGAAATTTCACTTATTTTCAGGTAAAAAGGCTGAAATTTCCTTTATTTTGGGGCAAAAAGGGGGAAATTCCCCTTATTTTGGGGCAAAATTGCAGAAATTTCCTTTATTATGGGAAAAAATTGCAGAAATTTCCCTTATTTTAAGGCAAAATTGCAGAAATTTCACTTATTTCAGAGAAATAAAGCAAAAATTTTTCTTATTTTGGAGCAAAAAGGCAGAAATTCCCATTATTTTGGGGCAAAAAGGCAGAAATTCACCTTATTTTGGGGTAAAATTGCAGAAATTTCAAATATTTCAGGGCCTAATGAGGGAAATTCCCCTTATTTTGGGGCAAAAATATGAAATCCCTAATTTTTGGCGAAAATTGAAGAAATTTCACTTATTTCGTGAGAAAAAGGCAGAAATTCCAATTACTTTCGGGCAAAAAGGAAGAAATGACCCGTATGTAGGAGCAAAATTGTAGAAATTCCCCTAATATTGGTGTAAAAATGCAGAAATTCCCTTTATTTTGGGGGAAAAAGGCAGAAATTGTCCATATTTTGGTGCAAAAATCAGAAATTTCCCTTATTTTGAGGTAAAATGCTGAAATTCCCCATATTTTGGGCCAAAAGGCAAAAATTTCCCTTATTTTGGGGCAAATTTGCAGAAATTTTACTTATTTGATGGTAATAAGTAAGAAATTTTCCTTATTTTGGGGCAAAAAAGACAGAAATTACCTTTGTTTTAGGGGAAAAAGACAGAAATTCCAATTATTTAGAGGCAAAAAGGCAAAAGTTCCCCTTATTTTGGAGAAAAAATGAAGAAATTTTCCTTTTTTATGGCAAAAATGTATGCATTCTTCTTATTTTCGAACAAAAAGGCAGAAATTCCCATTATTTTGGGGCAAAAAGCAGAAATTTCCCTTATTTTGGGGCAAAATTGCAGAAATTTCCCTAATTGTGTGGAAAAAAACAGAAATTCCCTTTATTTGAAGGCAAAATAGCAGAAATTTCCCTTATTATTGAGAAAAATTGCAGAAATTTCTTTTTTTTAGGGCAAAATTGCAGAAATTTCACTCATTGTGGGGCAAAAAGGCAGAAATTCTCAATATTTTGGGGCAAAACTCAGAAATTCCACTTATTTTGGGGCAAAATTCTAGAAATTTCCCTTATTTTGGCGCAAAATTGCAGAAATTTCACTTATTTTGGGGCAAAATTGCAGAAATTTCACTTATTTCATGGAAAAAAGGTAGATTTTCCTTATTTTGGGGCAAAAACGCAGAAATTTCTAATATTTTGTGCCAAAATTCAGAAATTCCTTATATTTTGAGGTAAAAAGGCTGAAATTCCCCTTATTTGGGGGCAAAAAGGTAGAAATTTCCCTTATATTGGGGCAAAATTGCAGAAATTTCACTTATTTCAAGGTAATAAGTCAGAAATTTTTCTTATTTTGGGGCAAAAAAGACAGAAATTCCCTTTGTTTTGGGGGAAAAAGACAGAAATTCCACTTATTTAGAGGCAAAGAAGCAGAAATTTCGCTTATTCTGGAGCAAAAATGAAGAAATTTCCCTTTTTTATGGCAAAAAGGTATGCATTCTTCTTATTTTCGGGCAAAAAGGCAGAAATTCCCCATATTTTGAGGCAAAAGGCAGAAATTCTCTTTATTTTGTGGCAAAAAGGCAAAAATTTCCCTTATTTTGGGGCAAAAAGCAGAAATTTCTTTTATTATGGTACAAAATTAAAGAAATTTTCGTAATTTTGGAAAAAAAAGGCAGAAATTCCCCCATTTTGGTGCAAAAAGCATAAATTCTTCTTATTTTGAGGTAAAATGCAGAAATTCCCCTTATTTAGAGGTAAAATGCAGAAATTCCCCAAATATTGGGGGAAAATGCAGAAATTCCCTTTATTTTGGGGCTAAAAGGCAGAAATTAACCGTATTTTAAAGCAAAATTGCAGAAATTCTCATAATTTTCGGGCAAAAAAGCAGAAATTCTACTTATTTTGGGGCAAAAAGACAGAAAATCTTCTTTTTTTGAGAGCAAACAATCAGAAATTCCCCTTATTTTGGGGCAAAATTGCAGAAATTTCTTTTACATTAGGGCAAAATTGCAGAAATTTCCCTTATTTTGGGGCAAAATTGCATAAATTTCACTTATTTCTGGGTAATAAGTAAGAAATTCTCCTTATTTTGATGCAAAAAAGACAGAAATTTCCTTTGTTTTGTGGGAAAAAGACAGAAATTCCACTTATTTAGAGGCAAAAAGGCAGAAATTCCTTTTATTTTGGAGCAAAAATGAAGAAATTTCTCTTTTTATGGCAAAAAGGTGTGAATTCCCATTATTTTCGGGCAAAAATGCAGAAATTCCCCGTATTTTGGAGCAAAAATGAAGAAATTTCCCTTTTTATGGCAAAAAGGTATGAATTCCCATTATTTTCGGGCAAAAAGGCAGAAATTCCTTGTATTTTGGAGCAAAATTGCAGAAATTTCCCTAATTTTGGGGCAGAAGGCAGAAATTTTTTTTATTTTGGGGAAAAATCAGAAATTCCCCTTATTTTGGGGCAAAATTCAAGAAATTTCCTTTATTTTGGGGCAAAATTGCAGGAATTTACCTTATTTTAGGGCAAAATTGCAGAAATTTCCCTTATTTGGGGCAAAATTGCAGAAATTTCACTTATTTTCAGGTAAAAAGGCTGAAATTTCCTTTATTTTGGGGCACAAATGGAGAAATTCCCCTTATTTTGGGGTAAAATTGCAGAAATTTCCTTTATTATGGGAAAAAATTGCAGAAATTTTTCTTATTTCACGGCAAAATTGCAGAAATTTCACTCAATCAGGGTAATAACTCAGAAATTCCCCTTATTTTGGAGCAAAAATGAAGAAATTTCCATTTTTATGGCAAAAGGGTATGCATTCCCATTATTTTCGGGCAAAAAGGCAGAAATTCCCCGTATTTTAGAGCAAAATTGAAGAAATTCCCCTAATTTTGGGGCAAAAGGCAGAAATTCCCTTTATATTGGGGCAAAAATCAGAAATTTCCCTTATTTTGGGGCAAAATTCAAGAAATTTTCTTTATTTTGGGGCAAAATTGCAGGAATTTACCTTATTTTGGGGCAAAATTGCAGAAATTTCCCTTATTTGGAGCAAAATTGCAGAAATTTCACTTATTTTCAGGTAAAAAGGCTGAAATTTCCTTTATTTTGGGGCAAAAAGGGGGAAATTCCCCTTATTTTGGGGCAAAATTGCAGAAATTTCCTTTATTATGGGAAAAAATTGCAGAAATTTCCCTTATTTTAAGGCAAAATTGCAGAAATTTCACTTATTTCAGAGAAATAAAGCAAAAATTTTTCTTATTTTGGAGCAAAAAGGCAGAAATTCCCATTATTTTGGGGCAAAAAGGCAGAAATTCACCTTATTTTGGGGTAAAATTGCAGAAATTTCAAATATTTCAGGGCCTAATGAGGGAAATTCCCCTTATTTTGGGGCAAAAATATGAAATCCCTAATTTTTGGCGAAAATTGAAGAAATTTCACTTATTTCGTGAGAAAAAGGCAGAAATTCCAATTACTTTCGGGCAAAAAGGAAGAAATGACCCGTATGTAGGAGCAAAATTGTAGAAATTCCCCTAATATTGGTGTAAAAATGCAGAAATTCCCTTTATTTTGGGGGAAAAAGGCAGAAATTGTCCATATTTTGGTGCAAAAATCAGAAATTTCCCTTATTTTGAGGTAAAATGCTGAAATTCCCCATATTTTGGGCCAAAAGGCAAAAATTTCCCTTATTTTGGGGCAAATTTGCAGAAATTTTACTTATTTGATGGTAATAAGTAAGAAATTTTCCTTATTTTGGGGCAAAAAAGACAGAAATTACCTTTGTTTTAGGGGAAAAAGACAGAAATTCCAATTATTTAGAGGCAAAAAGGCAAAAGTTCCCCTTATTTTGGAGAAAAAATGAAGAAATTTTCCTTTTTTATGGCAAAAATGTATGCATTCTTCTTATTTTCGAACAAAAAGGCAGAAATTCCCATTATTTTGGGGCAAAAAGCAGAAATTTCCCTTATTTTGGGGCAAAATTGCAGAAATTTCCCTAATTGTGTGGAAAAAAACAGAAATTCCCTTTATTTGAAGGCAAAATAGCAGAAATTTCCCTTATTATTGAGAAAAATTGCAGAAATTTCTTTTTTTTAGGGCAAAATTGCAGAAATTTCACTCATTGTGGGGCAAAAAGGCAGAAATTCTCAATATTTTGGGGCAAAACTCAGAAATTCCACTTATTTTGGGGCAAAATTCTAGAAATTTCCCTTATTTTGGCGCAAAATTGCAGAAATTTCACTTATTTTGGGGCAAAATTGCAGAAATTTCACTTATTTCATGGAAAAAAGGTAGATTTTCCTTATTTTGGGGCAAAAACGCAGAAATTTCTAATATTTTGTGCCAAAATTCAGAAATTCCTTATATTTTGAGGTAAAAAGGCTGAAATTCCCCTTATTTGGGGGCAAAAAGGTAGAAATTTCCCTTATATTGGGGCAAAATTGCAGAAATTTCACTTATTTCAAGGTAATAAGTCAGAAATTTTTCTTATTTTGGGGCAAAAAAGACAGAAATTCCCTTTGTTTTGGGGGAAAAAGACAGAAATTCCACTTATTTAGAGGCAAAGAAGCAGAAATTTCGCTTATTCTGGAGCAAAAATGAAGAAATTTCCCTTTTTTATGGCAAAAAGGTATGCATTCTTCTTATTTTCGGGCAAAAAGGCAGAAATTCCCCATATTTTGAGGCAAAAGGCAGAAATTCTCTTTATTTTGTGGCAAAAAGGCAAAATTTTCCCTTATTTTGGGGCAAAAAGCAGAAATTTCTTTTATTATGGTACAAAATTAAAGAAATTTTCGTAATTTTGGAAAAAAAAGGCAGAAATTCCCCCATTTTGGGGCAAAAAGCATAAATTCTTCTTATTTTGAGGTAAAATGCAGAAATTCCCCTTATTTAGAGGTAAAATGCAGAAATTCCCCAAATATTGGGGGAAAATGCAGAAATTCCCTTTATTTTGGGGCTAAAAGGCAGAAATTAACCGTATTTTAAAGCAAAATTGCAGAAATTCTCATAATTTTCGGGCAAAAAAGCAGAAATTCTACTTATTTTGGGGCAAAAAGACAGAAAATCTTCTTTTTTTGAGAGCAAACAATCAGAAATTCCCCTTATTTTGGGGCAAAATTGCAGAAATTTCTTTTACATTAGGGCAAAATTGCAGAAATTTCCCTTATTTTGGGGCAAAATTGCATAAATTTCACTTATTTCTGGGTAATAAGTAAGAAATTCTCCTTATTTTGATGCAAAAAAGACAGAAATTTCCTTTGTTTTGTGGGAAAAAGACAGAAATTCCACTTATTTAGAGGCAAAAAGGCAGAAATTCCTTTTATTTTGGAGCAAAAATGAAGAAATTTCTCTTTTTATGGCAAAAAGGTGTGAATTCCCATTATTTTCGGGCAAAAATGCAGAAATTCCCCGTATTTTGGAGCAAAAATGAAGAAATTTCCCTTTTTATGGCAAAAAGGTATGAATTCCCATTATTTTCGGGCAAAAAGGCAGAAATTCCTTGTATTTTGGAGCAAAATTGCAGAAATTTCCCTAATTTTGGGGCAGAAGGCAGAAATTTTTTTTATTTTGGGGAAAAATCAGAAATTCCCCTTATTTTGGGGCAAAATTCAAGAAATTTCCTTTATTTTGGGGCAAAATTGCAGGAATTTACCTTATTTTAGGGCAAAATTGCAGAAATTTCCCTTATTTGGGGCAAAATTGCAGAAATTTCACTTATTTTCAGGTAAAAAGGCTGAAATTTCCTTTATTTTGGGGCACAAATGGAGAAATTCCCCTTATTTTGGGGTAAAATTGCAGAAATTTCCTTTATTATGGGAAAAAATTGCAGAAATTTTTCTTATTTCACGGCAAAATTGCAGAAATTTCACTCAATCAGGGTAATAACTCAGAAATTCCCCTTATTTTGGAGCAAAAATGAAGAAATTTCCATTTTTATGGCAAAAGGGTATGCATTCCCATTATTTTCGGGCAAAAAGGCAGAAATTCCCCGTATTTTAGAGCAAAATTGAAGAAATTCCCCTAATTTTGGGGCAAAAGGCAGAAATTCCCTTTATATTGGGGCAAAAATCAGAAATTTCCCTTATTTTGGGGCAAAATTCAAGAAATTTTCTTTATTTTGGGGCAAAATTGCAGGAATTTACCTTATTTTGGGGCAAAATTGCAGAAATTTCCCTTATTTGGAGCAAAATTGCAGAAATTTCACTTATTTTCAGGTAAAAAGGCTGAAATTTCCTTTATTTTGGGGCAAAAAGGGGGAAATTCCCCTTATTTTGGGGCAAAATTGCAGAAATTTCCTTTATTATGGGAAAAATTGCAGAAATTTCCCTTATTTTAAGGCAAAATTGCAGAAATTTCACTTATTTCAGAGAAATAAAGCAAAAATTTTTCTTATTTTGGGGCAAAAAGGCAGAAATTCCCATTATTTTGGGGCAAAAAGGCAGAAATTCACCTTATTTTGGGGTAAAATTGCAGAAATTTCAAATATTTCAGGGCCTAATGAGGGAAATTCCCCTTATTTTGGGGCAAAAATATGAAATCCCTAATTTTTGGCGAAAATTGAAGAAATTTCACTTATTTCGGGACAAAAAGCCAGAAATTCCAATTAATTTCGGGCAAAAAGGCAGAAATGACCCGTATTTTGGAGCAAAATTGCAGAAATTCCCCTAATATTGGTGCAAAAATGCAGAAATTCCCTTTATTATGGGGCAAAAATGCAGAAATTCTCCATATTTTGGTGCAAAAATCAGAAATTTCCCTTATTTTGAGGTAAAATTCTCAAATTCCCCAAATTTTAGGGCAATAGAAAAAAATTTCCCTTAATTTGGGGCAAATTTGCTGAAATTTCACTTATTTCAGGGTAATAAGTCAGAAATTTTCCTTATTTTGAGGCAAAAAAGACAGAAATTCCCTTTGTTTTGGGGGAAAAACAGAAATTCCACTTATTTAGAGGCAAAAAGGCAAAAGTTCCCCTTATTTTGGAGCAAAAATGAAGAAATTTCCCTTTTTTATGGCAAAAAGGTATGCATTCTTTTTATTTTCGGGCAAAAAGGCAGAAATTCCCCAAATTTTGGGGCAAAAGGCATAAATTCCACTTATTTTCGGGCAAAATTGCAGAAATTTCCCTTATTTTGGGGCAAAATTGAAGAAATTTCACTTATTTTTGGGCAAAATTGCAGAAATTTCACTTATTTCAAGGAAAAAAGGCAGAAATTATCTTTATTTTGGGGAAAAATGCAGAAATTCCTAATATTTTGTGCCAAAATTTAGAAATTCCCATTATTTTGAGGTAAAAAGTCTGAAATTCCCCTTATTTGGGGACAAAAATGCAGAAAATTCCCTTATTTTGTGGCAAAATTTCAGAAATTTCACTTATTTCAGGGTAATAAATCAGAAATTTTCCTTATTTTGGGGCAAAAAAGACAGAAATTCTTTTTGTTTTGGGGGAAAAAGAAAGAAATTCCACATATTTAGAGGCAAAAAAGCAGAAATTCCCCTTATTTAGGAGCAAAAATGAAGAAATTTACCTTTTTTATGGCAAAAAGGTATGCATTCTTCTTATTTTCGGGCAAAAAGGCAGAAATTCCCCATATTTTGTGGCAAAAGGCAGAAATTCTCTTTATTTTGGGGCAGAAAGGCAAAAATTTCCCTTATTTTAGGGCAAAATTGCAGAAATTTCTTTATTTCAGGGCAAAAATTCAGAAATTCCCCTTATTTTGGGGCAAAAAGCAGAAATTTCTTTTATTATGGTACAAAATTGAAGAAATTTTCGTAATTTTGGAAGAAAAAGGCAGAAATTCCCCCATATTTTGGGGCAAAAGGCATAAATTCTTCTTATTTTGAGGTAAAATGCAGAAATTCCCCTTATTTAGAGGTAAAATGCAGAAATTCCCCAAATATTGGGGGAAAATGCAGAAATTCCCTTTACTTTGGGGCTAAAAGGCAGAAATTAACCGTATTTTAAAGCAAAATTGCAGAAATTCTCATAATTTTCGGGCAAAAAAGCAGAAATTCTACTTATTTTGGGGCAAAAAGACAGAAAATCTTCTTTTTTTGAGAGCAAACAGTCAGAAATTCCCCTTATTTTGGGGCAAAATTGCAGAAATTTCTTTTACATTAGGGCAAAATTGCAGAAATTTCCCTTATTTTGGGGCAAAATTGCATAAATTTCACTTATTTCAGGGTAATAAGTCAGAAATTCTCCTTATTTTGATGCAAAAAAGACAGAAATTTCCTTTGTTTTGTGGGAAAAAGACAGAAATTCCACTTATTTAGAGGCAAAAAGGCAGAAATTCCCCTTATTTTGAAGCAAAAATGAAGCAATTTCCCTTTTTATGGCAAAAAGGTATGAATTCCCATTATTTTCGGGCAAAAAGGCAGAAATTCCTTGTATTTTGGAGCAAAATTGCAGAAATTCCCCTAATTTTGGGGCAAAAGGCAGAAATTTTCTTTATTTTGGGGAAAAATCAGAAATTCCCCTTATTTTGGGGCAAAATTCAAGAAATTTCCTTTATTTTGGGGCAAAATTGCAGGAATTTACCTTATTTTAGGGCAAAATTGCAGAAATTCCCCTTATTTGGGGCAAAATTGCAGAAATTTCACTTATTTTCAGGTAAAAAGGCTGAAATTTCCTTTATTTTGGGGCACAAATGGAGAAATTCCCCTTATTTTGGGGCAAAATTGCAGAAATTTCCTTTATTATGGGAAAAAATTGCAGAAATTTACCTTATTTCACGGCAAAATTGCAGAAATTTCACTTAATCAGGGTAATAACTCAGAAATTCCCCTTATTTTGGAGCAAAAATGAAGAAATTTCCATTTTTATGGCAAAAGGGTATGCATTCCCATTATTTTCGGGCAAAAAGGCAGAAATTCCCCGTATTTTGGAGCAAAATTAAAGAAATTCCCCTAATTTTGGGGCAAAAGACAGAAATTCCCTTTATATTGGGGCAAAAATCAGAAATTCCCCTTATTTTGGGGCAAAATTCAAGAAATTTTTTTTATTTTGGGGCAAAATTGCAGGAATTTACCTTATTTTGGGGCAAAATTGCAGAAATTTCCCTTATTTGGGGCAAAATTGCAGAAATTTCACTTATTTTCAGGTAAAAAGGCTGAAATTTCCTTTATTTTGGGGCAAAAAGGGGGAAATTCCCCTGATTTTGGGGCAAAATTGCAGAAATTTCCTTTATTATGGGAAAAATTGCAGAAATTTCCCTTATTTTAAGGCAAAATTGCAGAAATTTCACTTATTTCAGAGAAATAAAGCAAAAATTTTTCTTATTTTGGGCAAAAAGGCAGAAATTTCCATTATTTTGGGGCAAAAAGGCAGAAATTCACCTTATTTTGGGGTAAAATTGCAGAAATTTCAAATATTTCAGGGCCTAATGAGGGAAATTCCCCTTATTTTTGGGCAAAAATATGAAATCCCTAATTTTTGGCGAAAATTGAAGAAATTTCACTTATTTCGGGACAAAAAGCCAGAAATTCCAATTAATTTCGGGCAAAAAGGCAGAAATGACCCGTATGTTGGAGCAAAATTGCAGAAATTCCCCTAATATTGGTGCAAAAATGCAGAAATTCCCTTTATTATGGGGCAAAAATGCAGAAATTCTCCATATTTTGGTGCAAAAATCAGAAATTTCCCTTATTTTGAGGTAAAATTCTCAAATTCCCCAAATTTTAGGGCAATAGAAAAAAATTTCCCTTAATTTGGGGAAAATTTGCCGAAATTTCACTTATTTCAGGGTAATAAGTCAGAAATTTTCCTTATTTTGAGGCAAAAAAGACAGAAATTCCCTTTGTTTTGGGGGAAAAACAGAAATTCCACTTATTTAGCGGCAAAAAGGCAAAAGTTCCCCTTATTTTGGAGCAAAAATGAAGAAATTTCCCTTTTTTATGGCAAAAAGGTATGCATTCTTTTTATTTTCGGGCAAAAAGGCAGAAATTCCCCAAATTTTGGGGCAAAAAGCATAAATTCCACTTATTTTGAGGCAAAATTGCAGAAATTTCCCTTATTTTGGGGCAAAATTGGAGAAATTTCACTTATTTTGGGGCAAAATTGCAGAAATTTCACTTATTTCAAGGAAAAAAGGCAGAAATTTTCCTTATTTTGGGGCAAAAAGGCAGAAATTCCTAATATTTTGTGCCAAAATTTAGAAATTCCCATTACTTTGAGGTAAAAAGTCTGAAATTCCCCTTATTTGGGGGCAAAAAGGCAGAAATTTCCCTTATATTGGGGCTAAATTTCAGAAATTTCACTTATTTCAGGGTAATAAGTCAAAAATTTTCCTTATTTTGAGGCAAAAAAGACAGAAATTCCTTTTGTTTTGGGGGAAAAATAAAGAAATTCCACTTATTTAGAGGCAAAAAAGCAGAAATTCCCATTATTTTGGAGCAAAAATGAAGAAATTTACCATTTTTATGGCAAAAAGTTATGCATTCTTCTTATTTTCGGGCAAAAAGGCAGAAATTCCCCATATTTTGTGGCAAAAGGCAGAAATTCTCTTTATTTTGGGGCAGAAAGGCAAAAATTTCCCTTATTTTAGGGCAAAATTGCAGAAATTTCTTTATTTCAGGGCAAAAATTCAGAAATTCCCCTTATTTTGGGGCAAAAAGCAGAAATTTCTTTTATTATGGTACAAAATTGAAGAAATTTTCGTAATTTTGGAAGAAAAAGGCAGAAATTCCCCCATATTTTGGGGCAAAAGGCATAAATTCTTCTTATTTTGAGGTAAAATGCAGAAATTCCCCTTATTTAGAGGTAAAATGCAGAAATTCCCCAAATATTGGGGGAAAATGCAGAAATTCCCTTTACTTTGGGGCTAAAAGGCAGAAATTAACCGTATTTTAAAGCAAAATTGCAGAAATTCTCATAATTTTCGGGCAAAAAAGCAGAAATTCTACTTATTTTGGGGCAAAAAGACAGAAAATCTTCTTTTTTTGAGAGCAAACAGTCAGAAATTCCCCTTATTTTGGGGCAAAATTGCAGAAATTTCTTTTACATTAGGGCAAAATTGCAGAAATTTCCCTTATTTTGGGGCAAAATTGCATAAATTTCACTTATTTCAGGGTAATAAGTCAGAAATTCTCCTTATTTTGATGCAAAAAAGACAGAAATTTCCTTTGTTTTGTGGGAAAAAGACAGAAATTCCACTTATTTAGAGGCAAAAAGGCAGAAATTCCCCTTATTTTGGAGCAAAAATGAAGAAATTTCCCTTTTTATGGCAAAAAGGTGTGAATTCCCATTATTTTCGGGCAAAAAGGCAGAAATTCCCCGTATTTTAAAGCAAAATTGCAGAAATTCCCCTAATTTTTGGGCAAAAAGCAAAAATTCCCTTTATTTTGGGGCAAAAATCAGAAATTCCCTTTATTTTGGGGCAAAATTCAAGAAATTTTCTTTATTTTGGGGCAAAATTGAAGGGATTTACCTTATTTTAAGGCAAAATAGCAGAAATTTCACTTATTTCAGGGTAATAAGTCAGAATTTCCTCTTATTTTTATGCAAAAAAGACAGAAATTCCACTTATTTAGAGGCAAAAAGGCAGAAATTCCCCTTATTTTGAAGCAAAAATGAAGAAATTTCCCTTTTTATGGCAAAAAGGTATGAATTCCAATTATTTTTGGGCAAAAAGGCAGAAATTCCTTGTATTTTGGAGCAAAATTGCAGAAATTCCCCTAATTTTGGGGCAAAAGGCAGAAATTTTCTTTATTTTGGGGAAAAATCAGAAATTCCCATATTTTGGGGCAAAATTCAAGAAATTTCCTTTATTTTTGGGCAAAATTGCAGGAATTTACCTTATTTTAGGGCAAAATTGCAGAAATTCCCCTTATTTGGGGAAAATTGCAGAAATTTCACTTATTTTCAGGTAAAAAGGCTGAAATTTCCTTTATTTTGGAGCACAAATGGAGAAATTCCCCTTATTTTGGGGCAAAATTGCAGAAATTTCCTTTATTATGGGAAAAAATTGCAGAAATTTCCCTTATTTCACGGCAAAATTGCAGAAATTTCACTTAATCAGGGTAATAACTCAGAAATTCCCCTTATTTTGGAGCAAAAATGAAGAAATTTCCATTTTTATGGCAAAAGGGTATGCATTCCCATTATTTTCGGGCAAAAAGGCAGAAATTCCCCGTATTTTGGAGCAAAATTGAAGAAATTCCCCTAATTTTGGGGCAAAAGGCAGAAATTCCCTTTATATTGGGGCAAAAATCAGAAATTCCCCTTATTTTGGGGCAAAATTCAAGAAATTTTCTTTATTTTGGGGCAAAATTGCAGGAATTTACCTTATTATGGGGCAAAATTGCAGAAATTTCCTTTATTTGGAGCAAAATTGCAGAAATTTCACTTATTTTCAGGTAAAAAGGCTGAAATTTCCTTTATTTTGGGGCAAAAAGGGGGAAATTCCCCTTATTTTGGGGCAAAATTGCAGAAATTTCCTTTATTATGGGAAAAAATTGCAGAAATTTCCCTTATTTTAAGGCAAAATTGCAGAAATTTCACTTATTTCAGAGAAATAAAGCAAAAATTTTTCTTATTTTGGAGCAAAAAGGCAGAAATTCCCATTATTTTGGGGCAAAAAGGCAGAAATTCACCTTATTTTGGGGTAAAATTGCAGAAATTTCAAATATTTCAGGGCCTAATGAGGGAAATTCCCCTTATTTTGGGACAAAAATATGAAATCCCTAATTTTTGGCGAAAATTGAAGAAATTTCACTTATTTCGGGACAAAAAGCCAGAAATTCCAATTAATTTCGGGCAAAAAGGCAGAAATGACCCGTATTTTGGAGCAAAATTGCAGAAATTCCCCTAATATTGGTGCAAAAATGCAGAAATTCCCTTTATTATGGGGCAAAAATGCAGAAATTCTCCATATTTTGGTGCAAAAATCAGAAATTTCCCTTATTTTGAGGTAAAATTCTCAAATTCCCCAAATTTTAGGGCAATAGAAAAAAATTTCCCTTAATTTGGGGAAAATTTGCCGAAATTTCACTTATTTCAGGGTAATAAGTCAGAAATTTTCCTTATTTTGAGGCAAAAAAGACAGAAAATCCCTTTGTTTTGGGGGAAAAACAGAAATTCCACTTATTTAGCGGCAAAAAGGCAAAAGTTCCCCTTATTTTGGAGCAAAAATGAAGAAATTTCCCTTTTTTATGGCAAAAAGGTATGCATTCTTTTTATTTTCGGGCAAAAAGGCAGAAATTCCCCAAATTTTGGGGCAAAAGGCATAAATTCCACTTATTTTGGGGCAAAATTGCAGAAATTTCCCTTATTTTGGGGCAAAAAGGCAGAAATTCTTAATATTTTGTGCCAAAATTTAGAAATTTCTATTACTTTGAGGTAAAAAGTCTGAAATTCCCCTTATTTGGGGGCAAAAAGGCAGAAATTTACCTTATATTGGGGTAAAATTTCAGAAATTTCACTTATTTCAGGGTAATAAGTCAGAAATTTTCCTTATTTTGGGGCAAAAAAGACAGAAATTCCTTTTGTTTTGGGGGAAAAATAAAGAAATTCCACTTATTTAGAGGCAAAAAAGCAGAAATTCCCCTTATTTTGGAGCAAAAATGAAGAAATTTACCTTTTTTTGGCAAAAAGATATGCATTCTTCTTATTTTCGGGCAAAAAGGCAGAAATTCCCCATATTTTGGGGCAAAAGGCAGAAATTCCCTTTATTTTGGGGCAAAAAGGCAAAAATTTCCCTTATTTTAGAACAAAATTGCAGAAATTTCATTTATTTCAGGGCAAAAATTCAGAAATTCCCCTTATTTTGGGGCAAAAAGCAGAAATTTCTTTTATTATGGTACAAAATTGAAGAAATTTTCATTATTTTGGAACAAAAATGCAGAAATTCCCAATATTTTGGGGCAAAATGCATAAATTCTTCTTATTTTGAGGTAAAATGCAGAAATTCCCCTTATTTAGAGGTACAATGCAGAAATTCCCCAAATATTGGGGGAAAATGCAGAAATTCCCTTTATTTTGGGGCTAAAAGGCAGAAATTAACCGTATTTTAAAGCAAAATTGCAGAAATTCTCATTATTTTCAGGCAAAAGAGCAGAAATTCTACTTATTTTGGGGCAAAAAGACAGAAAATCTCCTTTTTTCGAGAGCAAACAGTCAGAAATTCCCCTTATTTTGGGGCAAAATTGCAGAAATTTCTTTTACATTAGGGCAAAATTGCAGAAATTCCCCTAATTTTGGGGCAAAAGGCAGAAATTCCCTTTATTTGGGGGCAAAAATCAAAAATTCCCCTTATTTTGGGGCAAAATTCAAGAAATTTCTTTTATTTTGGGGCAAAATTGAAGGAATTTACCTTATTTTGGGGCAAAATTGCAGAAATTTCCCTTATTTGGGGCAAAATTGCAGAAATTTTACTTTTTTTCAGGTAAAAAGGCTGAAATTTCCTTTATTTTGGGGCAAAAAGGAAAAAATTCCCCTTATTTTGGGGCAAAATTGCAAAAATTTCCTTTATTATGGGAAAAAATTGCAAAAATTTCCCTTATTTTAGGGCAAAATTGCAGAAATTTCACTTATTTCAGAGAAATAAAGCAAAAATTTTTCTTATTTTGGTGCAAAAGGACAGAAATTCCCATTATTTTGGGGCAAAAAGGCAAAAATTCACCTTATTTTGGGGTAAAATTGCAGAAATTTCACTTATTTCATGGCAAAAAGGCAGAAATTTCCCTTATTTTGGTGCAAAATTGCAAAAATTTCATTTATTTCAGGGCAAAAATTCAGAAATTCTCCTTATTTTGGGGCAAAAAGCAGAAATTTCTTTTATTATGGTACAAAATTGAAGAAATTTTCCTTATTTTAGAAAAAAAAGCAGAAATTCCCCATATTTTGGAGCAAAAGGCAGAAATTCTTCTTATTTTGAGGTAAAATGCAGAAATTCCTCTTATTTAGAGGTAAAATGCAGAAATTCCCCAAATATTGGAGGAAAATGAAGAAATTCCCTTTATTTTGGGGCTAAAAGGCAGAAATTAACCGTATTTTAAAAGAAAATTGCAGAAATTCTCATAATTTTCGGGCAAAAAAGCAGAAATTCTCCTTATTTTGGGGCAAAAAGACAGAAAATCTTCTTTTTTTCGAGAGCAAACAGTCAGAAATTCCCCTTATTTTGGGGCAAAATTGCAGAAATTTTTTTTTACATTTGGGCAAAATTGCAGAAATTTCCCTTATTTTGGGGAAAATTGCAGAAATTTCACTTATTTCAGGGTAATAAGTCAGAAATTCTCCTTATTTTGATGCAAAAAAGACAGAAATTCCCTTGTTTTGGGGGAAAAAGACAGAAATTCCACTTATTTAGAGGCAAAAATGCAGAAATTCCCCTTATTTTGGAGCAAAAATGAAGAAATTTCCCTTTTTATGGCAAAAAGGTATGCATTCCCATTATTTTCGGGCAAAAAGGCAGAAATTCCCAGTATTTTGGAGCAAAATTGCAGAAATTCCCCTAATTTTGGGGCAAAAAGCAGAAATTCCCCTTATTTTGGGGCAAAATTGCAGAAATTTCCCTAATTGTGGGGCAAAAAAAACAGAAATTCCCCTTATTTGGGGGCAAAATGGCAGAAATTTCCCTTATTATGGGTAAAAATTGCAGAAATTTCCCTTATTTTAGGGCAAAATTGCAGAAATTTCACTAATTGTGGTGCAAAAAAGCAGAAATTCTCCATATTTTGGGGCAAAATTCAGAAATTCCACTTATTTTGGGGCAAAATTCTAGAAATTTCCCTTATTTTGGGGAAAAATTGCAGAAATTTCACTTATTTGGGGGCAAAATTGCAGAAATTTCACTTATTTCAAAGAAAAAAGGCAGAAATTTTCCTTATTTTGTGGCAAAAAGGCAGAAATTCCTAATATTTTGTGCCAAAATTTAGAAATTCCTTATATTTTGAGGTAAAAAGGCTGAAATTCCCCTTATTTGGGAGCAAAAAGGTAGAAATTTCCCTTATATTGGGGCAAAATTGCAGAAATTTCTCTTATTTCAAGGTAATAAGTCAGAAATTTTCCTTATTTTGGGGCAATAAAGACAGAAATTCTCTTTGTTTTGTGGGAAAAAGACAGAAATTCCACTTATTTAGAGGCAAAGAAGCAGAAATTTCGCTTATTTTTGAGCAAAAATGAAGAAATTTCCCTTTTTTATGGCAAAAAGGTATGCATTCTTCTTATTTTCGGGTAAACAGGCAGAAATTCCCCATATTTTGGGGCAAAAGGCAAAATTCCCATTGTTTTGGGGCAAAAGGCACAAATTTAACTTATTTTTGGACAAAATTGCAGAAATTTCATTTATTTCAAGGCAAAAAGTCAGAAATTTCCTTTATTTTGGGGCAAAAAGCAGAAATTTCTTTTATTATGGTACAAAATTGAAGAAATTTTCCTTATTTCGGAACAAAAGGCAGAAATTCCCCAAATTTGGGGCAAAAGGCAGAAATTCTTTTTATTTTGAGGTAAAATGCAGAAATTCCCCTTATTTGGAGGTAAAATGCAGAAATTCCCCAAATATTGGGGGAAAATGCAGAAATTCCCTTTATTTTGGGGCTAAAAGGAAGAAATTAACCGTATTTTGAAGCAAAATTGCAGAAATTCTCATAATTTTCGGGCAAAAAGGCAAAAATTCTTATTTTGGGGCAAAAAGACAGAAAATCTCCTTTTTTCGGGAGCATAAAGTCAGAAATTTCCCTTATTTTAGGGCAAAATTGCATAAATTTCCGATACATTGGGGCAAAATTGCAGAAATTTTCCTTATTTTTAGGCATAATTGCAGAAATTTCACTTATTTCAGAAAAAAGGCAGAAATTTTCTTATTTTGGAGCAAAAAAAAACAGAAATTCCCCATATTTTGGGGCAAAAAGGAAGAAATTCCCTTTATTTTGCGGTAAAAAGGCTGAAATTCCCCTTATTTTCGGGCAAAAAGTCAGAAATTTCCCTTATTTTGGTGCAAAAAGACAGAAATTTTGTTTATTTTTAGGGAAAAGGCAGAACTTGAACTTATTTTGAATCAAAAAGGCAGAAAATCCCCATTTTTTGGGGCAAAAATGAGGAAATTTCCCTTTTCTATGGCAAAAAGGTAAACATTCCATTTATTTTCGGGCAAAAAGGCAGAAATTCCCTATATTTTGGAGCAAAATTGCAGAAATTCCCCTAATTTTGGGGCAAAAGGCAGAAATTCCCTTTATTTTGGGGTAAAAATCAGAAATTCCCCTTATTTTGGGGCAAAATTCCAGAAACATTATTTATTTTGGGGCAAAATTGCAGAAATTTACCTTATTTTGGGGCAAAATTGCAGAAATTTCACTTATTTCAGGGTAATAAGTCAGAAATTCTCCTTATTTTGATGCAAATAAGACAGAAATTCCCTTTGTTTTGGGGGAAAAAGACAGAAATTCCACTTATTTAGAGGCAAAAAGGCTGAAATTCCGCTTATTTTGGAGCAAAAATGAAGAAATTTCCCTTTTTATGGCAAACAGGTATGCATTCCCATTATTTTCGGGCAAAAAAACAGAAATTCCCCCTATTTTGGAGCAAAATCGCAGAAATTCCCCAAATTTGGAGGCAAAAAGCAGAAATTCTCCTTATTTTGGGGCAAAATTGCAGAAATTTCCCTAATTGTGGGGCAAAAAAACAGAAATTCTCTTTATTTGGGGGCAAAATGGAAGAAATTTCCCTTATTATGGGGAAAAATTGCAGAAATTTCCCTTATTTTACGGCAAAATTGCAGAAATTTCATTAATTGTGGGGCAAAAAGGCAGAAATTCTCCATATTTTGGGGCAAAATTCAGAAATTCCACTTATCTTGGGGCAAAATTCCAGAAATTTCCTTTATTTTGGGGCAAAATTGCAGAAATTTCACTTATTTTGGGGCAAAATTGCAGAAATTTCACTTATTTCAGTGAAAAGAGGCAGAAATTTTCTTTATTTTGGTGCAAAAAGGCAGAAATTCCTCATATTTTGTGCCAAATTTTATAAATTCCTTATATTTTGAGGTAAAAAGGCTGAAATTCCCCTTATTTGTGGGCAAAAAGGTAGAAATTTCCCTTATATTGGGGCAAAATTGCAGAAATTTCACTTATTTCAAGGTAATAAGTCAGAAATTTTCCTTATTTTGGGGCAAAAAAGACAGAAATTCCCTTTGTTTTGGGGGAAAAAGACAGAAATTCCACTTATTTAGAGGCAAAGAAGCAGAAATTTCGCTAATTTTGGAGCAAAAATGAAGAAATTTCCCTTTTTATGGCAAAAAGGTATTCATTCTTCTTATTTTCGGGGAAACAGGCAGAAATTCCCCATATTTTGGGACAAAAGGCAGAAATTCCCATTATTTTGGGGCAAAAGGCACAAATTTAATTTATTTTTGGGCAAAATTGCAGAAATTTCATTTATTTCAAGGCAAAAAGTCAGAAATTTCCCTTATTTTGGGGCAAAAAGCAGAAATTTCTTTTATTATGGTACAAAATTGAAGAAATTTTTCTTATTTCGGAACAAAAAGGCAGAAATTCCCCATATTTTGGGGCAAAAGGCAGAAATTCTTCTTATTTTGAGGTAAAATGCAGAAATTCCCCTTATTTAGAGGTAAAATGCAGAAATTCCCCAAATATTGGGGAAAAATGCAGAAATTCTCTTTATTTTGGGGCTAAAAGGAAGAAATTAACCGTATTTTGAAGCAAAATTGCACTAATTCTCATAATTTTCGGGCAAAAAGGCAAAAATTCTTATTTTAGGGCAAAAAGACAGAAAATTTCCTTTTTTCGGGAGCATAAAGTCAGAAATTTCCCTTATTTTGGGGCAAAATTGCATAAATTTCCGACACATTTGGGCAAAATTGCAGAAATTTCCCTTATTTTGAGGCAAAATTGCAGAAATTTCATTTATTTCAGAAAAAAGGCAGAAATTTTCTTATTTTGGGGCAAAAAGGCAGAAATTTCCCATATTTTGGGGCAAAAAGAAAGAAATTCCCCTTATTTAGAGGTAAAAAGGCTAAAATTCCCCTTATTTTCGGGCAAATTCAGAAATTCCCTTTTTTGGTGCAAAAAGACAGAAATTTTGTTTATTTTTAGGGAAAAGGCAGAAATTGCACTTATTTTAAATCAAAATAGCAAAAAATCCCCATATTTTGGGGCAAAAATGAAGAAATTTCCCTTTTTTACGGCAAAAAGGTAAACATTCCCTTTATTTTCGGGCAAAAAGGCAGAAATTCCCCATATTTTGGAGCAAAATTGCAGAAATTCCCCTAATTTTTGGGCAAAAGGCAGAAATTCCCTTTATTTTGGGGCAAAAATCAGAAATTCCCCTTATTTTGGGGCAAAATTCCAGACATTTTCTTTATTTTGGGGCAAAATTGCAGGAATTTACCTTATTTTGGAACAAAATTGCAGAAATTTCTTATATTTGGGGCAAAATTGCAGAAATTTCTTATTTTCAGGAAAAAAGTCTGAAATTTCCTTTATTTTGCGCAAAAAGGGAGAAATTCCTCTTATTTTGGGGCAAAATTGCAGAAATTTTCCTTATTTTGGGGCAAAAAGGAAGAAATTCCGTATATTTTGTGGAAAAAAGGCAGAAATTTCCTTTATTTTGAGGTAATAAAGTTGAAATTCTCCTTATTTTGGGGCAAAAAGGCAGAAATTCCCCTTATTTTGGGGTAAAATTGCAGAAATTTCAAATATTTCAGGGCAAAATGGCAGAAATTCCCCTTATTTTGGGGCAAAAAGATGAAATCCCTAATTTTTTGCGAAAATTGAAGAAATTTCACTTATTTCGGGACAAAAAGCCAGAAATTCCAATTAATTTCGGGCAAAAAGGCAGAAATGACCCGTATTTTGGAGCAAAATTGCAGAAATTCCCCTAATATTGGTGCAAAAATGCAGAAATTCCCTTTATTATGGGGCAAAAAGGCAGAAATTCTCCTTATTTTGGTGCAAAAATCAGAAATTTCCCTTATTTTGAGGTAAAATTCTCAAATTCCCCAAATTTTAGGGCAAAAGGCAAAAATTTCCCTTATTTTGGGGCAAATTTGCAGAAATTTCACTTATTTCAGGGTAATAAGTCAGAAATTTTCCTTATTTTGAGGCAAAAAAGACAGAAATTCCCTTTGTTTTGGGGGAAAAACAGAAATTCCACTTATTTAGAGGCAAAAAGGCAAAAGTTCCCCTTATTTTGAGCAAAAATGAAGAAATTTCCCTTTTTTATGGCAAAAAGGTATGCATTCTTTTTATTTTCGGGCAAAAAGGCAGAAATTCCCCAAATTTTGGGGCAAAAGGCAGAAATTCCACTTATTTTGGGGCAAAATTGCAGAAATTTCCCTTATTTTGGGGCAAAATTGGAGAAATTTCACTTATTTTGGGGCAAAAAGGCAGAAATTCCTAATATTTTGTGCCAAAATTTAGAAATTCCCATTACTTTGAGGTAAAAAGTCTGAAATTCCCCTTATTTGGGGGCAAAATGGCAGAAATTTCCTTTATATTGGGGCAAAATTTCAGAAATTTCACTTATTTCAGGGTAATAAGTAAGAAATTTTCCTTATTTTGGGGCAAAAAAGACAAAAATTCCTTTTGTTATGGAAGAAAAAGAAAGAAATTCCACTTATTTAGAGGCAAAAAAGCAGAAATTCCACTTATTTTGGAGCAAAAATGAAGAAATTTACCTTTTTTATGGCAAAAAGGTATGCATTCTTCTTATTTTCGGGCAAAAATGCAGAAATTCGCCATATATTGGGGCAAAAGGAAGAAATTCTCTTTATTTTGGGGCAAAAAAGCAAAAATTTCCCTTATTTTGGGGGAAATTGCAGAAATTTCATTTATTTCAGGGCAAAAATTCAGAAACTCCCCTTATTTTGGGGCAAAAAGCAGAAATTTCTTTTATTATGGTACAAAATTGAAGAAATTTTCCTTATTTTGGAACAAAAAGGCAGAACTTCCCCATATTTTGGGGCAAAAGGCAGAAATTGTTCTTATTTTGAGGTAAAATGCAGAAATTCCCCTTATTTAGAGGTAAAATGCAGAAATTCCCCAAATATTGGGGGAAAATGCAGAAATTCCCTTTATTTTGGGGCTAAAAGGCAGAAATTAACCGTATTTTAAAGCAAAATTGCAGAAATTCTCATAATTTTCGGGCAAAAAAGCAGATATTCTCCTTATTTTGGGGCAAAAAGACAGAAAATCTCCTTTTTTCGAGAGCAAACAGTCAGAAATTCCCCTTATTTTGGGGCAAAATTGCAGAAATTTCTTTTACATTGGGGCAAAATTGCAGAAATTTCCCTTATTTTGGGGCAAAATTGCAGAAATTTCACTTATTTCAGGGTAATAAGTCAGAAATTCTCCTTATTTTGATGCAAAAAAGACAGAAATTCTCTTTGTTTTGGGGGAAAAAGACAGAAATTCCACTTATTTAGAGGCAAAAAGGCATAAATTCCCCTTATTTTGGAGCAAAAATGAAGAAATTTCCATTTTTATGGCAAAAAGGTATGCATTCCCATTATTTTCAAGCAAAAAGGCAGAAATTCCTCGTATTTTGGAGCAAAATTGTAGAAATTCCCCTAATTTTGGGGCAAAAGGCAGAAATTCCCTTTATTTTGGGGCAAAAATCAGAAATTCCCCTTATTTTGGGGCAAAATTCAAGAAATTTCCTTTATTTTGGGGCAAAATTGCAGGAATTTACCTTATTTTGGGGCAAAATTGCAGAAATTTCCCTTATTTGGGGTAAAATTGCAGAAATTTCACTTATTTTCAGGTAAAAAGGCTGAAATTTCCTTTATTTTCGGGCAAAAAGGAAGAAATTCCCCTTATTTTGGGGCAAAATTGCAGAAATTTCCTTTATTATGGGAAAAAATTGCAGAAATTTCCCTTATTTTAGGGCAAAATTGCAGAAATTTCACTTATTTCAGAGAAATAAAGCAAAAATTTTTCTTATTTTGGGGCAAAAAGGCAGAAATCCCCATTATTTTGGCGCAAAAAGGCAAAAATTAACCTTATTTTGGGGTAAAATGGCAGAAATTTCACATATTTCATGGCAACAAGGCAGAAATTTCCCTTATTTTGGGGCAAAATTGCAGAAATTTCATTTATTTCAGGGCAAAATTCAGAAATTCCCCTTATTTTGGGGCAAAAAGCAGAAATTTCTTTTATTATGGTACAAAATTGAAGAAATTTTCCTTATTTTAGAACAAAAATGCAGAAAATCCCCATATTTTGGGGCAAAAGACAGGAATTCTTCTTATTTTGTGGTAAAATGCAGAAATTCCCATTATTTAGAGGTAAAATGCAGAAATACCCCAAATATTGGGGGAAAATGCAGAAATTCCCTTTATTTTGTGGCTAAAAGGCAGAAATTAACCGTATTTTAAAACAAAATTGCAGAAATTCTCATAATTGTCGGGCAAAAGCAGAAATTCTCCTTATTTTGGGGCAAAAAGACAGAAAATCTCCTTTTTTCGAGAGCAAACAGTCAGAAATTCCCCTTATTTTGGGGCAAAATTGCAGAAATTTCACTTATTTCAGGGTAATAAGTCAGACATTCTCCTTATTTTGATGCAAAAAAGACAGAAATTCCCTTTGTTTTGGGGGAAAAAGACAGAAATTCTACTTATTTAGAGGCAAAAATGAAGAAATTCCCCTTATTTTGGAGCAAAAAGGAAGAAATTTCCCTTTTTATGGCAAAAAGGTATGCATTCCCATTATTATCGGGCAAAAAGGCAGAAATTCCCCGTATTTTGGAGCAAAATCACAGAAATTCCCCTAATTTTGGGGCAAAAGGCAGAAATTCCCTTTATTTTGGGGCAAAAATCAGAAATTCCCCTTATTTTGGGGCTAAATTCAAGAAATTTCCTTTATTTTGCGTCAAAATTGGAGGAATTTACCTTATTTTGAGGCAAAATTGCAGAAATTTCACTTATTTGGGGCAAAATTGCAGAAATTTCACTTATTTTCAGGTAAAAAGGCTGAAATTTCCCTTATTTTGGGGCAAAAAAGGAGAAATTCCCCTTATTTCGAGGCAAAATTGCAGAAATTTCCTTTATTATGGGAAAAAATTGCAGAAATTTCCCTTATTTTACGGCAAAATTGCAGAAATTTTACTTATTTCAGAGAAATAAAGCAAAAATCTTTCTTATTTTGGGGCAAAAATGCAGAAATTCCCATTATTTTCGGGCAAAAAGGCAGAAATTCACCTTATTTTGGGGTAAAGTTGCAGAAATTTCACATATTTCATGGCAAAAAGGCAGAAATTTCCCTTATTTTGGGGCAAAATTGAAGAAATTTCATTTATTTCAGGGCAAAAATTCAGAAATTCCCCTTATTTTGGGGCAAAAAGCATAAATTTCTTTTATTATGGTATAAAATTGTAGAAATATTCCTTATTTTGGAACAAAAAGGCAGAAATTCACCTTATTTTGGGGCAAAAGGCAGAAATTCTTTTTATTTTGAGGTAAAATACAGAAATTCCCCTTATTTAGAGGTAAAATGCAGAAATTCCCCAAATATTGGGGGAAAATGCAGAAATTCTCTTAATTTTGGGGCTAAAAGGCAGAAATTAACCGTATTTTAAAGCAAAATTGCAGGAATTCTCATAATTTTCGGGCAAAAAAGCAGAAATTCTCCTTATTTTGGGGCAAAAAGACAGAAAATCTCCTTTTTTCGAGAGCAAACAGTCAGAATTTCCCCTTATTTTGGGGCAAAATTGCAGAAATTTCTTTTACATTGGGGCAAAATTGCAGAAATTTCCCTTATTTTGGGGCAAAATTGCAGAAATTTCACTTATTTCAGGGTAATAAGTCAGAAATTCTCCTTATTTTGATGCAAAAAAGACAGAAATTCCCTTTGTTTTGGGGGAAAAAGACAGAAATTCCACTTATTTAGAGGCAAAAAGGCAGAAATTCCCCTTATTTTGGAGCAAAAATTAAGAAATTTCCCTTTTTATGGCAAAAAGGTATGCATTCCCATTATTTTCAGGCAAAAAGGCAGAAATTCCTCGTATTTTGGAGCAAAATGCAGAAATTCCCCTAATTTTGGGCAAAAGACAGTAATTCCCTTTATTTTGGGACAAAAATCAGAAATTCCCCTTATTTTGGGGCAAAATTCAAGAAATTTCCTTTATTTTGGGGCAAAATTACAGGAATTTACCTTATTTTGGGGCAAAATTGCAGTAATTTCCTTTATTTGGGGCAAAATTGCAGAAATTTCACTAATTTTCAGGTAAAAAGGCTGAAATTTCCTTTATTTTGGGGCAAAAAAGGAGAAATTCCCCTTATTTTGAGACAAAATTGCAGAAATTTCCTTTATTAGGGGAAAAAATTGCAGAAATTTCCCTTATTTTAGGGCAAAATTGCAGAAATTTCACTTATTTCAGAGAAATAAAGCAAAAATTTTTCTTATTTTGGGGCAAAAAGGCAGAAATTCCCCATATTTTGGGGCAAAAGGCAGAAATTCTTCTTATTTTGAGGTAAAATGCAGAAATTCCCCTTATTTAGAGATAAAATGCAGAAATTCCCCAAATATTGGGGGAAAATGCAGAAATTCTCTTTATTTTGGGGCTAAAAGGCAGAAATTAACCGTATTTTAAAGCAAAATTGCAGAAATTCTCATAATTTTCGGGCAAAAAAGCAGAAATTCTCCTTATTTTGGGGCAAAAGGACAGAAAATCTCCTTTTTTCGAGAGCAAACAGTCAGAAATTCCCCTTATTTTGGGGCAAAATTGCAGAAATTTCTTTTACATTGGGGCAAAATTGCAGAAATTTTCTTTATTTTGTGGCAAAATTGCAGAAATTTCACTTATTTCAGGGTAATAAGTCAGAAATTCTTCTTATTTTGATGCAAAAAAGACGGAAATTCCCTTTGTTTTGGGGGAAAAAGACAGAAATTCCACTTATTTAGAGGCAAAAATGCAGAAATTCCCCTTATTTTGGAGCAAAAATGAAGAAATTATCTCTTTTTATGGCAAAAAGGTATGCATTCCCATTATTTTCAGGCAAAAAGGCAGAAATTCCCCGTATTTTGGAGCAAAATTGAAGAAATTCCCCATATTTTGGGGCAAAAGGCAGAAATTCTTCTTATTTTGAGGTAAAATGCAGAAATTCCCTTTATTTAGAGGTAAAATGCAGAAATTCCCCAAATATTGGGGGAAAATGCAGAAATTCCCTTTATTTTGGGGCTAAAAGGCAAAAATTAACCGTATTTTAAAGCAAAATTGCAGAATTTCTCACAATTATCGGGCAAAAAAGCAGAAATTCTCCTTATTTTGGGGCAAAAAGACAGAAAATCTTCTTTTTTCGAGAGCAAACAGTCAGAAATTCCCCTTATTTTGGGGCAAAATTGCAGAAATTTCTTTTCCTTTGGGGCAAAATTGCAGAAATTTCCCTTATTTTGGGGCAAAATTGCAGAAATTTCACTTATTTCAGGGTAATAAGTCAGAAATTCTCCTTATTTTGATGCAAAAAAGACAGAAATTCCCTTTGTTTTGGGGGAAAAAGACAGAAATTCCACTTATTTAGAGGCAAAAAGGCAGAAATTCCCCTTATTTTGGAGCAAAAATGAAGAAATTTCCATTTTTATGGCAAAAAGGTATGCATTCCCATTATTTTCAAGCAAAAAGGCAGAAATTCCCCGTATTTTGGAGCAAAATTGTAGAAATTCCCCTAATTTTGGGGCAAAAGGCAGAAATTCCCTTTATTTTGGGGCAAAAATCAGAAATTCCCCTTATTTTGGGGCAAAATTCAAGAAATTTCCTTTATTTTGGGGCAAAATTGCAGGAATTTACCTTATTTTGGGGCAAAATTGCAGAAATTTCCCTTATTTGGGGTAAAATTGCAGAAATTTCACTTATTTTCAGGTAAAAAGGCTGAAATTTCCTTTATTTTCGGGCAAAAAGGAAGAAATTCCCCTTATTTTGGGGCAAAATTGCAGAAATTTCCTTTATTATGGGAAAAAATTGCAGAAATTTCCCTTATTTTAGGGCAAAATTGCAGAAATTTCACTTATTTCAGAGAAATAAAGCAAAAATTTTTCTTATTTTGGGGCAAAAAGGCAGAAATCCCCATTATTTTGGCGCAAAAAGGCAAAAATTAACCTTATTTTGGGGTAAAATGGCAGAAATTTCACATATTTCATGGCAACAAGGCAGAAATTTCCCTTATTTTGGGGCAAAATTGCAGAAATTTCTTTTACATTGGGGCAAAATTGCAGAAATTTTCTTTATTTTGTGGCAAAATTGCAGAAATTTCACTTATTTCAGGGTAATAAGTCAGAAATTCTTCTTATTTTGATGCAAAAAAGACGGAAATTCCCTTTGTTTTGGGGGAAAAAGACAGAAATTCCACTTATTTAGAGGCAAAAATGCAGAAATTCCCCTTATTTTGGAGCAAAAATGAAGAAATTTTCTCTTTTTATGGCAAAAAGGTATGCATTCCCATTATTTTCAGGCAAAAAGGCAGAAATTCCCCGTATTTTGGAGGAAAATTGAAGAAATTCCCCATATTTTGGGGCAAAAGGCAGAAATTCTTCTTATTTTGAGGTAAAATGCAGAAATTCCCTTTATTTAGAGGTAAAATGCAGAAATTCCCCAAATATTGGGGGAAAATGCAGAAATTCCCTTTATTTTGGGGCTAAAAGGCAGAAATTAACCGTATTTTAAAGCAAAATTGCAGAAATTCTCACAATTATCGGGCAAAAAAGCATAAATTCTCCTTATTTTGGGGCAAAAAGACAGAAAATCTACTTTTTTCGAGAGCAAACAGTCAGAAATTCCCCTTATTTTTGGGCAAAATTGCAGAAATTTCTTTTCCATTGGGGCAAAATTGCAGAAATTTCCCTTATTTTGGGGCAAAATTGCAGAAATTTCACTTATTTCAGGGTAATAAGTCAGAAATTCTCCTTATTTTGATGCAAAAAAGACAGAAATTCCCTTTGTTTTGGGGGAAAAAGACAGAAATTCCACTTATTTAGAGGCAAAAAGGCAGAAATTCCCCTTATTTTTGAGCAAAAATGAAGAAATTTCCATTTTTATGGCAAAAAGGTATGCATTCCCATTATTTTCAAGCAAAAAGGCAGAAATTCCCCGTATTTTGGAGCAAAATTGTAGAAATTCCCCTAATTTTGGGGCAAAAGGCAGAAATTCCCTTTATTTTGGGGCAAAAATCAGAAATTCCCCTTATTTTGGGGCAAAATTCAAGAAATTTTCTTTATTTTGGGGCAAAATTGCAGGAATTTACCTTATTTTGGGGCAAAATTGCAGAAATTTCCCTTATTTGGGGTAAAATTGCAGAAATTTCACTTATTTTCAGGTAAAAAGGCTGAAATTTCCTTTATTTTTGGGCAAAAAGGAAGAAATTCCCCTTATTTTGGGGCAAAATTGCAGAAATTTCCTTTATTATGGGAAAAAATTGCAGAAATTTCCCTTATTTTAGGGCAAAATTGCAGAAATTTCACTTATTTCAGAGAAATAAAGCAAAAATTTTTCTTATTTTGGGGCAAAAAGGCAGAAATCCCCATTATTTTGGCGCAAAAAGGCAAAAATTAACCTTATTTTGGGGTAAAATGTCAGAAATTTCACATATTTCATGGCAACAAGGCAGAAATTTCCCTTATTTTGGGGCAAAATTGCAGAAATTTCATTTATTTCAGGGCAAAATTCAGAAATTCCCCTTATTTTGGGGCAAAAAGCAGAAATTTCTTTTATTATGGTACAAAATTGAAGAAATTTTCCTTATTTTAGAACAAAAATGCAGAAAATCCCCATATTTTGGGGCAAAAGACAGGAATTCTTCTTATTTTGTGGTAAAATGCAGAAATTCCCATTATTTAGAGGTAAAATGCAGAAATACCCCAAATATTGGGGGAAAATGCAGAAATTCCCTTTATTTTGTGGCTAAAAGGCAGAAATTAACCGTATTTTAAAACAAAATTGCAGAAATTCTCATAATTGTCGGGCAAAAGCAGAAATTCTCCTTATTTTGGGGCAAAAAGACAGAAAATCTCCTTTTTTCGAGAGCAAACAGTCAGAAATTCCCCTTATTTTGGGGCAAAATTGCAGAAATTTCACTTATTTCAGGGTAATAAGTCAGACATTCTCCTTATTTTGATGCAAAAAAGACAGAAATTCCCTTTGTTTTGGGGGAAAAAGACAGAAATTCTACTTATTTAGAGGCAAAAATGAAGAAATTCCCCTTATTTTGGAGCAAAAAGGAAGAAATTTCCCTTTTTATGGCAAAAAGGTATGCATTCCCATTATTATCGGGCAAAAAGGCAGAAATTCCCCGTATTTTGGAGCAAAATCACAGAAATTCCCCTAATTTTGGGGCAAAAGGCAGAAATTCCCTTTATTTTGGGGCAAAAATCAGAAATTCCCCTTATTTTGGGGCTAAATTCAAGAAATTTCCTTTATTTTGCGTCAAAATTGGAGGAATTTACCTTATTTTGAGGCAAAATTGCAGAAATTTCACTTATTTGGGGCAAAATTGCAGAAATTTCACTTATTTTCAGGTAAAAAGGCTGAAATTTCCCTTATTTTGGGGCAAAAAAGGAGAAATTCCCCTTATTTCGAGGCAAAATTGCAGAAATTTCCTTTATTATGGGAAAAAATTGCAGAAATTTCCCTTATTTTACGGCAAAATTGCAGAAATTTTACTTATTTCAGAGAAATAAAGCAAAAATCTTTCTTATTTTGGGGCAAAAATGCAGAAATTCCCATTATTTTCGGGCAAAAAGGCAGAAATTCACCTTATTTTGGGGTAAAGTTGCAGAAATTTCACATATTTCATGGCAAAAAGGCAGAAATTTCCCTTATTTTGGGGCAAAATTGAAGAAATTTCATTTATTTCAGGGCAAAAATTCAGAAATTCCCCTTATTTTGGGGCAAAAAGCATAAATTTCTTTTATTATGGTATAAAATTGTAGAAATATTCCTTATTTTGGAACAAAAAGGCAGAAATTCACCTTATTTTGGGGCAAAAGGCAGAAATTCTTTTTATTTTGAGGTAAAATACAGAAATTCCCCTTATTTAGAGGTAAAATGCAGAAATTCCCCAAATATTGGGGGAAAATGCAGAAATTCTCTTAATTTTGGGGCTAAAAGGCAGAAATTAACCGTATTTTAAAGCAAAATTGCAGGAATTCTCATAATTTTCGGGCAAAAAAGCAGAAATTCTCCTTATTTTGGGGCAAAAAGACAGAAAATCTCCTTTTTTCGAGAGCAAACAGTCAGAATTTCCCCTTATTTTGGGGCAAAATTGCAGAAATTTCTTTTACATTGGGGCAAAATTGCAGAAATTTCCCTTATTTTGGGGCAAAATTGCAGAAATTTCACTTATTTCAGGGTAATAAGTCAGAAATTCTCCTTATTTTGATGCAAAAAAGACAGAAATTCCCTTTGTTTTGGGGGAAAAAGACAGAAATTCCACTTATTTAGAGGCAAAAAGGCAGAAATTCCCCTTATTTTGGAGCAAAAATTAAGAAATTTCCCTTTTTATGGCAAAAAGGTATGCATTCCCATTATTTTCAGGCAAAAAGGCAGAAATTCCTCGTATTTTGGAGCAAAATGCAGAAATTCCCCTAATTTTGGGCAAAAGACAGTAATTCCCTTTATTTTGGGACAAAAATCAGAAATTCCCCTTATTTTGGGGCAAAATTCAAGAAATTTCCTTTATTTTGGGGCAAAATTACAGGAATTTACCTTATTTTGGGGCAAAATTGCAGTAATTTCCTTTATTTGGGGCAAAATTGCAGAAATTTCACTAATTTTCAGGTAAAAAGGCTGAAATTTCCTTTATTTTGGGGCAAAAAAGGAGAAATTCCCCTTATTTTGAGACAAAATTGCAGAAATTTCCTTTATTAGGGGAAAAAATTGCAGAAATTTCCCTTATTTTAGGGCAAAATTGCAGAAATTTCACTTATTTCAGAGAAATAAAGCAAAAATTTTTCTTATTTTGGGGCAAAAAGGCAGAAATTCCCCATATTTTGGGGCAAAAGGCAGAAATTCTTCTTATTTTGAGGTAAAATGCAGAAATTCCCCTTATTTAGAGATAAAATGCAGAAATTCCCCAAATATTGGGGGAAAATGCAGAAATTCTCTTTATTTTGGGGCTAAAAGGCAGAAATTAACCGTATTTTAAAGCAAAATTGCAGAAATTCTCATAATTTTCGGGCAAAAAAGCAGAAATTCTCCTTATTTTGGGGCAAAAGGACAGAAAATCTCCTTTTTTCGAGAGCAAACAGTCAGAAATTCCCCTTATTTTGGGGCAAAATTGCAGAAATTTCTTTTACATTGGGGCAAAATTGCAGAAATTTTCTTTATTTTGTGGCAAAATTGCAGAAATTTCACTTATTTCAGGGTAATAAGTCAGAAATTCTTCTTATTTTGATGCAAAAAAGACGGAAATTCCCTTTGTTTTGGGGGAAAAAGACAGAAATTCCACTTATTTAGAGGCAAAAATGCAGAAATTCCCCTTATTTTGGAGCAAAAATGAAGAAATTATCTCTTTTTATGGCAAAAAGGTATGCATTCCCATTATTTTCAGGCAAAAAGGCAGAAATTCCCCGTATTTTGGAGCAAAATTGAAGAAATTCCCCATATTTTGGGGCAAAAGGCAGAAATTCTTCTTATTTTGAGGTAAAATGCAGAAATTCCCTTTATTTAGAGGTAAAATGCAGAAATTCCCCAAATATTGGGGGAAAATGCAGAAATTCCCTTTATTTTGGGGCTAAAAGGCAAAAATTAACCGTATTTTAAAGCAAAATTGCAGAATTTCTCACAATTATCGGGCAAAAAAGCAGAAATTCTCCTTATTTTGGGGCAAAAAGACAGAAAATCTTCTTTTTTCGAGAGCAAACAGTCAGAAATTCCCCTTATTTTGGGGCAAAATTGCAGAAATTTCTTTTCCTTTGGGGCAAAATTGCAGAAATTTCCCTTATTTTGGGGCAAAATTGCAGAAATTTCACTTATTTCAGGGTAATAAGTCAGAAATTCTCCTTATTTTGATGCAAAAAAGACAGAAATTCCCTTTGTTTTGGGGGAAAAAGACAGAAATTCCACTTATTTAGAGGCAAAAAGGCAGAAATTCCCCTTATTTTGGAGCAAAAATGAAGAAATTTCCATTTTTATGGCAAAAAGGTATGCATTCCCATTATTTTCAAGCAAAAAGGCAGAAATTCCCCGTATTTTGGAGCAAAATTGTAGAAATTCCCCTAATTTTGGGGCAAAAGGCAGAAATTCCCTTTATTTTGGGGCAAAAATCAGAAATTCCCCTTATTTTGGGGCAAAATTCAAGAAATTTCCTTTATTTTGGGGCAAAATTGCAGGAATTTACCTTATTTTGGGGCAAAATTGCAGAAATTTCCCTTATTTGGGGTAAAATTGCAGAAATTTCACTTATTTTCAGGTAAAAAGGCTGAAATTTCCTTTATTTTCGGGCAAAAAGGAAGAAATTCCCCTTATTTTGGGGCAAAATTGCAGAAATTTCCTTTATTATGGGAAAAAATTGCAGAAATTTCCCTTATTTTAGGGCAAAATTGCAGAAATTTCACTTATTTCAGAGAAATAAAGCAAAAATTTTTCTTATTTTGGGGCAAAAAGGCAGAAATCCCCATTATTTTGGCGCAAAAAGGCAAAAATTAACCTTATTTTGGGGTAAAATGGCAGAAATTTCACATATTTCATGGCAACAAGGCAGAAATTTCCCTTATTTTGGGGCAAAATTGCAGAAATTTCTTTTACATTGGGGCAAAATTGCAGAAATTTTCTTTATTTTGTGGCAAAATTGCAGAAATTTCACTTATTTCAGGGTAATAAGTCAGAAATTCTTCTTATTTTGATGCAAAAAAGACGGAAATTCCCTTTGTTTTGGGGGAAAAAGACAGAAATTCCACTTATTTAGAGGCAAAAATGCAGAAATTCCCCTTATTTTGGAGCAAAAATGAAGAAATTTTCTCTTTTTATGGCAAAAAGGTATGCATTCCCATTATTTTCAGGCAAAAAGGCAGAAATTCCCCGTATTTTGGAGGAAAATTGAAGAAATTCCCCATATTTTGGGGCAAAAGGCAGAAATTCTTCTTATTTTGAGGTAAAATGCAGAAATTCCCTTTATTTAGAGGTAAAATGCAGAAATTCCCCAAATATTGGGGGAAAATGCAGAAATTCCCTTTATTTTGGGGCTAAAAGGCAGAAATTAACCGTATTTTAAAGCAAAATTGCAGAAATTCTCACAATTATCGGGCAAAAAAGCATAAATTCTCCTTATTTTGGGGCAAAAAGACAGAAAATCTACTTTTTTCGAGAGCAAACAGTCAGAAATTCCCCTTATTTTTGGGCAAAATTGCAGAAATTTCTTTTCCATTGGGGCAAAATTGCAGAAATTTCCCTTATTTTGGGGCAAAATTGCAGAAATTTCACTTATTTCAGGGTAATAAGTCAGAAATTCTCCTTATTTTGATGCAAAAAAGACAGAAATTCCCTTTGTTTTGGGGGAAAAAGACAGAAATTCCACTTATTTAGAGGCAAAAAGGCAGAAATTCCCCTTATTTTTGAGCAAAAATGAAGAAATTTCCATTTTTATGGCAAAAAGGTATGCATTCCCATTATTTTCAAGCAAAAAGGCAGAAATTCCCCGTATTTTGGAGCAAAATTGTAGAAATTCCCCTAATTTTGGGGCAAAAGGCAGAAATTCCCTTTATTTTGGGGCAAAAATCAGAAATTCCCCTTATTTTGGGGCAAAATTCAAGAAATTTTCTTTATTTTGGGGCAAAATTGCAGGAATTTACCTTATTTTGGGGCAAAATTGCAGAAATTTCCCTTATTTGGGGTAAAATTGCAGAAATTTCACTTATTTTCAGGTAAAAAGGCTGAAATTTCCTTTATTTTTGGGCAAAAAGGAAGAAATTCCCCTTATTTTGGGGCAAAATTGCAGAAATTTCCTTTATTATGGGAAAAAATTGCAGAAATTTCCCTTATTTTAGGGCAAAATTGCAGAAATTTCACTTATTTCAGAGAAATAAAGCAAAAATTTTTCTTATTTTGGGGCAAAAAGGCAGAAATCCCCATTATTTTGGCGCAAAAAGGCAAAAATTAACCTTATTTTGGGGTAAAATGTCAGAAATTTCACATATTTCATGGCAACAAGGCAGAAATTTCCCTTATTTTGGGGCAAAATTGCAGAAATTTCATTTATTTCAGGGCAAAATTCAGAAATTCCCCTTATTTTGGGGCAAAAAGCAGAAATTTCTTTTATTATGGTACAAAATTGAAGAAATTTTCCTTATTTTAGAACAAAAATGCAGAAAATCCCCATATTTTGGGGCAAAAGGCAGGAATTCTTCTTATTTTGTGGTAAAATGCAGAAATTCCCATTATTTAGAGGTAAAATGCAGAAATACCCCAAATATTGGGGGAAAATGCAGAAATTCCCTTTATTTTGTGGCTAAAAGGCAGAAATTAACCGTATTTTAAAACAAAATTGCAGAAATTCTCATAATTGTCGGGCAAAAGCAGAAATTCTCCTTATTTTGGGGCAAAAAGACAGAAAATCTCCTTTTTTCGAGAGCAAACAGTCAGAAATTCCCCTTATTTTGGGGCAAAATTGCAGAAATTTCTTTTACATTGGGGCAAAATTGCAGAAATTTCCCTTATTTTGGGGCAAAATTGCAGAAATTTCACTTATTTCAGGGTAATAAGTCAGACATTCTCCTTATTTTGATGCAAAAAAAGACAAATTCCCTTTGTTTTGGGGGAAAAAGACAGAAATTCTACTTATTTAGAAGCAAAAATGAAGAAATTCCCCTTCTTTTAAAGCAAAAAGGAAGAAATTTCCCTTTTTATGGCAAAAAGGTATGCATTCCCATTATTATCGGGCAAAAAGGCAGAAATTCCCCGTATTTTGGAGCAAAATCACAGAAATTCCCCTAATTTTGGGGCAAAAGGAAGAAATTCCCTTTATTTTGGGGCAAAAATCAGAAATTCCCCTTATTTTGGGGCAAAATTCAAGAAATTTCCTTTATTTTGCGTCAAAATTGCAGGAATTTACCTTATTTTGAGGCAAAATTGCAGAAATTTCACTTATTTGGGGCAAAATTGCAGAAATTTCACTTATTTTCAGGTAAAAATGCTGAAATTTCCTTTAGTTTGGGGCAAAAAAGGAGAAATTCCCCTTATTTCGAGGCAAAATTGCAGAAATTTGCTATATTATGGGAAAAAATTGCAGAAATTTTCCTTATTTTAGGGCAAAATTGCAGAAATTTTACTTATTTCAGAGAAATAAAGCAAAAATCTTTCTTATTTTGGGGAAAAATGCAGAAATTCCCATTATTTTCGGGCAAAAAGGCAAAAATTCACCTTATTTTGGGGTAAAGTTGCAGAAATTTCACATATTTCATGGCAAAAAGGCAGAAATTTCCCTTATTTTGGGGCAAAATTGCAGAAATTTCATTTATTTCAGGGCAAAAATTCAGAAATTCCCCTTATTTTGGGGCAAAAAGCAGAAATTTCTTTTATTATGGTATAAAATTGTAGAAATATTCTTTATTTTGGAACAAAAAGGCAGAAATTCCTCATATTTTGGGGCAAAAGGCAGAAATTCTTCTTATTTTGAGGTAAAATGCAGAAATTCCCCTTATTTAGAGGTAAAATGCAGAAATTCCCGAAATATTGGGGGAAAATATAGAAATTCCCTTCATTTAGGGGCTAAAAAACAGAAATTAACCGTATTTTAAAGCAAAATTGCAGAAATTCTAATAATTTTCGGGCAAAAAAGCAGAAATTCTCCTTATTTTGGGGCAAAAAGACAGAAAATTTCCTTTTTCGAGAGCAAACAGTCAGAAATTCCCCTTATTTTGGGGCAAAATTGCAGAAATTTCTTTTACATTGGGGAAAAATTGCAGTAATTTCCCTTATTTTGGGGCAAAATTGCAGAAATTTCACTTATTTCAGGGTAATAAGTCAGAAATTCTCCTTATTTTGATGCAAAAAAGACAGAAATTCCCTTTGTTTTGGGGGAAAAAGACAGAAATTCCACTTATTTAGAGGCAAAAAGGCAGAAATTCCCCTTATTTTGGAGCAAAAATGAAGAAATTTCCCTTTTTGTGGCAAAAAGGTATGCATTCCCATTATTTTCTGGCAAAAAGGCAGAAATTCCCCGTATTTTGGAGCAAAATGCAGAAATTCCCCTAATTTTGGGCAAAAGACAGAAATTCCCTTTATTTTGGGGCAAAAATCAGAAATTCCCTCTATTTTGGGGCAAAATTCAAGAAATTTCCTTTATTTTGGGGCAAAATTACAGGAATTTACCTTATTTTGGGGCAAAATTGCAGTAATTTCCTTTATTTGGGGCAAAATTGCAGAAATTTCACTAATTTTCAGGTAAAAAAACTGAAATTTCCTTTATTTTGGGGCAAAAATGGAGAAATTCCCCTTATTTTGGGACAAAATTGCAGAAATTTTCTTTATTAGGGGAAAAAATTGCAGAAATTTCCCTTATTTTAGGGCAAAATTGCAGAAATTTCACTTATTTCAGAGAAATAAAGCAAAAATTTTTCTTATTTTGGGGCAAAAAGGCAGAAATTCCCCATATTTTGGGGCAAAAGGCAGAAATTCTTCTTATTTTGAGGTAAAATGCAGAAATTCCCCTTATTTAGAGATAAAATGCAGAAATTCCCCAAATATTGGGGGAAAATGCAGAAATTCTCTTTATTTTGGGGCTAAAAGGCAGAAATTAACCATATTTTAAAGCAAAATTGCAGAAATTCTCATAATTTTCGGGCAAAAAAGCAGAAATTCTCCTTATTTTGGGGCAAAAGGACAGAAAATCTCCTTTTTTCGAGAGCAAACAGTCAGAAATTCCCCTTATTTTGGGGCAAAATTGCAGAAATTTCTTTTACATTGGGGCAAAATTGCAGAAATTTTCTTTATTTTGGGGCAAAATTGCAGAAATTTCACTTATTTCAGGGTAATAAGTCAGAAATTCTCCTTATTTTGATGCAAAAAAGACAAAAATTCCCTTTTGTTTTGGGGGAAAAAGACAGAAATTCCACTTATTTAGAGGCAAAAAGGCAGAAATTCCCCTTATTTTGGAGCAAAAATGAAGAAATTTCCCTTTTTATGGCAAAAAGGTATGCATTCCCATTATTTTCAGGCAAAAAGGCAGAAATTCCCCATATTTTGGAGCAATATTGCAGAAATTCCCCATATTTTGGGGCAAGAGGCAGAAATTCTTCTTATTTTAGGGTAAAATGCAGAAATTCCCCTTATTTAGAGGTAAAATGCAGAAATTCCCCAAATATTGGGGGAAAATGCAGAAATTCCCTTTATTTTGGGGCCAAAAGGCAGAAATTAACCGTATTTTAAAGCAAAATTGCAGAAATTCTCATAATTTTCGGGCAAAAAAGCAGAAATTCTCCTTATTTTTGGGCAAAAAGACAGAAAATCTCCTTTTTTCGAGAGCAAACAGTCAGAAATTCCCCTTATTTTGGGGCAAAATTGCAGAAATTTCTTTTCCATTGGGGCAAAATTGCAGAAATTTCCCTTATTTTGGGGCAAAATTGCAGAAATTTCACTTATTTCAGGGTAATAAGTCAGAAATTCTCCTTATTTTGATGCAAAAAAGACAGAAATTCCCTTTGTTTTGGGGGAAAAAGACAGAAATTCCACTTATTTAGAGGCAAAAAGGCAGAAATTCCCCTTATTTTGGAGCAAAAATGAAGAAATTTCCATTTTTATGGCAAAAAGGTATGCATTCCCATTATTTTCAAGCAAAAAGGCAGAAATTCCCCGTATTTTGGAGCAAAATTGTAGAAATTCCCCTAATTTTGGGGCAAAAGGCAGAAATTCCCTTTATTTTGGGGCAAAAATCAGAAATTCCCCTTATTTTGGGGCAAAATTCAAGAAATTTCCTTTATTTTGGGGCAAAATTGCAGGAATTTACCTTATTTTGGGGCAAAATTGCAGAAATTTCCCTTATTTGGGGTAAAATTGCAGAAATTTCACTTATTTTCAGGTAAAAAGGCTGAAATTTCCTTTATTTTCGGGCAAAAAGGAAGAAATTCCCCTTATTTTGGGGCAAAATTGCAGAAATTTCCTTTATTATGGGAAAAAATTGCAGAAATTTCCCTTATTTTAGGGCAAAATTGCAGAAATTTCACTTATTTCAGAGAAATAAAGCAAAAATTTTTCTTATTTTGGGGCAAAAAGGCAGAAATCCCCATTATTTTGGCGCAAAAAGGCAAAAATTAACCTTATTTTGGGGTAAAATGGCAGAAATTTCACATATTTCATGGCAACAAGGCAGAAATTTCCCTTATTTTGGGGCAAAATTGCAGAAATTTCATTTATTTCAGGGCAAAATTCAGAAATTCCCCTTATTTTGGGGCAAAAAGCAGAAATTTCTTTTATTATGGTACAAAATTGAAGAAATTTTCCTTATTTTAGAACAAAAATGCAGAAAATCCCCATATTTTGGGGCAAAAGGCAGGAATTCTTCTTATTTTGTGGTAAAACGCAGAAATTCCCATTATTTAGAGGTAAAATGCAGAAATACCCCAAATATTAGGGGAAAATGCAGAAATTCCCTTTATTTTGTGGCTAAAAGGCAGAAATTAACCGTATTTTAAAACAAAATTGCAGAAATTCTCATAATTGTCGGGCAAAAGCAGAAATTCTCCTTATTTTGGGGCAAAAAGACAGAAAATCTCCTTTTTTCGAGAGCAAACAGTCAGAAATTCCCCTTATTTTGGGGCAAAATTGCAGAAATTTCTTTTACATTGGGGCAAAATTGCAGAAATTTCCCTTATTTTGGGGCAAAATTGCAGAAATTTCACTTATTTCAGGGTAATAAGTCAGACATTCTCCTTATTTTGATGCAAAAAAGACAAATTCCCTTTGTTTTGGGGGAAAAAGACAGAAATTCTACTTATTTAGAGGCAAAAATGAAGAAATTCCCCTTCTTTTAAAGCAAAAAGGAAGAAATTTCCCTTTTTATGGCAAAAAGGTATGCATTCCCATTATTATCGGGCAAAAAGGCAGAAATTCCCCGTATTTTGGAGCAAAATCACAGAAATTCCCCTAATTTTGGGGCAAAAGGCAGAAATTCCCTTTATTTTGGGGCAAAAATCAGAAATTCCCCTTATTTTGGGGCAAAATTCAAGAAATTTCCTTTATTTTGCGTCAAAATTGCAGGAATTTACCTTATTTTGAGGCAAAATTGCAGAAATTTCACTTATTTCAGGGTAATAAGTCAGACATTCTCCTTATTTTGATGCAAAAAAGACAGAAATTCCATTTGTTTTGGGGGAAAAAGACAGAAATTCTACTTATTTAGAGGCAAAAATGAAGAAATTCCCCTTATTTTAAAGCAAAAAGGAAGAAATTTCCCTTTTTATGGCAAAAAGGTATGCATTCCTATTATTATCGGGCAAAAAGGCAGAAATTACCCGTATTTTGGAGCAAAATCACAGAAATTCCCCTAATTTTGGGGCAAAAGGCAGAAATTCCCTATATTTGGGGGAAAAATCAGAAATTCCCCTTATTTTGGTGCAAAATTCAAGAAATTTCCTTTATTTTGCGTCAAAATTGCAGGAATTTACCTTATTTTGAGGCAAAATTGCAGAAATTTCACTTATTTGGGGCAAAATTGCAGAAATTTCACTTATTTTCAGGTAAAAAGGCTGAAATTTCCTTTATTTTGGAGCAAAAAAGGAGAAATTCCCCTTATTTCGAGGCAAAATTGCAGAAATTTCCTTTATTATGGGAAAAAATTGCAGAAATTTCCCTTATTTTAGGGCAAAATTGCAGAAATTTCACTTATTTCAGAGAAATAAAGCAAAAATTTTTCTTATTTTGGGGCAAAAAGGCAGAAATCCCCATTATTTTGGCGCAAAAAGGCAAAAATTAACCTTATTTTGGGGTAAAATGTCAGAAATTTCACATATTTCATGGCAACAAGGCAGAAATTTCCCTTATTTTGGGGCAAAATTGCAGAAATTTCATTTATTTCAGGGCAAAATTCAGAAATTCCCCTTATTTTGGGGCAAAAAGCAGAAATTTCTTTTATTATGGTACAAAATTGAAGAAATTTTCCTTATTTTAGAACAAAAATGCAGAAAATCCCCATATTTTGGGGCAAAAGGCAGGAATTCTTCTTATTTTGTGGTAAAATGCAGAAATTCCCATTATTTAGAGGTAAAATGCAGAAATACCCCAAATATTGGGGGAAAATGCAGAAATTCCCTTTATTTTGTGGCTAAAAGGCAGAAATTAACCGTATTTTAAAACAAAATTGCAGAAATTCTCATAATTGTCGGGCAAAAGCAGAAATTCTCCTTATTTTGGGGCAAAAAGACAGAAAATCTCCTTTTTTCGAGAGCAAACAGTCAGAAATTCCCCTTATTTTGGGGCAAAATTGCAGAAATGTCTTTTACATTGGGGCAAAATTGCAGAAATTTCCCTTATTTTGGGGCAAAATTGCAGAAATTTCACTTATTTCAGGGTAATAAGTCAGACATTCTCCTTATTTTGATGCAAAAAAGACAAATTCCCTTTGTTTTGGGGGAATAAGACAGAAATTCTACTTATTTAGAGGCAAAAATGAAGAAATTCCCCTTATTTTAAAGCAAAAAGGAAGAAATTTCCCTTTTTATGGCAAAAAGGTATGCATTCCCATTATTATCGGGCAAAAAGGCAGAAATTCCCCGTATTTTGGAGCAAAATCACAGAAATTCCCCTAATTTTGGGGCAAAAGGCAGAAATTCCCTTTATTTTGGGGTAAAAATCAGAAATTCCCCTTATTTTGGGGCAAAATTCAAGAAATTTCCTTTATTTTGCGTCAAAATTGCAGGAATTTACCTTATTTTGAGGCAAAATTGAGAAATTTCACTTATTTGGGGCAAAATTGCAGAAATTTCACTTATTTTCAGGTAAAAAGGCTGAAATTTCCTTTAGTTTGGGGAAAAAAAGGAGAAATTCCCCTTATTTCGAGGCAAAATTGCAGAAATTTCCTTTATTATGGGAAAAAATTGCAGAAATTTCCCTTATTTTAGGGCAAAATTGCAGAAATTTTACTTATTTCAGAGAAATAAAGCAAAAATCTTTCTTATTTTGGGGCAAAAATGCAGAAATTCCCATTATTTTCGGGCAAAAAGGCAGAAATTCACCTTATTTTGGGGTAAAGTTGCAGAAATTTCACATATTTCATGGCAACATGGCAGAAATTTCCCTTATGTTGGGGCAAAATTGCAGAAATTTCATTTATTTCAGGGCAAAAATTCAGAAATTCCCCTTATTTTGGGGCAAAAAGCAGAAATTTCTTTTATTATGGTATAAAATTGTAGAAATATTCTTTATTTTGGAACAAAAAGGAAGAAATTCCTCATATTTTGGGGCAAAAGGCAGAAATTCTTCTTATTTTGAGGTAAAATGCAGAAATTCCCCTTATTTAGAGGTAAAATGCAGAAATTCCCCAAATATTGGGGGAAAATGCAGAAATTCCCTTCATTTAGATGCTAAAAAGCAGAAATTAACCGTATTTTAAAGCAAAATTGCAGAAATTCTAATAATTTTCGGGCAAAAAAGCAGAAATTCTCATTATTTTGGGGCAAAAAGACAGAAAATCTCCTTTTTTCGAGAGCAAACAGTCAGAAATTCCCCTTATTTTGGGGCAAAATTGCAGAAATTTCTTTTACATTGGGGAAAAATTGCAGAAATTTCCCTTATTTTGGGGCAAAATTGCAGAAATTTCACTTATTTCAGGGTAATAAGTCAGAAATTCTCCTTATTTTGATGCAAAAAAGACAGAAATTCCCTTTGTTTTGGGGGAAAAAGACAGAAATTCCACTTATTTAGAGGCAAAAAGGCAGAAATTCCCCTTATTTTGGAGCAAAAATGAAGAAATTTCCCTTTTTGTGGCAAAAAGGTATGCATTCCCATTATTTTCTGGCAAAAAGGCAGAAATTCCCCGTATTTTGGAGCAAAATGCAGAAATTCCCCTAATTTTTGGCAAAAGACAGAAATTCCCTTTATTTTGGGGCAAAAATCAGAAATTCCCTCTATTTTGGCGCAAAATTCAAGAAATTTCCTTTATTTTGGGGCAAAATTACAGGAATTTACCTTATTTTGGGGCAAAATTGCAGTAATTTCCTTTATTTGGGGCAAAATTTCAGAAATTTCACTAATTTTCAGGTAAAAAAACTGAAATTTCCTATATTTTGGGGCAAAAATGGAGAAATCCCCCTTATTTTGGGACAAAATTGCAGAAATTTCCTTTATTAGGGGAAAAAATTGCAGAAATTTCCCTTATTTTAGGGCAAAATTGCAGAAATTTCACTTATTTCAGAGAAATAAAGCAAAAATTTTTCTTATTTTGGGGCAAAAAGTCAGAAATTCCCCATATTTTGGGGCAAAAGGCAGAAATTCTTCTTATTTTGAGGTAAAATGAAGAAATTCCCCTTATTTAGAGATAAAATGCAGAAATTCCCCAAATATTGGGGGAAAATGCAGAAATTCTCTTTATTTTGGGGCTAAAAGGCAGAAATTAACCGTATTTTAAAGCAAAATGGCAGAAATTCTCATAATTTTCGGGCAAAAAAGCAGAAATTCTCCTTATTTTGGGGCAAAAGGACAGAAAATCTCCTTTTTTCGAGAGCAAACAGTCAGAAATTCTTTTTATTTTGGGGCAAAATTGCAGAAATTTCTTTTACATTGGGGCAAAATTGCAGAAATTTCCTTTATTTTGGGGCAAAATTGCAGAAATTTCACTTATTTCAGGGTAATAAGTCAGAAATTCTCCTTATTTTGATGCAAAAAAGACGGAAATTCCCTTTTGTTTTGGGGGAAAAAGACAGAAATTCCACTTATTTAGAGGCAAAAAGGCAGAAATTCCCCTTATTTTGGAGCAAAAATGAAGAAATTTCCCTTTTTATGGCAAAAAGGTATGCATTCCCATTATTTTCAGGCAAAAAGGCAGAAATTCCCCATATTTTGGAGCAATATTGCAGAAATTCCCCATATTTTGGGGCAAGAGGCAGAAATTCTTCTTATTTTAGGGTAAAATGCAGAAATTCCCCTTATTTAGAGGTAAAATGCAGAAATTCCCCAAATATTGGGGGAAAATGCAGAAATTCCCTTTATTTTGGGGCCAAAAGGCAGAAATTAACCGTATTTTAAAGCAAAATTGCAAAAATTCTCATAATTTTCGGGCAAAAAAGCAGAAATTCTCCTTATTTTTGGGCAAAAAGACAGAAAATCTCCTTTTTTCGAGAGCAAACAGTCAGAAATTCCCCTTATTTTGGGGCAAAATTGCAGAAATTTCTTTTACATTGGGGCAAAATTGCAGAAATTTCCCTTATTTTGGGGCAAAATTGCAGAAATTTCACTTATTTCAGGGTAATAAGTCAGAAATTCTCATTATTTTGATGCAAAAAAGACGGAAATTCCCTTTGTTTTGGGGGAAAAAGACAGAAATTCCACTTATTTAGAGGCAAAAAGGCAGAAATTCCCCTTATTTTGGAGCAAAAATGAAGAAATTTCCCTTTTTGTGGCAAAAAGGTATGCATTCCCATTATTTTCTGGCAAAAAGGCAGAAATTCCCCGTATTTTGGAGCAAAATGCAGAAATTCCCCTAATTTTGGGCAAAAGACAGAAATTCCCTTTATTTTGGGGCAAAAATCAGAAATTCCCTCTATTTTGGGGCAAAATTCAAGAAATTTCCTTTATTTTGGGGCAAAATTACAGGAATTTACCTTATTTTGGGGCAAAATTGCAGTAATTTCCTTTATTTGGGGCAAAATTGCAGAAATTTCACTAATTTTCAGGTAAAAAAACTGAAATTTCCTTTATTTTGGGGCAAAAATGGAGAAATTCCCCTTATTTTGGGACAAAATTGCAGAAATTTCCTTTATTAGGGGAAAAAATTGCAGAAATTTCCCTTATTTTAGGGCAAAATTGCAGAAATTTCACTTATTTCAGAGAAATAAAGCAAAAATTTTTCTTATTTTGGGGCAAAAAGGCAGAAATTCCCCATATTTTGGGGCAAAAGGCAGAAATTCTTCTTATTTTGAGGTAAAATGCAGAAATTCCCCTTATTTAGAGATAAAATGCAGAAATTCCCCAAATATTGGGGGAAAATGCAGAAATTCTCTTTATTTTGGGGCTAAAAGGCAGAAATTAACCGTATTTTAAAGCAAAATTGCAGAAATTCTCATAATTTTCGGGCAAAAAAGCAGAAATTCTCCTTATTTTGGGGCAAAAGGACAGAATATCTCCTTTTTTCGAGAGCAAACAGTCAGAAATTCCCCTTATTTTGGGGCAAAATTGCAGAAATTTCTTTTACATTGGGGCAAAATTGCAGAAATTTCCTTTATTTTGGGGCAAAATTGCAGAAATTTCACTTATTTCAGGGTAATAAGTCAGAAATTCTCCTTATTTTGATGCAAAAAAGACGGAAATTCCCTTTTGTTTTGGGGGAAAAAGACAGAAATTCCACTTATTTAGAGGCAAAAAGGCAGAAATTCCCCTTATTTTGAGCAAAAATGAAGAAATTTCCCTTTTTATGGCAAAAAGGTATGCATTCCCATTATTTTCAGGCAAAAAGGCAGAAATTCCCCATATTTTGGAGCAACATTGCAGAAATTCCCCATATTTTGGGGCAAGAGGCAGAAATTCTTCTTATTTTAGGGTAAAATGCAGAAATTCCCCTTATTTAGAGGTAAAATGCAGAAATTCCCCAAATATTGGGGGAAAATGCAGAAATTCCCTTTATTTTGGGGCCAAAAGGCAGAAATTAACCGTATTTTAAAGCAAAATTGCAGAAATTCTCATAATTTTCGTGCAAAAAAGCAGAAATTCTCCTTATTTTTGGGCAAAAAGACAGAAAATCTACTTTTTTCGAGAGCAAACAGTCAGAAATTCCCCTTATTTTGGGGCAAAATTGCAGAAATTTCTTTTACATTGGGGCAAAATTGCAGAAATTTCCCTTATTTTGGGGCAAAATTGCAGAAATTTCACTTATTTCAGGGTAATAAGTCAGAAATTCTCATTATTTTGATGCAAAAAAGACAGAAATTTCCTTTGTTTTGGGGGAAAAAGACAGAAATTCCACTTATTTAGAGGCAAAAAGGCAGAAATTCCCCTTATTTTAAAGCAAAAATGAAGAAATTTCCCTTTTTATGGCAAAAAGATATGCATTCCCATTATTTTCGGGCAAAAAGGCAGAAATTCCCCGTATTTTTGAGCAAAATCGCAGAAATTACCCTAATTTTGGGGCAAAAGGAAGAAATTCCCTTTATTTTGGGGCAAAAATCAGTAATTCCCCTTATTTTGGGGCAAAATTCAAGAAATTTCCTTTATTTTGGGGCAAAATTGCAGGAATTTACCTTATTTTGGTGCAAAATTGCAGAAATTTCCCTTATTTGGGTCAAAATTGCAGAAATTTCACTTATTTTCAGATAAAAAGGCTGAAATTTCCTTTATTTTGGGGCAAAAAGTGAGAAATTCCCCTTATTTTGAGGCAAAATTGCAGAAATTTCCTTTATTATGGGAAAAAATTGCAGAAATTTCCCTTATTTTAGGGCAAAATTGCAGAAATTTCACTTATTTCAGAGAAATAAAGAAAAAATTTTTCTTATTTTGGGGCAAAAAGGCAGAAATTCCCATTATTTTGGGGCAAAAAGGCAGAAATTCACCTTATTTTGGGGTAAAATTGCAGAAATTTCACATATTTCATGGCAACAAGGCAGAAATTTCCCTTATTTTGGGGCAAAATTGCAGAAATTTCATTTATTTCAGGGCAAAAATTCAGAAATTCCTTTTATTTTGGAGCAAAAAGCAGAAATTTCTTTTATTATGATACAAAATTGAAGAAATTTTCCTTATTTTGGAACAAAAAGGCAGAAATTCCCCATATTTTGGGGCAAAAGGCAGAAATTCTTCTTACTTTTAGGTAAAATGCAGAAATTCCCCTTATTTAGAGGTAAAATGCAGAAATTCCCCAAATATTGGGGGAAAATGCAGAAATTCCCTTTATTTTGGGGCTAAATGGCAGAAATTAACCGTATTTTGAAGCAAAATTGCAGAAATTCTCATAATTTTCAAGCAAAAAAGCAGAAATTCACCTTATTTTGGGGCAAAAAGACAGAAAATCTCCTTTTTTCAAGAGCAAACATTCAGAAATTTCCCTTATTTTGGGGCAAAATTGCAGAAATTTCACTAATTTCAGGGTAATAAGTCAGAAATTCTCCTTATTTTGATGCAAAAAAGACAGAAATTCCCTTTGTTTTGGAGGAAAAAGACAGAAATTCCACTTATTTAGAGGCAAAAAGGCAGAAATTCCCTTTATTTTGGAGCAAAAATGAAGAAATTGCCCTTTTTATGGCAAAAAGATATGCATTCCCATTATTTTCAGGCAAAAAGGCAGAAATTCCCCGTATTTTGGAGCTAAATTGCAGAAATTCCCCTAATTTTGGGGCAAAAGGCAGAAATTCCCTTTATTTTGGGGCAAAAATCAGAAATTCCCCTTATTTTGGGGAAAAATTCAAGAAATTTCCTTTATTTTGGGGCAAAAAAGGAGAAATTCCCCTTATTTTGGGGCAAAATTGCAGAAATTTCCTTTATTATGGGAAAAAATTGCAGAAATTTCCCTTATTTTAGGGCAAAATTGCAGAAATTTCACTTATTTCAGAGAAATAAAGCAAAAATTTTTCTTATTTTGGGGCAAAAATGGAGAAATTCCCATTATTTTGGGGCCAAAAGGCAGAAATTCCCCTTATTTTGGGGTAAAATTGCAGAAATTTCACATATTTCATGGCAAAAAGGCAGAAATTTCCCTTATTTTGGGCACAATTGCAGAAATTTCATTTATTTCAGGGCAAAAATTCAGAAATTCCCCTTATTTTGGGGCAAAAAGCAGAAATTTCTTTTATTATCGTACAAAATTGAAGAAATTTTCCTTATTTTGGAAGAAAAAGGCACAAATTCCTCATATTTTGGGGCAAAAGGCAGAAATTCTTCTTATTTTGAGGTAAAATGCAGAAATTCCCCTTATTTAGAGGTAAAATGCAGAAATTCCCCAAATATTGGGGAAAAATGCAGAAATTCCCTTTATTTTGGGGCTAAAAGGCAGAAATTAACCGTATTTTAAAACAAAATTGCAAAAATTCTCATAATTTTCGGGCAAAAATGCAGAAATTCTCCTTATTTTGAGGCAAAAAGACAGAAAATCTCCTTTTTTCGAGAGCAAATAGTCAGAAATTCCCCTTATTTTGGGGCAAAATTGCAGAAATTTCTTTTACATTCGGGCAAAATTGCAGAAATTTTCCTTATTTTGGGGCAAAATTGCAGAAATTTCACTTACTTCAGGGTAATAAGACAGAAATTCTCCTTATTTTGATGCAAAAAGACAGAAATTCCCTTTGTTTTGGGGGAAAAAGACAGAAATTCCACTTATTTAGATGCAAAAAGACAGAAATTCCCCTTATTTTGGAGCAAAAATGAAGAAATTTCCCTTTTTATGGCAAAAAGGTTTGCATTCCCATTATTTTCGTGCAAAAAGGCAGAAATTCCCCGTATTTTTGAGCAAAATTGCAGAAATTCTTCTAATTTTGTGGCAAAAAGCGAAATTCCCTTTATTTTGGGGCAAAAATCAGAAATTGTCGTTAATTTGGGGCAAAATTCAAGAAATTTCCTTTATTTTGGGGCAAAATTGCAGGAATTTACCTTATTTTGGGGCAAAATTGCAGAAATTTCCCTTATTTGGGGCAAAATTGCAGAAATTTCACTTATTTTCAGGTAAAAAGGCTGAAATATCCTTTATTTTCGGGCAAAAAAAGAGAAATTTTCCTTATTTTGGGGCAAAATTGCAGAAATTTCCTTTATTATGGGAAAAAATTGCAGAAATTTCCCTTATTTTAGGGCAAAATTGCAGGAATTTCACTTATTTCAGAGAAATAAAGCAAATTTTCTTTTTATTTTGGGGCAAAAAGGCAGAAATTCCCATTATTTTGGGGCAAAAAGGCAGAAATTCACCTTATTTTGGGGTAAAATTGCAGAAATTTCACATATTTCATGGCAAAAAGGCAGAAATTCCTAATATTTTGTGGCAAAAATGCAGAAATTCCCCTTATTTTGAGGTAAAAAGGCTGGAATTCCCCTTATTTCTGGGGAAAAAGGCAGATATTTCCCTTATGTTGGGGCAAAATTGCAGAAATTTCACTTATTTCAGGAAAAAAAAGGCAGAAATGTTCTTTATTTTGGGGCAAAAAGACAGAAATTCTCTTTGTTTTGGGAAAAAAAGACAGAAATTCCACTTATTTAGAGGCAAAAAAGAAGAAATTTCGTTATTTTGGAGCAAAAATGAAGAAATTTCCCTTTTTTATGGCAAAAAGGTATGCATTCCCCTTATTTTCGGGCAAAAAGGCAGAAATTCCCCTTATTTTGGGGCAAAAAGATGAAATCCCTAATTTTTGTCTAAAATTGAAGAAATTTCACTTATTTCGGGAGAAATAAGCAGAAATTCCAATTAATTTCGGGCAAAAAGAAAGAAATGACCCGTATTTTGGAGCAAAATTGCAGAAATTCCCGTAATATTGTTGCAAAAATGCAGAAATTCCCTTTATTTTGGGGCAAAAAGCAGAAATTTTACATATTTTGGTGCAAAAATCAGAAATTTCTCTTATTTTGAGGTAAAATGCTGAAATTCCTCATATTTTGGGCCAAAAGGCAAAAATTTCCCTTATTGTGGGGCAAATTTGCACAAATTTCTCTTATTTGAGGGTAATAAGTAAGAAATTTACCTAATTTTGGGGCAAAAAGACAGAAATTCCCTTTGTTTTAGGGGAGAAAGACAGAAATTCCACTTATTTAGAGGTAAAAAGGCAAAAGTTCCCCTTATTTTGGAGCAAAAATGAAGAAATTTTCCTTTTTTATGGCAAAATGTATGCATTCTTCTTATTTTCGAACAAAAAGGCAGAAATTCCCCATATTTTGGGGAAAAAAGCAGAAATTCCCCTTATTTTGGGGCAAAATTGCAGAAATTTCCATAATTGTGGGGCAAAAAAACAGAAATTCCCCTTATTTGAGGGCAAAATTGCAGAAATTTCCCTTATTATGGGAAAAAATTGCAGAAATTTCCCTTATTTTAGAGCAAAATTGCAGAAATTTCACTAATTGTGGGGCAAAAAGGCAGAAATTCTCCATATTTTGGGGTAAAACTCAGAAATTCCACTTATTTTGGAGCAAAATTCCAGAAATTTTTCTTATTTTGGGGCAAAATTGCAGAAATGTCACTTATTATGGGGCAAAATTGCAGAAATTTCAATTATTTCAGGGAAAAAAGGCAGAAATTTTCCTTATTTTGGGGCAAAAAGTCAGACATTCCTAATATTTTGTGCCAAAATTCAGAAATTCCTTATATTTTGTGGTAAAAAGTCTGAAATTCCCCTTGTTTGCGGGCAAAAAGCTAGAAATTTCCCTTATATTGGTGCAAAATTGCAGAAATTTCACTTATTTCAAGGTAATAAGTCAGAAATTTTCCTTATTTTGGGGCAAAAAAGACAGAAATTCCCTTTGTTTTTGGGGAAAAAGACAGAAATTCCACTTATTTAGAGGCAAAGAAGCAGAAATTTCTCTTATTTTGGAGCAAAAATGAAGAAATTTCCCTTTTTTATGGCAAAAAGGTATGCATTCTTCTTATTTTCGGGCAAAAAGGCAGAAATTCCCCATATTTTGGGGCAAAAGCAGAAAATCCCATTATTTTGGGGCAAAAGGCACAAATTTAACATATTTTCGGGCAAAATTGCAGAAATTTCATTTATTTTAAGGCAAAAAGTCAGAAATTCCACTTATTTTGCGGCAAAAAGCAGAAATTTCTTTTATTATGGTACAAAATTGAAGAAATTTTCCTTATTTTAAAACAAAAAGGCAGAAATTCCCCATATTTTGGGGCAAAAGGCAGAAATTCTAATTATTTTGAGGTAAAATGCAGAAATTCCCCTTATTTAGAGGTAAAATGCAGAAATTCCCCAAATATTGGGGGAAATTCAAAAATTCCCTTTATTTTGGGGCTAAAAGGAAGAAATTAACCGTATTTTGAAGCAAAATTGCAGAAATTCTCATAATATTCGGGCAAAAAGGCAAAAATTCTTATTTTGGGGCAAAAAGACAGAGAATCTCCTTTTTTCGAAAGCATAAAGTCAGAAATTTCTCTTATTTTGGGGGAAAATTTCAGAAATTTCCTTTACATTGGGGCAAAATTGCAGAAATTTCCCTCATATTGAGGCAAAATTGCAGAAATTTCACTTATTTCAGAAAAAAGGCAGAAATTTTCTTATTTTGGGGCAAAAAGGCAGAAATTTCTTTTATTTTGGTACAAAATTGCAGAAATTTTTTTTTATTTTGGGGTAAAAAGGCAGAAATTCCCCATATTTTGGGGCAAAAAGGAAGAAATTCCCCTTATTTTGAGGTAAAAAGGCTGAAATTCCCCTTATTTTCGGGCAAAAAGTCAAAAATTCCTCTTATTTTGGTGCAAAAAGACAGAAATTTCGTTTATTTTTAGGGAAAAGGCAGAAATTGCACTCATTTTGAGTCAAAAAGGGGGAAAATTCCCATATTTTGAGGCAAAAATGAAGAAATTTCCCTTTTTTATGGCATAAGGTATACATTCTTTTTATTTTCAGGCAAAAAAGCAGAAATTCCCCATATTTTGGAGCAAAATTGCAGAATACCCCTAATTTTGGGGCAAAAGGCAGAAATTCCCTTTATTTTCGGGCAAAAATCAGAAATTCCCCTTATTTTGGTGCAAGATTCCAGAAATTTTCTTTATTTTGGGGCAAAATTGCAGGAATTTACCTTATTTTGGAACAAAATTGCAGAAATTTCATTTATTTGGGGCAAAATTGCAGAAATTTCTCTTATTTTCAGGTAAAAATTCTGAAATTTCCTTTATTTTGGGCAAAAAGGGAGAAATTCCTCTTATTTTGGGGCAAAATTGCAGAAATTTTCTTTATTTTGGGGCAAAAAGGCAGAAATTCCGTATATTTTGTGGCAAAAAGGCAGAAATTTCCTTTATTTTGAGGTAATAAGGTTGAAATTCCCCTTATTTTGGGGCAAAAAGGCAGAAATTCCCCTTATTTTGGGGTAAAATTGCAGAAATTTCAAATATTTCAGGGCAAAATGGCAGAAATTCCCCTTATTTTGGGGCAAAAAGATGAAATCCCTAATTTTTGGCGAAAATTGAAGAAATTTCACTTATTTCGGGACTAAAAGACAGAAATTCAAATTAATTTCGGACAAAAAGGCAGAAATAACCCGTATTTTGGAGCAAAATTGCAGAAATTCCCCTAATATTGGTGCAAAAATGCAGAAATTCCCTTTCTTATGGGGCAAAAAGGCAGAAATTCTCCATATTTTGGTGCAAAAATCAGAAATTTCCCTTATTTTGAGGTAAAATTCTCAAATTCCCCAAATTTTAGGGCAAAAGTCAAAAATTTCCCTTATTTTGGGGCAAATTTGCAGAAATTTCACTTATTTCAGGGTAATAAGTCAGAAATTTTCCTTATTTTGAGGCAAAAAAGACAGAAATTCCCTTTGTTCTGGGGGAAAAACAGAAATTCCACTTATTTAGAGGCAAAAAGGCAAAAGTTCCCCTTATTTTGGAGCAAAAATGAAGAAATTTCCCTTTTTTATGGCAAAAAGGTATGCATTCTTTTTATTTTCGGGCAAAAAGGCAGAAATTCCCCAAATTTTGTGGCAAAAGGCAGAATTTCCACTTATTTTGGGGCAAAAAGGCAGAAATTTCCCTTATATTTGGGCAAAATTTCAGAAATTTCACTTATTTCACAGTAATAAGTCAGAAATTTTCCTTATTTTGGGGCAAAAAAGACAGAAATTTCTTTTGTTTTGGAGGAAAAAGAAAGAAATTCCACTTATTTAGAGGCAAAAATCCTGAAATTCCCCTTATTTTGGAGCAAAAATGAAGAAATTTACCTTTTTAATGGCAAAAAGATATGCATTCTTCTTATTTTCGGGCAAAAAGGCAGATATTCCCTATATTTTGGGGCAAAAGTCAGAAATTCCCTTTATTTTGGGGCAAAAAGGATAAAATTTCCCTTATTTTTTGGGCAAAATTGCAGAAATTTCCTTTATTTCAGGGCAAAAATTCAGAAATTGCCCTTATTTTTGGGCAAAAAGCAGAAATTTCTTTTATTATGGTACAAAATTGAAGAAATTTTCCTTATTTTGGAACAAAAAAGCAGAAATTCCCCATATTTTGTGGCAAAAGGCAGAAATTCTTCTTATTTTGAGGTAAAATGCAGAAATTCCCCTTATTTAAAGGTAAAATGAAGAAATTCCCCAAATAATGGGGAAAATTGCAGAAATTCTCATAATTTTCGAGCAAAAAGGCAGAAATTCTCCTTATTTTGGGGCAAAAAGACAGAAAATCTCCTTTTTTCGAGAGCAAACAGTCAGAAATTCCCCTTATTTTGGGGCAAAATTGCAGAAATTTCTTTTACATTGGGGCAAAATTGCAGAAATTTCCCTTATTTTGGGGCAAAATTGCAGAAATTTCACTCATTTCTGGGTAATAAGTCAGAAATTCTCCTTATTTTGATGCAAAAAAGACAGAAATTCCCTTTGTTTTGGGGAAAAAAGACAGAAATTCCACTTATTTAGAGGCAAAAAGGCAGAAATTCCCCTTATTTTGGAGCAAAAATGAAGAAATTTCCATTTTTATGGCAAAAAGGTATGCATTCCCATTATTTTCAGGCAAAAAGGCAAAAATTCCCTGTATTTTGGAGCAAAATTGCAGAAATTCCCCTAATTTTGGGGCAAAAGGCAGAAATTCCCTTTATTTTGGGGCAAAAATCTGAAATTCCCCTTATTTTGGGGCAAAATTCAAGAAATTTCCTATATTTTGTGGCAAAATTGCAGGAATTTACCTTATTTGGGGCAAAATTGCAGAAATTTCCCTTATTTGGGGCAAAATTGCAGAAATTTCACTTATTTTTAGGTAAAAAGGCTGAAATTTCCTTTATTTTGGCGCAAAAAGGGAGAAATTCCCCTTATTTTGGGGCAAAATTGCAGAAATTTCCTTTATTATGGAAAAAAATTGCAGAAATTTCCCTTATTTTAGGGCAAAATTGCAGAAATTTCACTTATTTCAGAGAAATAAAGCAAAGATTTTTCTTATTTTGGGGCAAAAAGGCAGAAATTCCCATTATTTTGGGGCAAAAAGGCAGAAATTCACCTTAATTTGGGGTAAAATTGCAGAAATTTCACACATTTCATGGCAAAAAGGCAGAAATTCAGAATATTTTGTGGCAAAAATGCAGAAATTCCCCTTATTTTGCGGTAAAAAGGCTGGAATTCCCCTTATTTAGGGGCAAAAAGGCAGAAATTTCTTTTATGTTGTGGCAAAATTGCAGAAATTTCACTTATTTCAGGAAAAAAAAGGCAGAAATGTTCTTTATTTTGTGGCAAAAAGACAGAAATTCTCTTTGTTTTGGGAAAAAAGTCAGAAATTTTACTTATTTAGAGGCAAAAAAGAAGAAATTTCGTTATTTTGGAGCAAAAATGAAGAAATTTCTCTTTTTTATGGCAAAAAGGTATGCATTCCCCTTATTTTCGGGCAAAAAGGCAGAAATTCCCCTTATTTTGGGGCAAAAAGATGAAATTCCTAATTTTTGGCTAAAATTGAAGAAATTTCACTTATTTCGGGAGAAAAGGGCAGAAATTCCAATTAATTTCGGGCAAAAAGGAAGAAATGACCCGAATTTTGGAGCAAAATTGCAGAAATTCCCCTAATATTGGTGCAAAAATGCAGAAATTCTCTTTATTTTGGGGCAAAAATGCAGAAATTGTCCATATTTTGGTGCAAAGATCAGAAATTTCCTTTATTTTGAGGTAAAATGCTGAAATTCCCCATATTTTGGGCCAAAAGGCAAAAATTTTCCTTATTTTGGGGCAAATTTGCAGAAATTTCACTTATTTGAGGGTAATAAGTAAGAAATTTTCCTTATTTTGGTGCAAAAAAGACAGAAATTCCATTTGTTTTAGGGGAAAAAGACAGATATTCCACTTATTTAGAGGGAAAAAGGCAAAAGTTCCCCTTATTTTGGAGCAAAAATGAAGAAATTTTCCTTTTTTATGGCAAAAAGGTATGCATTCTTCTTATTTTCGAGCAAAAAGGCAGAAATTCCCCATATTTTGGGGCAAAAGCAGAAATTCCCCTTATTTTGGGGCAAAATTGCAGAAATTTCCCTAATTGTGGGGCAAAAAAACAGAAATTGCCCTTATTTCGGGGCAAAATTGCACAAATTTCTTTTATTTTCGGGCAAAATTGCAGAAATTTCACTAATTGTGGGGCAAAAAGGCAGTAATTCTTAATATTTTGGGGCAAAACTCAGAAATTCCACTTATTTATGGGCAAAATTCCAGAAATTTCCCTTATTTTGGGGCAAAATTGCAGAAATTTCACTTATTTTGGGGAAAAATTGCAGAAATTTCACTTGTTTCAGGGAAAAAAGGCAGAAATTTTCCTTATTTTGGGGTAAAAAGGCAGAAATTCCTAATATTTTGTGCTAAATTCAGAAATTCCTTATATTTTGAAGTAAAAAGGCTTAAATTCCCCTTATTTTGGGGCAAAAAGGTAGAAATTTTCCTTATATTGGGGCAAAATTGCAGAAATTTCACTTATTTCAAGGTAATAAGTCAGAAATTTTCTTTATTTTGGTGCAAAAAAGACAGGAATTCCCTTCGTTTTGGGGGAAAAAGACAGAAATTCCACTTATTTAGAGGCAAAGAAGCAAAAATTTCGCTTATTTTGGAGCAAAAATGAAGAAATTTCCCTTTTTTATGGCAAAAAGGTATGCATTCTTCTTATTTTCGGGGAAACAGGCAAAAATTTCCCATATTTTGGGACAAAAGGCAGAAATTCCAATTATTTTGGGGCAAAAGGCACAAATTTAACTTATTTTTGGGCAAAATTGCAGAAATTTCATTTATTTCAAGGCAAAAAGTCAGAAATTCTCATTATTTTGGGGCAAAAAGCAGAAATTTCTTTTATTATGGTACAAACTGAAGAAATTTTCCTTATTTTAGAACAAAAAGGCAGAAATTCCCCATATTTTGGGGCAAAAGGCAGAAATTCTTTCTATTTTGAGGTAAAATGCAGAAATTCCCCAAATATTGGGGAAAAATGCAGAAATTCTCTTTATTTTGGGGCTAAAAGGAAGAAATTAACCGTATTTTGAAGCAAAATTGCAGAAATTCTCATAATTTTCGGGCAAAAAGGCAGAAAATCTTATTTTGGGGCAAAAAAACAGAAAATCTCCTTTTTTCGGGAGCATAAAGTCAGAAATTTCCCTTATTTTGGGGCAAAATTGCAGAAATTTTACTTATTTCAGAAAAAAAGGCAGAAATTTTCTTATTTTGGAGCAAAAAGGCAGAAATTTCTTTATTTTGGTACAAAATTGCAGACATTTTTCTTATTTTGAGGCAAAAACGCAGAAATTCCTTATATTTTGGGGCAAAAAGAAAGAAATTCCCCTTATTTTGAGGTAAAAAGCTGAAATTCCCCTTATTTTCAGGCAAAAAGTCAGAAATTCCTTTTATTTTGGTGCAAAAAGACAGAAATTTTGTTTATTTTTAGGGAAAAGGCAGAAATTGCACTTATTTTGAGTCAAAAATGCGGAAAATCCACATATTTTGGGGCAAAAATGAAGAAATTTCCCTTTTTTATGGCAAAAAGGAAAACATTCTCTTTATTTTCGGGCAAAAAGGCAGAAATTCCCCATATTTTGGAACAAAATTGCAGAACTTCCCCTAATTTTGGGGCAAAAGTCAGAAATTCCCTATATTTTGGGGCAAAAATCAGAAATTCCCCTTACTTTGGGGTTAAATTCCAGAAATTTTCTTTATTTTGGGGCAAAATTGCAGGAATTTACCTTGTTTTGGAACATAATTTCAGAAACTTCTCTTATTTGGGGCAAAATTGCAGAAATTTCTCTTATTTTCAGGTAAAAAGTCTGAAATTTCCTTTATTTTGGGCAAAAAGTAAGAAATTCCTCTTCTTTTGGGGCAAAATTGCAGAAATTTTCCTTATTTTGTGGCAAAAAGGCAGAAATTCCGTATATTTTGTGGCAAAAAGGCAGAAATTTCCTTTATTTTGAGGTAATAAGGTTGAAATTCACATTATTTTGGGGCAAAAAGGCAGAAATTCCCCTTATTTTGGGGTAAAATTGCAGAAATTTCAAATATTTCAGGGCAAAATGGCAGAAATTCCACTTATTTTGGGGCAAAAAATGAAATCCCTAATTTTTGGCGAAAATTGAAGAAATTTCACTTATTTCGGGACAAAAGGCCAGAAATTCCATTTAATTTCAGGAAAAAAGTCAGAAATGACCCATATTTGGAGCAAAATTGCAGAAATTCCTTTAATATCGGTGAAAAATGCAGAAATTCCCTTTATTATGGGGCAAAATTCAGAAATTCTCCATATTTTGGTGCAAAAATCAGAAATTTCCCTTATTTTGAAGTAAAATTCTCAAATTCCCCAAATTTTAGGGCAAAAGGCAAAAATTTCCCTTATTTTGGGGCAAATTTGCAGAAATTTCACTTATTTCAGGGTAATAAGTCAGAAATTTTTCTGATTTTGAGGCAAAAAATACAGAAATTCCCTTTGTTTTGAGGGAAAAACAGAAATTCCACTTATTTAGAGGCAAAAAGGCAAAGGTTCCCCTTATTTTGGAGCAAAAATGAAGAAATTTCCCTTTTTTATGGCAAAAAGGTATGCATTCTTTTTATTTTTGGGCAAAAAGGCAGAAATTCCCCAAATTTTGGGGTAAAAGGCAGAAATTCCACTTATTTTGGGGCAAAATTGCAGAAATTTCTCTTATTTTGGGGCAAAATTGCAGAAATTTCACTTATTTTGGGGCAAAATTGCAGAAATTTCACTTATTTCAAGGTAATAAGTCAGAAATTCTCCTTATTTTGGGGCAAAAAAGACAGAAATTCCTTTTGTTTTGGGGGAAAAAGACAGAAATACCACTTATTTACAGGCAAAGAAGTAGAAATTTCGCTTATTTTGGAGAAAAAATGAAGAAATTTCCCTTTTTTATGGCAAAAAGGTATGCATTCTTCTCATTTTCGGGGAAACAGGCAGAAATTCCCCATATTTTGGGGCAAAAGGCAGAAATTCCCATTGTTTTGGGGCAAAAAGGCACAAATTTAACTTATTTTTAGGCAAAATTGCAGAAATTTCATTTATTTCAGGGCAAAAAGTCAGAAATTCCCCTTATTTTGGGGCAAAAATCAGAAATTTCTTTTATTATGGTACAAAATTGAAGAAATTTTCCTTATTTTGGAACAAAAAGGCAGAAATTCCCTATATTTTGGGGCAAAAGGCAGAAATTCTTCTTATTTTGAGGTAAAATGCAGAAATTCCCCTTATTTAGAGGTAAAATGCAGAAATTCCCCAAATATTGGGGGAAAATGCAGAAATTCCCTTTATTTTTGGGCTAAAAAGAAGAAATTAACCATATTTTGAAGCAAAATTGCAGAAATTCTCATAATTTTCGGGCAAAAAGGCAGAAATTCTTATTTTGGGGCAAAAAGACAGTAAATCTCGTTTTTTCGGGAGCATAAAGTCAGAAATTTCCCTTATTTTGGGGCAAAATTGCAGATATTTCCTTTACATTGGGGCAAAATTGCAGAAATTTCCCTTATTTTGAGGCAAAATTGCAGAAATTTCACTTATTTCAGAAAAAAGGCAGAAATTTTCTTATTTTGGGGCAAAAATGCAGAAATTTCTTTTATTTTGGTACAAAATTGCAGAAATTTTTCTTATTTTGGGGCAAAAAGGCAGAAATTCCCCATATTTTGGGGCAAAAAGGAAGAAATTCCTGTTATTTTGAGATAAAAAGGCTGAAATTCCCCTTATTTTCGGGCAAAATGTCAGAAATTCCCCTTATTTTGGTGCAAAAAGACAGAAATTTTGTTTATTTTTAGGGAAAAGGCAGAAATTGCACTTATTTTGAGTCAAAAAGGCGGAAAATCCCCATATTTTGGGGCAAAAATGAAGAAATTTCCCTTTTTTATGGCAAAAAGGTAAACATTCCCTTTATTTTCGGGCAAAAAGGCAGAAATTCCCCATATTTTGGAGCAAAATTGCAGAAATTCCCCTAATTTTGGAGCAAAAGGCAGAAATTCCCTTTATTTTGGGGCAAAAATCAGAAATTCCCCTTATTTTGGGACAAAATTTCAGAAATTTTCTTTATTTTGGGGCAAAATTGCAGGAATTTACCTAATTTTAGAACAAAATTACAGAAATTTCTCTTATTTGGTGCAAAATTGCAGAAATTTCTCTTATTTTCAGGTAAAAAGTCTGAAATTTTCTTTATTTTGGGCAAAAAGAGAGAAATTCCTTTTATTTTGGGGCGAAAAGGCAGAAATTCCCCTTATTTTGGGGTAAAATTACAGAAATTTCAAATATTTCAGGGCAAAATGGCAGAAATTCCCCTTATTTTGGGGCAAAAAGATGAAAACCCTAATTTTTGGCGAAAATTGAAGAAATTACACTTATTTCGGGACAAAAAGCCAGAAATTCCAATTAATTTCGGGCAAAAAGGCAGAAATGACCCGTATTTTGGAGCAAAATTGCAGAAATTCCCCTAATATTGGTGCAAAAATGCAGAAATTAACTTTATTATGGGGCAAAAAGGCAGAAATTCTCCATATTTTGGTGCAAAAATCAGAAATTTCCTCATTTTGAGGTAAAATTCTCAAATTCCCCAAATTTTAGGGCAAAAGGCAAAAATTTCCCTTATTTTGGGGCAAATTTGCAGAAATTATACTTATTTCAGGGTAATAAGTCAGAAATTTTCTTGATTTTGAGGCAAAAAATACAGAAATTCCCTTTGTTTTGGGGGAAAAACAGAAATTCCACTTATTTAGAGGCAAAAAGGCAAAAGTTCCCCTTATTTTGGAGCAAAAATGAAGAAATTTCCCTTTTTTATGGCAAAAAGGTATGCATTCTTTTTATTTTTGGGCAAAAAGGCAGAAATTCCCCAAATTTTGGGGCAAAAGGCAGAAATTCCACTTATTTTGGGGCAAAATTGCAGAAATTTCCCTTATTTTGGGGCAAAATTGCAGAAATTTCACTTATTTTGGGGCAAAATTGCAGAAATTTCACTTATTTCAAGGTAATAAGTCAGAAATTCTCCTTATTTTGGGGCAAAAAAGACAGAAATTCCCTTTGTTTTGGGGGAAAAAGACAGAAATTCCACTTATTTACAGGCAAAGAAGCAGAAATTTCGCTTATTTTGGAGAAAAAATGAAAAAATTTCCCTTTTTTATGGCAAAAAGGTATGCATTCTTCTCATTTTCGGGGAAACAGGCAGAAATTCCCCATATTTTGGGGCAAAAGGCAGAAATTCCCATTATTTTGGGGCAAAAAGGCACAAATTTAACTTATTTTTAGGCAAAATTGCAGAAATTTCATTTATTTCAGGGCAAAAAGTCAGAAATTCCCCTTATTTTGGGGCAAAAATCAGAAATTTCTTTTATTATGGTACAAAATTGAAGAAATTTTCCTTATTTTGGAACAAAAAGGCAGAAATTCCCCATATTTTGGGGCAAAAGGCAGAAATTCTTCTTATTTTGAGGTAAAATGCAGAAATTCCCCTTATTTAGAGGTAAAATGCAGAAATTCCCCAAATATTGGGGGAAAATGCAGAAATTCCCTTTATTTTTGGGCTAAAAAGAAGAAATTAACCATATTTTGAAGCAAAATTGCAGAAATTCTCATAATTTTCGGGCAAAAAGGCAGAAATTCTTATTTTGGGGCAAAAAGACAGTAAATCTCGTTTTTTCGGGAGCATAAAGTCAGAAATTTCCCTTATTTTGGGGCAAAATTGCAGATATTTCCTTTACATTGGGGCAAAATTGCAGAAATTTCCCTTATTTTGAGGCAAAATTGCAGAAATTTCACTTATTTCAGAAAAAAGGCAGAAATTTTCTTATTTTGGGGCAAAAATGCAGAAATTTCTTTTATTTTGGTACAAAATTGCAGAAATTTTTCTTATTTTGGGGCAAAAAGGCAGAAATTCCCCATATTTTGGGGCAAAAAGGAAGAAATTCCTGTTATTTTGAGATAAAAAGGCTGAAATTCCCCTTATTTTCGGGCAAAATGTCAGAAATTCCCCTTATTTTGGTGCAAAAAGACAGAAATTTTGTTTATTTTTAGGGAAAAGGCAGAAATTGCACTTATTTTGAGTCAAAAAGGCGGAAAATCCCCATATTTTGGGGCAAAAATTAAGAAATTTCCCTTTTTTATGGCAAAAAGGTAAACATTCCCTTTATTTTCGGGCAAAAAGGCAGAAATTCCCCATATTTTGGAGCAAAATTGCAGAAATTCCCCTAATTTTGGAGCAAAAGGCAGAAATTCCCTTTATTTTGGGGCAAAAATCAGAAATTCCCCTTATTTTGGGACAAAATTTCAGAAATTTTCTTTATTTTGGGGCAAAATTGCAGGAATTTACCTTATTTTAGAACAAAATTACAGAAATTTCTCTTATTTGGTGCAAAATTGCAGAAATTTCTCTTATTTTCAGGTAAAAAGTCTGAAATTTTCTTTATTTTGGGCAAAAAGGCAGAAATTCCCCTTATTTTGGGGTAAAATTGCAGAAATTTCAAATATTTCAGGGCAAAATGGCAGAAATTCCCCTTATTTTGGAGCAAAAAGATGAAAACCCTAATTTTTGGCGAAAATTGAAGAAATTACACTTATTTCGGGACAAAAAGCCAGAAATTCCAATTAATTTCGGGCAAAAAGGCAGAAATGACCCGTATTTTGGAGCAAAATTGCAGAAATTCCCCTAATATTGGTGCAAAAATGCAGAAATTAACTTTATTATGGGGCAAAAAGGCAGAAATTCTCCATATTTTGGTGCAAAAATCAGAAATTTCCCTCATTTTGAGGTAAAATTCTCAAATTCCCCAAATTTTAGGGCAAAAGGCAAAAATTTCCCTTATTTTGGGGCAAATTTGCAGAAATTTTACTTATTTCAGGGTAATAAGTCAGAAATTTTCCTGATTTTGAGGCAAAAAGAACAGAAATTCCCTTTGTTTTGGGGGAAAAACAGAAATTCCACTTATTTAGAGGCAAAAAGGCAAAAGTTCCCCTTATTTTGGAGCAAAAATGAAGAAATTTCCCTTTTTTATGGCAAAAAGTTATGCATTCTTTTTATTTTTGGGCAAAAAGGCAGAAATTCCCCAAATTTTGGGGCAAAAGGCAGAAATTCCACTTATTTTGGGGCAAAATTGCAAAAATTTCCCTTATTTTGGGGCAAAATTGCAGAAATTTCACTTATTTTGGGGCAAAATTGCAGAAATTTCACTTATTTCAAGGTAATAAGTCAGAAATTCTCCTTATTTTGGGGCAAAAACGACAGAAATTCCCTTTGTTTTGGGGGAAAAAGACAGAAATTCCACTTATTTACAGGCAAAAAAGCAGAAATTTCGCTTATTTTGGAGAAAAAATGAAAAAATTTCCCTTTTTTATGGCAAAAAGGTATGCATTCTTCTCATTTTCGGGGAAACAGGCAGAAATTCCCCATATTTTGGGGCAAAAGGCAGAAATTCCCATTATTTTGGGGCAAAAAGGCACAAATTTAACTTATTTTTAGGCAAAATTGCAGAAATTTCATTTATTTCAGAACAAAAAGTCAGAAATTCCCCTTATTTTGGGGCAAAAATCAGAAATTTCTTTTATTATGGTACAAAATTGAAGAAATTTTCCTTATTTTGGAACAAAAAGGCAGAAATTCCCCATATTTTGGGGCAAAAGGCAGAAATTCTTCTTATTTTGAGGTAAAATGCAGAAATTCCCCTTATTTAGAGGTAAAATGCAGAAATTCCCCAAATATTGGGGGAAAATGCAGAAATTCCCTTTATTTTTGGGCTAAAAAGAAGAAATTAACCATATTTTGAAGCAAAATTGCAGAAATTCTCATAATTTTCAGGCAAAAAGGCAGAAATTCTTATTTTGGGGCAAAAAGACAGTAAATCTCGTTTTTTCGGGAGCATAAAGTCAGAAATTTCCCTTATTTTGGGGCAAAATTGCAGATATTTCCTTTACATTGGGGCAAAATTGCAGAAATTTCCCTCATTTTGAGGCAAAATTGCAGAAATTTCACTTATTTCAGAAAAAAGGCAGAAATTTTCTTATTTTGGGGCAAAAATGCAGAAATTTCTTTTATTTTGGTACAAAATTGCAGAAATTTTTCTTATTTTGGGGCAAAAAGGCAGAAATTCCCCATATTTTGGGGCAAAAAGGAATTAATTCCTGTTATTTTGAGATAAAAAGGCTGAAATTCCCCTTATTTTCGGGCAAAATGTCAGAAATTCCCCTTATTTTGGTGCAAAAAGACAGAAATTTTGTTTATTTTTAGGGAAAAGGCAGAAATTGCACTTATTTTGAGTCAAAAAGGCGGAAAATCCCCATATTTTGGGGCAAAAATGAAGAAATTTCCCTTTTTTATGGCAAAAAAGGTAAACATTCCCTTTATTTTCGGGCAAAAAGGCAGAAATTCCCCATATTTTGGAGCAAAATTGCAGAAATTCCCCTAATTTTGGAGCAAAAGGCAGAAATTCCCTTTATTTTGGGGCAAAAATCAGAAATTCCCCTTATTTTGGGACAAAATTTCAGAAATTTTCTTTATTTTGGGGCAAAATTGCAGGAATTTACCTTATTTTAGAACAAAATTACAGAAATTTCTCTTATTTGGTGCAAAATTGCAGAAATTTCTCTTATTTTCAGGTAAAAATCTGAAATTTTCTTTATTTTGGGCAAAAAGGAAGAAATTCCTTTTATTTTGGGGCAAAAAGGCAGAAATTCCCCTTATTTTGGGGTAAAATTGCAGAAATTTCAAATATTTCAGGGCAAAATGGCAGAAATTCCTATTATTTTGGGGCAAAAAGATGAAAACCCTAATTTTTGGCAAAAATTGAAGAAATTACACTTATTTCGGGACAAAAAGCCAGAAATTCCAATTAATTTCGGGCAAAAAGGCAGAAATGACCCGTATTTTGGAGCAAAATTGCAGAAATGTCCCTAATATTGGTGCAAAAATGCAGAAATTAACTTTATTGTGGGGCAAAAAGGCAGAAATTCTCCATATTTTGGTGCAAAAATCAGAAATTTCCCTCATTTTGAGGTAAAATTCTCAAATTCCCCAAATTTTAGGGCAAAAGGCAAAAATTTCCCTTATTTTGGGGCAAATTTGCAGAAATTATACTTATTTCAGGGTAATAAGTCAGAAATTTTCCTGATTTTGAGGCAAAAAAACAGAAATTCCCTTTGTTTTGGGGGAAAAACAGAAATTCCACTTATTTAGAGGCAAAAAGGCAAAAGTTCCCCTTATTTTGGAGCAAAAATGAAGAAATTTCCCTTTTTTATGGCAAAAAGGTATGCATTCTTTTTATTTTTGGGCAAAAAGGCAGAAATTCCCCAAATTTTGGGGCAAAAGGCAGAAATTCCACTTATTTTGGGGCAAAATTGCAGAAATTTCCCTTATTTTGGGGCAAAATTGCAGAAATTTCACTTATTTTGGGGCAAAATTGCAGAAATTTCACTTATTTCAAGGTAATAAGTCAGAAATTCTCCTTATTTTGGGGCAAAAAAGACAGAAATTCCCTTTGTTTTGGGGGAAAAAGACAGAAATTCCACTTATTTACAGGCAAAGAAGCAGAAATTTCGCTTATTTTGGAGAAAAAATGAAAAAAAATTCCCTTTTTTATGGCAAAAAGGTATGCATTCTTCTCATTTTCGGGGAAACAGGCAGAAATTCCCCATATTTTGGGGCAAAAGGCAGAAATTCCCATTATTTTGGGGCAAAAAGGCACAAATTTAACTTATTTTTAGGCAAAATTGCAGAAATTTCATTTATTTCAGGGCAAAAAGTCAGAAATTCCCCTTATTTTGGGGCAAAAATCAGAAATTTCTTTTATTATGGTACAAAATTGAAGAAATTTTCCTTATTTTGGAACAAAAAGGCAGAAATTCCCCATATTTTGGGGCAAAAGGCAGAAATTCTTCTTATTTTGAGGTAAAATGCAGAAATTCCCCTTATTTAGAGGTAAAATGCAGAAATTCCCCAAATATTGGGGGAAAATGCAGAAATTCCCTTTATTTTTGGGCTAAAAAGAAGAAATTAACCATATTTTGAAGCAAAATTGCAGAAATTCTCATAATTTTCGGGCAAAAAGGCAGAAATTCTTATTTTGGGGCAAAAAGACAGTAAATCTCGTTTTTTCGGGAGCATAAAGTCAGAAATTTCCCTTATTTTGGGGCAAAATTGCAGATATTTCCTTTACATTGGGGCAAAATTGCAGAAATTTCCCTTATTTTGAGGCAAAATTGCAGAAATTTCACTTATTTCAGAAAAAAGGCAGAAATTTTCTTATTTTGGGGCAAAAATGCAGAAATTTCTTTTATTTTGGTACAAAATTGCAGAAATTTTTCTTATTTTGGGGCAAAAAGGAAGAAATTCCCCATATTTTGGGGCAAAAAGGAAGAAATTCCTGTTATTTTGAGATAAAAAGGCTGAAATTCCCCTTATTTTCGGGCAAAATGTCAGAAATTCCCCTTATTTTGGTGCAAAAAGACAGAAATTTTGTTTATTTTTAAGGAAAAGGCAGAAATTGCACTTATTTTGAGTCAAAAAGGCGGAAAATCCCCATATTTTGGGGCAAAAATGAAGAAATTTCCCTTTTTTATGGCAAAAAGGTAAACATTCCCTTTATTTTCGGGCAAAAAGGCAGAAATTCCCCATATTTTGGAGCAAAATTGCAGAAATTCCCCTAATTTTGGAGCAAAAGGCAGAAATTCCCTTTATTTTGGGGCAAAAATCAGAAATTCCCCTTATTTTGGGACAAAATTTCAGAAATTTTCTTTATTTTGGGGCAAAATTGCAGGAATTTACCTTATTTTAGAACAAAATTACAGAAATTTCTCTTATTTGGTGCAAAATTGCAGAAATTTCTCTTATTTTCAGGTAAAAAGTCTGAAATTTTCTTTATTTTGGGCAAAAAGGCAGAAATTCCCCTTATTTTGGGGTAAAATTGCAGAAATTTCAAATATTTCAGGGCAAAATGGCAGAAATTCCCCTTATTTTGGGGCAAAAAGATGAAAACCCTAATTTTTGGCGAAAATTGAAGAAATTACACTTATTTCGGGACAAAAAGCCAGAAATTCCAATTAATTTCGGGCAAAAAGGCAGAAATGACCCGTATTTTGGAGCAAAATTGCAGAAATTCCCCTAATATTGGTGCAAAAATGCAGAAATTAACTTTATTATGGGGCAAAAAGGCAGAAATTCTCCATATTTTGGTGCAAAAATCAGAAATTTCCCTCATTTTGAGGTAAAATTCTCAAATTCCCCAAATTTTAGGGCAAAAGGCAAAAATTTCCCTTATTTTGGGGCAAATTTGCAGAAATTATACTTATTTCAGGGTAATAAGTCAGAAATTTTCCTGATTTTGAGGCAAAAAAACAGAAATTCCCTTTGTTTTGGGGGAAAAACAGAAATTCCACTTATTTAGAGGCAAAAAGGCAAAAGTTCCCCTTATTTTGGAGCAAAAATGAAGAAATTTCCCTTTTTTATGGCAAAAAGGTATGCATTCTTTTTATTTTTGGGCAAAAAGGCAGAAATTCCCCAAATTTTGGGGCAAAAGGCAGAAATTCCACTTATTTTGGGGCAAAATTGCAGAAATTTCCCTTATTTTGGGGCAAAATTGCAGAAATTTCACTTATTTTGGGGCAAAATTGCAGAAATTTCACTTATTTCAAGGTAATAAGTCAGAAATTCTCCTTATTTTGGGGCAAAAAAGATAGAAATTCCCTTTGTTTTGGGGGAAAAAGACAGAAATTCCACTTATTTACAGGCAAAGAAGCAGAAATTTCGCTTATTTTGGAGAAAAAATGAAAAAATTTCCCTTTTTTATGGCAAAAAGGTATGCATTCTTCTCATTTTCGGGGAAACAGGCAGAAATTCCCCATATTTTGGGGCAAAAGGCAGAAATTCCCATTATTTTGGGGCAAAAAGGCACAAATTTAACTTATTTTTAGGCAAAATTGCAGAAATTTCATTTATTTCAGGGCAAAAAGTCAGAAATTCCCCTTATTTTGGGGCAAAAATCAGAAATTTCTTTTATTATGGTACAAAATTGAAGAAATTTTCCTTATTTTGGAACAAAAAGGCAGAAATTCCCCATATTTTGGGGCAAAAGGCAGAAATTCTTCTTATTTTGAGGTAAAATGCAGAAATTCCCCTTATTTAGAGGTAAAATGCAGAAATTCCCCAAATATTGGGGGAAAATGCAGAAATTCCCTTTATTTTTGGGCTAAAAAGAAGAAATTAACCATATTTTGAAGCAAAATTGCAGAAATTCTCATAATTTTCGGGCAAAAAGGCAGAAATTCTTATTTTGGGGCAAAAAGACAGTAAATCTCGTTTTTTCGGGAGCATAAAGTCAGAAATTTCCCTTATTTTGGGGCAAAATTGCAGATATTTCCTTTACATTGGGGCAAAATTGCAGAAATTTCCCTTATTTTGAGGCAAAATTGCAGAAATTTCACTTATTTCAGAAAAAAGGCAGAAATTTTCTTATTTTGGGGCAAAAATGCAGAAATTTCTTTTATTTTGGTACAAAATTGCAGAAATTTTTCTTATTTTGGGGCAAAAAGGCAGAAATTCCCCATATTTTGGGGCAAAAAGGAAGAAATTCCTGTTATTTTGAGATAAAAAGGCTGAAATTCCCCTTATTTTCGGGCAAAATGTCAGAAATTCCCCTTATTTTGGTGCAAAAAGACAGAAATTTTGTTTATTTTTAGGGAAAAGGCAGAAATTGCACTTATTTTGAGTCAAAAAGGCGGAAAATCCCCATATTTTGGGGCAAAAATGAAGAAATTTCCCTTTTTTATGGCAAAAAGGTAAACATTCCCTTTATTTTCGGGCAAAAAGGCAGAAATTCCCCATATTTTGGAGCAAAATTGCAGAAATTCCCCTAATTTTGGAGCAAAAGGCAGAAATTCCCTTTATTTTGGGGCAAAAATCAGAAATTCCCCTTATTTTGGGACAAAATTTCAGAAATTTTCTTTATTTTGGGGCAAAATTGCAGGAATTTACCTTATTTTAGAACAAAATTACAGAAATTTCTCTTATTTGGTGCAAAATTGCAGAAATTTCTCTTATTTTCAGGTAAAAAGTCTGAAATTTTCTTTATTTTGGGCAAAAAGGCAGAAATTCCCCTTATTTTGGGGTAAAATTGCAGAAATTTCAAATATTTCAGGGCAAAATGGCAGAAATTCCCCTTATTTTGGGGCAAAAAGATGAAAACCCTAATTTTTGGCGAAAATTGAAGAAATTACACTTATTTCGGGACAAAAAGCCAGAAATTCCAATTAATTTCGGGCAAAAAGGCAGAAATGACCCGTATTTTGGAGCAAAATTGCAGAAATTCCCCTAATATTGGTGCAAAAATGCAGAAATTAACTTTATTATGGGGCAAAAAGGCAGAAATTCTCCATATTTTGGTGCAAAAATCAGAAATTTCCCTCATTTTGAGGTAAAATTCTCAAATTCCCCAAATTTTAGGGCAAAAGGCAAAAATTTCCCTTATTTTGGGGCAAATTTGCAGAAATTTTACTTATTTCAGGGTAATAAGTCAGAAATTTTCCTGATTTTGAGGCAAAAAAAACAGAAATTCCCTTTGTTTTGGGGGAAAAACAGAAATTCCACTTATTTAGAGGCAAAAAGGCAAAAGTTCCCCTTATTTTGGAGCAAAAATGAAGAAATTTCCCTTTTTTATGGCAAAAAGGTATGCATTCTTTTTATTTTTGGGCAAAAAGGCAGAAATTCCCCAAATTTTGGGGCAAAAGGCAGAAATTCCACTTATTTTGGGGCAAAATTGCAGAAATTTCCCTTATTTTGGGGCAAAATTGCAGAAATTTCACTTATTTTGGGGCAAAATTGCAGAAATTTCACTTATTTCAAGGTAATAAGTCAGAAATTCTCCTTATTTTGGGCAAAAATGACAGAAATTCCCTTTGTTTTGGGGGAAAAAGACAGAAATTCCACTTATTTACAGGCAAAGAAGCAGAAATTTCGCTTATTTTGGAGAAAAAATGAAAAAATTTCCCTTTTTTATGGCAAAAAGGTATGCATTCTTCTCATTTTCGGGGAAACAGGCAGAAATTCCCCATATTTTGGGGCAAAAGGCAGAAATTCCCATTATTTTGGGGCAAAAAGGCACAAATTTAACTTATTTTTAGGCAAAATTGCAGAAATTTCATTTATTTTAGGGCAAAAAGTCAGAAATTCCCCTTATTTTGGGGCAAAAATCAGAAATTTCTTTTATTATGGTACAAAATTGAAGAAATTTTCCTTATTTTGGAACAAAAAGGCAGAAATTCCCCATATTTTGGGGCAAAAGGCAGAAATTCTTCTTATTTTGAGGTAAAATGCAGAAATTCCCCTTATTTAGAGGTAAAATGCAGAAATTCCCCAAATATTGGGGGAAAATGCAGAAATTCCCTTTATTTTTGGGCTAAAAAGAAGAAATTAACCATATTTTGAAGCAAAATTGCAGAAATTCTCATAATTTTCGGGCAAAAAGGCAGAAATTCTTATTTTGGGGCAAAAAGACAGTAAATCTCGTTTTTTCGGGAGCATAAAGTCAGAAATTTCCCTTATTTTGGGGCAAAATTGCAGATATTTCCTTTACATTGGGGCAAAATTGCAGAAATTTCCCTTATTTTGAGGCAAAATTGCAGAAATTTCACTTATTTCAGAAAAAAGGCAGAAATTTTCTTATTTTGGGGCAAAAATGCAGAAATTTCTTTTATTTTGGTACAAAATTGCAGAAATTTTTCTTATTTTGGGGCAAAAAGGCAGAAATTCCCCATATTTTGGGGCAAAAAGGAAGAAATTCCTGTTATTTTGAGATAAAAAGGCTGAAATTCCCCTTATTTTCGGGCAAAATGTCAGAAATTCCCCTTATTTTGGTGCAAAAAGACAGAAATTTTGTTTATTTTTAGGGAAAAGGCAGAAATTGCACTTATTTTTAGTCAAAAAGGCGGAAAATCCCCATATTTTGGGGCAAAAATTAAGAAATTTCCCTTTTTTATGGCAAAAAGGTAAACATTCCCTTTATTTTCGGGCAAAAAGGCAGAAATTCCCCATATTTTGGAGCAAAATTGCAGAAATTCCCCTAATTTTGGAGCAAAAGGCAGAAATTCCCTTTATTTTGGGGCAAAAATCAGAAATTCCCCTTATTTTGGGACAAAATTTCAGAAATTTTCTTTATTTTGGGGCAAAATTGCAGGAATTTACCTTATTTTAGAACAAAATTACAGAAATTTCTCTTATTTGGTGCAAAATTGCAGAAATTTCTCTTATTTTCAGGTAAAAAGTCTGAAATTTTCTTTATTTTGGGCAAAAAGGCAGAAATTCCCCTTATTTTGGGGTAAAATTGCAGAAATTTCAAATATTTCAGGGCAAAATGGCAGAAATTCCCCTTATTTTGGGGCAAAAAGATGAAAACCCTAATTTTTGGTGAAAATTGAAGAAATTACACTTATTTCGGGACAAAAAGCCAGAAATTCCAATTAATTTCGGGCAAAAAGGCAGAAATGACCCGTATTTTGGAGCAAAATTGCAGAAATTCCCCTAATATTGGTGCAAAAATGCAGAAATTAACTTTATTATGGGGCAAAAAGGCAGAAATTCTCCATATTTTGGTGCAAAAATCAGAAATTTCCCTCATTTTGAGGTAAAATTCTCAAATTCCCCAAATTTTAGGGCAAAAGGCAAAAATTTCCCTTATTTTGGGGCAAATTTGCAGAAATTATACTTATTTCAGGGTAATAAGTCAGAAATTTTCCTGATTTTGAGGCAAAAAAACAGAAATTCCCTTTGTTTTGGGGGAAAAACAGAAATTCCACTTATTTAGAGGCAAAAAGGCAAAAGTTCCCCTTATTTTGGAGCAAAAATGAAGAAATTTCCCTTTTTTATGGCAAAAAGGTATGCATTCTTTTTATTTTTGGGCAAAAAGGCAGAAATTCCCCAAATTTTGGGGCAAAAGGCAGAAATTCCACTTATTTTGGGGCAAAATTGCAGAAATTTCCCTTATTTTGGGGCAAAATTGCAGAAATTTCACTTATTTTGGGGCAAAATTGCAGAAATTTCACTTATTTCAAGGTAATAAGTCAGAAATTCTCCTTATTTTGGGGCAAAAACGACAGAAATTCCCTTTGTTTTGGGGGAAAAAGACAGAAATTCCACTTATTTACAGGCAAAGAAGCAGAAATTTCGCTTATTTTGGAGAAAAAATGAAAAAATTTCCCTTTTTTATGGCAAAAAGGTATGCATTCTTCTCATTTTCGGGGAAACAGGCAGAAATTCCCCATATTTTGGGGCAAAAGGCAGAAATTCCCATTATTTTGGGGCAAAAAGGCACAAATTTAACTTATTTTTAGGCAAAATTGCAGAAATTTCATTTATTTCAGAACAAAAAGTCAGAAATTCCCCTTATTTTGGGGCAAAAATCAGAAATTTCTTTTATTATGGTACAAAATTGAAGAAATTTTCCTTATTTTGGAACAAAAAGGCAGAAATTCCCCATATTTTGGGGCAAAAGGCAGAAATTCTTCTTATTTTGAGGTAAAATGCAGAAATTCCCCTTATTTAGAGGTAAAATGCAGAAATTCCCCAAATATTGGGGGAAAATGCAGAAATTCCCTTTATTTTTGGGCTAAAAAGAAGAAATTAACCATATTTTGAAGCAAAATTGCAGAAATTCTCATAATTTTCAGGCAAAAAGGCAGAAATTCTTATTTTGGGGCAAAAAGACAGTAAATCTCGTTTTTTCGGGAGCATAAAGTCAGAAATTTCCCTTATTTTGGGGCAAAATTGCAGATATTTCCTTTACATTGGGGCAAAATTGCAGAAATTTCCCTCATTTTGAGGCAAAATTGCAGAAATTTCACTTATTTCAGAAAAAAGGCAGAAATTTTCTTATTTTGGGGCAAAAATGCAGAAATTTCTTTTATTTTGGTACAAAATTGCAGAAATTTTTCTTATTTTGGGGCAAAAAGGCAGAAATTCCCCATATTTTGGGGCAAAAAGGAATTAATTCCTGTTATTTTGAGATAAAAAGGCTGAAATTCCCCTTATTTTCGGGCAAAATGTCAGAAATTCCCCTTATTTTGGTGCAAAAAGACAGAAATTTTGTTTATTTTTAGGGAAAAGGCAGAAATTGCACTTATTTTGAGTCAAAAAGGCGGAAAATCCCCATATTTTGGGGCAAAAATGAAGAAATTTCCCTTTTTTATGGCAAAAAGGTAAACATTCCCTTTATTTTCGGGCAAAAAGGCAGAAATTCCCCATATTTTGGAGCAAAATTGCAGAAATTCCCCTAATTTTGGAGCAAAAGGCAGAAATTCCCTTTATTTTGGGGCAAAAATCAGAAATTCCCCTTATTTTGGGACAAAATTTCAGAAATTTTCTTTATTTTGGGGCAAAATTGCAGGAATTTACCTTATTTTAGAACAAAATTACAGAAATTTCTCTTATTTGGTGCAAAATTGCAGAAATTTCTCTTATTTTCAGGTAAAAAGTCTGAAATTTTCTTTATTTTGGGCAAAAAGGCAGAAATTCCCCTTATTTTGGGGTAAAATTGCAGAAATTTCAAATATTTCAGGGCAAAATGGCAGAAATTCCCCTTATTTTGGGGCAAAAAGATGAAAACCCTAATTTTTGGCGAAAATTGAAGAAATTACACTTATTTCGGGACAAAAAGCCAGAAATTCCAATTAATTTCGGGCAAAAAGGCAGAAATGACCCGTATTTTGGAGCAAAATTGCAGAAATTCCCCTAATATTGGTGCAAAAATGCAGAAATTAACTTTATTATGGGGCAAAAAGGCAGAAATTCTCCATATTTTGGTGCAAAAATCAGAAATTTCCCTCATTTTGAGGTAAAATTCTCAAATTCCCCAAATTTTAGGGCAAAAGGCAAAAATTTCCCTTATTTTGGGGCAAATTTGCAGAAATTATACTTATTTCAGGGTAATAAGTCAGAAATTTTCCTGATTTTGAGGCAAAAAAACAGAAATTCCCTTTGTTTTGGGGGAAAAACAGAAATTCCACTTATTTAGAGGCAAAAAGGCAAAAGTTCCCCTTATTTTGGAGCAAAAATGAAGAAATTTCCCTTTTTTATGGCAAAAAGGTATGCATTCTTTTTATTTTTGGGCAAAAAGGCAGAAATTCCCCAAATTTTGGGGCAAAAGGCAGAAATTCCACTTATTTTGGGGCAAAATTGCAGAAATTTCCCTTATTTTGGGGCAAAATTGCAGAAATTTCACTTATTTTGGGGCAAAATTGCAGAAATTTCACTTATTTCAAGGTAATAAGTCAGAAATTCTCCTTATTTTGGGGCAAAAAAGATAGAAATTCCCTTTGTTTTGGGGGAAAAAGACAGAAATTCCACTTATTTACAGGCAAAGAAGCAGAAATTTCGCTTATTTTGGAGAAAAAATGAAAAAATTTCCCTTTTTTATGGCAAAAAGGTATGCATTCTTCTCATTTTCGGGGAAACAGGCAGAAATTCCCCATATTTTGGGGCAAAAGGCAGAAATTCCCATTATTTTGGGGCAAAAAGGCACAAATTTAACTTATTTTTAGGCAAAATTGCAGAAATTTCATTTATTTCAGGGCAAAAAGTCAGAAATTCCCCTTATTTTGGGGCAAAAATCAGAAATTTCTTTTATTATGGTACAAAATTGAAGAAATTTTCCTTATTTTGGAACAAAAAGGCAGAAATTCCCCATATTTTGGGGCAAAAGGCAGAAATTCTTCTTATTTTGAGGTAAAATGCAGAAATTCCCCTTATTTAGAGGTAAAATGCAGAAATTCCCCAAATATTGGGGGAAAATGCAGAAATTCCCTTTATTTTTGGGCTAAAAAGAAGAAATTAACCATATTTTGAAGCAAAATTGCAGAAATTCTCATAATTTTCGGGCAAAAAGGCAGAAATTCTTATTTTGGGGCAAAAAGACAGTAAATCTCGTTTTTTCGGGAGCATAAAGTCAGAAATTTCCCTTATTTTGGGGCAAAATTGCAGATATTTCCTTTACATTGGGGCAAAATTGCAGAAATTTCCCTTATTTTGAGGCAAAATTGCAGAAATTTCACTTATTTCAGAAAAAAGGCAGAAATTTTCTTATTTTGGGGCAAAAATGCAGAAATTTCTTTTATTTTGGTACAAAATTGCAGAAATTTTTCTTATTTTGGGGCAAAAAGGCAGAAATTCCCCATATTTTGGGGCAAAAAGGAAGAAATTCCTGTTATTTTGAGATAAAAAGGCTGAAATTCCCCTTATTTTCGGGCAAAATGTCAGAAATTCCCCTTATTTTGGTGCAAAAAGACAGAAATTTTGTTTATTTTTAGGGAAAAGGCAGAAATTGCACTTATTTTGAGTCAAAAAGGCGGAAAATCCCCATATTTTGGGGCAAAAATGAAGAAATTTCCCTTTTTTATGGCAAAAAGGTAAACATTCCCTTTATTTTCGGGCAAAAAGGCAGAAATTCCCCATATTTTGGAGCAAAATTGCAGAAATTCCCCTAATTTTGGAGCAAAAGGCAGAAATTCCCTTTATTTTGGGGCAAAAATCAGAAATTCCCCTTATTTTGGGACAAAATTTCAGAAATTTTCTTTATTTTGGGGCAAAATTGCAGGAATTTACCTTATTTTAGAACAAAATTACAGAAATTTCTCTTATTTGGTGCAAAATTGCAGAAATTTCTCTTATTTTCAGGTAAAAAGTCTGAAATTTTCTTTATTTTGGGCAAAAAGGCAGAAATTCCCCTTATTTTGGGGTAAAATTGCAGAAATTTCAAATATTTCAGGGCAAAATGGCAGAAATTCCCCTTATTTTGGGGCAAAAAGATGAAAACCCTAATTTTTGGCGAAAATTGAAGAAATTACACTTATTTCGGGACAAAAAGCCAGAAATTCCAATTAATTTCGGGCAAAAAGGCAGAAATGACCCGTATTTTGGAGCAAAATTGCAGAAATTCCCCTAATATTGGTGCAAAAATGCAGAAATTAACTTTATTATGGGGCAAAAAGGCAGAAATTCTCCATATTTTGGTGCAAAAATCAGAAATTTCCCTCATTTTGAGGTAAAATTCTCAAATTCCCCAAATTTTAGGGCAAAAGGCAAAAATTTCCCTTATTTTGGGGCAAATTTGCAGAAATTTTACTTATTTCAGGGTAATAAGTCAGAAATTTTCCTGATTTTGAGGCAAAAAAAACAGAAATTCCCTTTGTTTTGGGGGAAAAACAGAAATTCCACTTATTTAGAGGCAAAAAGGCAAAAGTTCCCCTTATTTTGGAGCAAAAATGAAGAAATTTCCCTTTTTTATGGCAAAAAGGTATGCATTCTTTTTATTTTTGGGCAAAAAGGCAGAAATTCCCCAAATTTTGGGGCAAAAGGCAGAAATTCCACTTATTTTGGGGCAAAATTGCAGAAATTTCCCTTATTTTGGGGCAAAATTGCAGAAATTTCACTTATTTTGGGGCAAAATTGCAGAAATTTCACTTATTTCAAGGTAATAAGTCAGAAATTCTCCTTATTTTGGGCAAAAATGACAGAAATTCCCTTTGTTTTGGGGGAAAAAGACAGAAATTCCACTTATTTACAGGCAAAGAAGCAGAAATTTCGCTTATTTTGGAGAAAAAATGAAAAAATTTCCCTTTTTTATGGCAAAAAGGTATGCATTCTTCTCATTTTCGGGGAAACAGGCAGAAATTCCCCATATTTTGGGGCAAAAGGCAGAAATTCCCATTATTTTGGGGCAAAAAGGCACAAATTTAACTTATTTTTAGGCAAAATTGCAGAAATTTCATTTATTTTAGGGCAAAAAGTCAGAAATTCCCCTTATTTTGGGGCAAAAATCAGAAATTTCTTTTATTATGGTACAAAATTGAAGAAATTTTCCTTATTTTGGAACAAAAAGGCAGAAATTCCCCATATTTTGGGGCAAAAGGCAGAAATTCTTCTTATTTTGAGGTAAAATGCAGAAATTCCCCTTATTTAGAGGTAAAATGCAGAAATTCCCCAAATATTGGGGGAAAATGCAGAAATTCCCTTTATTTTTGGGCTAAAAAGAAGAAATTAACCATATTTTGAAGCAAAATTGCAGAAATTCTCATAATTTTCGGGCAAAAAGGCAGAAATTCTTATTTTGGGGCAAAAAGACAGTAAATCTCGTTTTTTCGGGAGCATAAAGTCAGAAATTTCCCTTATTTTGGGGCAAAATTGCAGATATTTCCTTTACATTGGGGCAAAATTGCAGAAATTTCCCTTATTTTGAGGCAAAATTGCAGAAATTTCACTTATTTCAGAAAAAAGGCAGAAATTTTCTTATTTTGGGGCAAAAATGCAGAAATTTCTTTTATTTTGGTACAAAATTGCAGAAATTTTTCTTATTTTGGGGCAAAAAGGCAGAAATTCCCCATATTTTGGGGCAAAAAGGAAGAAATTCCTGTTATTTTGAGATAAAAAGGCTGAAATTCCCCTTATTTTCGGGCAAAATGTCAGAAATTCCCCTTATTTTGGTGCAAAAAGACAGAAATTTTGTTTATTTTTAGGGAAAAGGCAGAAATTGCACTTATTTTTAGTCAAAAAGGCGGAAAATCCCCATATTTTGGGGCAAAAATTAAGAAATTTCCCTTTTTTATGGCAAAAAGGTAAACATTCCCTTTATTTTCGGGCAAAAAGGCAGAAATTCCCCATATTTTGGAGCAAAATTGCAGAAATTCCCCTAATTTTGGAGCAAAAGGCAGAAATTCCCTTTATTTTGGGGCAAAAATCAGAAATTCCCCTTATTTTGGGACAAAATTTCAGAAATTTTCTTTATTTTGGGGCAAAATTGCAGGAATTTACCTTATTTTAGAACAAAATTACAGAAATTTCTCTTATTTGGTGCAAAATTGCAGAAATTTCTCTTATTTTCAGGTAAAAAGTCTGAAATTTTCTTTATTTTGGGCAAAAAGGCAGAAATTCCCCTTATTTTGGGGTAAAATTGCAGAAATTTCAAATATTTCAGGGCAAAATGGCAGAAATTCCCCTTATTTTGGGGCAAAAAGATGAAAACCCTAATTTTTGGTGAAAATTGAAGAAATTACACTTATTTCGGGACAAAAAGCCAGAAATTCCAATTAATTTCGGGCAAAAAGGCAGAAATGACCCGTATTTTGGAGCAAAATTGCAGAAATTCCCCTAATATTGGTGCAAAAATGCAGAAATTAACTTTATTATGGGGCAAAAAGGCAGAAATTCTCCATATTTTGGTGCAAAAATCAGAAATTTCCCTCATTTTGAGGTAAAATTCTCAAATTCCCCAAATTTTAGGGCAAAAGGCAAAAATTTCCCTTATTTTGGGGCAAATTTGCAGAAATTATACTTATTTCAGGGTAATAAGTCAGAAATTTTCCTGATTTTGAGGCAAAAAAACAGAAATTCCCTTTGTTTTGGGGGAAAAACAGAAATTCCACTTATTTAGAGGCAAAAAGGCAAAAGTTCCCCTTATTTTGGAGCAAAAATGAAGAAATTTCCCTTTTTTATGGCAAAAAGGTATGCATTCTTTTTATTTTTGGGCAAAAAGGCAGAAATTCCCCAAATTTTGGGGCAAAAGGCAGAAATTCCACTTATTTTGGGGCAAAATTGCAGAAATTTCCCTTATTTTGGGGCAAAATTGCAGAAATTTCACTTATTTTGGGGCAAAATTGCAGAAATTTCACTTATTTCAAGGTAATAAGTCAGAAATTCTCCTTATTTTGGGGCAAAAACGACAGAAATTCCCTTTGTTTTGGGGGAAAAAGACAGAAATTCCACTTATTTACAGGCAAAGAAGCAGAAATTTCGCTTATTTTGGAGAAAAAATGAAAAAATTTCCCTTTTTTATGGCAAAAAGGTATGCATTCTTCTCATTTTCGGGGAAACAGGCAGAAATTCCCCATATTTTGGGGCAAAAGGCAGAAATTCCCATTATTTTGGGGCAAAAAGGCACAAATTTAACTTATTTTTAGGCAAAATTGCAGAAATTTCATTTATTTCAGAACAAAAAGTCAGAAATTCCCCTTATTTTGGGGCAAAAATCAGAAATTTCTTTTATTATGGTACAAAATTGAAGAAATTTTCCTTATTTTGGAACAAAAAGGCAGAAATTCCCCATATTTTGGGGCAAAAGGCAGAAATTCTTCTTATTTTGAGGTAAAATGCAGAAATTCCCCTTATTTAGAGGTAAAATGCAGAAATTCCCCAAATATTGGGGGAAAATGCAGAAATTCCCTTTATTTTTGGGCTAAAAAGAAGAAATTAACCATATTTTGAAGCAAAATTGCAGAAATTCTCATAATTTTCAGGCAAAAAGGCAGAAATTCTTATTTTGGGGCAAAAAGACAGTAAATCTCGTTTTTTCGGGAGCATAAAGTCAGAAATTTCCCTTATTTTGGGGCAAAATTGCAGATATTTCCTTTACATTGGGGCAAAATTGCAGAAATTTCCCTCATTTTGAGGCAAAATTGCAGAAATTTCACTTATTTCAGAAAAAAGGCAGAAATTTTCTTATTTTGGGGCAAAAATGCAGAAATTTCTTTTATTTTGGTACAAAATTGCAGAAATTTTTCTTATTTTGGGGCAAAAAGGCAGAAATTCCCCATATTTTGGGGCAAAAAGGAATTAATTCCTGTTATTTTGAGATAAAAAGGCTGAAATTCCCCTTATTTTCGGGCAAAATGTCAGAAATTCCCCTTATTTTGGTGCAAAAAGACAGAAATTTTGTTTATTTTTAGGGAAAAGGCAGAAATTGCACTTATTTTGAGTCAAAAAGGCGGAAAATCCCCATATTTTGGGGCAAAAATTAAGAAATTTCCCTTTTTTATGGCAAAAAGGTAAACATTCCCTTTATTTTCGGGCAAAAAGGCAGAAATTCCCCATATTTTGGAGCAAAATTGCAGAAATTCCCCTAATTTTGGAGCAAAAGGCAGAAATTCCCTTTATTTTGGGGCAAAAATCAGAAATTCCCCTTATTTTGGGACAAAATTTCAGAAATTTTCTTTATTTTGGGGCAAAATTGCAGGAATTTACCTTATTTTAGAACAAAATTACAGAAATTTCTCTTATTTGGTGCAAAATTGCAGAAATTTCTCTTATTTTCAGGTAAAAAGTCTGAAATTTTCTTTATTTTGGGCAAAAAGGCAGAAATTCCCCTTATTTTGGGGTAAAATTGCAGAAATTTCAAATATTTCAGGGCAAAATGGCAGAAATTCCCCTTATTTTGGGGCAAAAAGATGAAAACCCTAATTTTTGGCGAAAATTGAAGAAATTACACTTATTTCGGGACAAAAAGCCAGAAATTCCAATTAATTTCGGGCAAAAAGGCAGAAATGACCCGTATTTTGGAGCAAAATTGCAGAAATTCCCCTAATATTGGTGCAAAAATGCAGAAATTAACTTTATTATGGGGCAAAAAGGCAGAAATTCTCCATATTTTGGTGCAAAAATCAGAAATTTCCCTCATTTTGAGGTAAAATTCTCAAATTCCCCAAATTTTAGGGCAAAAGGCAAAAATTTCCCTTATTTTGGGGCAAATTTGCAGAAATTTTACTTATTTCAGGGTAATAAGTCAGAAATTTTCCTGATTTTGAGGCAAAAAGAACAGAAATTCCCTTTGTTTTGGGGGAAAAACAGAAATTCCACTTATTTAGAGGCAAAAAGGCAAAAGTTCCCCTTATTTTGGAGCAAAAATGAAGAAATTTCCCTTTTTTATGGCAAAAAGTTATGCATTCTTTTTATTTTTGGGCAAAAAGGCAGAAATTCCCCAAATTTTGGGGCAAAAGGCAGAAATTCCACTTATTTTGGGGCAAAATTGCAGAAATTTCCCTTATTTTGGGGCAAAATTGCAGAAATTTCACTTATTTTGGGGCAAAATTGCAGAAATTTCACTTATTTCAAGGTAATAAGTCAGAAATTCTCCTTATTTTGGGGCAAAAACGACAGAAATTCCCTTTGTTTTGGGGGAAAAAGACAGAAATTCCACTTATTTACAGGCAAAAAAGCAGAAATTTCGCTTATTTTGGAGAAAAAATGAAAAAATTTCCCTTTTTTATGGCAAAAAGGTATGCATTCTTCTCATTTTCGGGGAAACAGGCAGAAATTCCCCATATTTTGGGGCAAAAGGCAGAAATTCCCATTATTTTGGGGCAAAAAGGCACAAATTTAACTTATTTTTAGGCAAAATTGCAGAAATTTCATTTATTTCAGAACAAAAAGTCAGAAATTCCCCTTATTTTGGGGCAAAAATCAGAAATTTCTTTTATTATGGTACAAAATTGAAGAAATTTTCCTTATTTTGGAACAAAAAGGCAGAAATTCCCCATATTTTGGGGCAAAAGGCAGAAATTCTTCTTATTTTGAGGTAAAATGCAGAAATTCCCCTTATTTAGAGGTAAAATGCAGAAATTCCCCAAATATTGGGGGAAAATGCAGAAATTCCCTTTATTTTTGGGCTAAAAAGAAGAAATTAACCATATTTTGAAGCAAAATTGCAGAAATTCTCATAATTTTCAGGCAAAAAGGCAGAAATTCTTATTTTGGGGCAAAAAGACAGTAAATCTCGTTTTTTCGGGAGCATAAAGTCAGAAATTTCCCTTATTTTGGGGCAAAATTGCAGATATTTCCTTTACATTGGGGCAAAATTGCAGAAATTTCCCTCATTTTGAGGCAAAATTGCAGAAATTTCACTTATTTCAGAAAAAAGGCAGAAATTTTCTTATTTTGGGGCAAAAATGCAGAAATTTCTTTTATTTTGGTACAAAATTGCAGAAATTTTTCTTATTTTGGGGCAAAAAGGCAGAAATTCCCCATATTTTGGGGCAAAAAGGAAGAAATTCCTGTTATTTTGAGATAAAAAGGCTGAAATTCCCCTTATTTTCGGGCAAAATGTCAGAAATTCCCCTTATTTTGGTGCAAAAAGACAGAAATTTTGTTTATTTTTAGGGAAAAGGCAGAAATTGCACTTATTTTGAGTCAAAAAGGCGGAAAATCCCCATATTTTGGGGCAAAAATGAAGAAATTTCCCTTTTTTATGGCAAAAAAGGTAAACATTCCCTTTATTTTCGGGCAAAAAGGCAGAAATTCCCCATATTTTGGAGCAAAATTGCAGAAATTCCCCTAATTTTGGAGCAAAAGGCAGAAATTCCCTTTATTTTGGGGCAAAAATCAGAAATTCCCCTTATTTTGGGACAAAATTTCAGAAATTTTCTTTATTTTGGGGCAAAATTGCAGGAATTTACCTTATTTTAGAACAAAATTACAGAAATTTCTCTTATTTGGTGCAAAATTGCAGAAATTTCTCTTATTTTCAGGTAAAAATCTGAAATTTTCTTTATTTTGGGCAAAAAGGAAGAAATTCCTTTTATTTTGGGGCAAAAAGGCAGAAATTCCCCTTATTTTGGGGTAAAATTGCAGAAATTTCAAATATTTCAGGGCAAAATGGCAGAAATTCCTATTATTTTGGGGCAAAAAGATGAAAACCCTAATTTTTGGCAAAAATTGAAGAAATTACACTTATTTCGGGACAAAAAGCCAGAAATTCCAATTAATTTCGGGCAAAAAGGCAGAAATGACCCGTATTTTGGAGCAAAATTGCAGAAATGTCCCTAATATTGGTGCAAAAATGCAGAAATTAACTTTATTGTGGGGCAAAAAGGCAGAAATTCTCCATATTTTGGTGCAAAAATCAGAAATTTCCCTCATTTTGAGGTAAAATTCTCAAATTCCCCAAATTTTAGGGCAAAAGGCAAAAATTTCCCTTATTTTGGGGCAAATTTGCAGAAATTATACTTATTTCAGGGTAATAAGTCAGAAATTTTCCTGATTTTGAGGCAAAAAAAACAGAAATTCCCTTTGTTTTGGGGGAAAAACAGAAATTCCACTTATTTAGAGGCAAAAAGGCAAAAGTTCCCCTTATTTTGGAGCAAAAATGAAGAAATTTCCCTTTTTTATGGCAAAAAGGTATGCATTCTTTTTATTTTTGGGCAAAAAGGCAGAAATTCCCCAAATTTTGGGGCAAAAGGCAGAAATTCCACTTATTTTGGGGCAAAATTGCAGAAATTTCCCTTATTTTGGGGCAAAATTGCAGAAATTTCACTTATTTTGGGGCAAAATTGCAGAAATTTCACTTATTTCAAGGTAATAAGTCAGAAATTCTCCTTATTTTGGGGCAAAAAAGACAGAAATTCCCTTTGTTTTGGGGGAAAAAGACAGAAATTCCACTTATTTACAGGCAAAGAAGCAGAAATTTCGCTTATTTTGGAGAAAAAATGAAAAAAAATTCCCTTTTTTATGGCAAAAAGGTATGCATTCTTCTCATTTTCGGGGAAACAGGCAGAAATTCCCCATATTTTGGGGCAAAAGGCAGAAATTCCCATTATTTTGGGGCAAAAAGGCACAAATTTAACTTATTTTTAGGCAAAATTGCAGAAATTTCATTTATTTCAGGGCAAAAAGTCAGAAATTCCCCTTATTTTGGGGCAAAAATCAGAAATTTCTTTTATTATGGTACAAAATTGAAGAAATTTTCCTTATTTTGGAACAAAAAGGCAGAAATTCCCCATATTTTGGGGCAAAAGGCAGAAATTCTTCTTATTTTGAGGTAAAATGCAGAAATTCCCCTTATTTAGAGGTAAAATGCAGAAATTCCCCAAATATTGGGGGAAAATGCAGAAATTCCCTTTATTTTTGGGCTAAAAAGAAGAAATTAACCATATTTTGAAGCAAAATTGCAGAAATTCTCATAATTTTCGGGCAAAAAGGCAGAAATTCTTATTTTGGTGCAAAAAGACAGTAAATCTCGTTTTTTCGGGAGCATAAAGTCAGAAATTTCCCTTATTTTGGGGCAAAATTGCAGATATTTCCTTTACATTGGGGCAAAATTGCAGAAATTTCCCTTATTTTGAGGCAAAATTGCAGAAATTTCACTTATTTCAGAAAAAAGGCAGAAATTTTCTTATTTTGGGGCAAAAATGCAGAAATTTCTTTTATTTTGGTACAAAATTGCAGAAATTTTTCTTATTTTGGGGCAAAAAGGAAGAAATTCCCCATATTTTGGGGCAAAAAGGAAGAAATTCCTGTTATTTTGAGATAAAAAGGCTGAAATTCCCCTTATTTTCGGGCAAAATGTCAGAAATTCCCCTTATTTTGGTGCAAAAAGACAGAAATTTTGTTTATTTTTAAGGAAAAGGCAGAAATTGCACTTATTTTGAGTCAAAAAGGCGGAAAATCCCCATATTTTGGGGCAAAAATGAAGAAATTTCCCTTTTTTATGGCAAAAAGGTAAACATTCCCTTTATTTTCGGGCAAAAAGGCAGAAATTCCCCATATTTTGGAGCAAAATTGCAGAAATTCCCCTAATTTTGGAGCAAAAGGCAGAAATTCCCTTTATTTTGGGGCAAAAATCAGAAATTCCCCTTATTTTGGGACAAAATTTCAGAAATTTTCTTTATTTTGGGGCAAAATTGCAGGAATTTACCTTATTTTAGAACAAAATTACAGAAATTTCTCTTATTTGGTGCAAAATTGCAGAAATTTCTCTTATTTTCAGGTAAAAAGTCTGAAATTTTCTTTATTTTGGGCAAAAAGGCAGAAATTCCCCTTATTTTGGGGTAAAATTGCAGAAATTTCAAATATTTCAGGGCAAAATGGCAGAAATTCCCCTTATTTTGGGGCAAAAAGATGAAAACCCTAATTTTTGGCGAAAATTGAAGAAATTACACTTATTTCGGGACAAAAAGCCAGAAATTCCAATTAATTTCGGGCAAAAAGGCAGAAATGACCCGTATTTTGGAGCAAAATTGCAGAAATTCCCCTAATATTGGTGCAAAAATGCAGAAATTAACTTTATTATGGGGCAAAAAGGCAGAAATTCTCCATATTTTGGTGCAAAAATCAGAAATTTCCCTCATTTTGAGGTAAAATTCTCAAATTCCCCAAATTTTAGGGCAAAAGGCAAAAATTTTTCTTATTTTGGGGCAAATTTGCAGAAATTATACTTATTTCAGGGTAATAAGTCAGAAATTTTCCTGATTTTGAGGCAAAAAAACAGAAATTCCCTTTGTTTTGGGGGAAAAACAGAAATTCCACTTATTTAGAGGCAAAAAGGCAAAAGTTCCCCTTATTTTGGAGCAAAAATGAAGAAATTTCCCTTTTTTATGGCAAAAAGGTATGCATTCTTTTTATTTTTGGGCAAAAAGGCAGAAATTCCCCAAATTTTGGGGCAAAAGGCAGAAATTCCACTTATTTTGGGGCAAAATTGCAGAAATTTCCCTTATTTTGGGGCAAAATTGCAGAAATTTCACTTATTTTGGGGCAAAATTGCAGAAATTTCACTTATTTCAAGGTAATAAGTCAGAAATTCTCCTTATTTTGGGGCAAAAAAGATAGAAATTCCCTTTGTTTTGGGGGAAAAAGACAGAAATTCCACTTATTTACAGGCAAAGAAGCAGAAATTTCGCTTATTTTGGAGAAAAAATGAAAAAATTTCCCTTTTTTATGGCAAAAAGGTATGCATTCTTCTCATTTTCGGGGAAACAGGCAGAAATTCCCCATATTTTGGGGCAAAAGGCAGAAATTCCCATTATTTTGGGGCAAAAAGGCACAAATTTAACTTATTTTTAGGCAAAATTGCAGAAATTTCATTTATTTCAGGGCAAAAAGTCAGAAATTCCCCTTATTTTGGGGCAAAAATCAGAAATTTCTTTTATTATGGTACAAAATTGAAGAAATTTTCCTTATTTTGGAACAAAAAGGCAGAAATTCCCCATATTTTGGGGCAAAAGGCAGAAATTCTTCTTATTTTGAGGTAAAATGCAGAAATTCCCCTTATTTAGAGGTAAAATGCAGAAATTCCCCAAATATTGGGGGAAAATGCAGAAATTCCCTTTATTTTTGGGCTAAAAAGAAGAAATTAACCATATTTTGAAGCAAAATTGCAGAAATTCTCATAATTTTCGGGCAAAAAGGCAGAAATTCTTATTTTGGGGCAAAAAGACAGTAAATCTCGTTTTTTCGGGAGCATAAAGTCAGAAATTTCCCTTATTTTGGGGCAAAATTGCAGATATTTCCTTTACATTGGGGCAAAATTGCAGAAATTTCCCTTATTTTGAGGCAAAATTGCAGAAATTTCACTTATTTCAGAAAAAAGGCAGAAATTTTCTTATTTTGGGGCAAAAATGCAGAAATTTCTTTTATTTTGGTACAAAATTGCAGAAATTTTTCTTATTTTGGGGCAAAAAGGAAGAAATTCCCCATATTTTGGGGCAAAAAGGAAGAAATTCCTGTTATTTTGAGATAAAAAGGCTGAAATTCCCCTTATTTTCGGGCAAAATGTCAGAAATTCCCCTTATTTTGGTGCAAAAAGACAGAAATTTTGTTTATTTTTAGGGAAAAGGCAGAAATTGCACTTATTTTGAGTCAAAAAGGCGGAAAATCCCCATATTTTGGGGCAAAAATGAAGAAATTTCCCTTTTTTATGGCAAAAAGGTAAACATTCCCTTTATTTTCGGGCAAAAAGGCAGAAATTCCCCATATTTTGGAGCAAAATTGCAGAAATTCCCCTAATTTTGGAGCAAAAGGCAGAAATTCCCTTTATTTTGGGGCAAAAATCAGAAATTCCCCTTATTTTGGGACAAAATTTCAGAAATTTTCTTTATTTTGGGGCAAAATTGCAGGAATTTACCTTATTTTAGAACAAAATTACAGAAATTTCTCTTATTTGGTGCAAAATTGCAGAAATTTCTCTTATTTTCAGGTAAAAAGTCTGAAATTTTCTTTATTTTGGGCAAAAAGGCAGAAATTCCCCTTATTTTGGGGTAAAATTGCAGAAATTTCAAATATTTCAGGGCAAAATGGCAGAAATTCCCCTTATTTTGGGGCAAAAAGATGAAAACCCTAATTTTTGGCGAAAATTGAAGAAATTACACTTATTTCGGGACAAATAGCCAGAAATTCCAATTAATTTCGGGCAAAAAGGCAGAAATGACCCGTATTTTGGAGCAAAATTGCAGAAATTCCCCTAATATTGGTGCAAAAATGCAGAAATTAACTTTATTATGGGGCAAAAAGGCAGAAATTCTCCATATTTTGGTGCAAAAATCAGAAATTTCCCTCATTTTGAGGTAAAATTCTCAAATTCCCCAAATTTTAGGGCAAAAGGCAAAAATTTCCCTTATTTTGGGGCAAATTTGCAGAAATTTTACTTATTTCAGGGTAATAAGTCAGAAATTTTCCTGATTTTGAGGCAAAAAAAACAGAAATTCCCTTTGTTTTGGGGGAAAAACAGAAATTCCACTTATTTAGAGGCAAAAAGGCAAAAGTTCCCCTTATTTTGGAGCAAAAATGAAGAAATTTCCCTTTTTTATGGCAAAAAGGTATGCATTCTTTTTATTTTTGGGCAAAAAGGCAGAAATTCCCCAAATTTTGGGGCAAAAGGCAGAAATTCCACTTATTTTGGGGCAAAATTGCAGAAATTTCCCTTATTTTGGGGCAAAATTGCAGAAATTTCACTTATTTTGGGGCAAAATTGCAGAAATTTCACTTATTTCAAGGTAATAAGTCAGAAATTCTCCTTATTTTGGGCAAAAATGACAGAAATTCCCTTTGTTTTGGGGGAAAAAGACAGAAATTCCACTTATTTACAGGCAAAGAAGCAGAAATTTCGCTTATTTTGGAGAAAAAATGAAAAAATTTCCCTTTTTTATGGCAAAAAGGTATGCATTCTTCTCATTTTCGGGGAAACAGGCAGAAATTCCCCATATTTTGGGGCAAAAGGCAGAAATTCCCATTATTTTGGGGCAAAAAGGCACAAATTTAACTTATTTTTAGGCAAAATTGCAGAAATTTCATTTATTTTAGGGCAAAAAGTCAGAAATTCCCCTTATTTTGGGGCAAAAATCAGAAATTTCTTTTATTATGGTACAAAATTGAAGAAATTTTCCTTATTTTGGAACAAAAAGGCAGAAATTCCCCATATTTTGGGGCAAAAGGCAGAAATTCTTCTTATTTTGAGGTAAAATGCAGAAATTCCCCTTATTTAGAGGTAAAATGCAGAAATTCCCCAAATATTGGGGGAAAATGCAGAAATTCCCTTTATTTTTGGGCTAAAAAGAAGAAATTAACCATATTTTGAAGCAAAATTGCAGAAATTCTCATAATTTTCGGGCAAAAAGGCAGAAATTCTTATTTTGGGGCAAAAAGACAGTAAATCTCGTTTTTTCGGGAGCATAAAGTCAGAAATTTCCCTTATTTTGGGGCAAAATTGCAGATATTTCCTTTACATTGGGGCAAAATTGCAGAAATTTCCCTTATTTTGAGGCAAAATTGCAGAAATTTCACTTATTTCAGAAAAAAGGCAGAAATTTTCTTATTTTGGGGCAAAAATGCAGAAATTTCTTTTATTTTGGTACAAAATTGCAGAAATTTTTCTTATTTTGGGGCAAAAAGGCAGAAATTCCCCATATTTTGGGGCAAAAAGGAAGAAATTCCTGTTATTTTGAGATAAAAAGGCTGAAATTCCCCTTATTTTCGGGCAAAATGTCAGAAATTCCCCTTATTTTGGTGCAAAAAGACAGAAATTTTGTTTATTTTTAGGGAAAAGGCAGAAATTGCACTTATTTTGAGTCAAAAAGGCGGAAAATCCCCATATTTTGGGGCAAAAATGAAGAAATTTCCCTTTTTTATGGCAAAAAGGTAAACATTCCCTTTATTTTCGGGCAAAAAGGCAGAAATTCCCCATATTTTGGAGCAAAATTGCAGAAATTCCCCTAATTTTGGAGCAAAAGGCAGAAATTCCCTTTATTTTGGGGCAAAAATCAGAAATTCCCCTTATTTTGGGACAAAATTTCAGAAATTTTCTTTATTTTGGGGCAAAATTGCAGGAATTTACCTTATTTTAGAACAAAATTACAGAAATTTCTCTTATTTGGTGCAAGATTGCAGAAATTTCTCTTATTTTCAGGTAAAAAGTCTGAAATTTTCTTTATTTTGGGCAAAAAGGCAGAAATTCCCCTTATTTTGGGGTAAAATTGCAGAAATTTCAAATATTTCAGGGCAAAATGGCAGAAATTCCCCTTATTTTGGGGCAAAAAGATGAAAACCCTAATTTTTGGTGAAAATTGAAGAAATTACACTTATTTCGGGACAAAAAGCCAGAAATTCCAATTAATTTCGGGCAAAAAGGCAGAAATGACCCGTATTTTGGAGCAAAATTGCAGAAATTCCCCTAATATTGGTGCAAAAATGCAGAAATTAACTTTATTATGGGGCAAAAAGGCAGAAATTCTCCATATTTTGGTGCAAAAATCAGAAATTTCCCTCATTTTGAGGTAAAATTCTCAAATTCCCCAAATTTTAGGGCAAAAGGCAAAAATTTCCCTTATTTTGGGGCAAATTTGCAGAAATTATACTTATTTCAGGGTAATAAGTCAGAAATTTTCCTGATTTTGAGGCAAAAAAACAGAAATTCCCTTTGTTTTGGGGGAAAAACAGAAATTCCACTTATTTAGAGGCAAAAAGGCAAAAGTTCCCCTTATTTTGGAGCAAAAATGAAGAAATTTCCCTTTTTTATGGCAAAAAGGTATGCATTCTTTTTATTTTTGGGCAAAAAGGCAGAAATTCCCCAAATTTTGGGGCAAAAGGCAGAAATTCCACTTATTTTGGGGCAAAATTGCAGAAATTTCCCTTATTTTGGGGCAAAATTGCAGAAATTTCACTTATTTTGGGGCAAAATTGCAGAAATTTCACTTATTTCAAGGTAATAAGTCAGAAATTCTCCTTATTTTGGGGCAAAAACGACAGAAATTCCCTTTGTTTTGGGGGAAAAAGACAGAAATTCCACTTATTTACAGGCAAAGAAGCAGAAATTTCGCTTATTTTGGAGAAAAAATGAAAAAATTTCCCTTTTTTATGGCAAAAAGGTATGCATTCTTCTCATTTTCGGGGAAACAGGCAGAAATTCCCCATATTTTGGGGCAAAAGGCAGAAATTCCCATTATTTTGGGGCAAAAAGGCACAAATTTAACTTATTTTTAGGCAAAATTGCAGAAATTTCATTTATTTCAGAACAAAAAGTCAGAAATTCCCCTTATTTTGGGGCAAAAATCAGAAATTTCTTTTATTATGGTACAAAATTGAAGAAATTTTCCTTATTTTGGAACAAAAAGGCAGAAATTCCCCATATTTTGGGGCAAAAGGCAGAAATTCTTCTTATTTTGAGGTAAAATGCAGAAATTCCCCTTATTTAGAGGTAAAATGCAGAAATTCCCCAAATATTGGGGGAAAATGCAGAAATTCCCTTTATTTTTGGGCTAAAAAGAAGAAATTAACCATATTTTGAAGCAAAATTGCAGAAATTCTCATAATTTTCAGGCAAAAAGGCAGAAATTCTTATTTTGGGGCAAAAAGACAGTAAATCTCGTTTTTTCGGGAGCATAAAGTCAGAAATTTCCCTTATTTTGGGGCAAAATTGCAGATATTTCCTTTACATTGGGGCAAAATTGCAGAAATTTCCCTCATTTTGAGGCAAAATTGCAGAAATTTCACTTATTTCAGAAAAAAGGCAGAAATTTTCTTATTTTGGGGCAAAAATGCAGAAATTTCTTTTATTTTGGTACAAAATTGCAGAAATTTTTCTTATTTTGGGGCAAAAAGGCAGAAATTCCCCATATTTTGGGGCAAAAAGGAATTAATTCCTGTTATTTTGAGATAAAAAGGCTGAAATTCCCCTTATTTTCGGGCAAAATGTCAGAAATTCCCCTTATTTTGGTGCAAAAAGACAGAAATTTTGTTTATTTTTAGGGAAAAGGCAGAAATTGCACTTATTTTGAGTCAAAAAGGCGGAAAATCCCCATATTTTGGGGCAAAAATGAAGAAATTTCCCTTTTTTATGGCAAAAAGGTAAACATTCCCTTTATTTTCGGGCAAAAAGGCAGAAATTCCCCATATTTTGGAGCAAAATTGCAGAAATTCCCCTAATTTTGGAGCAAAAGGCAGAAATTCCCTTTATTTTGGGGCAAAAATCAGAAATTCCCCTTATTTTGGGACAAAATTTCAGAAATTTTCTTTATTTTGGGGCAAAATTGCAGGAATTTACCTTATTTTAGAACAAAATTACAGAAATTTCTCTTATTTGGTGCAAAATTGCAGAAATTTCTCTTATTTTCAGGTAAAAAGTCTGAAATTTTCTTTATTTTGGGCAAAAAGGCAGAAATTCCCCTTATTTTGGGGTAAAATTGCAGAAATTTCAAATATTTCAGGGCAAAATGGCAGAAATTCCCCTTATTTTGGGGCAAAAAGATGAAAACCCTAATTTTTGGCGAAAATTGAAGAAATTACACTTATTTCGGGACAAAAAGCCAGAAATTCCAATTAATTTCGGGCAAAAAGGCAGAAATGACCCGTATTTTGGAGCAAAATTGCAGAAATTCCCCTAATATTGGTGCAAAAATGCAGAAATTAACTTTATTATGGGGCAAAAAGGCAGAAATTCTCCATATTTTGGTGCAAAAATCAGAAATTTCCCTCATTTTGAGGTAAAATTCTCAAATTCCCCAAATTTTAGGGCAAAAGGCAAAAATTTCCCTTATTTTGGGGCAAATTTGCAGAAATTTTACTTATTTCAGGGTAATAAGTCAGAAATTTTCCTGATTTTGAGGCAAAAAAAACAGAAATTCCCTTTGTTTTGGGGGAAAAACAGAAATTCCACTTATTTAGAGGCAAAAAGGCAAAAGTTCCCCTTATTTTGGAGCAAAAATGAAGAAATTTCCCTTTTTTATGGCAAAAAGGTATGCATTCTTTTTATTTTTGGGCAAAAAGGCAGAAATTCCCCAAATTTTGGGGCAAAAGGCAGAAATTCCACTTATTTTGGGGCAAAATTGCAGAAATTTCCCTTATTTTGGGGCAAAATTGCAGAAATTTCACTTATTTTGGGGCAAAATTGCAGAAATTTCACTTATTTCAAGGTAATAAGTCAGAAATTCTCCTTATTTTGGGCAAAAAAGACAGAAATTCCCTTTGTTTTGGGGGAAAAAGACAGAAATTCCACTTATTTACAGGCAAAGAAGCAGAAATTTCGCTTATTTTGGAGAAAAAATGAAAAAATTTCCCTTTTTTATGGCAAAAAGGTATGCATTCTTCTCATTTTTGGGGAAACAGGCAGAAATTCCCCATATTTTGGGGCAAAAGGCAGAAATTCCCATTATTTTGGGGCAAAAAGGCACAAATTTAACTTATTTTTAGGCAAAATTGCAGAAATTTCATTTATTTCAGGGCAAAAAGTCAGAAATTCCCCTTATTTTGGGGCAAAAATCAGAAATTTCTTTTATTATGGTACAAAATTGAAGAAATTTTCCTTATTTTGGAACAAAAAGGCAGAAATTCCCCATATTTTGGGGCAAAAGGCAGAAATTCTTCTTATTTTGAGGTAAAATGCAGAAATTCCCCTTATTTAGAGGTAAAATGCAGAAATTCCCCAAATATTGGGGGAAAATGCAGAAATTCCCTTTATTTTTGGGCTAAAAAGAAGAAATTAACCATATTTTGAAGCAAAATTGCAGAAATTCTCATAATTTTCGGGCAAAAAGGCAGAAATTCTTATTTTGGGGCAAAAAGACAGTAAATCTCGTTTTTTCGGGAGCATAAAGTCAGAAATTTCCCTTATTTTGGGGCAAAATTGCAGATATTTCCTTTACATTGGGGCAAAATTGCAGAAATTTCCCTTATTTTGAGGCAAAATTGCAGAAATTTCACTTATTTCAGAAAAAAGGCAGAAATTTTCTTATTTTGGGGCAAAAATGCAGAAATTTCTTTTATTTTGGTACAAAATTGCAGAAATTTTTCTTATTTTGGGGCAAAAAGGAAGAAATTCCCCATATTTTGGGGCAAAAAGGAAGAAATTCCTGTTATTTTGAGATAAAAAGGCTGAAATTCCCCTTATTTTCGGGCAAAATGTCAGAAATTCCCCTTATTTTGGTGCAAAAAGACAGAAATTTTGTTTATTTTTAGGGAAAAGGCAGAAATTGCACTTATTTTGAGTCAAAAAGGCGGAAAATCCCCATATTTTGGGGCAAAAATTAAGAAATTTCCCTTTTTTATGGCAAAAAGGTAAACATTCCCTTTATTTTCGGGCAAAAAGGCAGAAATTCCCCATATTTTGGAGCAAAATTGCAGAAATTCCCCTAATTTTGGAGCAAAAGGCAGAAATTCCCTTTATTTTGGGGCAAAAATCAGAAATTCCCCTTATTTTGGGACAAAATTTCAGAAATTTTCTTTATTTTGGGGCAAAATTGCAGGAATTTACCTTATTTTAGAACAAAATTACAGAAATTTCTCTTATTTGGTGCAAAATTGCAGAAATTTCTCTTATTTTCAGGTAAAAAGTCTGAAATTTTCTTTATTTTGGGCAAAAAAGCAGAAATTCCCCTTATTTTGGGGTAAAATTGCAAAAATTTCAAATATTTCAGGGCAAAATGGCAGAAATTCCCCTTATTTTGGGGCAAAAAGATGAAAACCCTAATTTTTGGCGAAAATTGAAGAAATTACACTTATTTCGGGACAAAAAGCCAGAAATTCCAATTAATTTCGGGCAAAAAGGCAGAAATGACCCGTATTTTGGAGCAAAATTGCAGAAATTCCCCTAATATTGGTGCAAAAATGCAGAAATTAACTTTATTATGGGGCAAAAAGGCAGAAATTCTCCATATTTTGGTGCAAAAATCAGAAATTTCCCTCATTTTGAGGTAAAATTCTCAAATTCCCCAAATTTTAGGGCAAAAGGCAAAAATTTCCCTTATTTTGGGGCAAATTTGCAGAAATTTTACTTATTTCAGGGTAATAAGTCAGAAATTTTCCTGATTTTGAGGCAAAAAAAACAGAAATTCCCTTTGTTTTGGGGGATAAACAGAAATTCCACTTATTTAGAGGCAAAAAGGCAAAAGTTCCCCTTATTTTGGAGCAAAAATGAAGAAATTTCCCTTTTTTATGGCAAAAAGGTATGCATTCTTTTTATTTTTGGGCAAAAAGGCAGAAATTCCCCAAATTTTGGGGCAAAAGGCAGAAATTCCACTTATTTTGGGGCAAAATTGCAGAAATTTCCCTTATTTTGGGGCAAAATTGCAGAAATTTCACTTATTTTGGGGCAAAATTGCAGAAATTTCACTTATTTCAAGGTAATAAGTCAGAAATTCTCCTTATTTTGGGCAAAAAAGACAGAAATTCCCTTTGTTTTGGGGGAAAAAGACAGAAATTCCACTTATTTACAGGCAAAGAAGCAGAAATTTCGCTTATTTTGGAGAAAAAATGAAAAAATTTCCCTTTTTTATGGCAAAAAGGTATGCATTCTTCTCATTTTTGGGGAAACAGGCAGAAATTCCCCATATTTTGGGGCAAAAGGCAGAAATTCCCATTATTTTGGGGCAAAAAGGCACAAATTTAACTTATTTTTAGGCAAAATTGCAGAAATTTCATTTATTTCAGGGCAAAAAGTCAGAAATTCCCCTTATTTTGGGGCAAAAATCAGAAATTTCTTTTATTATGGTACAAAATTGAAGAAATTTTCCTTATTTTGGAACAAAAAGGCAGAAATTCCCCATATTTTGGGGCAAAAGGCAGAAATTCTTCTTATTTTGAGGTAAAATGCAGAAATTCCCCTTATTTAGAGGTAAAATGCAGAAATTCCCCAAATATTGGGGGAAAATGCAGAAATTCCCTTTATTTTTGGGCTAAAAAGAAGAAATTAACCATATTTTGAAGCAAAATTGCAGAAATTCTCATAATTTTCGGGCAAAAAGGCAGAAATTCTTATTTTGGGGCAAAAAGACAGTAAATCTCGTTTTTTCGGGAGCATAAAGTCAGAAATTTCCCTTATTTTGGGGCAAAATTGCAGATATTTCCTTTACATTGGGGCAAAATTGCAGAAATTTCCCTTATTTTGAGGCAAAATTGCAGAAATTTCACTTATTTCAGAAAAAAGGCAGAAATTTTCTTATTTTGGGGCAAAAATGCAGAAATTTCTTTTATTTTGGTACAAAATTGCAGAAATTTTTCTTATTTTGGGGCAAAAAGGCAGAAATTCCCCATATTTTGGGGCAAAAAGGAAGAAATTCCTGTTATTTTGAGATAAAAAGGCTGAAATTCCCCTTATTTTCGGGCAAAATGTCAGAAATTCCCCTTATTTTGGTGCAAAAAGACAGAAATTTTGTTTATTTTTAAGGAAAAGGCAGAAATTGCACTTATTTTGAGTCAAAAAGGCGGAAAATCCCCATATTTTGGGGCAAAAATGAAGAAATTTCCCTTTTTTATGGCAAAAAGGTAAACATTCCCTTTATTTTCGGGCAAAAAGGCAGAAATTCCCCATATTTTGGAGCAAAATTGCAGAAATTCCCCTAATTTTGGAGCAAAAGGCAGAAATTCCCTTTATTTTGGGGCAAAAATCAGAAATTCCCCTTATTTTGGGACAAAATTTCAGAAATTTTCTTTATTTTGGGGCAAAATTGCAGGAATTTACCTTATTTTAGAACAAAATTACAGAAATTTCTCTTATTTGGTGCAAAATTGCAGAAATTTCTCTTATTTTCAGGTAAAAAGTCTGAAATTTTCTTTATTTTGGGCAAAAAAGCAGAAATTCCCCTTATTTTGGGGTAAAATTGCAGAAATTTCAAATATTTCAGGGCAAAATGGCAGAAATTCCCCTTATTTTGGGGCAAAAAGATGAAAACCCTAATTTTTGGCGAAAATTGAAGAAATTACACTTATTTCGGGACAAAAAGCCAGAAATTCCAATTAATTTCGGGCAAAAAGGCAGAAATGACCCGTATTTTGGAGCAAAATTGCAGAAATTCCCCTAATTTTGGTGCAAAAATGCAGAAATTAACTTTATTATGGGGCAAAAAGGCAGAAATTCTCCATATTTTGGTGCAAAAATCAGAAATTTCCCTCATTTTGAGGTAAAATTCTCAAATTCCCCAAATTTTAGGGCAAAAGGCAAAAATTTCCCTTATTTTGGGGCAAATTTGCAGAAATTTTACTTATTTCAGGGTAATAAGTCAGAAATTTTCCTGATTTTGATGCAAAAAAAAACAGAAATTCCCTTTGTTTTGGGGGAAAAACAGAAATTCCACTTATTTAGAGGCAAAAAGGCAAAAGTTCCCCTTATTTTGGAGCAAAAATGAAGAAATTTCCCTTTTTTATGGCAAAAAGGTATGCATTCTTTTTATTTTTGTGCAAAAAGGCAGAAATTCCCCAAATTTTGGGGCAAAAGGCAGAAATTCCACTTATTTTGGGGCAAAATTGCAGAAATTTCACTTATTTTGGGGCAAAATTGCAGAAATTTCACTTATTTTGGGGCAAAATTGCAGAAATTTCACTTATTTCAAGGTAATAAGTCAGAAATTCTCCTTATTTTGGGGCAAAAAAGACAGAAATTCCCTTTGTTTTGGGGGAAAAAGACAGAAATTCCACTTATTTACAGGCAAAGAAGCAGAAATTTCGCTTATTTTGGAGAAAAAATGAAAAAATTTCCCTTTTTTATGGCAAAAAGGTATGCATTCTTCTCATTTTCGGGGAAACAGGCAGAAATTCCCCATATTTTGGGGCAAAAGGCAGAAATTCCCATTATTTTGGGGCAAAAAGGCACAAATTTAACTTATTTTTAGGCAAAATTGCAGAAATTTCATTTATTTCAGGGCAAAAAGTCAGAAATTCCCCTTATTTTGGGGCAAAAATCATAAATTTCTTTTATTATGGTACAAAATTGAAGAAATTTTCCTTATTTTGGAACAAAAAGGCAGAAATTCCCCATATTTTGGGGCAAAAGGCAGAAATTCTTCTTATTTTGAGGTAAAATGCAGAAATTCACCTTATTTAGAGGTAAAATGCAGAAATTCCAAAATACTGGGGGAAAATGCAGAAATTCCCTTTATTTTTGGGCTAAAAAGAAGAAATTAACCATATTTTGAAGCAAAATTGCAGAAATTCTCATAATTTTCGGGCAAAAAGGCAGAAATTCTTATTTTGGGGCAAAAAGACAGTAAATCTCGTTTTTTCGGGAGCATAAAGTCAGAAATTTCCCTTATTTTGGGGCAAAATTGCAGATATTTCCTTTACATTGGGGCAAAATTGCAGAAATTTCCCTTATTTTGAGGCAAAATTGCAGAAATTTCACTTATTTCAGAAAAAAGGCAGAAATTTTCTTATTTTGGGGCAAAAATGCAGAAATTTCTTTTATTTTGGTACAAAATTGCAGAAATTTTTCTTATTTTGGGGCAAAAAGGCAGAAATTCCCCATATTTTGGGGCAAAAAGGAAGAAATTCCTGTTATTTTGAGATAAAAAGGCTGAAATTCCCCTTATTTTTGGGCAAAATGTCAGAAATTCCCCTTATTTTGGTGCAAAAAGACAGAAATTTTGTTTATTTTTAGGGAAAAGGCAGAAATTGCACTTATTTTGAGTCAAAAAGGCGGAAAATCCCCATATTTTGGGGCAAAAATTAAGAAATTTCCCTTTTTTATGGCAAAAAGGTAAACATTCCCTTTATTTTCGGGCAAAAAGGCAGAAATTCCCCATATTTTGGAGCAAAATTGCAGAAATTCCCCTAATTTTGGAGCAAAAGGCAGAAATTCCCTTTATTTTGGGGCAAAAATCAGAAATTCCCCTTATTTTGGGACAAATAGGCAAAAATTTCCCTTATTTTGGGGCAAAATTGCAGAAATTTCACTTATTTCAGGGTAATAAGTCAGAAATTCACCTTATTTTGGGGCAAAAAAGACAGAAATTCCCTTTGTTTTGGGGGAAAATTGCAGAAATTCCACTTATTTAGAGGAAAAAAGGCAGAAATTCCCCTTATTTAGGAGCAAAAATTAAGAAATTTCCCTCGTTTATGGCAAAAAGTTATGCATTCCCCTTATTTTCGGGCAAAAACGCAGAAATTTCCCGTATTTTGGAGCAAAATTTAGGAAATTCCCTATATGGTGGAGCAAAAAACAGAAATTCTCCTTATTTTGGGGCAAAACTCAGAAATTCCACTTATTTGGGGGCAAAATTCCAGAAATTTTTCTTATTTTGGAGCAAAATTGCAGAAATTTCACTTATTTTGGGGCAAAATTGCAGAAATTTCACTTATTTCAGGGAAAAAAGGCAGAAATTTTCCTTATTTTGGGGCAAAAATGCAGACATTTCCCTTATTATGGGGAAAAATTGCAGAAATTTCCCTTAATTTAGGGCAAAATTGCAGATATTTCACTTATTTCAGAAAAAAAAAGCAAAAATTTTTCTTATATTGGGGCAAAAAGGCAGAAATTCCCATTATTTTCAGGCACAAAGGCAGGAATTCACCTTATTTTGGGGTAAAATTGAAGAAAGTTCACATATTTCAGGGCAAAAAGGCAGAAGTTTCCCTTATTTTGGGGCAAAATTGCAGAAATTTCACTTATTTCAGGGTAATAAGTCAGAAATTCCCATTATTTTGGGGCAAAAAAGACAGAAATTCTATTTCTTTTGGGGGAAAATTGCAGAAATTCCACTTATTTAGAGGAAAAAAGGCAGAAATTCCCTTTAATTTGGAGCAAAAATGAAGAAATTTCTCTTTTTTATGGCCAAAAGGTATGCATTCCCATTATTTTCAGGCAAAAAGGCAGAAATTCCCTATATGTTGGGGCAAAAAGAGAGAAATTCTCCTTATTTTGTGACAAAACTCAGAAATTCCACTTATTTTGGGGCAAAATTCCAGAAATTTCCCTTATTTTTGGGCAAAATTGCAGAAATTTCACTTATTTCAGAGAAAAAAAGCAAAAATTTTTCTTATTTTGGGGCAAAAAGGCAGAAATTCCCATTATTTTGAAGAAAAAAGGCAGAAATTCACCTTATTTTTGGGTAAAATTGAAGAAAGTTCACATATTTCAGAGCAAAAAGGCAGAAATTTCCCTTATTTTGGGGCAAAATTGCAGAAATTTCACATATTTCAGGGCATAATTTAAAAATTCCTTTTATTTTGGGGCAAAAAAAACAGAAATTCCGTTTATTTTGGGGTAAAAAGGCAGAAATTGCTATTAATTTGAGGTAAAAAGGCTGAAATTTTTCTTATTTGGGGCAAAAATGACGAAATTTCACTTTTTTGTGGCAAAAGGTATACATTCCCCTTACTTTCGGGATAAAAAGCAGAAATTCCCCGTATTTTGAAGCAAAATTGCAGAAATTCTCATAATTTTCGAGCAAAAAGGCAGAAATTCTACTTATTTTGGGGCAAAAAGACAGAAAATCTACTTTTTTCGGGAGCAAACAGTAAGAAATTCCCCTTATTTTGGGGCAAAATTGCAGAAATTTCCTTTACATTGGGGCAAAATTGCAGAAATTTCCCTTATTTTGGTGAAAAATTGCAGAAATTTCACTTCTTTCAGGGTAATAAGTCAAAAATTCCCCTTATTTTTGGGGCAAAAAAGACAGAAATTTCCTTTGTTTTGTGGGAAAAAGACAGAAATTCCACTTATTTAGAGGCAAAAAGGAAGAAATTCCCCTTATTTTGGAGCAAAAATGAAAAAATTTCCCTTTTTATGGTAAAAAGGTATGCATTCCCATTATTTTCAGGCAAAAAGGCAGAAATTTTCCGTATTTTGGAGCAAAATTGCAGAAATTCCCCTAATTTTGGGGCAAAAGGCAGAAATTCCCTTTATTTTGGGGCAAAAATCATAAATTCCCCTTATTTTGGGGCAAAATTGCAGAAATTTCACTTATTTCAGTGTAATAAGTCAAAAATTCCCCTTATTTTGGGGCAAAAAAGACAGAAATTCCCATTGTTTTTTGGGGAAAAAGACAGAAATTCCACTTATTTAGAGGCAAAAAGGCAGAAATTCCCCTTATTTTGGAGCAAAAATGAAGAAATTTCCCTTTTTTATGGCAAAAGGGAATGCATTCCCATTATTTTCAGGCAAAAAGGCAGAAATTCCCTGTATTTTGGAGCAAAATTGCAGAAATTTCCCTAATTGTGGGGCAAAAAGGCAGAAATTCCCTATATGGTGGGGAAATAAGACAGATATTCTCCTTATTTTGGGGCAAAACTCAGAAATTCCACTTATTTTGAGGCAAAATTCCAGAAATTTCCCTTATTTTGGAGCAAAATTGCAGAAATTGCACTTATTTTGGGGCAAAATTGAAGAAATTTCACTTATTTTAGGGAAAAAAGGCAGAAATTTTCCTTATTTTGGGGCAAAAATGCAGAAATTCTTAAGATTTTGTGGCAAAAATCCAGAAATTTCCTTTATTTTGAGGTATAAAGGCTGAAATTCCTTTTATTTGGGGGCAAAAAGGCAGAAATTTCCCTTATTTTGGGGCAAAAAGACAGAAATTCCCCTTATTGTGTGGCTAAAACGCAAAAATTTCTTTTATTTTGGGGCAAAATTGCAGAAATTTCACTTATTTCAGGGCATAATTTAAAAATTTCTTTTATTTTGGGGAAAAAAGACAGAAATTCCGTTTATTTTTGGGTAAAAAGGCAGAAATTTCTCTTATTTAGAGGTAAAAAGGCAGAAATTCCTCTTATTTTGGGGCAAAAATGAAGAAATTTCCCTTTTTTGTGGCAAAAGGTATACATTCCTCTTACTTTCGGGATAAAAAGCAGAAATTCCCCGTATTATGAAGCAAAATTGCAGAAATTCTCATAATTTTTGGGCAAAAAACCAGAAATTCTCCTCATTTTGCGACAAAAAGACAGAAAATCTTCTTTTTTCGGCAGCAAACAGTCAGAAATTCCCTTTATTTTGGGGCAAAATTGCAGAAATTTCCTTTACATTGGTGAAAAATTGCAGAAATTCCCTTTATTTTGGGGTAAAAATCAGAAATTCCCTTTATTTTGAGGCAAAATTCCAGAAATTTCTTTTTTGGGGGGCAAAATTACAGGAATTTACCTCATTTTGGGGCTAAATTGCAGAAATTTCCTTTATTTGGGGCAAAATTGCAGAAATTTCACTTATTTTCAGGGAAAAAGGCTAAAATTTCCTTTATTTTGGGGCAAACAGGAAGAAATTCCCCTTATTTTGGGGCAAAAAAAAAATTCCCTTTGTTTTGGGGGAAAAAGACAGAAATTCCCCTTATTTTGGGGAAAAATTTCAGAAATTTCCCTTATTATGGGGAAAAATTGCAGAAATTTCCTTTATTTTAGGGCAAAATTGCAGAAATTTCACTTATTTCAGATTAAAAAAGCAAAAGTTTTTTCTTATTTTGGGGCAAAAAGGCAGAAATTCCCATTATTTTGGGGCAAAATGCAGAAATTCACCTTATTTTGGGGTAAAATTGCAGAAATTTCACATATTTCAGGGCAAAAGGCAGAAATTTTCCTTATTTTGAGGCAAAATTGCAGAAATTTCACTTATTTCAGGGTAATAAGTCAGAAATTTTCCTTATTTTGAGGCAAAAAAAGACAGAAATTCTCTTTGTTTTGGGAAAAAAGACAGAAATTCCACTTATTTAGAGGCAAAAATGCAGAAATTCCCTTTATTTTGGAGCAAAAATGATGAAATTTCCCTTTTCTATGGCAAAAAGGTATGCATTTTCCTTATTTTCAGAAAAAAAGGCAGAAATTCCCTGCATTTTGGAGCAAAATTGTAGAAATTCCCCTAATTGTGGGGCAAAAAGGCAGAAATTCCCCGTATATATGAGCAAAATTGCAGAAATTCCCCTAATTGTGGGGAAAATAGGCAAAAATTCCCTATATGTTGGGGCAAAAAGACAGAAATTCTTCTTATTTTAGGGCAAAACTCAGAAATTCCACTTATTTTGGGGCAAAATTGAAGAAATTCCACTTATTTCAGTGAAAAAAGGCAGAAATATTCCTTATTTTGGGGCAAAAAGCTAGAAATTCCTAATATTTTGTGGCAAAAATGCAGAAATTCTTTTTATTTTGAGGTAAAAAGGCTGAAATTCCCCTTATTTGAAGGCAAAAAGGCAGAAATTCACCTTATTTTGAGGCAAAAAGACAGTAAATCTCCTTTTTTTGAGAGCTAACTGTTAGAAATTCCCATTATTTTGGGGCAAAATTGCAGAAATTTCCTTTACATTGGTAAAAAATTGCAGAAATTTCCTTTATTTTGGGGCAAAATTGCAGAAATTTCATTTATTTCAGGGTAATAAGTCAGAAATTGCCCTTATTTTAGGGCAAAAAAAACAGAAATTCCTTTTGTTTTTGGGGAAAAAGACAAAAATTCCACTTATTTAGAGACAAAAAGGCAGAAATTCCCCTTATTTTGGAGCAAAAATGAAAAAATTTCCCTTTATATGGCAAAAAACTAATCATTCCCATTATTTTCAGGCAAAAAGGCAGAAATTCCTTGTATTTTGGAGCAAAATTGCAGAAATTCCCCTAATTTTTGGGAAAAAGGCAGAAATTCCCTTTATTTTGGGGTAAAAATCAGAAATTCTCTTTATTTTGAGGCAAAATTCCAGAAATTTCTTTTTTTGGGGGCAAAATTGCAGGAATTTACCTTATTTTGGGGCTAAATTGCAGAAATTTTCCTTATTTGGGGCAAAATTGCAGAAATTTCACTTATTTTCAGGTAAAAAGGCTGAAATTTCCTTTATTTTAGGGCAAAAAAAAAAGAAATTCCCCTTATTTTGGGGCAAAAAAGACAGAAATTCCCTTTGTTTTGGGGGAAAAAGACAGAAATTCCCCTTATTTTGGGGCAAAATTGCAGAAATTTCACTTATTTCAGGGTAATAAGTCAGAAATTTTCCTTATTTTGGGGCAAAAAAGACAGAAATTCTCTTTGTTTTGGGAAAAAAGACAGAAATTCCACTTATTTAGAGGCAAAAGGCAGAAATTCCCCTTATTTTGGAGCAAAAATTAAGAAATTTCCTTTTTCTATGGCAAAAAGGTATGCATTCCCCTTATTTTCAGGAAAAAAGGCATAAATTCCCTGCATTTTGGAGAAAAATTGCAGAAATTCCCCTAATTGTGGGGCAAAAAGGCAGAAATTCCCCGTATTTTGGAGCAAAATTGCAGAAATTCCCGTAATTGTGGGGAAAAAAGGCAAAAATTCCCTATATGTTGGGGCAAAAATACAGAAATTCTCTTTATTTTAGGGAAAAACTCAGAAATTCCACTTATTTTGGGGCAAAATTGCAGAAATTTCACTTATTTCAGTGAAAAAAGGCAGAAATTTTCCTTATTTTGGGGCAAAAAGGCAGAAATTCCTAATATTTTGTGGCAAAAATGCAGAAATTCACCTTATTTTGAGGCAAAAAGACAGAAAATCTCCTTTTTTCGAGAGCAAACTGTTAGAAATTCCCCTTATTTATGGGAAAAATTTAGAAATTTCCTTTACATTGGTGAAAAATTGCATAAATTTCCTTTATTTTGGGGCAAAATTGCAGAAATTTCATTTATTTCAGGGTAATAAGTCAGAAATTGCCCTTATTTTAGGGCAAAAAAGACAGAAATTCCCTTTGTTTTGGGGGAAAAAGACAGAATTTCCATTATTTAGAGACAAAAAGGCAGAAATTCCCATTATTTTGGAGCAAAAATGAAAAAATTTCCCTTTATATGGCAATAAACTATGCATTCCCATTCTTTTCAGGCAAAAAGGCAGAAATTCCTTGTATTTTGGAGCAAAATTGCAGAAATTCCCTAATTTTTGGGCAAAAGGCAGAAATTCCCTTTATTTTGGGGTAAAAATCAGAAATTCCCTTTATTTTGAGGCAAAATTCCAGAAATTTCTTTTTTGGGGGGCAAAATTGCAGGAATTTACCTTATTTTGGGGCTAAATTGCAGAAATTTCGCTTATTTTGGGCAAAATTGCAGAAATTTCACTTATTTTCAGGTAAAAAGGCTGAAATTTCCTTTATTTTGTGGCAAAAAAAGAGAAATTCCCCTTATATTGGGGCAAAAAAGACAGAAATTCCCTTTGTTTTGGGGGAAAAAGACAGAAATTCCCTTTATTTTGGGGAAAAATTTCAGAAATTTCCCTTATTATGGGGAAAAATTGCAGAATTTTTTTTTATTTTAGGGCAAAATTGCAGAAATATCACTTATTTCAGATTAAAAAAGCAAAAGTTTTTTCTTATTTTGGGTCAAAAAGGCAGAAATTCCGATTATTTTGGGGCAAAATGCAGAAATTCACCTTATTTTGGGGTAAAATTGCAGAAATTTCATATATTTCAGGGCAAAAAGGCAGAAATTTTCCTTATTTTGGGGCAAAATTGCAGAAATTTCACTTATTTCAGGGTAATAAGTCAGAAATTTTCCTTATTTTGGGGCAAAAAAGACAGAAATTCTCTTTGTTTTGGGAAAAAAGACAGAAATTCCACTTATTTAGAGGCAAAAAGGCAGAAATTCCCCTTATTTTGGAGCAAAAATGAAGAAATTTCCCTTTTCTATGGCAAAAAGGTATGCATTCCCCTTATTTTCAGGAAGAAAGGTAGAAATTCCCTGCATTTTGGAGCAAAATTGCAGAAATTCCCCTAATTGTGGGGCAAAAAGGCAGAAATTCCCCGTATTTTGGAGCAAAATTGCAGAAATTCCCCTAATTGTGAGGAAAAAAGGCGAAAATTCTCTATATGTTGGGGCAAAAAGACAGAAATTCTCCTTATTTTAGGGCAAAACTCAGATATTCCACTTATTTTGGGGCAAAATTGCAGAAATTTCACTTATTTCAGGGAAAAAAGGCAGAAATTTTCCTTATTTTGTGGCAAAAAGGCAGAAATTCCTAATATTTTGTGGCAAAAATGCAGAAATTCCCCTTATTTTGAGGTAAAAAGGCTGAAATTCCCCTTTATTGAAGGCAAAAAGGCAGAAATTCACCTTATTTTGAGGCAAAAAGACAGAAAATCTCCTTTTTTCGAGAGCAAACAGTCAGAAATTCCCCTTATTTTGGGGCATAATTGCAGAAATTTTTTTTCCTTGGGGCAAAATTGCAGAAATTTCCTTTATTTTGGGGCAAAATTGCAGAAATTTCACTTATTTCAGGGTAATAAGTCAGAAATTCTCTTTATTTTGATGCAAAAAAGACAGAAATTCCCTTTGTTTTGGGGGAAAAAGACAGAAATACCACTTATTTAGAGGCAAAAAGGCAGAAATTCCCCTTATTATGGAGCAAAAATGAAGAAATTTCTTTTTTTATGGCAAAAAGGTATGCATTCCCATTATTTTCGGGCAAAAAGGCAGAAATTTCCCGTATTTTGGAGCAAAATTGTAGAAATTCCCCTAATTTTGGGGCAAAAGGCAGAAATTCTTTTTATTTTGGTGCAAAAATCAGAAATTCCCCTTATTTTGGGTCAAAATTCAAGAAATTTCCTATATTTTGGGGAAAATTGCAGGAATTTACCTTATTTTGGGGCAAAATTGAAGAAATTTCCCTTATTTGGGGCAAAATTGCAGAAATTTCACTTATTTTCAGATAAAAAGGCTGAAATTTCTTTTATTTTGGGGCAAAAAGTGAGAAATTCCCCTAATTTTGGGGCAAAATTGCAGAAATTTCCTTTATTATGGGAAAAAATTGCAGAAATTTACCTCATTTTAGGGCAAAATTTCAGAAATTTCACTTATTTCAGAGAAATAAAGCAAAAATTTTTCTTATTTTGGGGCAAAAAGGCAGAAATTCCCATTATTTTGGGGCAAAAAGGCAGAAATTCACCTTATTTTGGGGTAAAATTGCAGAAATTTCACATATTTCATGGCAAAAAGGCAGAAATTTCCCTTATTATGGGGAAAAATTGCAGAAATTTCCCTTAATTTAGGGCAAAATTGCAGAAATTTCACTTATTTCAGAAAAAAAAAGCAAAAATTTTTCTTATATTGGGGGAAAAAGGCAGAAATTCCCATTATTTTCTGGCACAAAGGCAGGAATTCACCTTATTTTGGGGTAAAATTGAAGAAATTTCACATATTTCAGGGCAAAAAGGCAGAAGTTTCCCTTATTTTGGGGCAAAATTGCAGAAATTTCACTTATTTCAGGGTAATAAGTCAGAAATTCCCATTATTTTGGGGCAAAAAAGACAGAAATTCTATTTCTTTTGGGGGAAAATTGCAGAAATTCCACTTATTTAGAGGAAAAAAGGCAGAAATTCCCTTTAATTTGGAGCAAAAATGAAGAAATTTCCCTTTTTTATGGCCAAAAGGTATGCATTCCCATTATTTTCAGGCAAAAAGGCAGAAATTCCCTATATGTTGGGGCAAAAAGAGAGAAATTCTCCTTATTTTGTGACAAAACTCAGAAATTCCACTTATTTTGGGGCAAAATTCCAGAAATTTCCCTTATTTTTGGGCAAAATTGCAGAAATTTCACTTATTTCAGAGAAAAAAAGCAAAAATTTTTCTTATTTTGGGGGAAAAAGGCAGAAATTCCCATTATTTTGAAGAAAAAAGGCAGAAATTCACCTTATTTTGGGGTAAAATTGAAGAAAGTTCACATATTTCAGAGCAAAAAGGCAGAAATTTCCCTTATTTTGGGGCAAAATTGCAGAAATTTTACATATTTCAGGGCATAATTTAAAAATTCCTTTTATTTTGGGGCAAAAAAACAGAAATTCCGTTTATTTTGGGGTAAAAAGGCAGAAATTGCTCTTAATTTGAGGTAAAAATGCTGAAATTTTTCTTATTTGGGGCAAAAATGAAGAAATTTCCCTTTTTTGTGGCAAAAGGTATACATTCCCCTTACTTTCGGGATAAAAAGCAGAAATTCCCCGTATTTTGAAGCAAAATTGCAGAAATTCTCATAATTTTCGAGCAAAAAGGCAGAAATTCTCCTTATTTTGGGGCAAAAAGACAGAAAATCTACTTTTTTCGGGAGCAAACAGTAAGAAATTCCCCTTATTTTGGGGCAAAATTGCAGAAATTTCCTTTACATTGGGGCAAAATTGCAGAAATTTCCCTTATTTTGGTGAAAAATTGCAGAAATTTCACTTATTTCAGGGTAATAAGTCAAAAATTCCCCTTATTTTTGGGGCAAAAAAGACAGAAATTTCCTTTGTTTTGTGGGAAAAAGACAGAAATTCCACTTATTTAGAGGCAAAAAGGCAGAAATTCCCCTTATTTTGGAGCAAAAATGAAAAAATTTCCCTTTTTATGGTAAAAAGGTATGCATTCCCGTTATTTTCAGGCAAAAAGGCAGAAATTTTCCGTATTTTGGAGCAAAATTGCAGAAATTCCCCTAATTTTGGGGCAAAAGGCAGAAATTCCCTTTATTTTGGGGCAAAAATCAGAAATTCCCCTTATTTTGGGGCAAAATTGCAGAAATTTCACTTATTTCAGTGTAATAAGTCAAAAATTCCCCTTATTTTGGGGCAAAAAAGACAGAAATTCCCATTGTTTTTTGGGGAAAAATACAGAAATTCCACTTATTTAGAGGCAAAAAGGCAGAAATTCCCCTTATTTTGGAGCAAAAATGAAGAAATTTCCCTTTTTTATGGCAAAAGGGAATGCATTCCCATTATTTTCAGGCAAAAAGGCAGAAATTCCCTGTATTTTGGAGCAAAATTGCAGAAATTTCCCTAATTGTGGGGCAAAAAGGCAGAAATTCCCTATATGGTGGGGAAATAAGACAGATATTCTCCTTATTTTGGGGCAAAACTCAGAAATTCCACTTATTTTGAGGCAAAATTCCAGAAATTTCCCTTATTTTGGAGCAAAATTGCAGAAATTGCACTTATTTTGGGGCAAAATTGAAGAAATTTCACTTATTTGAGGGAAAAAAGGCAGAAATTTTCCTTATTTGGGGGCAAAAATGCAGAAATTCTTAAGATTTTGTGGCAAAAATCCAGAAATTTCCTTTATTTTGAGGTATAAAGGCTGAAATTCCTTTTATTTGGGGGCAAAAAGGCAGAAATTTCTCTTATTTTGGGGCAAAAAGACAGAAATTCCCCTTATTGTGTGGCTAAAACGCAAAAATTTCTTTTATTTTGGGGCAAAATTGCAGAAATTTCACTTATTTCAGGGCATAATTTAAAAATTTCTTTTATTTTGGGGCAAAAAGACAGAAATTCCGTTTATTTTTGGGTAAAAAGGCAGAAATTTCTCTTATTTAGAGGTAAAAAGGCAGAAATTCCTCTTATTTTGGGGCAAAAATGAAGAAATTTCCCTTTTTTGTGGCAAAAGGTATACATTCCTCTTACTTTCGGGATAAAAAACAGAAATTCCCCGTATTATGAAGCAAAATTGCAGAAATTCTCATAATTTTGGGGCAAAAAACCAGAAATTCTCCTCATTTTGAACAAAAAGACAGAAAATCTTCTTTTTTCGGCAGCAAACAGTCAGAAATTCCCTTTATTTTAGGGCAAAATTGCAGAAATTTCCTTTACATTGGTGAAAAATTGCAGAAATTCCCTTTATTTTGGGGTAAAAATCAGAAATTCCCTTTATTTTGAGGGAAAATTCCAGAAATTTCTTTTTTGGGGGGCAAAATTACAGGAATTTACATCATTTTGGGGCTAAATTGCAGAAATTTCCTTTATTTGGGGCAAAATTGCAGAAATTTCACTTATTTTCAGGGAAAAAGGCTGAAATTTCCTTTATTTTGGGGCAAACAGGAAGAAATTCCCCTTATTTTGGGGCAAAAAAGACAGAAATTCCCTTTGTTTTGGGGTTAAAAGGCAGAAATTCCCTTTATTTTGGGGAAAAAATGAAGAAATTTCCCTTTTCTATGGCAAAAAGGTATGCATTCCCCTTATTTTCAGGAAAAAAGGCATAAATTCCCTGCATTTTGGAGAAAAATTGCAGAAATTCCCCTAATTGTGGGGCAAAAAGGCAGAAATTCCCCGTATTTTGGAGCAAAATTGCAGAAATTCCCCTAATTGTGGGGAAAAAAGGCTAAAATTCCCTATATGTTGGGGCAAAAATACAGAAATTCTCTTTATTTTAGGGCAAAACTCAGAAATTCCACTTATTTTGGGGCAAAATTGCAGAAATTTCACTTATTTCAGTGAAAAAAGGCAGAAATTTTCCTTATTTTGGGGCAAAAAGGCAGAAATTCCTAATATTTTGTGGCAAAAATGCAGAAATTCACCTTATTTTGAGGCAAAAAGACAGAAAATCTCCTTTTTTCGAGAGCAAACTGTTAGAAATTCCCCTAATTTATGGGAAAAATTTAGAAATTTCCTTTACATTGGTGAAAAATTGCAGAAATTTCCTTTATTTTGGGGCAAAATTGCAGAAATTTCATTTATTTCAGGGTAATAAGTCAGAAATTGCCCTTATTTTAGGGCAAAAAAGACAGAAATTCCCTTTGTTTTGGGGGAAAAAGACAGAATTTCCATTATTTAGAGACAAAAAGGCAGAAATTCCCATTATTTTGGAGCAAAAATGAAAAAATTTCCCTTTATATGGCAATAAACTATGCATTCCCATTCTTTTCAGGCAAAAAGGCAGAAATTCCTTGTATTTTGGAGCAAAATTGCAGAAATTCCCTAATTTTTGGGCAAAAGGCAGAAATTCCCTTTATTTTGGGGTAAAAATCAGAAATTCCATTTATTTTGAGGCAAAATTCCAGAAATTTCTTTTTTGGGGGGCAAAATTGTAGGAATTTACCTTATTTTGGGGCTAAATTGCAGAAATTTCGCTTATTTTGGGCAAAATTGCAGAAATTTCACTTATTTTCAGGTAAAAAGGCTGAAATTTCCTTTATTTTGTGGCAAAAAAAGAAATTCCCCTTATTTTGGGTCAAAAAAGACAGAAATTCCCTTTGTTTTGGGGGAAAAAGACAGAAATTCCCTTTATTTTAGGGAAAAATTTCAGAAATTTCCCTTATTATGGGGAAAAATTGCAGATTTTTTTTTTATTTTAGGGCAAAATTGCAGAAATATCACTTATTTCAGATTAAAAAAGCAAAAGTTTTTTCTTATTTTGGGTCAAAAAGGCAGAAATACCGATTATTTTGGGGCAAAATGCAGAAATTCACCTTATTTTGGGGTAAAATTGCAGAAATTTCATATATTTCAGGGCAAAAAGGCAGAAATTTTCCTTATTTTGGGGCAAAATTGCAGAAATTTCACTTATTTCAGGGTAATAAGTCAGAAATTTTCCTTATTTTGGGGCAAAAAAGACAGAAATTCTCTTTGTTTTGGGAAAAAAGACAGAAATTCCACTTATTTAGAGGCAAAAAGGCAGAAATTCCCCTTATTTTGGAGCAAAAATGAAGAAATTTCCCTTTTCTATGGCAAAAAGGTATGCATTCCCCTTATTTTCAGGAAAAAAGGTAGAAATTCCCTGCATTTTGGAGCAAAATTGCAGAAATTCCCCTAATTGTGGGGCAAAAAGGCAGAAATTCCCCGTATTTTAAAGCAAAATTGCAGAAATTCCCCTAATTGTGAGGAAAAAAGGCAAAAATTCCCTATATGTTGGGGCAAAAAGACAGAAATTCTCCTTATTTTAGGGCAAAACTCAGATATTCCACTTATTTTGGGGCAAAATTGCAGAAATTTCACTTATTTCAGGGAAAAAAGGCAGAAATTTTCCTTATTTTGGGGCAAAAAGGCAGAAATTCCTAATATTTTGTGGCAAAAGTGCAGAAATTCCCCTTATTTTGAGGGAAAAATGCTGAAAATCCCCTTTATTGAAGGCAAAAAGGCAGAAATTCACCTTATTTTGAGGCAAAAAGACAGAAAATCTCCTTTTTTCGAGAGCAAACAGTCAGAAATTCCCCTTATTTTGGGGCATAATTGCAGAAATTTTTTTTCCTTGGGGCAAAATTGCAGAAATTTCCTTTATTTTGGGGCAAAATTGCAGAAATTTCACTTATTTCAGGGTAATAAGTCAGAAATTCTCCTTATTTTGATGCAAAAAAGACAGAAATTCCCTTTGTTTTGGGGGTAAAAGACAGAAATACCACTTATTTAGAGGCAAAAAGGCAGAAATTCCCCTTATTATGGAGCAAAAATGAAGAAATTTCTCTTTTTAAGGCAAAAAGGTATGCATTCCCATTATTTTCGGGCAAAAAGGCAGAAATTTCCCGTATTTTGAAGCAAAATTGTAGAAATTCCCCTAATTTTGGGGCAAAAGGAAGAAATTCTTTTTATTTTGGTGCAAAAATCAGAAATTCCCCTTATTTTGGGTCAAAATTCAAGAAATTTCCTATATTTTGGGGAAAATTGCAGGAATTTACCTTATTTTGGGGCAAAATTGAAGAAATTTCCCTTATTTGGGGCAAAATTGCAGAAATTTCACTTATTTTCAGATAAAAAGGCTGAAATTTCTTTTATTTTGGGGCAAAAAGTGAGAAATTCCCCTAATTTTGGGGCAAAATTGCAGAAATTTCCTTTATTATGGGAAAAAATTGCAGAAATTTACCTCATGTTAGGGCAAAATTTCAGAAATTTCACTTATTTCAGAGAAATAAAGCAAAAATTTTTCTTATTTTGGGGCAAAAAGGCAGAAATTCCCATTATTTTGGGGCAAAAAGGCAGAAATTCACCTTATTTTGGGGTAAAATTGCAGAAATTTCACATATTTCATGGCAAAAAGGCAGAAATTTCCCTTATTATGGGGAAAAATTGCAGAAATTTCCCTTAATTTAGGGCAAAATTGCAGAAATTTCACTTATTTCAGAAAAAAAAAGCAAAAATTTTTCTTATATTGGGGCAAAAAGCAGAAATTCCCATTATTTTCAGGCACAAAGGCAGGAATTCACCTTATTTTGGGGTAAAATTGAAGAAATTTCACATATATCAGGGCAAAAAGGCAGAAGTTTCCCTTATTTTGGGGCAAAATTGCAGAAATTTCACTTATTTCAGGGTAATAAGTCAGAAATTCCCATTATTTTGGGGCAAAAAAGACAGAAATTCTATTTCTTTTGGGGGAAAATTGCAGAAATTCCACTTATTTAGAGGAAAAAAGGCAGAAATTCCCTTTAATTTGGAGCAAAAATGAAGAAATTTCCCTTTTTTATGGCCAAAAGGTATGCATTCCCATTATTTTCAGGCAAAAAGGCAGAAATTCCCTATATGTTGGGGCAAAAAGAGAGAAATTCTCCTTATTTTGTGACAAAACTCAGAAATTCCACTTATTTTGGGGCAAAATTCCAGAAATTTCCCTTATTTTTGGGCAAAATTGCAGAAATTTCACTTATTTCAGAGAAAAAAAGCAAAAATTTTTCTTATTTTGGGGCAAAAAGGCAGAAATTCCCATTATTTTGAAGAAAAAAGGCAGAAATTCACCTTATTTTGGGGTAAAATTGAAGAAAGTTCACATATTTCAGAGCAAAAAGGCAGAAATTTCCCTTATTTTGGGGCAAAATTGCAGAAATTTTACATATTTCAGGGCATAATTTAAAAATTCCTTTTATTTTGGGGCAAAAAAACAGAAATTCCGTTTATTTTGGGGTAAAAAGGCAGAAATTGCTCTTAATTTGAGGTAAAAAGGCTGAAATTTTTCTTATTTGGGGCAAAAATGAAGAAATTTCCCTTTTTTGTGGCAAAAGGTATACATTCCCCTTACTTTCGGGATAAAAAGCAGAAATTCCCCGTATTTTGAAGCAAAATTGCAGAAATTCTCATAATTTTCGAGCAAAAAGGCAGAAATTCTCCTTATTTTGGGGCAAAAAGACAGAAAATCTACTTTTTTCGGGAGCAAACAGTAAGAAATTCCCCTTATTTTGGGGCAAAATTGCAGAAATTTCCTTTACATTGGGGCAAAATTGCAGAAATTTCCCTTATTTTGGTGAAAAATTGCAGAAATTTCACTTATTTCAGGGTAATAAGTCAAAAATTCCCCTTATTTTTGGGGCAAAAAAGACAGAAATTTCCTTTGTTTTGTGGGAAAAAGACAGAAATTCCACTTATTTAGAGGCAAAAAGGCAGAAATTCCCCTTATTTTGGAGCAAAAATGAAAAAATTTCCCTTTTTATGGTAAAAAGGTATGCATTCCCATTATTTTCAGGCAAAAAGGCAGAAATTTTCCGTATTTTGGAGCAAAATTGCAGAAATTCCCCTAATTTTGGGGCAAAAGGCAGAAATTCCCTTTATTTTGGGGCAAAAATCAGAAATTCCCCTTATTTTGGGGCAAAATTGCAGAAATTTCACTTATTTCAGTGTAATAAGTCAAAAATTCCCCTTATTTTGGGGCAAAAAAGACAGAAATTCCCATTGTTTTTTGGGGAAAAAGACAGAAATTCCACTTATTTAGAGGCAAAAAGGCAGAAATTCCCCTTATTTTGGAGCAAAAATGAAGAAATTTCCCTTTTTTATGGCAAAAGGGAATGCATTCCCATTATTTTCAGGCAAAAAGGCAGAAATTCCCTGTATTTTGGAGCAAAATTGCAGAAATTTCCCTAATTGTGGGGCAAAAAGGCAGAAATTCCCTATATGGTGGGGAAATAAGACAGATATTCTCCTTATTTTGGGGCAAAACTCAGAAATTCCACTTATTTTGAGGCAAAATTCCAGAAATTTCCCTTATTTTGGAGCAAAATTGCAGAAATTGCACTTATTTTGGGGCAAAATTGAAGAAATTTCACTTATTTTAGGGAAAAAAGGCAGAAATTTTCCTTATTTTGGGGCAAAAATGCAGAAATTCTTAAGATTTTGTGGCAAAAATGCAGAAATTTCCTTTATTTTGAGGTATAAAGGCTGAAATTCCTTTTATTTGGGGGCAAAAAGGCAGAAATTTCTCTTATTTTGGGGCAAAAAGACAGAAATTCCCCTTATTGTGTGGCTAAAACGCAAAAATTTCTTTTATTTTGGGGCAAAATTGCAGAAATTTCACTTATTTCAGGGCATAATTTAAAAATTTCTTTTATTTTGGGGCAAAAAGACAGAAATCCGTTTATTTTTGGGTAAAAAGGCAGAAATTTCTCTTATTTAGAGGTAAAAAGGCAGAAATTCCTCTTATTTTGGGGCAAAAATGAAGAAATTTCCCTTTTTTGTGGCAAAAGGTATACATTCCTCTTACTTTCGGGATAAAAAACAGAAATTCCCCGTATTATGAAGCAAAATTGCAGAAATTCTCATAATTTTCGGGCAAAAAACCAGAAATTCTCCTCATTTTGCGACAAAAAGACAGAAAATCTTCTTTTTTCGGCAGCAAACAGTCAGAAATTCCCTTTATTTTAGGGCAAAATTGCAGAAATTTCCTTTACATTGGTGAAAAATTGCAGAAATTCCCTTTATTTTGGGGTAAAAATCAGAAATTCCCTTTATTTTGAGGCAAAATTCCAGAAATTTCTTTTTTTGGGGGGAAAATTACAGGAATTTACCTCATTTTGGGGCTAAATTGCAGAAATTTCCTTTATTTGGGGCAAAATTGCAGCAATTTCACTTATTTTCAGGGAAAAAGGCTGAAATTTCCTTTATTTTGGGGCAAACAGGAAGAAATTCCCCTTATTTTGGGGCAAAAAAGACAGAAATTCCCTTTGTTTTGGGGGAAAAAGGCAGAAATTCCCCTTATTTTGGGGAAAAATTTCAGAAATTTCCCTTATTATGGGGAAAAATTGCAGAAATTTCCTTTATTTTAGGGCAAAATTGCAGAAATTTCACTTATTTCAGATTAAAAAAGCAAAAGTTTTTTTCTTATTTTGGGGCAAAAAGGCAGAAATTCCCATTATTTTGGGGCAAAATGCAGAAATTCACCTTATTTTGGGGTAAAATTGCAGAAATTTCACATATTTCAGGGCAAAAAGGCAGAAATTTTCCTTATTTTGGGGCAAAATTGCAGAAATTTCACTTATTTCAGGGTAATAAGTCAGAAATTTTCCTTATTTTGGGGCAAAAAAGACAGAAATTCTCTTTGTTTTGGGAAAAAAGACAGAAATTCCACTTATTTAGAGGCAAAAATGCAGAAATTCTCCTTATTTTGGAGCAAAAATGAAGAAATTTCCCTTTTCTATGGCAAAAAGGTATGCATTTTTTTTTATTTTCAGGAAAAAAGGCAGAAATTCCCTGCATTTTGGAGCAAAATTGCAGAAATTCCCCTAATTGTGGGGCAAAAAGGCAGAAATTCCCCGTATATTGGAGCAAAATTGCAGAAATACCCCTAATTGTGGGGAAAATAGGCAAAAATTCCCTATATGTTGGGGCAAAAAGACAGAAATTCTTCTTATTTTAGGGCAAAACTCAGAAATTCCACTTATTTTGGGGCAAAATTGCAGAAATTCCACTTATTTCAGTGAAAAAAGGCAGAAATTTTCCTTATTTTGGGGCAAAAAGCTAGAAATTCCTAATATTTTGTGGCAAAAATGCAGAAATTCTCCTTATTTTGAGGTAAAAAGGCTGAAATTCCCCTTATTTGAAGGCAAAAAGGCAGAAATTCACCTTATTTTGAGGCAAAAAGACAGAAAATCTCCTTTTTTTGAGAGCAAACTGTTAGAAATTCCCCTTATTTTGGGGCAAAATTGCAGAAATTTCCTTTACATTGGTAAAAAATTGCAGAAATTTCCTTTATTTTGGGGCAAAATTGCAGAAATTTCATTTATTTCAGGGTAATAAGTCAGAAATTGCCCTTATTTTAGGGCAAAAAAAACAGAAATTCCTTTTGTTTTGTGGGAAAAAGACAGAAATTCCACTTATTTAGAGACAAAAAGGCAGAAATTCCCCTTATTTTGGAGCAAAAATGAAAAAATTTCCCTTTATATGGCAAAAAACTAATCATTCCCATTATTTTCAGGCAAAAAGGCAGAAATTCCTTGTATTTTGGAGCAAAATTGCAGAAATTCCCCTAATTTTTGGGCAAAAGGCAGAAATTCCCTTTATTTTGGGGTAAAAATCAGAAATTCTCTTTATTTTGAGGCAACATTCCAGAAATTTCTTTTTTTGGGGGCAAAATTGCAGGAATTTACCTTATTTTGGGGCTAAATTGCAGAAATTTCCCTTATTTGGGGCAAAATTGCAGAAATTTCACTTATTTTCAGGTAAAAAGGCTGAAATTTCCTTTATTTTGGGGCAAAAAAAAAAGAAATTCCCTTTATTTTGGGGCAAAAAGACAGAAATTCCCTTTGTTTTGGGGGAAAAAGACAGAAATTCTTCTTATTTTGGGGCAAAATTGCAGAAATTTCACTTATTTCAGGGTAATAAGTCAGAAATTTTCCTTATTTTGGGGCAAAAAAGACAGAAATTCTCTTTGTTTTGGGAAAAAAGACAGAAATTCCACTTATTTAGAGGCAAAAGGCAGAAATTCCCCTTATTTTGGAGCAAAAATGAAGAAATTTCCCTTTTCTATGGCAAAAAGGTATGCATTCCCCTTATTTTCAGGAAAAAAGGCATAAATTCCCTGCATTTTGGAGAAAAATTGCAGAAATTCCCCTAATTGTGGGGCAAAAAGGCAGAAATTCCCCGTATTTTGGAGCAAAATTGCAGAAATTCCCCTAATTGTGGGGAAAAAAGGCAAAAATTCCCTATATGTTGGGGCAAAAATACAGAAATTCTCCTTATTTTAGGGCAAAACTCAGAAATTCCACTTATTTTGGGGCAAAATTGCAGAAATTTCACTTATTTCAGTGAAAAAAGGCAGAAATTTTCCTTATTTTGGGGCAAAAAGTCAGAAATTCCTAATATTTTGTGGCAAAAATGCAGAAATTCACCTTATTTTGAGGCAAAAAGACAGAAAATCTCCTTTTTTCGAGAGCAAACTGTTAGAAATTCCCCTTATTTTGGGGAAAAATTTAGAAATTTCCTTTACATTGGTGAAAAATTGCAGAAATTTCCTTTATTTTGGGGCAAAATTGCAGAAATTTCATTTATTTCAGGGTAATAAGTCAGAAATTGCCCTTATTTTAGGGCAAAAAAGACAGAAATTCCCTTTGTTTTGGGGGAAAAAGACAGAAATTCCATTATTTAGAGACAAAAAGGCAGAAATTCCCCTTATTTTGCAGCAAAAATGAAAAAATTTCCCTTTATATGGCAAAAAACTATGCATTCCCATTCTTTTCAGGCAAAAAGGCAGAAATTCCTTGTATTTTGGAGCAAAATTGCAGAAATTCCCTAATTTTTGGGCAAAAGGCAGAAATTCCCTTTATTTTGGGGTAAAAATCAGAAATTCCCTTTATTTTGAGGCAAAATTCCAGAAATTTCTTTTTTGGGGGGCAAAATTGCAGGAATTTACCTTATTTTGGGGCTAAATTGCAGAAATTTCGCTTATTTTGGGCAAAATTGCAGAAATTTCACTTATTTTCAGGTAAAAAGGCTGAAATTTCCTTTATTTTGTGGCAAAAAAAGAGAAATTCCCCTTATATTGGGGCAAAAAAGACAGAAATTCCCTTTGTTTTGGGGGAAAAAGACAGAAATTCCCTTTATTTTGGGGAAAAATTTCAGAAATTTCCCTTATTATGGGGAAAAATTGCAGAAATTTCCTTTATTTGAGGGCAAAATTGCAGAAATATCACTTATTTCAGATTAAAAAAGCAAAAGTTTTTTCTTATTTTGGGTCAAAAAGGCAGAAATTCCCATTATTTTGGGGCAAAATGCAGAAATTCACCTTATTTTGGGGTAAAATTGCAGAAATTTCATATATTTCAGGGCAAAAAGGCAGAAATTTTCCTTATTTTGGGGCAAAATTGCAGAAATTTCACTTATTTCAGGGTAATAAGTCAGAAATTTTCCTTATTTTGGGGCAAAAAAGACAGAAATTCTCTTTGTTTTGGGAAAAAAGACAGAAATTCCACTTATTTAGAGGCAAAATGCAGAAATTCCCCTTATTTTGGAGCAAAAATGAAGAAATTTCCCTTTTCTATGGCAAAAAGGTATGCATTCCCCTTATTTTCAGGAAAAAAGGTAGAAATTCCCTGCATTTTGGAGCAAAATTGCAGAAATTCCCCTAATTGTGGGGCAAAAAGGCAGAAATTCCCCGTATTTTGGAGCAAAATTGCAGAAATTCCCCTAATTGTGAGGAAAAAAGGCAAAAATTCCCTATATGTTGGGGCAAAAAGACAGAAATTCTCCTTATTTTAGGGCAAAACTCAGAAATTCCACTTATTTTGGGGCAAAATTGCAGAAATTTCACTTATTTCAGGGAAAAAAGGCAGAAATTTTCCTTATTTTGGGGCAAAAAGGCAGAAATTCCTAATATTTTGTGGCAAAAGTGCAGAAATTCCCCTTATTTTGAGGGAAAAATGCTGAAAATCCCCTTTATTGAAGGCAAAAAGGCAGAAATTCACCTTATTTTGAGGCAAAAAGACAGAAAATCTCCTTTTTTCGAGAGCAAACTGTTAGAAATTCCCCTTATTTTGGGGAAAAATTTAGAAATTTCCTTTACATTGGTGAAAAATTGCAGAAATTTCCTTTATTTTGGGGCAAAATTGCAGAAATTTCATTTATTTCAGGGTAATAAGTCAGAAATTGCCCTTATTTTAGGGCAAAAAAGACAGAAATTCCCTTTGTTTTGGGGGAAAAAGACAGAAATTCCATTATTTAGAGACAAAAAGGCAGAAATTCCCCTTATTTTGCAGCAAAAATGAAAAAATTTCCCTTTATATGGCAAAAAACTATGCATTCCCATTCTTTTCAGGCAAAAAGGCAGAAATTCCTTGTATTTTGGAGCAAAATTGCAGAAATTCCCTAATTTTTGGGCAAAAGGCAGAAATTCCCTTTATTTTGGGGTAAAAATCAGAAATTCCCTTTATTTTGAGGCAAAATTCCAGAAATTTCTTTTTTGGGGGGCAAAATTGCAGGAATTTACCTTATTTTGGGGCTAAATTGCAGAAATTTCGCTTATTTTGGGCAAAATTGCAGAAATTTCACTTATTTTCAGGTAAAAAGGCTGAAATTTCCTTTATTTTGTGGCAAAAAAAGAGAAATTCCCCTTATATTGGGGCAAAAAAGACAGAAATTCCCTTTGTTTTGGGGGAAAAAGACAGAAATTCCCTTTATTTTGGGGAAAAATTTCAGAAATTTCCCTTATTATGGGGAAAAATTGCAGAAATTTCCTTTATTTGAGGGCAAAATTGCAGAAATATCACTTATTTCAGATTAAAAAAGCAAAAGTTTTTTCTTATTTTGGGTCAAAAAGGCAGAAATTCCCATTATTTTGGGGCAAAATGCAGAAATTCACCTTATTTTGGGGTAAAATTGCAGAAATTTCATATATTTCAGGGCAAAAAGGCAGAAATTTTCCTTATTTTGGGGCAAAATTGCAGAAATTTCACTTATTTCAGGGTAATAAGTCAGAAATTTTCCTTATTTTGGGGCAAAAAAGACAGAAATTCTCTTTGTTTTGGGAAAAAAGACAGAAATTCCACTTATTTAGAGGCAAAATGCAGAAATTCCCCTTATTTTGGAGCAAAAATGAAGAAATTTCCCTTTTCTATGGCAAAAAGGTATGCATTCCCCTTATTTTCAGGAAAAAAGGTAGAAATTCCCTGCATTTTGGAGCAAAATTGCAGAAATTCCCCTAATTGTGGGGCAAAAAGGCAGAAATTCCCCGTATTTTGGAGCAAAATTGCAGAAATTCCCCTAATTGTGAGGAAAAAAGGCAAAAATTCCCTATATGTTGGGGCAAAAAGACAGAAATTCTCCTTATTTTAGGGCAAAACTCAGAAATTCCACTTATTTTGGGGCAAAATTGCAGAAATTTCACTTATTTCAGGGAAAAAAGGCAGAAATTTTCCTTATTTTGGGGCAAAAAGGCAGAAATTCCTAATATTTTGTGGCAAAAGTGCAGAAATTCCCCTTATTTTGAGGGAAAAATGCTGAAAATCCCCTTTATTGAAGGCAAAAAGGCAGAAATTCACCTTATTTTGAGGCAAAAAGACAGAAAATCTCCTTTTTTCGAGAGCAAACAGTCAGAAATTCCCCTTATTTTGGGGCATAATTGCAGAAATTTTTTTTCCTTGGGGCAAAATTGCAGAAATTTCCTTTATTTTGGGGCAAAATTGCAGAAATTTCACTTATTTCAGGGTAATAAGTCAGAAATTCTCCTTATTTTGATGCAAAAAAGACAGAAATTCCCTTTGTTTTGGGGGAAAAAGACAGAAATACCACTTATTTAGAGGCAAAAAGGCAGAAATTCCCCTTATTATGGAGCAAAAATGAAGAAATTTCTCTTTTTATGGCAAAAAGTTATGCATTCCCATTATTTTCGGGCAAAAAGGCAGAAATTTCCCGTATTTTGGAGCAAAATTGTAGAAATTCCCCTAATTTTGGGGCAAAAGGCAGAAATTCTTTTTATTTTGGTGCAAAAATCAGAAATTCCCCTTATTTTGGGGCAAAATTCAAGAAATTTCCTATATTTTGGGGCAAAATTGCAGGAATTTACCTTATTTTGGAGCAAAATTGCAGAAATTTCCCTTATTTGGGGCAAAATTGCAGAAATTTCACTTATTTTCAGATAAAAAGGCTGAAATTTCCTTTATTTTGGGGCAAAAAGTGAGAAATTCCTCTAATTTTGGGGCAAAATTGAAGAAATTTCCTTTATTATGGGAAAAAATTGCAGAAATTTACCTCATTTTAGGGCAAAATTTCAGAAATTTCACTTATTTCAGAGAAATAAAGCAAAAATTTTTCTTATTTTGGGGCAAAAAGGCAGAAATTCCCATTATTTTGGGGCAAAAAGGCAGAAATTCACCTTATTTTCGGGTAAAATTGCAGAAATTTCACATATTTCATGGCAAAAAGGCAGAAATTTCCCTTATTATGGGGAAAAATTGCAGAAATTTCCCTTAATTTAGGGCAAAATTGCAGAAATTTCACTTATTTCAGAAAAAAAAGCAAAAAATTTTCTTATATTGGGGCAAAAAGGCAGAAATTCCCATTATTTTCCAGCACAAAGGCAGGAATTCACCTTATTTTGGGGTAAAATTGAAGAAATTTAACATATTTCAGGGCAAAAAGGCAGAAGTTTCCCTTATTTTGGGGCAAAATTGCAGAAATTTCACTTATTTCAGGGTAATAAGTCAGAAATTCCCATTATTTTGTGGCAAAAAAGACAGAAATTCTATTTCTTTTGGGGGAAAATTGCAGAAATTCCACTTATTTAGAGGAAAAAAGGCAGAAATTCCCTTTAATTTGGAGCAAAAATGAAGAAATTTCCCTTTTTTATGGCCAAAAGGTATGCATTCCCATTATTTTCAGGCAAAAAGGCAGAAATTCCCTATATGTTGGGGCAAAAAGAGAGAAATTCTCCTTATTTTGTGACAAAACTCAGAAATTCCACTTATTTTGGGGCAAAATTCCAGAAATTTCCCTTATTTTTGGGCAAAATTGCAGAAATTTCACTTAATTCAGAGAAAAAAAGCAAAAATTATTCTTATTTTGGGGCAAAAAGGCAGAAATTCCCATTATTTTGAAGAAAAAAGGCAGAAATTCACCTTATTTTGGGGTAAAATTGAAGAAAGTTCACATATTTCAGAGCAAAAAGGCAGAAATTTCCCTTATTTTGGGGCAAAATTGCAGAAATTTTACATATTTCAGGGCATAATTTAAAAATTCCTTTTATTTTGGGGCAAAAAAACAGAAATTCCGTTTATTTTGGGGTAAAAAGGCAGAAATTGCTCTTAATTTGAGGTAAAAAGGCTGAAATTTTTCTTATTTGGGGCAAAAATGAAGAAATTTCCCTTTTTTGTGGCAAAAGGTATACATTCCCCTTACTTTCGGGATAAAAAGCAGAAATTCCCCGTATTTTGAAGCAAAATTGCAGAAATTCTCATAATTTTCGAGCAAAAAGGCAGAAATTCTCCTTATTTTGGGGCAAAAAGACAGAAAATCAACTTTTTTCGGGAGCAAACAGTAAGAAATTCCCCTTATTTTGGGGCAAAATTGCAGAAATTTCCTTTACATTGGGGCAAAATTGCAGAAATTTCCCTTATTTTGGTGAAAAATTGCAGAAATTTCACTTATTTCAGGGTAATAAGTCAAAAATTCCCCTTATTTTTGGGGCAAAAAAGACAGAAATTTCCATTGTTTTGTGGGAAAAAGACAGAAATTCCACTTATTTAGAGGCAAAAAGGCAGAAATTCCCCTTATTTTGGAGCAAAAATGAAAAAATTTCCCTTTTTATGGTAAAAAGGTATGCATTCCCATTATTTTCAGGCAAAAAGGCAGAAATTTTCCGTATTTTGGAGCAAAATTGCAGAAATTCCCCTAATTTTGGGGCAAAAGGCAGAAATTCCCTTTATTTTGGGGCAAAAATCAGAAATTCCCCTTATTTTGGGGCAAAATTGCAGAAATTTCACTTATTTCAGTGTAATAAGTCAAAAATTCCCCTTATTTTGGGGCAAAAAAGACAGAAATACCCATTGTTTTTGGGGGAAAAAGACAGAAATTCCACTTATTTAGAGGCTAAAAGGCAGAAATTCCCCTTATTTTGGAGCAAAAATGAAGAAATTTCCCTTTTTTATGGCAAAAGGGAATGCATTCCCATTATTTTCAGGCAAAAAGGCAGAAATTCCCTGTATTTTGGAGCAAAATTGCAGAAATTTCCCTAATTGTGGGGCAAAAAGGCAGAAATTCCCTATATGGTGGGGAAATAAGACAGATATTCTCCTTATTTTGGGGCAAAACTCAGAAATTCCACTTATTTTGAGGCAAAATTCCAGAAATTTCCCTTATTTTGGAGCAAAATTGCAGAAATTGCACTTATTCTGGGGCAAAATTGAAGAAATTTCACTTATTTTAGGGAAAAAAGGCAGAAATTTTCCTTATTTTGGGGCAAAAATGCAGAAATTCTTAAGATTTTGTGGCAAAAATGCAGAAATTTCCTTTATTTTGAGGTATAAAGGCTGAAATTCCTTTTATTTGGGGGCAAAAAGGCAGAAATTTCTCTTATTTTGGGGCAAAAAGACAGAAATTCCCCTTATTGTGTGGCTAAAACGCAAAAATTTCTTTTATTTTGGGGCAAAATTGCAGAAATTTCACTTATTTCAGGGCATAATTTAAAAATTTCTTTTATTTTGGGGCAAAAAGACAGAAATCCGTTTATTTTTGGGTAAAAAGGCAGAAATTTCTCTTATTTAGAGGTAAAAAGGCAGAAATTCCTCTTATTTTGGGGCAAAAATGAAGAAATTTCCCTTTTTTGTGGCAAAAGGTATACATTCCTCTTACTTTCGGGATAAAAAACAGAAATTCCCCGTATTATGAAGCAAAATTGCAGAAATTCTCATAATTTTCGGGCAAAAAACCAGAAATTCTCCTCATTTTGCGACAAAAAGACAGAAAATCTTCTTTTTTCGGCAGCAAACAGTCAGAAATTCCCTTTATTTTAGGGCAAAATTGCAGAAATTTCCTTTACATTGGTGAAAAATTGCAGAAATTCCCTTTATTTTGGGGTAAAAATCAGAAATTCCCTTTATTTTGAGGCAAAATTCCAGAAATTTCTTTTTTTGGGGGGAAAATTACAGGAATTTACCTCATTTTGGGGCTAAATTGCAGAAATTTCCTTTATTTGGGGCAAAATTGCAGCAATTTCACTTATTTTCAGGGAAAAAGGCTGAAATTTCCTTTATTTTGGGGCAAACAGGAAGAAATTCCCCTTATTTTGGGGCAAAAAAGACAGAAATTCCCTTTGTTTTGGGGGAAAAAGGCAGAAATTCCCCTTATTTTGGGGAAAAATTTCAGAAATTTCCCTTATTATGGGGAAAAATTGCAGAAATTTCCTTTATTTTAGGGCAAAATTGCAGAAATTTCACTTATTTCAGATTAAAAAAGCAAAAGTTTTTTTCTTATTTTGGGGCAAAAAGGCAGAAATTCCCATTATTTTGGGGCAAAATGCAGAAATTCACCTTATTTTGGGGTAAAATTGCAGAAATTTCACATATTTCAGGGCAAAAAGGCAGAAATTTTCCTTATTTTGGGGCAAAATTGCAGAAATTTCACTTATTTCAGGGTAATAAGTCAGAAATTTTCCTTATTTTGGGGCAAAAAAGACAGAAATTCTCTTTGTTTTGGGAAAAAAGACAGAAATTCCACTTATTTAGAGGCAAAAATGCAGAAATTCCCCTTATTTTGGAGCAAAAATGAAGAAATTTCCCTTTTCTATGGCAAAAAGGTATGCATTTTTTTTTATTTTCAGGAAAAAAGGCAGAAATTCCCTGCATTTTGGAGCAAAATTGCAGAAATTCCCCTAATTGTGGGGCAAAAAGGCAGAAATTCCCCGTATATTGGAGCAAAATTGCAGAAATTCCCCTAATTGTGGGGAAAATAGGCAAAAATTCCCTATATGTTGGGGCAAAAAGACAGAAATTCTTCTTATTTTAGGGCAAAACTCAGAAATTCCACTTATTTTGGGGCAAAATTGCAGAAATTCCACTTATTTCAGTGAAAAAAGGCAGAAATTTTCCTTATTTTGGGGCAAAAAGCTAGAAATTCCTAATATTTTGTGGCAAAAATGCAGAAATTCTCCTTATTTTGAGGTAAAAAGGCTGAAATTCCCCTTATTTGAAGGCAAAAAGGCAGAAATTCACCTTATTTTGAGGCAAAAAGACAGAAAATCTCCTTTTTTTGAGAGCAAACTGTTAGAAATTCCCCTTATTTTGGGGCAAAATTGCAGAAATTTCCTTTACATTGGTAAAAAATTGCAGAAATTTCCTTTATTTTGGGGCAAAATTGCAGAAATTTCATTTATTTCAGGGTAATAAGTCAGAAATTGCCCTTATTTTAGGGCAAAAAAAACAGAAATTCCTTTTGTTTTGTGGGAAAAAGACAGAAATTCCACTTATTTAGAGACAAAAAGGCAGAAATTCCCCTTATTTTGGAGCAAAAATGAAAAAATTTCCCTTTATATGGCAAAAAACTAATCATTCCCATTATTTTCAGGCAAAAAGGCAGAAATTCCTTGTATTTTGGAGCAAAATTGCAGAAATTCCCCTAATTTTTGGGCAAAAGGCAGAAATTCCCTTTATTTTGGGGTAAAAATCAGAAATTCTCTTTATTTTGAGGCAACATTCCAGAAATTTCTTTTTTTGGGGGCAAAATTGCAGGAATTTACCTTATTTTGGGGCTAAATTGCAGAAATTTCCCTTATTTGGGGCAAAATTGCAGAAATTTCACTTATTTTCAGGTAAAAAGGCTGAAATTTCCTTTATTTTGGGGCAAAAAAAAAAGAAATTCCCTTTATTTTGGGGCAAAAAAGACAGAAATTCCCTTTGTTTTGGGGGAAAAAGACAGAAATTCTTCTTATTTTGGGGCAAAATTGCAGAAATTTCACTTATTTCAGGGTAATAAGTCAGAAATTTTCCTTATTTTGGGGCAAAAAAGACAGAAATTCTCTTTGTTTTGGGAAAAAAGACAGAAATTCCACTTATTTAGAGGCAAAAGGCAGAAATTCCCCTTATTTTGGAGCAAAAATGAAGAAATTTCCCTTTTCTATGGCAAAAAGGTATGCATTCCCCTTATTTTCAGGAAAAAAGGCATAAATTCCCTGCATTTTGGAGAAAAATTGCAGAAATTCCCCTAATTGTGGGGCAAAAAGGCAGAAATTCCCCGTTTTTTGGAGCAAAATTGCAGAAATTCCCCTAATTGTGGGGAAAAAAGGCAAAAATTCCCTATATGTTGGGGCAAAAATACAGAAATTCTCCTTATTTTAGGGCAAAACTCAGAAATTCCACTTATTTTGGGGCAAAATTGCAGAAATTTCACTTATTTCAGTGAAAAAAGGCAGAAATTTTCCTTATTTTGGGGCAAAAAGTCAGAAATTCCTAATATTTTGTGGCAAAAATGCAGAAATTCACCTTATTTTGAGGCAAAAAGACAGAAAATCTCCTTTTTTTGAGAGCAAACTGTTAGAAATTCCCCTTATTTTGGGGAAAAATTTAGAAATTTCCTTTACATTGGTGAAAAATTGCAGAAATTTCCTTTATTTTGGGGCAAAATTGCAGAAATTTCATTTATTTCAGGGTAATAAGTCAGAAATTGCCCTTATTTTAGGGCAAAAAAGACAGAAATTCCCTTTGTTTTGGGGGAAAAAGACAGAAATTCCATTATTTAGAGACAAAAAGGCAGAAATTCCCCTTATTTTGCAGCAAAAATGAAAAAATTTCCCTTTATATGGCAAAAAACTATGCATTCCCATTCTTTTCAGGCAAAAAGGCAGAAATTCCTTGTATTTTGGAGCAAAATTGCAGAAATTCCCTAATTTTTGGGCAAAAGGCAGAAATTCCCTTTATTTTGGGGTAAAAATCAGAAATTCCCTTTATTTTGAGGCAAAATTCCAGAAATTTCTTTTTTGGGGGGCAAAATTGCAGGAATTTACCTTATTTTGGGGCTAAATTGCAGAAATTTCGCTTATTTTGGGCAAAATTGCAGAAATTTCACTTATTTTCAGGTAAAAAGGCTGAAATTTCCTTTATTTTGTGGCAAAAAAAGAGAAATTCCCCTTATATTGGGGCAAAAAAGACAGAAATTCCCTTTGTTTTGGGGGAAAAAGACAGAAATTCCCTTTATTTTGGGGAAAAATTTCAGAAATTTCCCTTATTATGGGGAAAAATTGCAGAAATTTCCTTTATTTGAGGGCAAAATTGCAGAAATATCACTTATTTCAGATTAAAAAAGCAAAAGTTTTTTCTTATTTTGGGTCAAAAAGGCAGAAATTCCCATTATTTTGGGGCAAAATGCAGAAATTCACCTTATTTTGGGGTAAAATTGCAGAAATTTCATATATTTCAGGGCAAAAAGGCAGAAATTTTCCTTATTTTGGGGCAAAATTGCAGAAATTTCACTTATTTCAGGGTAATAAGTCAGAAATTTTCCTTATTTTGGGGCAAAAAAGACAGAAATTCTCTTTGTTTTGGGAAAAAAGACAGAAATTCCACTTATTTAGAGGCAAAATGCAGAAATTCCCCTTATTTTGGAGCAAAAATGAAGAAATTTCCCTTTTCTATGGCAAAAAGGTATGCATTCCCCTTATTTTCAGGAAAAAAGGTAGAAATTCCCTGCATTTTGGAGCAAAATTGCAGAAATTCCCCTAATTGTGGGGCAAAAAGGCAGAAATTCCCCGTATTTTGGAGCAAAATTGCAGAAATTCCCCTAATTGTGAGGAAAAAAGGCAAAAATTCCCTATATGTTGGGGCAAAAAGACAGAAATTCTCCTTATTTTAGGGCAAAACTCAGAAATTCCACTTATTTTGGGGCAAAATTGCAGAAATTTCACTTATTTCAGGGAAAAAAGGCAGAAATTTTCCTTATTTTGGGGCAAAAAGGCAGAAATTCCTAATATTTTGTGGTAAAAGTGCAGAAATTCCCCTTATTTTGAGGGAAAAATGCTGAAAATCCCCTTTATTGAAGGCAAAAAGGCAGAAATTCACCTTATTTTGAGGCAAAAAGACAGAAAATCTCCTTTTTTCGAGAGCAAACAGTCAGAAATTCCCCTTATTTTGGGGCATAATTGCAGAAATTTTTTTTCCTTGGGGCAAAATTGCAGAAATTTCCTTTATTTTGGGGCAAAATTGCAGAAATTTCACTTATTTCAGGGTAATAAGTCAGAAATTCTCCTTATTTTGATGCAAAAAAGACAGAAATTCCCTTTGTTTTGGGGGAAAAAGACAGAAATACCACTTATTTAGAGGCAAAAAGGCAGAAATTCCCCTTATTATGGAGCAAAAATGAAGAAATTTCTCTTTTTATGGCAAAAAGGTATGCATTCCCATTATTTTCGGGCAAAAAGGCAGAAATTTCCCGTATTTTGGAGCAAAATTGTAGAAATTCCCCTAATTTTGGGGCAAAAGGCAGAAATTCTTTTTATTTTGGTGCAAAAATCAGAAATTCCCCTTATTTTGGGGCAAAATTCAAGAAATTTCCTATATTTTGGGGCAAAATTGCAGGAATTTACCTTATTTTGGAGCAAAATTGCAGAAATTACCCTTATTTGGGGCAAAATTGCAGAAATTTCACTTATTTTCAGATAAAAAGGCTGAAATTTCCTTTATTTTGGGGCAAAAAGTGAGAAATTCCTCTAATTTTGGGGCAAAATTGAAGAAATTTCCTTTATTATGGGAAAAAATTGCAGAAATTTACCTCATTTTAGGGCAAAATTTCAGAAATTTCACTTATTTCAGAGAAATAAAGCAAAAATTTTTCTTATTTTGGGGCAAAAAGGCAGAAATTCCCATTATTTTGGGGCAAAAAGGCAGAAATTCACCTTATTTTCGGGTAAAATTGCAGAAATTTCACATATTTCATGGCAAAAAGGCAGAAATTTCCCTTATTATGGGGAAAAATTGCAGAAATTTCCCTTAATTTAGGGCAAAATTGCAGAAATTTCACTTATTTCAGAAAAAAAAGCAAAAAATTTTCTTATATTGGGGCAAAAAGGCAGAAATTCCCATTATTTTCCAGCACAAAGGCAGGAATTCACCTTATTTTGGGGTAAAATTGAAGAAATTTAACATATTTCAGGGCAAAAAGGCAGAAGTTTCCCTTATTTTGGGGCAAAATTGCAGAAATTTCACTTATTTCAGGGTAATAAGTCAGAAATTCCCATTATTTTGTGGCAAAAAAGACAGAAATTCTATTTCTTTTGGGGGAAAATTGCAGAAATTCCACTTATTTAGAGGAAAAAAGGCAGAAATTCCCTTTAATTTGGAGCAAAAATGAAGAAATTTCCCTTTTTTATGGCCAAAAGGTATGCATTCCCATTATTTTCAGGCAAAAAGGCAGAAATTCCCTATATGTTGGGGCAAAAAGAGAGAAATTCTCCTTATTTTGTGACAAAACTCAGAAATTCCACTTATTTTGGGGCAAAATTCCAGAAATTTCCCTTATTTTTGGGCAAAATTGCAGAAATTTCACTTAATTCAGAGAAAAAAAGCAAAAATTATTCTTATTTTGGGGCAAAAAGGCAGAAATTCCCATTATTTTGAAGAAAAAAGGCAGAAATTCACCTTATTTTGGGGTAAAATTGAAGAAAGTTCACATATTTCAGAGCAAAAAGGCAGAAATTTCCCTTATTTTGGGGCAAAATTGCAGAAATTTTACATATTTCAGGGCATAATTTAAAAATTCCTTTTATTTTGGGGCAAAAAAACAGAAATTCCGTTTATTTTGGGGTAAAAAGGCAGAAATTGCTCTTAATTTGAGGTAAAAAGGCTGAAATTTTTCTTATTTGGGGCAAAAATGAAGAAATTTCCCTTTTTTGTGGCAAAAGGTATACATTCCCCTTACTTTCGGGATAAAAAGCAGAAATTCCCCGTATTTTGAAGCAAAATTGCAGAAATTCTCATAATTTTCGAGCAAAAAGGCAGAAATTCTCCTTATTTTGGGGCAAAAAGACAGAAAATCAACTTTTTTCGGGAGCAAACAGTAAGAAATTCCCCTTATTTTGGGGCAAAATTGCAGAAATTTCCTTTACATTGGGGCAAAATTGCAGAAATTTCCCTTATTTTGGTGAAAAATTGCAGAAATTTCACTTATTTCAGGGTAATAAGTCAAAAATTCCCCTTATTTTTGGGGCAAAAAAGACAGAAATTTCCTTTGTTTTGTGGGAAAAAGACAGAAATTCCACTTATTTAGAGGCAAAAAGGCAGAAATTCCCCTTATTTTGGAGCAAAAATGAAAAAATTTCCCTTTTTATGGTAAAAAGGTATGCATTCCCATTGTTTTCAGGCAAAAAGGCAGAAATTTTCCGTATTTTGGAGCAAAATTGCAGAAATTCCCCTAATTTTGGGGCAAAAGGCAGAAATTCCCTTTATTTTGGGGCAAAAATCAGAAATTCCCCTTATTTTGGGGCAAAATTGCAGAAATTTCACTTATTTCAGTGTAATAAGTCAAAAATTCCCCTTATTTTGGGGCAAAAAAGACAGAAATTCCCATTGTTTTGGGGGGAAAAAGACAGAAATTCCACTTATTTAGAGGCTAAAAGGCAGAAATTCCCCTTATTTTGGAGCAAAAATGAAGAAATTTCCCTTTTTTATGGCAAAAGGGAATGCATTCCCATTATTTTCAGGCAAAAAGGCAGAAATTCCCTGTATTTTGGAGCAAAATTGCAGAAATTTCCCTAATTGTGGGGCAAAAAGGCAGAAATTCCCTATATGGTGGGGAAATAAGACAGATATTCTCCTTATTTTGGGGCAAAACTCAGAAATTCCACTTATTTTGAGGCAAAATTCCAGAAATTTCCCTTATTTTGGAGCAAAATTGCAGAAATTGCACTTATTCTGGGGCAAAATTGAAGAAATTTCACTTATTTTAGGGAAAAAAGGCAGAAATTTTCCTTATTTTGGGGCAAAAATGCAGAAATTCTTAAGATTTTGTGGCAAAAATGCAGAAATTTCCTTTATTTTGAGGTATAAAGGCTGAAATTCCTTTTATTTGGGGGCAAAAAGGCAGAAATTTCCCTTATTTTGGGGCAAAAAGACAGAAATTCCCCTTATTGTGTGGCTAAAACGCAAAAATTTCTTTTATTTTGGGGCAAAATTGCAGAAATTTCACTTATTTCAGGGCATAATTTAAAAATTTCTTTTATTTTGGGGCAAAAAGACAGAAATTCCGTTTATTTTTGGGTAAAAAGGCAGAAATTTCTCTTATTTAGAGGTAAAAAGGCAGAAATTCCTCTTATTTTGGGGCAAAAATGAAGAAATTTCCCTTTTTTGTGGCAAAAGGTATACATTCCTCTTACTTTCGGGATAAAAAGCAGAAATTCCCCGTATTATGAAGCAAAATTGCAGAAATTCTCATAATTTTCAGGCAAAAAACCAGAAATTCTCCTCATTTTGCGACAAAAAGACAGAAAATCTTCTTTTTTCGGCAGCAAACAGTCAGAAATTCCCTTTATTTTGGGGTAAAAATCAGAAATTCCCTTTATTTTGAGGCAAAATTCCAGAAATTTCTATTTTGGGGGGCAAAATTACAGGAATTTACCTCATTTTGGGGCTAAATTGCAGAAATTTCCTTTATTTGGGGCAAAATTGCAGAAATTTCACTTATTTTCAGGGAAAAAGGCTGAAATTTCCTTTATTTTGGGGCAAACAGGAAGAAATTCCCCTTATTTTGGGGCAAAAAAGACAGAAATTCCCTTTGTTTTGGGGGAAAAAGACAGAAATTCCCCTTATTTTGGGGAAAAATTTCAGAAATTTCCCTTATTATGGGGAAAAATTGCAGAAATTTCCTTTATTTTAGGGCAAAATTGCAGAAATTTCACTTATTTCAGATTAAAAAAGCAAAAGTTTTTTCTTATTTTGGGGCAAAAAGGCAGAAATTCCCATTATTTTGGGGCAAAATGCAGAAATTCACCTTATTTTGGGGTAAAATTGCAGAAATTTCACATATTTCAGGGCAAAAAGGCAGAAATTTTCCTTATTTTGGGGCAAAATTGCAGAAATTTCACTTATTTCAGGGTAATAAGTCAGAAATTTTCCTTATTTTGGGGCAAAAAAGACAGAAATTCTCTTTGTTTTGGGAAAAAAGACAGAAATTCCACTTATTTAGAGGCAAAAATGCAGAAATTCTCCTTATTTTGGAGCAAAAATGAAGAAATTTCCCTTTTCTATGGCAAAAAGGTATGCATTTTTTTTTATTTTCAGGAAAAAAGGCAGAAATTCCCTGCATTTTGGAGCAAAATTGCAGAAATTCCCCTAATTGTGGGGCAAAAAGGCAGAAATTCCCCGTATATTGGAGCAAAAATGAAGAAATTTCCCTTTTCTATGGCAAAAAGGTATGCATTCCCCTTATTTTCAGGAAAAAAGGTAGAAATTCCCTGCATTTTGGAGCAAAATTGCAGAAATTCCCCTAATTGTGGGGCAAAAAGGCAGAAATTCCCCGTATTTTGGAGCAAAATTGCAGAAATTCCCCTAATTGTGAGGAAAAAAGGCAAAAATTCCCTATATGTTGGGGCAAAAAGACAGAAATTCTCCTTATTTTAGGGCAAAACTCAGAAATTCCACTTATTTTGGGGCAAAATTGCAGAAATTTCACTTATTTCAGGGAAAAAAGGCAGAAATTTTCCTTATTTTGGGGCAAAAAGGCAGAAATTCCTAATATTTTGTGGTAAAAGTGCAGAAATTCCCCTTATTTTGAGGGAAAAATGCTGAAAATCCCCTTTATTGAAGGCAAAAAGGCAGAAATTCACCTTATTTTGAGGCAAAAAGACAGAAAATCTCCTTTTTTCGAGAGCAAACAGTCAGAAATTCCCCTTATTTTGGGGCATAATTGCAGAAATTTTTTTTCCTTGGGGCAAAATTGCAGAAATTTCCTTTATTTTGGGGCAAAATTGCAGAAATTTCACTTATTTCAGGGTAATAAGTCAGAAATTCTCCTTATTTTGATGCAAAAAAGACAGAAATTCCCTTTGTTTTGGGGGAAAAAGACAGAAATACCACTTATTTAGAGGCAAAAAGGCAGAAATTCCCCTTATTATGGAGCAAAAATGAAGAAATTTCTCTTTTTATGGCAAAAAGGTATGCATTCCCATTATTTTCGGGCAAAAAGGCAGAAATTTCCCGTATTTTGGAGCAAAATTGTAGAAATTCCCCTAATTTTGGGGCAAAAGGCAGAAATTCTTTTTATTTTGGTGCAAAAATCAGAAATTCCCCTTATTTTGGGGCAAAATTCAAGAAATTTCCTATATTTTGGGGCAAAATTGCAGGAATTTACCTTATTTTGGAGCAAAATTGCAGAAATTACCCTTATTTGGGGCAAAATTGCAGAAATTTCACTTATTTTCAGATAAAAAGGCTGAAATTTCCTTTATTTTGGGGCAAAAAGTGAGAAATTCCTCTAATTTTGGGGCAAAATTGAAGAAATTTCCTTTATTATGGGAAAAAATTGCAGAAATTTACCTCATTTTAGGGCAAAATTTCAGAAATTTCACTTATTTCAGAGAAATAAAGCAAAAATTTTTCTTATTTTGGGGCAAAAAGGCAGAAATTCCCATTATTTTGGGGCAAAAAGGCAGAAATTCACCTTATTTTCGGGTAAAATTGCAGAAATTTCACATATTTCATGGCAAAAAGGCAGAAATTTCCCTTATTATGGGGAAAAATTGCAGAAATTTCCCTTAATTTAGGGCAAAATTGCAGAAATTTCACTTATTTCAGAAAAAAAAGCAAAAAATTTTCTTATATTGGGGCAAAAAGGCAGAAATTCCCATTATTTTCCAGCACAAAGGCAGGAATTCACCTTATTTTGGGGTAAAATTGAAGAAATTTAACATATTTCAGGGCAAAAAGGCAGAAGTTTCCCTTATTTTGGGGCAAAATTGCAGAAATTTCACTTATTTCAGGGTAATAAGTCAGAAATTCCCATTATTTTGTGGCAAAAAAGACAGAAATTCTATTTCTTTTGGGGGAAAATTGCAGAAATTCCACTTATTTAGAGGAAAAAAGGCAGAAATTCCCTTTAATTTGGAGCAAAAATGAAGAAATTTCCCTTTTTTATGGCCAAAAGGTATGCATTCCCATTATTTTCAGGCAAAAAGGCAGAAATTCCCTATATGTTGGGGCAAAAAGAGAGAAATTCTCCTTATTTTGTGACAAAACTCAGAAATTCCACTTATTTTGGGGCAAAATTCCAGAAATTTCCCTTATTTTTGGGCAAAATTGCAGAAATTTCACTTAATTCAGAGAAAAAAAGCAAAAATTATTCTTATTTTGGGGCAAAAAGGCAGAAATTCCCATTATTTTGAAGAAAAAAGGCAGAAATTCACCTTATTTTGGGGTAAAATTGAAGAAAGTTCACATATTTCAGAGCAAAAAGGCAGAAATTTCCCTTATTTTGGGGCAAAATTGCAGAAATTTTACATATTTCAGGGCATAATTTAAAAATTCCTTTTATTTTGGGGCAAAAAAACAGAAATTCCGTTTATTTTGGGGTAAAAAGGCAGAAATTGCTCTTAATTTGAGGTAAAAAGGCTGAAATTTTTCTTATTTGGGGCAAAAATGAAGAAATTTCCCTTTTTTGTGGCAAAAGGTATACATTCCCCTTACTTTCGGGATAAAAAGCAGAAATTCCCCGTATTTTGAAGCAAAATTGCAGAAATTCTCATAATTTTCGAGCAAAAAGGCAGAAATTCTCCTTATTTTGGGGCAAAAAGACAGAAAATCAACTTTTTTCGGGAGCAAACAGTAAGAAATTCCCCTTATTTTGGGGCAAAATTGCAGAAATTTCCTTTACATTGGGGCAAAATTGCAGAAATTTCCCTTATTTTGGTGAAAAATTGCAGAAATTTCACTTATTTCAGGGTAATAAGTCAAAAATTCCCCTTATTTTTGGGGCAAAAAAGACAGAAATTTCCTTTGTTTTGTGGGAAAAAGACAGAAATTCCACTTATTTAGAGGCAAAAAGGCAGAAATTCCCCTTATTTTGGAGCAAAAATGAAAAAATTTCCCTTTTTATGGTAAAAAGGTATGCATTCCCATTGTTTTCAGGCAAAAAGGCAGAAATTTTCCGTATTTTGGAGCAAAATTGCAGAAATTCCCCTAATTTTGGGGCAAAAGGCAGAAATTCCCTTTATTTTGGGGCAAAAATCAGAAATTCCCCTTATTTTGGGCCAAAATTGCAGAAATTTCACTTATTTCAGTGTAATAAGTCAAAAATTCCCCTTATTTTGGGGCAAAAAAGACAGAAATTCCCATTGTTTTGGGGGGAAAAAGACAGAAATTCCACTTATTTAGAGGCTAAAAGGCAGAAATTCCCCTTATTTTGGAGCAAAAATGAAGAAATTTCCCTTTTTTATGGCAAAAGGGAATGCATTCCCATTATTTTCAGGCAAAAAGGCAGAAATTCCCTGTATTTTGGAGCAAAATTGCAGAAATTTCCCTAATTGTGGGGCAAAAAGGCAGAAATTCCCTATATGGTGGGGAAATAAGACAGATATTCTCCTTATTTTGGGGCAAAACTCAGAAATTCCACTTATTTTGAGGCAAAATTCCAGAAATCTCCCTTATTTTGGAGCAAAATTGCAGAAATTGCACTTATTCTGGGGCAAAATTGAAGAAATTTCACTTATTTTAGGGAAAAAAGGCAGAAATTTTCCTTATTTTGGGGCAAAAATGCAGAAATTCTTAAGATTTTGTGGCAAAAATGCAGAAATTTCCTTTATTTTGAGGTATAAAGGCTGAAATTCCTTTTATTTGGGGGCAAAAAGGCAGAAATTTCCCTTATTTTGGGGCAAAAAGACAGAAATTCCCCTTATTGTGTGGCTAAAACGCAAAAATTTCTTTTATTTTGGGGCAAAATTGCAGAAATTTCACTTATTTCAGGGCATAATTTAAAAATTTCTTTTATTTTGGGGCAAAAAGACAGAAATTCCGTTTATTTTTGGGTAAAAAGGCAGAAATTTCTCTTATTTAGAGGTAAAAAGGCAGAAATTCCTCTTATTTTGGGGCAAAAATGAAGAAATTTCCCTTTTTTGTGGCAAAAGGTATACATTCCTCTTACTTTCGGGATAAAAAGCAGAAATTCCCCGTATTATGAAGCAAAATTGCAGAAATTCTCATAATTTTCAGGCAAAAAACCAGAAATTCTCCTCATTTTGCGACAAAAAGACAGAAAATCTTCTTTTTTCGGCAGCAAACAGTCAGAAATTCCCTTTATTTTGGGGTAAAAATCAGAAATTCCCTTTATTTTGAGGCAAAATTCCAGAAATTTCTATTTTGGGGGGCAAAATTACAGGAATTTACCTCATTTTGGGGCTAAATTGCAGAAATTTCCTTTATTTGGGGCAAAATTGCAGAAATTTCACTTATTTTCAGGGAAAAAGGCTGAAATTTCCTTTATTTTGGGGCAAACAGGAAGAAATTCCCCTTATTTTGGGGCAAAAAAGACAGAAATTCCCTTTGTTTTGGGGGAAAAAGACAGAAATTCCCCTTATTTTGGGGAAAAATTTCAGAAATTTCCCTTATTATGGGGAAAAATTGCAGAAATTTCCTTTATTTTAGGGCAAAATTGCAGAAATTTCACTTATTTCAGATTAAAAAAGCAAAAGTTTTTTCTTATTTTGGGGCAAAAAGGCAGAAATTCCCATTATTTTGGGGCAAAATGCAGAAATTCACCTTATTTTGGGGTAAAATTGCAGAAATTTCACATATTTCAGGGCAAAAAGGCAGAAATTTTCCTTATTTTGGGGCAAAATTGCAGAAATTTCACTTATTTCAGGGTAATAAGTCAGAAATTTTCCTTATTTTGGGGCAAAAAAGACAGAAATTCTCTTTGTTTTGGGAAAAAAGACAGAAATTCCACTTATTTAGAGGCAAAAATGCAGAAATTCTCCTTATTTTGGAGCAAAAATGAAGAAATTTCCCTTTTCTATGGCAAAAAGGTATGCATTTTTTTTTATTTTCAGGAAAAAAGGCAGAAATTCCCTGCATTTTGGAGCAAAATTGCAGAAATTCCCCTAATTGTGGGGCAAAAAGGCAGAAATTCCCCGTATATTGGAGCAAAATTGCAGAAATACCCCTAATTGTGGGGAAAATAGGCAAAAATTCCCTATATGTTGGGGCAAAAAGACAGAAATTCTTCTTATTTTAGGGCAAAACTCAGAAATTCCACTTATTTTGGGGCAAAATTGCAGAAATTCCACTTATTTCAGTGAAAAAAGGCAGAAATTTTCCTTATTTTGGGGCAAAAAGCTAGAAATTCCTAATATTTTGTGGCAAAAATGCAGAAATTCTCCTTATTTTGAGGTAAAAAGGCTGAAATTCCCCTTATTTGAAGGCAAAAAGGCAGAAATTCACCTTATTTTGAGGCAAAAAGACAGAAAATCTCCTTTTTTTGAGAGCAAACTGTTAGAAATTCCCCTTATTTTGGGGCAAAATTGCAGAAATTTCCTTTACATTGGTAAAAAATTGCAGAAATTTCCTTTATTTTGGGGCAAAATTGCAGAAATTTCATTTATTTCAGGGTAATAAGTCAGAAATTGCCCTTATTTTAGGGCAAAAAAAACAGAAATTCCTTTTGTTTTGTGGGAAAAAGACAGAAATTCCACTTATTTAGAGACAAAAAGGCAGAAATTCCCCTTATTTTGGAGCAAAAATGAAAAAATTTCCCTTTATATGGCAAAAAACTAATCATTCCCATTATTTTCAGGCAAAAAGGCAGAAATTCCTTGTATTTTGGAGCAAAATTGCAGAAATTCCCCTAATTTTTGGGCAAAAGGCAGAAATTCCCTTTATTTTGGGGTAAAAATCAGAAATTCATTTTATTTTGAGGCAACATTCCAGAAATTTCTTTTTTTGGGGGCAAAATTGCAGGAATTTACCTTATTTTGGGGCTAAATTGCAGAAATTTCCCTTATTTGGGGCAAAATTGCAGAAATTTCACTTATTTTCAGGTAAAAAGGCTGAAATTTCCTTTATTTTGGGGCAAAAAAAAAAGAAATTCCCTTTATTTTGGGGCAAAAAAGACAGAAATTCCCTTTGTTTTGGGGGAAAAAGACAGAAATTCTTCTTATTTTGGGGCAAAATTGCAGAAATTTCACTTATTTCAGGGTAATAAGTCAGAAATTTTCCTTATTTTGGGGCAAAAAAGACAGAAATTCTCTTTGTTTTGGGAAAAAAGACAGAAATTCCACTTATTTAGAGGCAAAAGGCAGAAATTCCCCTTATTTTGGAGCAAAAATGAAGAAATTTCCCTTTTCTATGGCAAAAAGGTATGCATTCCCCTTATTTTCAGGAAAAAAGGCATAAATTCCCTGCATTTTGGAGAAAAATTGCAGAAATTCCCCTAATTGTGGGGCAAAAAGGCAGAAATTCCCCGTATTTTGGAGCAAAATTGCAGAAATTCCCCTAATTGTGGGGAAAAAAGGCAAAAATTCCCTATATGTTGGGGCAAAAATACAGAAATTCTCCTTATTTTAGGGCAAAACTCAGAAATTCCACTTATTTTGGGGCAAAATTGCAGAAATTTCACTTATTTCAGTGAAAAAAGGCAGAAATTTTCCTTATTTTGGGGCAAAAAGTCAGAAATTCCTAATATTTTGTGGCAAAAATGCAGAAATTCACCTTATTTTGAGGCAAAAAGACAGAAAATCTCCTTTTTTCGAGAGCAAACTGTTAGAAATTCCCCTTATTTTGGGGAAAAATTTAGAAATTTCCTTTACATTGGTGAAAAATTGCAGAAATTTCCTTTATTTTGGGGCAAAATTGCAGAAATTTCATTTATTTCAGGGTAATAAGTCAGAAATTGCCCTTATTTTAGGGCAAAAAAGACAGAAATTCCCTTTGTTTTGGGGGAAAAAGACAGAAATTCCATTATTTAGAGACAAAAAGGCAGAAATTCCCCTTATTTTGCAGCAAAAATGAAAAAATTTCCCTTTATATGGCAAAAAACTATGCATTCCCATTCTTTTCAGGCAAAAAGGCAGAAATTCCTTGTATTTTGGAGCAAAATTGCAGAAATTCCCTAATTTTTGGGCAAAAGGCAGAAATTCCCTTTATTTTGGGGTAAAAATCAGAAATTCCCTTTATTTTGAGGCAAAATTCCAGAAATTTCTTTTTTGGGGGGCAAAATTGCAGGAATTTACCTTATTTTGGGGCTAAATTGCAGAAATTTCGCTTATTTTGGGCAAAATTGCAGAAATTTCACTTATTTTCAGGTAAAAAGGCTGAAATTTCCTTTATTTTGTGGCAAAAAAAGAGAAATTCCCCTTATATTGGGGCAAAAGAGACAGAAATTCCCTTTGTTTTGGGGGAAAAAGACAGAAATTCCCTTTATTTTGGGGAAAAATTTCAGAAATTTCCCTTATTATGGGGAAAAATTGCAGAAATTTCCTTTATTTGAGGGCAAAATTGCAGAAATATCACTTATTTCAGATTAAAAAAGCAAAAGTTTTTTCTTATTTTGGGTCAAAAAGGCAGAAATTCCCATTATTTTGGGGCAAAATGCAGAAATTCACCTTATTTTGGGGTAAAATTGCAGAAATTTCATATATTTCAGGGCAAAAAGGCAGAAATTTTCCTTATTTTGGGGCAAAATTGCAGAAATTTCACTTATTTCAGGGTAATAAGTCAGAAATTTTCCTTATTTTGGGGCAAAAAAGACAGAAATTCTCTTTGTTTTGGGAAAAAAGACAGAAATTCCACTTATTTAGAGGCAAAATGCAGAAATTCCCCTTATTTTGGAGCAAAAATGAAGAAATTTCCCTTTTCTATGGCAAAAAGGTATGCATTCCCCTTATTTTCAGGAAAAAAGGTAGAAATTCCCTGCATTTTGGAGCAAAATTGCAGAAATTCCCCTAATTGTGGGGCAAAAAGGCAGAAATTCCCCGTATTTTGGAGCAAAATTGCAGAAATTCCCCTAATTGTGAGGAAAAAAGGCAAAAATTCCCTATATGTTGGGGCAAAAAGACAGAAATTCTCCTTATTTTAGGGCAAAACTCAGAAATTCCACTTATTTTGGGGCAAAATTGCAGAAATTTCACTTATTTCAGGGAAAAAAGGCAGAAATTTTCCTTATTTTGGGGCAAAAAGGCAGAAATTCCTAATATTTTGTGGCAAAAGTGCAGAAATTCCCCTTATTTTGAGGGAAAAATGCTGAAAATCCCCTTTATTGAAGGCAAAAAGGCAGAAATTCACCTTATTTTGAGGCAAAAAGACAGAAAATCTCCTTTTTTCGAGAGCAAACAGTCAGAAATTCCCCTTATTTTGGGGCATAATTGCAGAAATTTTTTTTCCTTGGGGCAAAATTGCAGAAATTTCCTTTATTTTGGGGCAAAATTGCAGAAATTTCACTTATTTCAGGGTAATAAGTCAGAAATTCTCCTTATTTTGATGCAAAAAAGACAGAAATTCCCTTTGTTTTGGGGGAAAAAGACAGAAATACCACTTATTTAGAGGCAAAAAGGCAGAAATTCCCCTTATTATGGAGCAAAAATGAAGAAATTTCTATTTTTATGGCAAAAAGTTATGCATTCCCATTATTTTCGGGCAAAAAGGCAGAAATTTCCCGTATTTTGGAGCAAAATTGTAGAAATTCCCCTAATTTTGGGGCAAAAGGCAGAAATTCTTTTTATTTTGGTGCAAAAATCAGAAATTCCCCTTATTTTGGGGCAAAATTCAAGAAATTTCCTATATTTTGGGGCAAAATTGCAGGAATTTACCTTATTTTGGAGCAAAATTGCAGAAATTTCCCTTATTTGGGGCAAAATTGCAGAAATTTCACTTATTTTCAGATAAAAAGGCTGAAATTTCCTTTATTTTGGGGCAAAAAGTGAGAAATTCCTCTAATTTTGGGGCAAAATTGAAGAAATTTCCTTTATTATGGGAAAAAATTGCAGAAATTTACCTCATTTTAGGGCAAAATTTCAGAAATTTCACTTATTTCAGAGAAATAAAGCAAAAATTTTTCTTATTTTGGGGCAAAAAGGCAGAAATTCCCATTATTTTGGGGCAAAAAGGCAGAAATTCACCTTATTTTCGGGTAAAATTGCAGAAATTTCACATATTTCATGGCAAAAAGGCAGAAATTTCCCTTATTATGGGGAAAAATTGCAGAAATTTCCCTTAATTTAGGGCAAAATTGCAGAAATTTCACTTATTTCAGAAAAAAAAGCAAAAAATTTTCTTATATTGGGGCAAAAAGGCAGAAATTCCCATTATTTTCCAGCACAAAGGCAGGAATTCACCTTATTTTGGGGTAAAATTGAAGAAATTTAACATATTTCAGGGCAAAAAGGCAGAAGTTTCCCTTATTTTGGGGCAAAATTGCAGAAATTTCACTTATTTCAGGGTAATAAGTCAGAAATTCCCATTATTTTGTGGCAAAAAAGACAGAAATTCTATTTCTTTTGGGGGAAAATTGCAGAAATTCCACTTATTTAGAGGAAAAAAGGCAGAAATTCCCTTTAATTTGGAGCAAAAATGAAGAAATTTCCCTTTTTTATGGCCAAAAGGTATGCATTCCCATTATTTTCAGGCAAAAAGGCAGAAATTCCCTATATGTTGGGGCAAAAAGAGAGAAATTCTCCTTATTTTGTGACAAAACTCAGAAATTCCACTTATTTTGGGGCAAAATTCCAGAAATTTCCCTTATTTTTGGGCAAAATTGCAGAAATTTCACTTAATTCAGAGAAAAAAAGCAAAAATTATTCTTATTTTGGGGCAAAAAGGCAGAAATTCCCATTATTTTGAAGAAAAAAGGCAGAAATTCACCTTATTTTGGGGTAAAATTGAAGAAAGTTCACATATTTCAGAGCAAAAAGGCAGAAATTTCCCTTATTTTGGGGCAAAATTGCAGAAATTTTACATATTTCAGGGCATAATTTAAAAATTCCTTTTATTTTGGGGCAAAAAAACAGAAATTCCGTTTATTTTGGGGTAAAAAGGCAGAAATTGCTCTTAATTTGAGGTAAAAAGGCTGAAATTTTTCTTATTTGGGGCAAAAATGAAGAAATTTCCCTTTTTTGTGGCAAAAGGTATACATTCCCCTTACTTTCGGGATAAAAAGCAGAAATTCCCCGTATTTTGAAGCAAAATTGCAGAAATTCTCATAATTTTCGAGCAAAAAGGCAGAAATTCTCCTTATTTTGGGGCAAAAAGACAGAAAATCAACTTTTTTCGGGAGCAAACAGTAAGAAATTCCCCTTATTTTGGGGCAAAATTGCAGAAATTTCCTTTACATTGGGGCAAAATTGCAGAAATTTCCCTTATTTTGGTGAAAAATTGCAGAAATTTCACTTATTTCAGGGTAATAAGTCAAAAATTCCCCTTATTTTTGGGGCAAAAAAGACAGAAATTTCCATTGTTTTGTGGGAAAAAGACAGAAATTCCACTTATTTAGAGGCAAAAAGGCAGAAATTCCCCTTATTTTGGAGCAAAAATGAAAAAATTTCCCTTTTTATGGTAAAAAGGTATGCATTCCCATTATTTTCAGGCAAAAAGGCAGAAATTTTCCGTATTTTGGAGCAAAATTGCAGAAATTCCCCTAATTTTGGGGCAAAAGTCAGAAATTCCCTTTATTTTGGGGCAAAAATCAGAAATTCCCCTTATTTTGGGGCAAAATTGCAGAAATTTCACTTATTTCAGTGTAATAAGTCAAAAATTCCCCTTATTTTGGGGCAAAAAAGACAGAAATACCCATTGTTTTTGGGGGAAAAAGACAGAAATTCCACTTATTTAGAGGCTAAAAGGCAGAAATTCCCCTTATTTTGGAGCAAAAATGAAGAAATTTCCCTTTTTTATGGCAAAAGGGAATGCATTCCCATTATTTTCAGGCAAAAAGGCAGAAATTCCCTGTATTTTGGAGCAAAATTGCAGAAATTTCCCTAATTGTGGGGCAAAAAGGCAGAAATTCCCTATATGGTGGGGAAATAAGACAGATATTCTCCTTATTTTGGGGCAAAACTCAGAAATTCCACTTATTTTGAGGCAAAATTCCAGAAATTTCCCTTATTTTGGAGCAAAATTGCAGAAATTGCACTTATTCTGGGGCAAAATTGAAGAAATTTCACTTATTTTAGGGAAAAAAGGCAGAAATTTTCCTTATTTTGGGGCAAAAATGCAGAAATTCTTAAGATTTTGTGGCAAAAATGCAGAAATTTCCTTTATTTTGAGGTATAAAGGCTGAAATTCCTTTTATTTGGGGGCAAAAAGGCAGAAATTTCTCTTATTTTGGGGCAAAAAGACAGAAATTCCCCTTATTGTGTGGCTAAAACGCAAAAATTTCTTTTATTTTGGGGCAAAATTGCAGAAATTTCACTTATTTCAGGGCATAATTTAAAAATTTCTTTTATTTTGGGGCAAAAAGACAGAAATCCGTTTATTTTTGGGTAAAAAGGCAGAAATTTCTCTTATTTAGAGGTAAAAAGGCAGAAATTCCTCTTATTTTGGGGCAAAAATGAAGAAATTTCCCTTTTTTGTGGCAATAGGTATACATTCCTCTTACTTTCGGGATAAAAAACAGAAATTCCCCGTATTATGAAGCAAAATTGCAGAAATTCTCATAATTTTCGGGCAAAAAACCAGAAATTCTCCTCATTTTGCGACAAAAAGACAGAAAATCTTCTTTTTTCGGCAGCAAACAGTCAGAAATTCCCTTTATTTTAGGGCAAAATTGCAGAAATTTCCTTTACATTGGTGAAAAATTGCAGAAATTCCCTTTATTTTGGGGTAAAAATCAGAAATTCCCTTTATTTTGAGGCAAAATTCCAGAAATTTCTTTTTTTGGGGGGAAAATTACAGGAATTTACCTCATTTTGGGGCTAAATTGCAGAAATTTCCTTTATTTGGGGCAAAATTGCAGCAATTTCACTTATTTTCAGGGAAAAAGGCTGAAATTTCCTTTATTTTGGGGCAAACAGGAAGAAATTCCCCTTATTTTGGGGCAAAAAAGACAGAAATTCCCTTTGTTTTGGGGGAAAAAGGCAGAAATTCCCCTTATTTTGGGGAAAAATTTCAGAAATTTCCCTTATTATGGGGAAAAATTGCAGAAATTTCCTTTATTTTAGGGCAAAATTGCAGAAATTTCACTTATTTCAGATTAAAAAAGCAAAAGTTTTTTTCTTATTTTGGGGCAAAAAGGCAGAAATTCCCATTATTTTGGGGCAAAATGCAGAAATTCACCTTATTTTGGGGTAAAATTGCAGAAATTTCACATATTTCAGGGCAAAAAGGCAGAAATTTTCCTTATTTTGGGGCAAAATTGCAGAAATTTCACTTATTTCAGGGTAATAAGTCAGAAATTTTCCTTATTTTGGGGCAAAAAAGACAGAAATTCTCTTTGTTTTGGGAAAAAAGACAGAAATTCCACTTATTTAGAGGCAAAAATGCAGAAATTCCCCTTATTTTGGAGCAAAAATGAAGAAATTTCCCTTTTCTATGGCAAAAAGGTATGCATTTTTTTTTATTTTCAGGAAAAAAGGCAGAAATTCCCTGCATTTTGGAGCAAAATTGCAGAAATTCCCCTAATTGTGGGGCAAAAAGGCAGAAATTCCCCGTATATTGGAGCAAAATTGCAGAAATTCCCCTAATTGTGGGGAAAATAGGCAAAAATTCCCTATATGTTGGGGCAAAAAGACAGAAATTCTTCTTATTTTAGGGCAAAACTCAGAAATTCCACTTATTTTGGGGCAAAATTGCAGAAATTCCACTTATTTCAGTGAAAAAAGGCAGAAATTTTCCTTATTTTGGGGCAAAAAGCTAGAAATTCCTAATATTTTGTGGCAAAAATGCAGAAATTCTCCTTATTTTGAGGTAAAAAGGCTGAAATTCCCCTTATTTGAAGGCAAAAAGGCAGAAATTCACCTTATTTTGAGGCAAAAAGACAGAAAATCTCCTTTTTTTGAGAGCAAACTGTTAGAAATTCCCCTTATTTTGGGGCAAAATTGCAGAAATTTCCTTTACATTGGTAAAAAATTGCAGAAATTTCCTTTATTTTGGGGCAAAATTGCAGAAATTTCATTTATTTCAGGGTAATAAGTCAGAAATTGCCCTTATTTTAGGGCAAAAAAAACAGAAATTCCTTTTGTTTTGTGGGAAAAAGACAGAAATTCCACTTATTTAGAGACAAAAAGGCAGAAATTCCCCTTATTTTGGAGCAAAAATGAAAAAATTTCCCTTTATATGGCAAAAAACTAATCATTCCCATTATTTTCAGGCAAAAAGGCAGAAATTCCTTGTATTTTGGAGCAAAATTGCAGAAATTCCCCTAATTTTTGGGCAAAAGGCAGAAATTCCCTTTATTTTGGGGTAAAAATCAGAAATTCTCTTTATTTTGAGGCAACATTCCAGAAATTTCTTTTTTTGGGGGCAAAATTGCAGGAATTTACCTTATTTTGGGGCTAAATTGCAGAAATTTCCCTTATTTGGGGCAAAATTGCAGAAATTTCACTTATTTTCAGGTAAAAAGGCTGAAATTTCCTTTATTTTGGGGCAAAAAAAAAAGAAATTCCCTTTATTTTGGGGCAAAAAAGACAGAAATTCCCTTTGTTTTGGGGGAAAAAGACAGAAATTCTTCTTATTTTGGGGCAAAATTGCAGAAATTTCACTTATTTCAGGGTAATAAGTCAGAAATTTTCCTTATTTTGGGGCAAAAAAGACAGAAATTCTCTTTGTTTTGGGAAAAAAGACAGAAATTCCACTTATTTAGAGGCAAAAGGCAGAAATTCCCCTTATTTTGGAGCAAAAATGAAGAAATTTCCCTTTTCTATGGCAAAAAGGTATGCATTCCCCTTATTTTCAGGAAAAAAGGCATAAATTCCCTGCATTTTGGAGAAAAATTGCAGAAATTCCCCTAATTGTGGGGCAAAAAGGCAGAAATTCCCCGTATTTTGGAGCAAAATTGCAGAAATTCCCCTAATTGTGGGGAAAAAAGGCAAAAATTCCCTATATGTTGGGGCAAAAATACAGAAATTCTCCTTATTTTAGGGCAAAACTCAGAAATTCCACTTATTTTGGGGCAAAATTGCAGAAATTTCACTTATTTCAGTGAAAAAAGGCAGAAATTTTCCTTATTTTGGGGCAAAAAGTCAGAAATTCCTAATATTTTGTGGCAAAAATGCAGAAATTCACCTTATTTTGAGGCAAAAAGACAGAAAATCTCCTTTTTTCGAGAGCAAACTGTTAGAAATTCCCCTTATTTTGGGGAAAAATTTAGAAATTTCCTTTACATTGGTGAAAAATTGCAGAAATTTCCTTTATTTTGGGGCAAAATTGCAGAAATTTCATTTATTTCAGGGTAATAAGTCAGAAATTGCCCTTATTTTAGGGCAAAAAAGACAGAAATTCCCTTTGTTTTGGGGGAAAAAGACAGAAATTCCATTATTTAGAGACAAAAAGGCAGAAATTCCCCTTATTTTGCAGCAAAAATGAAAAAATTTCCCTTTATATGGCAAAAAACTATGCATTCCCATTCTTTTCAGGCAAAAAGGCAGAAATTCCTTGTATTTTGGAGCAAAATTGCAGAAATTCCCTAATTTTTGGGCAAAAGGCAGAAATTCCCTTTATTTTGGGGTAAAAATCAGAAATTCCCTTTATTTTGAGGCAAAATTCCAGAAATTTCTTTTTTGGGGGGCAAAATTGCAGGAATTTACCTTATTTTGGGGCTAAATTGCAGAAATTTCGCTTATTTTGGGCAAAATTGCAGAAATTTCACTTATTTTCAGGTAAAAAGGCTGAAATTTCCTTTATTTTGTGGCAAAAAAAGAGAAATTCCCCTTATATTAGGGCAAAAAAGACAGAAATTCCCTTTGTTTTGGGGGAAAAAGACAGAAATTCCCTTTATTTTGGGGAAAAATTTCAGAAATTTCCCTTATTATGGGGAAAAATTGCAGAAATTTCCTTTATTTGAGGGCAAAATTGCAGAAATATCACTTATTTCAGATTAAAAAAGCAAAAGTTTTTTCTTATTTTGGGTCAAAAAGGCAGAAATTCCCATTATTTTGGGGCAAAATGCAGAAATTCACCTTATTTTGGGGTAAAATTGCAGAAATTTCATATATTTCAGGGCAAAAAGGCAGAAATTTTCCTTATTTTGGGGCAAAATTGCAGAAATTTCACTTATTTCAGGGTAATAAGTCAGAAATTTTCCTTATTTTGGGGCAAAAAAGACAGAAATTCTCTTTGTTTTGGGAAAAAAGACAGAAATTCCACTTATTTAGAGGCAAAATGCAGAAATTCCCCTTATTTTGGAGCAAAAATGAAGAAATTTCCCTTTTCTATGGCAAAAAGGTATGCATTCCCCTTATTTTCAGGAAAAAAGGTAGAAATTCCCTGCATTTTGGAGCAAAATTGCAGAAATTCCCCTAATTGTGGGGCAAAAAGGCAGAAATTCCCCGTATTTTGGAGCAAAATTGCAGAAATTCCCCTAATTGTGAGGAAAAAAGGCAAAAATTCCCTATATGTTGGGGCAAAAAGACAGAAATTCTCCTTATTTTAGGGCAAAACTCAGAAATTCCACTTATTTTGGGGCAAAATTGCAGAAATTTCACTTATTTCAGGGAAAAAAGGCAGAAATTTTCCTTATTTTGGGGCAAAAAGGCAGAAATTCCTAATATTTTGTGGTAAAAGTGCAGAAATTCCCCTTATTTTGAGGGAAAAATGCTGAAAATCCCCTTTATTGAAGGCAAAAAGGCAGAAATTCACCTTATTTTGAGGCAAAAAGACAGAAAATCTCCTTTTTTCGAGAGCAAACAGTCAGAAATTCCCCTTATTTTGGGGCATAATTGCAGAAATTTTTTTTCCTTGGGGCAAAATTGCAGAAATTTCCTTTATTTTGGGGCAAAATTGCAGAAATTTCACTTATTTCAGGGTAATAAGTCAGAAATTCTCCTTATTTTGATGCAAAAAAGACAGAAATTCCCTTTGTTTTGGGGGAAAAAGACAGAAATACCACTTATTTAGAGGCAAAAAGGCAGAAATTCCCCTTATTATGGAGCAAAAATGAAGAAATTTCTCTTTTTATGGCAAAAAGGTATGCATTCCCATTATTTTCGGGCAAAAAGGCAGAAATTTCCCGTATTTTGGAGCAAAATTGTAGAAATTCCCCTAATTTTGGGGCAAAAGGCAGAAATTCTTTTTATTTTGGTGCAAAAATCAGAAATTCCCCTTATTTTGGGGCAAAATTCAAGAAATTTCCTATATTTTGGGGCAAAATTGCAGGAATTTACCTTATTTTGGAGCAAAATTGCAGAAATTACCCTTATTTGGGGCAAAATTGCAGAAATTTCACTTATTTTCAGATAAAAAGGCTGAAATTTCCTTTATTTTGGGGCAAAAAGTGAGAAATTCCTCTAATTTTGGGGCAAAATTGAAGAAATTTCCTTTATTATGGGAAAAAATTGCAGAAATTTACCTCATTTTAGGGCAAAATTTCAGAAATTTCACTTATTTCAGAGAAATAAAGCAAAAATTTTTCTTATTTTGGGGCAAAAAGGCAGAAATTCCCATTATTTTGGGGCAAAAAGGCAGAAATTCACCTTATTTTCGGGTAAAATTGCAGAAATTTCACATATTTCATGGCAAAAAGGCAGAAATTTCCCTTATTATGGGGAAAAATTGCAGAAATTTCCCTTAATTTAGGGCAAAATTGCAGAAATTTCACTTATTTCAGAAAAAAAAGCAAAAAATTTTCTTATATTGGGGCAAAAAGGCAGAAATTCCCATTATTTTCCAGCACAAAGGCAGGAATTCACCTTATTTTGGGGTAAAATTGAAGAAATTTAACATATTTCAGGGCAAAAAGGCAGAAGTTTCCCTTATTTTGGGGCAAAATTGCAGAAATTTCACTTATTTCAGGGTAATAAGTCAGAAATTCCCATTATTTTGTGGCAAAAAAGACAGAAATTCTATTTCTTTTGGGGGAAAATTGCAGAAATTCCACTTATTTAGAGGAAAAAAGGCAGAAATTCCCTTTAATTTGGAGCAAAAATGAAGAAATTTCCCTTTTTTATGGCCAAAAGGTATGCATTCCCATTATTTTCAGGCAAAAAGGCAGAAATTCCCTATATGTTGGGGCAAAAAGAGAGAAATTCTCCTTATTTTGTGACAAAACTCAGAAATTCCACTTATTTTGGGGCAAAATTCCAGAAATTTCCCTTATTTTTGGGCAAAATTGCAGAAATTTCACTTAATTCAGAGAAAAAAAGCAAAAATTATTCTTATTTTGGGGCAAAAAGGCAGAAATTCCCATTATTTTGAAGAAAAAAGGCAGAAATTCACCTTATTTTGGGGTAAAATTGAAGAAAGTTCACATATTTCAGAGCAAAAAGGCAGAAATTTCCCTTATTTTGGGGCAAAATTGCAGAAATTTTACATATTTCAGGGCATAATTTAAAAATTCCTTTTATTTTGGGGCAAAAAAACAGAAATTCCGTTTATTTTGGGGTAAAAAGGCAGAAATTGCTCTTAATTTGAGGTAAAAAGGCTGAAATTTTTCTTATTTGGGGCAAAAATGAAGAAATTTCCCTTTTTTGTGGCAAAAGGTATACATTCCCCTTACTTTCGGGATAAAAAGCAGAAATTCCCCGTATTTTGAAGCAAAATTGCAGAAATTCTCATAATTTTCGAGCAAAAAGGCAGAAATTCTCCTTATTTTGGGGCAAAAAGACAGAAAATCAACTTTTTTCGGGAGCAAACAGTAAGAAATTCCCCTTATTTTGGGGCAAAATTGCAGAAATTTCCTTTACATTGGGGCAAAATTGCAGAAATTTCCCTTATTTTGGTGAAAAATTGCAGAAATTTCACTTATTTCAGGGTAATAAGTCAAAAATTCCCCTTATTTTTGGGGCAAAAAAGACAGAAATTTCCTTTGTTTTGTGGGAAAAAGACAGAAATTCCACTTATTTAGAGGCAAAAAGGCAGAAATTCCCCTTATTTTGGAGCAAAAATGAAAAAATTTCCCTTTTTATGGTAAAAAGGTATGCATTCCCATTGTTTTCAGGCAAAAAGGCAGAAATTTTCCGTATTTTGGAGCAAAATTGCAGAAATTCCCCTAATTTTGGGGCAAAAGGCAGAAATTCCCTTTATTTTGGGGCAAAAATCAGAAATTCCCCTTATTTTGGGGCAAAATTGCAGAAATTTCACTTATTTCAGTGTAATAAGTCAAAAATTCCCCTTATTTTGGGGCAAAAAAGACAGAAATTCCCATTGTTTTTGGGGGAAAAAGACAGAAATTCCACTTATTTAGAGGCTAAAAGGCAGAAATTCCCCTTATTTTGGAGCAAAAATGAAGAAATTTCCCTTTTTTATGGCAAAAGGGAATGCATTCCCATTATTTTCAGGCAAAAAGGCAGAAATTCCCTGTATTTTGGAGCAAAATTGCAGAAATTTCCCTAATTGTGGGGCAAAAAGGCAGAAATTCCCTATATGGTGGGGAAATAAGACAGATATTCTCCTTATTTTGGGGCAAAACTCAGAAATTCCACTTATTTTGAGGCAAAATTCCAGAAATTTCCCTTATTTTGGAGCAAAATTGCAGAAATTGCACTTATTCTGGGGCAAAATTGAAGAAATTTCACTTATTTTAGGGAAAAAAGGCAGAAATTTTCCTTATTTTGGGGCAAAAATGCAGAAATTCTTAAGATTTTGTGGCAAAAATGCAGAAATTTCCTTTATTTTGAGGTATAAAGGCTGAAATTCCTTTTATTTGGGGGCAAAAAGGCAGAAATTTCCCTTATTTTGGGGCAAAAAGACAGAAATTCCCCTTATTGTGTGGCTAAAACGCAAAAATTTCTTTTATTTTGGGGCAAAATTGCAGAAATTTCACTTATTTCAGGGCATAATTTAAAAATTTCTTTTATTTTGGGGCAAAAAGACAGAAATTCCGTTTATTTTTGGGTAAAAAGGCAGAAATTTCTCTTATTTAGAGGTAAAAAGGCAGAAATTCCTCTTATTTTGGGGCAAAAATGAAGAAATTTCCCTTTTTTGTGGCAAAAGGTATACATTCCTCTTACTTTCGGGATAAAAAGCAGAAATTCCCCGTATTATGAAGCAAAATTGCAGAAATTCTCATAATTTTCAGGCAAAAAACCAGAAATTCTCCTCATTTTGCGACAAAAAGACAGAAAATCTTCTTTTTTCGGCAGCAAACAGTCAGAAATTCCCTTTATTTTGGGGTAAAAATCAGAAATTCCCTTTATTTTGAGGCAAAATTCCAGAAATTTCTATTTTGGGGGGCAAAATTACAGGAATTTACCTCATTTTGGGGCTAAATTGCAGAAATTTCCTTTATTTGGGGCAAAATTGCAGAAATTTCACTTATTTTCAGGGAAAAAGGCTGAAATTTCCTTTATTTTGGGGCAAACAGGAAGAAATTCCCCTTATTTTGGGGCAAAAAAGACAGAAATTCCCTTTGTTTTGGGGGAAAAAGACAGAAATTCCCCTTATTTTGGGGAAAAATTTCAGAAATTTCCCTTATTATGGGGAAAAATTGCAGAAATTTCCTTTATTTTAGGGCAAAATTGCAGAAATTTCACTTATTTCAGATTAAAAAAGCAAAAGTTTTTTCTTATTTTGGGGCAAAAAGGCAGAAATTCCCATTATTTTGGGGCAAAATGCAGAAATTCACCTTATTTTGGGGTAAAATTGCAGAAATTTCACATATTTCAGGGCAAAAAGGCAGAAATTTTCCTTATTTTAAGGCAAAATTGCAGAAATTTCACTTATTTCAGGGTAATAAGTCAGAAATTTTCCTTATTTTGGGGCAAAAAAGACAGAAATTCTCTTTGTTTTGGGAAAAAAGACAGAAATTCCACTTATTTAGAGGCAAAAATGCAGAAATTCCCCTTATTTTGGAGCAAAAAAGAAGAAATTTCCCTTTTCTATGGCAAAAAGGTATGCATTCCCCTTATTTTCAGGAAAAAAGGCAGAAATTCCCTGCATTTTGGAGCAAAATTGCAGAAATTCCCCTAATTGTGGGGCAAAAAGGCAGAAATTCCCCGTATATTGGAGCAAAATTGCAGAAATTCCCCTAATTGTGGGGAAAATAGGCAAAAATTCCCTATATGTTGGGGCAAAAAGACAGAAATTCTTCTTATTTTAGGGCAAAACTCAGAAATTCCACTTATTTTGGGGCAAAATTGCAGAAATTCCACTTATTTCAGTGAAAAAAGGCAGAAATTTTCCTTATTTTGGGGCAAAAAGCTAGAAATTCCTAATATTTTGTGGCAAAAATGCAGAAATTCTCCTTATTTTGAGGTAAAAAGGCTGAAATTCCCCTTATTTGAAGACAAAAAGGCAGAAATTCACCTTATTTTGAGGCAAAAAGACAGAAAATCTCCTTTTTTTGAGAGCAAACTGTTAGAAATTCCCCTTATTTTGGGGCAAAATTGCAGAAATTTCCTTTACATTGGTAAAAAATTGCAGAAATTTCCTTTATTTTGGGGCAAAATTGCAGAAATTTCATTTATTTCAGGGTAATAAGTCAGAAATTGCCCTTATTTTAGGGCAAAAAAAAAAGAAATTCCTTTTGTTTTGTGGGAAAAAGACAGAAATTCCACTTATTTAGAGACAAAAAGGCAGAAATTCCCCTTATTTTGGAGCAAAAATGAAAAAATTTCCCTTTATATGGCAAAAAACTAATCATTCCCATTATTTTCAGGCAAAAAGGCAGAAATTCCTTGTATTTTGGAGCAAAATTGCAGAAATTCTCCTAATTTTTGGGCAAAAGGCAGAAATTCCCTTTATTTTGGGGTAAAAATCAGAAATTCTCTTTATTTTGAGGCAACATTCCAGAAATTTCTTTTTTGGGGGCAAAATTGCAGGAATTTACCTTATTTTGGGGCTAAATTGCAGAAATTTCCCTTATTTGGGGCAAAATTGCAGAAATTTCACTTATTTTCAGGTAAAAAGGCTGAAATTTCCTTTATTTTGGGGCAAAAAAAAGAAATTCCCCTTATTTTGGGGCAAAAAAGACAGAAATTCCCTTTGTTTTGGGGGAAAAAGACAGAAATTCTTCTTATTTTGGGGCAAAATTGCAGAAATTTCACTTATTTCAGGGTAATAAGTCAGAAATTTTCCTTATTTTGGGGCAAAAAAGACAGAAATTCTCTTTGTTTTGGGAAAAAAGACAGAAATTCCACTTATTTAGAGGCAAAAGGCAGAAATTCCCCTTATTTTGGAGCAAAAATGAAGAAATTTCCCTTTTCTATGGCAAAAAGGTATGCAACATTATTTTCAGGAAAAAAGGCATAAATTCCCTGCATTTTGGAGAAAAATTGCAGAAATTCCCCTAATTGTGGGGCAAAAAGGCAGAAATTCCCCGTTTTTTGGAGCAAAATTGCAGAAATTCCCCTAATTGTGGGGAAAAAAGGCAAAAATTCCCTATATGTTGGGGCAAAAATACAGAAATTCTCCTTATTTTAGGGCAAAACTCAGAAATTCCACTTATTTTGGGGCAAAATTGCAGAAATTTCACTTATTTCAGTGAAAAAAGGCAGAAATTTTCCTTATTTTGGGGCAAAAAGTCAGAAATTCCTAATATTTTGTGGCAAAAATGCAGAAATTCACCTTATTTTGAGGCAAAAAGACAGAAAATCTCCTTTTTTCGAGAGCAAACTGTTAGAAATTCCCCTTATTTTGGGGAAAAATTTAGAAATTTCCTTTACATTGGTGAAAAATTGCAGAAATTTCCTTTATTTTGGGGCAAAATTGCAGAAATTTCATTTATTTCAGGGTAATAAGTCAGAAATTGCCCTTATTTTAGGGCAAAAAAGACAGAAATTCCCTTTGTTTTGGGGGAAAAAGACAGAAATTCCATTATTTAGAGACAAAAAGGCAGAAATTCCCCTTATTTTGGAGCAAAAATGAAAAAATTTCCCTTTATATGGCAAAAAACTATGCATTCCCATTCTTTTCAGGCAAAAAGGCAGAAATTCCTTGTATTTTGGAGCAAAATTGCAGAAATTCCCTAATTTTTGGGCAAAAGGCAGAAATTCCCTTTATTTTGGGGTAAAAATCAGAAATTCCCTTTATTTTGAGGCAAAATTCCAGAAATTTCTTTTTTGGGGGGCAAAATTGCAGGAATTTACCTTATTTTGGGGCTAAATTGCAGAAATTTCCTTTATTTGGGGCAAAATTGCAGAAATTTCACTTATTTTCAGGTAAAAAGGCTGAAATTTCCTTTATTTTGTGGAAAAAAAAAGAGAAATTCCCCTTATTTTGGGGCAAAAAAGACAGAAATTCCCTTTGTTTTGGGGGAAAAAGACAGAAATTCCCTTTATTTTGGGGAAAAATTTCAGAAATTTCCTTTATTATGGGGAAAAATTGCAGAAATTTCCTTTATTTTAGGGCAAAATTGCAGAAATATCACTTATTTCAGATTAAAAAAGCAAAAGTTTTTTCTTATTTTGGGTCAAAAAGGCAGAAATTCCCATTATTTTGGGGCAAAATTCAGAAATTCACCTTATTTTGGGGTAAAATTGCAGAAATTTCATATATTTCAGGGCAAAAAGGCAGAAATTTTCCTTATTTTGGGGCAAAATTGCAGAAATTTCACTTATTTCAGGGTAATAGGTCAGAAATTTTTCTTATTTTGGGGCAAAAAAGACAGAAATTCTCTTTGTTTTTGGAAAAAAGACAGAAATTCCACTTATTTAGAGGCAAAAAGGCAGAAATTCCCCTTATTTTGGAGCAAAAATGAAGAAATTTCCCTTTTCTATGGCAAAAAGTTATGCATTCCCCTTATTTTCAGGAAAAAAGGTAGAAATTCCCTGCATTTTGGAGCAAAATTGCAGAAATTCCCCTAATTGTGGGGCAAAAAGGCAGAAATTCCCCGTATTTTGGAGCAAAATTGCAGAAATTCCCCTAATTGTGAGGAAAAAATGCAAAAATTCCCTATATGTTGGGGCAAAAAGACAGAAATTCTCCTTATTTTAGGGCAAAACTCAGAAATTCCACTTATTTTGGGGCAAAATTGCAGAAATTTCACTTATTTCAGGGAAAAAAGGCAGAAATTTTCCTTATTTTGGGGCAAAAAGGCAGAAATTCCTAATATTTTGTGGCAAAAATGCAGAAATTCCCCTTATTTTGAGGTAAAAAGGCTGAAATTCCCCTTTATTGAAGGCAAAAAGGCAGAAATTCACCTTATTTTGAGGCAAAAAGACAGAAAATCTTTTTTTTTCGAGAGCAAACAGTCAGAAATTCCCCTTATTTTGGGGCATAATTGCAGAAATTTTTTTTCCTTGGGGCAAAATTGCAGAAATTTCCTTTATTTTGGGGCAAAATTGCAGAAATTTCAATTATTTCAGGGTAATAAGTCAGAAATTCTCCTTATTTTGATGGAAAAAAGACAGTAATTCCCTTTGTTTTGGGGGAAAAAGACAGAAATACCACTTATTTAGAGGCAAAAAGGCAGAAATTCCCCTTATTATGGAGCAAAAATGAAGAAATTTCTCTTTTTATGGCAAAAAGGTATGCATTCCCATTATTTTCGGGCAAAAAGGCAGAAATTTCCCGTATTTTGGAGCAAAATTGTAGAAATTCCCCTAATTTTGGGGCAAAAGGCAGAAATTCTTTTTATTTTGGTGCAAAAATCAGAAATTCCCCTTATTTTGGGGCAAAATTCAAGAAATTTCCTATATTTTGGGGCAAAATTGCAGGAATTTACCTTATTTTGGGGCAAAATTGCAGAAATTTCCCTTATTTGGGGCAAAATTGCAGAAATTTCACTTATTTTCAGATAAAAAGGCTGAAATTTCCTTTATTTTGGGGCAAAAAGTGAGAAATTCCCCTAATTTTGGGGCAAAATTGCAGAAATTTCCTTTATTATGGGAAAAAATTGCAGAAATTTACCTCATTTTAGGGCAAAATTTCAGAAATTTCACTTATTTCAGAGAAATAAAGCAAAAATTTTTCTTATTTTGGGGCAAAAAGGCAGAAATTCCCATTATTTTGGGGCAAAAAGGCAGAAATTCACCTTATTTTGGGGTAAAATTGCAGAAATTTCACATATTTCATGTCAAAAAGGCAGAAATTTCCCTTATTTTGGGGCAAAATTGCAGAAATTTCACTTATTTCAGGGTAATAAGTCAGAAATTCCCATTATTTTGGGGCAAAACAGACAGAAATTCCCTTTCTTTTGGGGGAAAATTGCAGAAATTCCACTTATTTAGAGGAAAAAAGGCAGAAATTCCCTTTAATTTGGAGCAAAAATGAAGAAATTTCCCTTTTCTATGGCAAAAAGTTATGCATTCCCCTTATTTTCGGGCAAAAAGGCAGAAATTCCCAGTATTTTGGAGCAAAATTGCAAAAATTCCCCTAATTGTGGGGCAAAAAGGCAGAAATTCCCTATATGGTGGGGCAAAAAACAGAAATTCTCCTTATTTTGGGGCAAAACTCAGAAATTCCACTTATTTTGGGCAAAATTCCAGAAATTTCCCTTATTTTGGAGCAAAATTGCAGAAATTCCACTTATTTTGGGGCAAAATTGCAGAAATTTCACTTATTTCAGGGAAAAAAGGGAGAAATTTTCTTTATTTTGGGGCAAACATGCAGAAATTCTTAATATTTTGTGGCAAAAATGCAGAAATTCCCCTTATTTTGAGGTAAAAAGGCTGAAATTCCTTTTATTTGGAAGCAAAAAGGCAGAAATTTCCCTTATTTTTTGGCAAAAAGGCAGAAATTTCTTTTATTTTGGGGCAAAATTGCAGAAATTTCACTTATTTCAGGGCATAATTCAAAAATTCCTTTTATTTTGGGGCAAAAAGTCAGAAATTCCATTTATTTTTGTGTAAAAAGGCAGAAATTTCACTTATTTTGAGGTAAAAAAGCAGAATTCCTCTTATTTTGGGACAAAAATGAAGAAATTTTTCTTTTTTGTGGCAAAAGGTATACATTCCCCTTACTTTCAGGATAAAAAGCAGAAATTCCCCTTATTTTGAAGCAAAATTGCAGAAATTCTCATAATTTTCGGGCAAAAAGGCAGAAATTCTCTTTATTTTGGGGCAAAAAGAAAGAAAATCTTCTTTTTTCGGGGGCAAACAGTCAGAAATTCCCCTCATTTTGGGGAAAAATTGCAGAAATTTCATTTATTTCAGGGTAATAAGTAAGAAATTCATCTTATTTTGGGGCAAAAAGACAGAAATTCCCTTTGTTTTGGGGGAAAAAGACAGAAATTCCCTTTGTTTTGGGGGAAAAAGACAGAAATTCCACATATTTAGAGGCAAAAAGGCAGAAATTCCCCTTATTTTGGAGCAAAAATGAAAAAATTTTCTTTTATATGGCAAAAAACTATGCATTCCCATTATTTTCAGGCAAAAAGGCAGAAATTCCTTGTATTTTGGAGCAAAATTGCAGAAATTCCCCTAATTTTTGGGCAAAAGGCAGAAATTCCCTTTATTTTGGGGTAAAAATCAGAAATTCCCTTTATTTTGAGGCAAAATTCCAGAAATTTCTTTTTTTGGGGGCAAAATTGCAGGAATTTACCTTATTTTGGGGCTAAATTGCAGAAATTTCCCTTATTTGGGGCAAAATTGCAGAAATTTCACTTATTTTCAGGTAAAAAGGCTGAAATTTCCTTTATTTTGGGGCAAAAAAAGAGAAATTCCCCTTATTTTGGGGCAAAAAAGACAGAAATTCCCTTTGTTTTGGGGGAAAAAGAAAGAAATTCCCCTTATTTTGGGGAAAAATTTCAGAAATTTCCCTTATTATGGGGAAAAATTGCAGAAATTTCCTTTATTTTAGGGCAAAATTGCAGAAATTTCACTTATTTCAGATTAAAAAAGCAAAAGTTTTTTTCTTATTTTGGGGCAAAAAGGCAGAAATTCCCATTATTTTGGGGCAAAATGCAGAAATTCACCTTATTTTGGGGTAAAATTGCAGAAATTTCACATATTTCAGGGCAAAAAGGCAGAAATTTTCCTTATTTTGGGGCAAAATTGCAGAAATTTCACTTATTTCAGGGTAATAATCAGAAATTTTCCTTATTTTGGGGCAAAAAAGACAGAAATTCTCTTTGTTTTGGGAAAAAAGACAGAAATTCCACTTATTTAGAGGCAAAAAGGCAGAAATTCCCCTTATTTTGGAGCAAAAATGAAGAAATTTCCCTTTTCTATGGCAAAAAGGTATGCATTCCCCTTATTTTCAGGAAAAAAGGTAGAAATTCCATGCATTTTGGAGCAAAATTGCAGAAATTCCCCTAATTGTGGGGCAAAAACAGAAATTCTTCGTATTTTGGAGCAAAATTGCAGAAATTCCCCTAATTGTGGGGAAAAAAGGCTAAAATTCCCTATATGTTGGGGCAAAAAGACAGAAATTTTCCTTATTTTGGGGCAAAAAGGCAGAAATTCCTAATATTTTGTGGCAAAAATGCAGAAATTCCCCTTATTTTGAGGTAAAAAGGCTGAAATTCCCCTTTATTGAAGGCAAAAAGGCAGAAATTCACCTTATTTTGAGGCAAAAAGACAGAAAATCTCCTTTTTTCGAGAGCAAACAGTCAGAAATTCCCCTTATTTTGGGGCATAATTGCAGAAATTTTTTTTCCTTGGGGCAAAATTGCAGAAATTTCCTTTATTTTGGGGCAAAATTGCAGAAATTTCAATTATTTCAGGGTAATAAGTCAGAAATTCTCCTTATTTTGATGCAAAAAAGACAGAAATTCCCTTTGTTTTGGGGGAAAAAGACAGAAATACCACTTATTTAGAGGCAAAAAGGCAGAAATTCCCCTTATTATGGAGCAAAAATGAAGAAATTTCTCTTTTTATGGCAAAAAGATATGCATTCCCATTATTTTCGGGCAAAAAGGCAGAAATTTCCCGTATTTTGGAGCAAAATTGTAGAAATTCCCCTAATTTTGGGGCAAAAGGCAGAAATTCTTTTTATTTTGGTGCAAAAATCAGAAATTCCCCTTATTTTGGGGCAAAATTCAAGAAATTTCCTATATTTTGGGGCAAAATTGCAGGAATTTACCTTATTTTGGGGCAAAATTGCAGAAATTTCCCTTATTTGGGGCAAAATTGCAGAAATTTCACTTATTTTCAGATAAAAAGGCTGAAATTTCCTTTATTTTGGGGCAAAAAGTGAGAAATTCCCCTAATTTTGGGGCAAAATTGCAGAAATTTCCTTTATTATGGGAAAAAATTGCAGAAATTTACCTCATTTTAGGGCAAAATTTCAGAAATTTCACTTATTTCAGAGAAATAAAGCAAAAATTTTTCTTATTTTGGGGCAAAAAGGCAGAAATTCCCATTATTTTGGGGCAAAAAGGCAGAAAATCACCTTATTTTGGGGTAAAATTGCAGAAATTTCACATATTTCATGTCAAAAAGGCAGAAATTTCCCTTATTTTGGGGCAAAATTGCAGAAATTTCACTTATTTCAGGGTAATAAGTCAGAAATTCCCATTATTTTGGGGCAAAACAGACAGAAATTCCCTTTCTTTTGGGGGAAAATTGCAGAAATTCCACTTATTTAGAGGAAAAAAGGCAGAAATTCCCTTTAATTTGGAGCAAAAATGAAGAAATTTCCCTTTTCTATGGCAAAAAGTTATGCATTCCCCTTATTTTCGGGCAAAAAGGCAGAAATTCCCAGTATTTTGGAGCAAAATTGCAAAAATTCCCCTAATTGTGGGGTAAAAAGGCAGAAATTCCCTATATGATGGGGCAAAAAACAGAAATTCTCCTTATTTTGGGGCAAAACTCAGAAATTCCACTTATTTTGAGGCAAAATTCCAGAAATTTCCCTTATTTTGGAGCAAAATTGCAGAAATTCCACTTATTTTGGGGCAAAATTGCAGAAATTTCACTTATTTCAGGGAAAAAAGGGAGAAATTTTCTTTATTTTGGGGCAAACATGCAGAAATTCTTAATATTTTGTGGCAAAAATGCAGAAATTCCCCTTATTTTGAGGTAAAAAGGCTGAAATTCCTTTTATTTGGAAGCAAAAAGGCAGAAATTTTCCTTATTTTTTGGCAAAAAGGCAGAAATTTCTTTTATTTTGGGGCAAAATTGCAGAAATTTCACTTATTTCAGGGCATAATTCAAAAATTCCTTTTATTTTGGGGCAAAAAGTCAGAAATTCCATTTATTTTTGTGTAAAAAGGCAGAAATTTCACTTATTTTGAGGTAAAAAAGCAGAAATTCCTCTTATTTTGGGGCAAAAATGAAGAAATTTTTCTTTATTGTGGCAAAAGGTATACATTCCCCTTACTTTCAGGATAAAAAGCAGAAATTCCCCTTATTTTGAAGCAAAATTGCAGAAATTCTCATAATTTTCGGGCAAAAAGGCAGAAATTCTCTTTATTTTGGGGCAAAAAGAAAGAAAATCTTCTTTTTTCGGGGGCAAACAGTCAGAAATTCCCCTCATTTTGGGGAAAAATTGAAGAAATTTCATTTATTTCAGGGTAATAAGTAAGAAATTCATCTTATTTTGGGGCAAAAAGAGAGAAATTCCCTTTGTTTTGGGGGAAAAAGACAGAAATTCCACTTATTTAGAGGCAAAAAGGCAGAAATTCCCCTTATTTTGGAGCAAAAATGAAAAAATTTCCTTTCATATGGCAAAAAACTATGCATTCCCATTATTTTCAGGCAAAAAGGCAGAAATTCCTTGTATTTTGGAGCAAAATTGCAGAAATTCCCCTAATTTTTGGGCAAAAGGCAGAAATTCCCTTTATTTTGGGGTAAAAATCAGAAATTCCCTTTATTTTGAGGCAAAATTCCAGAAATTTCTTTTTTTGGGGGCAAAATTGCAGGAATTTACCTTATTTTGGGGCTAAATTGCAGAAATTTCCCTTATTTGGGGCAAAATTGCAGAAATTTCACTTATTTTCAGGTAAAAAGGCTGAAATTTCCTTTATTTTGGGGCAAAAAAAGAGAAATTCCCCTTATTTTGGGGCAAAAAAGACAGAAATTCCCTTTGTTTTGGGGGAAAAAGAAAGAAATTCCTTTTATTTTGGGGAAAAATTTCAGAAATTTCCCTTATTATGGGGAAAAATTGCAGAAATTTCCTTTATTTTAGGGCAAAATTGCAGAAATTTCACTTATTTCAGATTAAAAAAGCAAAAGTTTTTTTCTTATTTTGGGGCAAAAAGGCAGAAATTCCCATTATTTTGGGGCAAAATGCAGAAATTCACCTTATTTTGGGGTAAAATTGCAGAAATTTCACATATTTCAGGGCAAAAAGGCAGAAATTTTCCTTATTTTGGGGCAAAATTGCAGAAATTTCACTTATTTCAGGGTAATAAGTCAGAAATTTTCCTTATTTTTGGGCAAAAAAGACAGAAATTCTCTTTGTTTTGGGAAAAAAGACAGAAATTCCACTTATTTAGAGGCAAAAAGGCAGAAATTCCCCTTATTTTGGAGCAAAAATGAAGAAATTTCCCTTTTCTATGGCAAAAAGGTATGCATTCCCCTTATTTTCAGGAAAAAAGGTAGAAATTCCATGCATTTTGGAGCAAAATTGCAGAAATTCCCCTAATTGTGGGGCAAAAACAGAAATTCTTCGTATTTTGGAGCAAAATTGCAGAAATTCCCCTAATTGTGGGGAAAAAAGGCTAAAATTCCCTATATGTTGGGGCAAAAAGACAGAAATTTTCCTTATTTTGGGGCAAAAAGGCAGAAATTCCTAATATTTTGTGGCAAAAATGCAGAAATTCCCCTTATTTTGAGGTAAAAAGTCTGAAATTCCCCTTATTTGAAGGCAAAAAGGCAGAAATTCACCTTATTTTGAGGCAAAAAGACAGAAAATCTCCTTTTTTCGAGAGCAAACAGTCAGAAATTCTCCTTATTTTGATGCAAAATTGCAGAAATTTTTTTTACATTGCGGCAAAATTGCAGAAATTTCCTTTATTTTGGGGCAAAATTGCAGAAATTTCACTTATTTCAGAATAATAAGTCAGAAATTCTCCTTATTTTGATGCAAAAAAGACAGAAATTCCCTTTGTTTTGGGGGAAAAAGACAGAAATTCCACTTATTTAGAGGCAAAAAGGCAGAAATTCCCCTTATTTTGGAGCAAAAATGAAGAAATTTCTCTTTTTATGGCAAAAAGGTATGCATTCCCATTATTTTCGGGCAAAAAGGAAGAAATTCCCCGTATTTTGGAGCAAAATTGCAGAAATTCCCTTAATTTTGGGGCAAAAGGCAGAAATTCCCTTTATTTTGGGGCAAAAATCAGAAATTCCCCTTATTTTCGGGCAAAATTAAAGAAATTTCCTATATTTTGAGGCAAAATTGCAGGAATTTACCTTATTTTGGGGCAAAATTGCAGAAATTTCCCTTATTTGGGGCAAAATTGCAGAAATTTCACTTATTTTCAGGTAAAAAGGCTTAAATTTCCTTTATTTTGGGGCAAAAAGGGAGAAATTCTCCTTATTTTGGGGCAAAATTGCAGAAATTTCCTATATTATGGGAAAAAATTGAAGAAATTTCCCTCATTTTAGGGCAAAATTTCAGATATTTCACTTATTTCAGAGAAATAAAGCAAAAATTTTTCTTATTTTGGGGCAAAAAGGCAAAAATTCCCATTATTTTGGGGCAAAAAGGCAGAAATTCACCTTATTTTGGGGTAAAATTGCAGAAATTTCACATATTTCATGGCAAAAAGGCAGAAATTTCCCTTATTTTGGGGCAAAATTGCAGAAATTTCACTTATTTCAGGGTAATAAGTCAGAAATTCCCAATATTTTGGGGCAAAAAAGACAGAAATTCCCTTTGTTTTGGGGGAAAAAGACAGAAATTCCACTTATTTAGAGGCAAAAAGGCAGAAATTCCCCTTATTTTGAAGCAAAAATGAAGAAATTTCTCTTATTATGGCAAAAAGTTATGCATTCCCATTATTTTCAGGCAAAAAGGCAGAAATTCCCCATATTTTCGAGCAAAATTGCAGAAATTCCCTTATTTTTGGAGCAAAAGGCAGAAATTCCCTTTAATTTGGGGCAAAAATCAGAAATTCCACTTATTTGGGGCAAAATTGCAGAAATTTCACTTATTTTCAGGTAAAAAGGCTGAAATTTCATTTATTTTGGGGCAAAAAGGGAGAAATTCCCTTTATTTTGGGGCAAAATTGCAGACATTTCTCTTATTATGTGGAAAAATTGCAGAAATTTCCTTTATTTTAGGGCAAAATTGCAAAAATTTCACTTATTTCAGAAAAAAAAGCAAAAATTTTTCTTATTTTGGGGCAAAAAGGCAGAAATTATTATTATTTTGGGGCAAAAAGGGAGAAATTCACCTTATTTTTGGGTAAAATTGAAGAAATTTCACATATTTCAGGGCAAAAAGACAGAAATTTCCCTTATTTTGGGGCAAAATTGCAGAAATTTTAATTATTTTAGGGTAATAAGTTAGAAAGTCCCCTTATTTTGGAGCAAAAAGACAGAAATTCCCTTTGTTTTGGGGGAAAAAGACAGAAATTCCACTTATTTAGAGGAAAAATGCAGAAATTCCCCCTTATTTTGGAGCAAAAATTAAAAAATTTCCCTTTATATGGTAAAAAACTATGCATTTCCATTATTTTCAGGCAAAAAGGCAGAAATTCCTTGTATTTTGGAGCAAAATTGCAGAAATTCCCCTAATTTTTGGGCAAAAGGCAGAAATTCCCTTTATTTTGGGGTAAAAATCAGAATTTCCCTTTATTTTGAGGCAAAATTCCAGAAATTTCTTTTTTTGGGGGCAAAATTGCAGGAATTTACCTTATTTTGGGGCTAAATTGCAGAAATTTCCCTTATTTGGGGCAAAATTGCAGAAATTTCACTTATTTTCAGGTAAAAAGGCTGAAATTTCCTTTTTTTGGGGGCAAAAAAAAAGAAATTCTTCTTATTTTGGGGCAAAAAAGACAGAAATTCCCTTGGTTTTGGGGGAAAAAGAAAGAAATTCCCCTTATTTTGGGGAAAAATTTCAGAAATTTCCCTTATTATGGGGAAAAATTGCAGAAATTTCCTTTATTTTAGGGCAAAATTGCAGAAATTTCACTTATTTCAGATTAAAAAAGCAAAAGTTTTTTTTTATTTTGGGGCAAAAAGGCAGAAATTCCCATTATTTTGGGGCAAAATGCAGAAATTCACCTTATTTTGGGGTAAAATTGCAGAAATTTCACATATTTCAGGGCAAAAAGGCAGAAATTTTCCTTATTTTGGGGCAAAATTGCAGAAATTTCACTTATTTCAGGGTAATAAGTCAGAAATTTTCCTTATTTTGGGGCAAAAAATACAGAAATTCTCTTTGTTTTGGGAAAAAAGACAGAAATTCCACTTATTTAGAGGCAAAAAGGCAGGAATTCCCCTTATTTTGGAGCAAAAATGAAGAAATTTCCCTTTTCTATGGCAAAAAGGTATGCATTCCCCTTATTTTCAGGAAATAAGGTAGAAATTCCCTGCATTTTGGAGCAAAATTGCAGAAATTCCCCTAATTGTGGGGCAAAAAGCAGAAATTCCCCGTATTTTGGAGCAAAATTGCAGAAATTCCCCTAATTGTGGGGAAAAAAGGCTAAAATTCCCTATATGTTGGGGCAAAAAGACAGAAATTCTCCTTATTTTGGGGCAAAACTCAGAAATTCCACTTATTTTAAGGCAAAATTGCAGAAATTTCACTTATTTCAGGGAAAAAGGCAGAAATTTTCTTTATTTTAGGGCAAAAATGCAGAAATTCTTAATATTTTGTGGCAAAAATGCAGAAATTCCCCTAATTTTGAGGTAAAAAGGCTGAAATTCCTATTATTTGAGGGCAAAAAGCCATAAATTTCCATTATTTTGGGGCAAAAAGACAGAAATTCCCCTTATTTTGTGGCAAAAAGGCAGAAATTTCTTTTATTTTGGGGCAAAATTGCAGAAATTTCACATATTTCAGAGCATAATTTAAAAATTTCTTTTATTTTGGGTCAAAAAGACAGAAATTCCGTTTATTTTGGGTAAAAAGGCAGAAATTTCTCTTATTTAGAGGTAAAAAGGCAGAAATTCCTCTTATTTTGGGGCAAAAATGAAGAAATTTCCCGTTTTTGTTGCAAAAGGTATACATTCCCCTTACTTTCGGGATAAAAAGCAGAAATTCCCCGTATTATGAAGCAAAATTGCAGAAATTCTCATAATTTTCGGGCAAAAAGGCAGAAATTCTCCTTATTTTGCGACAAAAAGACAGAAAATCTCCTTTTTTCGGCAGCAAACAGTCAGAAATTCCCCTTATTTGGGGCAAAATTGCAGAAATTTCCTTTACATTGGTGAAAAATTGCAGAAATTTCCTTTATTTTGGGGCAAAATTGCAGAAATTTCATTTATTTCAAGGTAATAAGTCAGAAATTGCCCTTATTTTGGGGCAAAAAAGACAGAAATTCCCTTTGTTTTGGGGGAAAAGACAGAAATTCCTCTTATTTAGAGGCAAAAAGGCAGAAATTCCCCTTATTTTGGAGCAAAAATGAAAAAATTTCCCTTTTTTTGGCAAAAAACTATGCATTCCCATTATTTTCAGGCAAAAAGGCAGAAATTCCTTGTATTTTGGAGCAAAATTGCAGTAATTCCCCTAATTTTTGGGCAAAAGGCAGAAATTCCCTTTATTTTGGAGTAAAAATCAGAAATTCCCTATATTTTGAGGCAAAATTCCAGAAATTTTTTTTTGGGGGCAAAATTGCAGGAATTTATCTTATTTTGGGGCTAAATTGCAGAAATTTCTCTTATTTGGGGCAAAATTGCAGAAATTTCACTTATTTTCATTTAAAAAGGCTGAAATTTCCTTTATTTTGGGGCAAAAGGGAAGAAATTCCCTTTATTTTGTGGCAAAAAAGACAGAAATTCCCTTTGTTTTGTGGTAAAAATACAGAATTTCCTTTTATTTTGGGAAAAAATTTCAGAAATTTTCCTTATTATAAGGAAAAATTGCAGAAATTTTCTTTATTTTAGGGCAAAATTGCAGAAATTTCACTTATTTCAGATTAAAAAAGCAAAAGTTTTTTCTTATTTTGGGGCAAAAAGGCAGAAATTCCCATTATTTTGGGGCAAAATGCAGAAATTCACCTTATTTTGGGGCAAAATTGCAGAAATTTCACTTATTTCAGGGTAATAAGTCAGAAATTTTCCTAATTTTGGGGCAAAAAAGACAGAAATTCTCTTTGTTTTGTGAAAAAAGACAGAAATTCCACTTATTTAGAGGCAAAAAGGCAGAAATTCCCCTTATTTTGGAGCAAAAATGAAGAAATTTCGCTTTTCTATGCCAAATTGGTATGCATTTTCCTTATTTTCAGGAAAAAAGGCAGAAATTCCCTGCATTTTGGAGCAAAATTGCAGAAATTCCCCTAATTGTGGGGCAAAAAGGCAGAAATTCCCTGTATTTTGGAGCAAAATTGCAGAAATTCCTCTAATTGTGGGGCAAAAAGGCAAAAATTTCCTATATGTTGGGGCAAAAAGACAGAAATAATCCTTATTTTAGGGCAAAACTCAGAAATTCCACTTATTTTAGGGCAAAATTGCAGAAATTTCACTTATTTCAGGGAAAAAAGCAGAAATTTTACTTATTTTCTGGCAAAAAGCAGAAATTCCTAATATTTTGTGGCAAAAATGCAGAAATTCCCCTTATTTTGAGGTAAAAAGGCTGAAATTCCCTTTATTTGGTGGCAAAAATGCAGAAATTCACCTAATTTGGGGGCAAAATTTCAGAAATTTCACTTATTTCAGAGTAATAAGTCAGAAATTCCCATTATTTGGGGGCAAAAAGGTCAGAAATTCCCTTTGTTTTGGGGGAAAATGACAGAAATTCCACGTATTTAGAGGCACAAAATGCAGAAATTCCACTCATTTTGGAGCAAAAATGAAGAAATTTCATTTTTTATGGCAAAAAGGTATGCATTCCCCTTATTTTCGGGCAAAAAGGCAGAAATTCCCCGTGTTTTGGAGCAAAATTGCAGTAATTTCACTTATTTTCAGTTAAAAAGGCTGAAATTTCCTTTATTTTGGAGCAAAAAAGGAGAAATTCCTTTTATTTTGGGGCAAAATTGCAGAAATTTTCTTTATTATGGGGCAAGAAGCAGAAATTCTGTAAATTTTGTGGCAAAAATGCAGAAATTCCCCTTATTTTGAGGTAAAAAGGCTGAAATTCCCCTTATTTGGGGGCAAAAAGGAAGAAATTTCCCTTATTTTGGGACAAAATTGCAGAAATTTTACTTATTTCAGGGTAATAAGTCAGAAATTCCGCTTATTTTGGGGCAAACGTGACATAAATTCCCTTTGTTTTGGGGGAAAAAGACAGAAATTCCACATATTTAGAGGTAAAAAGGCAGAAATTCTCCTTATTTTGGGGCAAAAATGAAGAAATTTCTATTTTATATGGCAAAAAGGTATGCATTCCCTTTATTTTCGGGTAAAAGGGCAGAAATTCCCCGTGTTTTGGTGCAAAATTGCAGAAATTCCCCTACTTGTGGGGCAAAAAGGCAGAAATTCCCTATATGTTGGGGCAAAAAGACAGAAATTCTCCTTATTTTGGGGCAAAACTCAGAAATTCCACTTATTTTGGAGCAAAATTGCAGAAATTTCACTTATTTCAGGGAAAAATGCAGATATTTTCCTTATTTTGGGGCAAAAAGGCAGAAATTCCTAATATTTTGTGGCAAAAACGCAGAAATTTCCCTTATTTTGAGGTAAAAAGGCTGAAATTCCCCTTATTTGGGTACAAAAAGGCAGAAATTTCCCTTATTTTTGGTCAAAATTGCAGAAATTTCACTTATTTCAGTGTAATAAGTCAGAAATTTTCCTTATTTTGGGGAAAAGAGACAAAAATTCCTTTTGTTTTGGGGGAAAAAAAAATTCCACTTATTTAGAGGCAAAAAGGCAGAAATTCCCCTTATTTTGGAGCAAAAATGAAAAAATTTCACTTTTTTATGGCAAAAAGGTAAGCATTCCCCTTATTTTCGGTCAAAAAGGAAGAAATCCCCCGTATTTTGGAGCAAAATTGCAGAAATTCCCCTAATTTTGGGGCAAAAGGTAGAAATTCCCTTTATTTTGGGGCAAATATCAGAAATTCCCCTTATTTTGGGGCAAAATTCCAGAAATTTTCTATATTTTGGGGCAAAATTGCAGTAATTTACCTTATTTTGGGGCAAAATTTCAGAAATTTTCCTTATTTGGGGCCAAATTCCAGAAATTTCACTTATTTTTAGGTAAAAAGGATGATTTTTAATTTATTTTGGGGCAAATAGGGAGAAATTCTCCTTATTTGGGGCAAAATTGCAGTAATTTTTCTTATTTTAGGTCAAAAAGTCAGAAATTCGGTATATTTTGTTGCAAAAAGGGAGAAATTTTTCTTATTTAGAGGTAATAAGTTTGAAATTCCCCTTATTTGGGCCAAAAAGTCTAAAATTCCCCATATTTGGGGGCAAAAAGGCAGAAATTTCACTTATTTTGGAGAAAAATTGCAGAAATTTCAATCATTTAAGGGAAAATAGGCAGAAATTTTTCTTATTTTGGGGCAAAAAGGCAGAAATTCCTAATATTTTGTGGCAAAAATGCAGAAATTCCCCTGATTTTGAGGTAAAAAGGCTGGAATTCCCCTTATTTGGAGGCAAAAAGGCAAAAATTTCCCTTATGTTGGGGCCAAAGTGCAGAAATATCACTTATTTCAGGGAAAAAAAATGCAGAAATTTTCTCTATTTTGGGGCAAAAAAGAGAGAAATTCTCTTAGTTTTGGGAAAAAAGACAGAAATTCCACTTATTTAGAGGCAAAAAGGAAGAAATTTCGTTATTTTGGAGCAAAAATGAAGAAATTTCCCTTTTTTATGGCAAAAAGGTATGCATTCCCCTTATTTTCAGGCAAAAAGGCAGAAATTCCCCTTATTTTGGGGCAAAAAAATGAAATCCCTAATTTTTTGCTAAAATTGAAGAAATTTCACTTATTTCGGGACAAAAAGGCAGAAATTCCAATTAATTTCGGGCAAAAAGAAAGAAATGACCCGTATTTTAGAGCAAAATTGCAGAAATTCCCCTAATATTGGTGCAAAAATGCAGAAATTCCCTTTATTTTGGGGTAAAAAGGCAGAAATTCTCCATATTTTGGTGCAAAAATCAGAAATTTCCCTTATTTTGAGGTAAAATGCTGAAATTCCCTATATTTTGGGCCAAAAGGCAGAAATTTCCCTTATTTTGGGGCAAATTTGCAGAAATTTCACTTATTATGGAGAAAAATTGCAGAAATTTCCCTTATTTAAGGCAAAATTGCAGAAATTTCACTAATTGTGGGGCAAAAAGGAAGAAATTCTCTATATTTTGGGGCAAAACTCAGAAATTCCACTTATTTTGGGGCAAAATTCCAGAAATTTCCCTTATTTTGGGGCAAAATTGCAGAAATTTCACTTATTTTGAAACAAAATTGCAGAAATTTCACTTATTTCAGGGAAAAAAGGCAGAAATTTCTCTTATTTTAGGGCAAAAAGGCAGAAATTTCTTTTATTTTGGTACAAAATTTAGAAATTCCCTATATTTTGAGGTAAAAAGGCTGAAATTCCCCTTATTTGGGGGCAAAAAGGTAGAAATTTCCCTTATATTGGGGCAAAATTGCAGAAATTTCACTTATTTCAAGGTAATAAGTCAGAAATTTTCCTTATTTTGGGGCAAAAAATACAGAAATTCCCTTTGTTTTGGGGGAAAAAGATAGAAATTCCAGTTATTTAGAGGCAAAGAAGCAGAAATTTTCTTTATTTTGGAGCAAAAATGAAGAAATTTCCCTTTTTTATGGCAAAAAGTTATGCATTCTTCTTCTTTTCAGGCAAAAAAACAGAAATTCCTCATATTTTGGGGCAAAAGGCAGAAATTCCCATTATTTTGGGGCAAAAGGGCACAAATTTAACTTATTTTTGGGCAAAATTGCAGAAATTTCATTTATTTCAGGGCAAAAAGTCTGAAATTCCACTTATTTTGGGGCAAAAAGCAGAAATTTCTTTTATTATGGTACAAAATTGAAGAAATTTTTCTTATTTTGGAACAAAAAGGCAGAAATTCCCCATATTTTGGGGCAAAAGGCAGTAATTCTTCTTATTTTGAGGTAAAATGCAGAAATTCCCTTTATTTAGAGGTAAAATGCAGAAATTCCCTTTATTTTGGGGCTAAAAGGAAGAAATTAACCATATTTTGAAGCAAAATTGCAAAAATTCTCATAATTTTCAGGCAAAAAGGCAGAAATTCTTATTTTGGGGCAAAAAGACAGAAAATCTCCTTTTTTCGGGAGCATAAAGTCAGAAATTTTTCTTATTTTGGGGCAAAATTGCGGAAATTTCCTTTACATTGGGGCAAAATTGCAGAAATTTCTCTTATTTTGGGGCAAAATTGCAGAAATTTCACTTATTTCAGAAAAAAGGCAGAAATTTTTTTATTTTGGGGCATAAAGACAGAAATTTCTTTTATTTTGGTACAAAATTGCAGAAAGTTTTCTTATTTTGGGGCAAAAAGGCAGAAATTCCCCATACTTTGGGGCAAAAAGGCAGAAATTCCCCTTATTTTGAGGCAAAATTGCAGAAATTTCCTATATTATGGGAAAAAATTGAAGAAATTCCCTCATTTTAGGGCAAAATTTCAGATATTTCACTTATTTCAGAGAAATAAAGCAAAAATTTTTCTTATTTTGGGGCAAAAAGGCAGAAATTCCCATATTTTGGGGCAAAAAGGCAGAAATTCACCTTATTTTGGGGTAAAATTGCAGAAATTTCACATATTTCATGGCAAAAAGGCAGAAATTTCCCTTATTTTGGGGCAAAATTGCAGAAATTTCACTTATTTCAGGGTAATAAGTCAGAAATTCCAATTATTTTGGGGCAAAAAAGACAGAAATTCCCTTTCTTTTGGGGGAAAATTGCAGAAATTCCACTTATTTAGAGGAAAAAAGGCAGAAATTCCCTTTAATTAGGAGCAAAAATGAAGAAATTTCCCTTTTTTATGGCAAAAAGTTATGCATTCTCCTTATTTTCGGGCAAAAGTGCGGAAATTCCCAGTATTTTGGAGCAAAATTGCAAAAATTCCCCTAATTGTGGGGCAAAAAGGCAGAAATTCCCTATATAGAGGGCAAAAAACAGAAATTCTTTTTATTTTGGGGCAAAACTCAGAAATTCCACTTATTTTGGGGCAAAATTCCAGAAATTTCCCTTATTTTGGAGCAAAATTGCAGAAATTCCACTTATTTTGGGGCAAAATTGCAGAAATTTCACTTATTTCAGGGAAAGAAGGGAGAAATTTTCCTTATTTTGGGGCAAACATGCAGAAATTCTTAATATTTTGTGGCAAAAATGCAGAAATTCTCCTTATTTTGAGGTAAAAAGGCTGAAATTCCTTTTATTTGGAAGCAAAAAGGCAGAAATTTTTCTTATTTTTTGGCAAAAAGGCAGAAATTTCTTTTATTTTGGGGCAAAATTGCAGAAATTTCACTTATTTCAGGGCATAATTCAAAAATTCCTTTTATTTTGGGGCAAAAAGACAGAAATTCCATTTATTTTTGTGTAAAAAGGCAGAAATTTCACTTATTTTGAGGTAAATAAGCAGAAATTCCTCTTATTTTGGGGCAAAAATGAAGAAATTTTCCTTTTTTGTGGCAAAAGGTATACATTCCCCTTACTTTCGGGATAAAAAGCAGAAATTCCCCGTATTTTGAAGCAAAATTGCAGAAATTCTCATAATTTTCGGGCAAAAAGGCAGAAATTCTCCTTATTTTGGGGCAAAAAGAAAATCTTTTTTCGGGAGCAAACAGTCAGAAATGCCCCTCATTTTGGGTAAAAATTTCAGAAATTTCACTTTTTTCAGGGTAATAAGTCAGAAATTTCCCTTATTTTGGTGCAAAAAAGACAGAAATTCCCTTTGTTTTGGGGGAAAAAGACAGAAATTACACTTATTTAGAGGCAAAAAGGAAGAAATTCCCCTTATTTTGAAGCAAAAATGAAGAAATTTCCCTTTTTATGGCAAAAAGTTATGCATTCCCATTATTTTCAGGCAAAAAGGCAGAAATTCCCCATATTTTCGAGCAAAATTGCAGAAATTCCCCTAATTTTGGAGCAAAAGGCAGAAATTCCCTTTAATTTGGGGCAAAAATCAGAAATTCCCCTTATTTGGGGCAAAATTGTAGAAATTTCACTTATTTTCAGGTAAAAAGGCTGAAATTTCATTTATTTTGGGGCAAAAAGGGAGAAATTCCCTTTATTTTGGGGCAAAATTGCAGACATTTCTCTTATTATGTGGAAAAATTGCAGAAATTTCCTTTATTTTAGGGCATAATTGCAAAAATTTCACTTATTTCAGAAAAAAAAGCAAAAATTTTTCTTATTTTGGGGCAAAAAGGCAGAAATTATTATTATTTTGGGGCAAAAAGGAAGAAATTCACCTTATTTTTGGGTAAAATTGAAGAAATTTCACATATTTCAGGGCAAAAAGACAGAAATTTCCCTTATTTTGGGGCAAAATTGCAGAAATTTTAATTATTTTAGGGTAATAAGTCAGAAAGTCCCCTTATTTTGGGGCAAAAAGACAGAAATTCCCTTTGTTTTGGGGGAAAAAGACAGAAATTCCACTTATTTAGATGCAAAAATGCAAAAATTCCCCCTTATTTTGGAGCAAAAATTAAAAAATTTTCCTTTATATGGTAAAAAACTATGCATTTCCATTATTTTCAGGCAAAAAGGCAGAAATTCCTTGTATTTTGGAGCAAAATTGCAGAAATTCCCCTAATTTTTGGGCAAAAGGCAGAAATTCCCTTTATTTTGGGGTAAAAATCAGAAATTCCCTTTATATTGAGGCAAAATTCCAGAAATTTCTTTTTTTGGGGGCAAAATTGCAGGAATTTACCTTATTTTGGGGCTAAATTGCAGAAATTTCCCTTATTTGGGGCAAAATTGCAGAAATTTCACTTATTTTCAGGTAAAAAGGCTGAAATTTCCTTTATTTTGGGGCAAAAAAAAAAGAAATTCTTCTTATTTTGGGGCAAAAAAGACAGAAATTCCCTTGGTTTTGGGGGAAAAAGAAAGAAATTCCCCTTATTTTGGGGAAAAATTTCAGAAATTTCCCTTATTATGGGGAAAAATTGCAGAAATTTCCTTTATTTTAGGGCAAAATTGCAGAAATTTCACTTATTTCAGATTAAAAAAGCAAAAGTTTTTTCTTATTTTGGGGCAAAAAGGCAGAAATTCCCATTATTTTGGGGCAAAATGCAGAAATTCACCTTATTTTGGGGTAATATTGCAGAAATTTCACATATTTCAGGGCAAAAAGGCAGAAATTTTCTTTATTTTGGGGCAAAATTGCAGAAATTTCACTTATTTCAGGGTAATAAGTCAGAAATTTTCCTTATTTTGATGCAAAAAATACAGAAATTCTCTTTGTTTTGGGAAAAAAGACAGAAATTCCACTTATTTAGAGGCAAAAAGGCAGAAATTCCCCTTATTTTGGAGCAAAAATGAAGAAATTTCCCTTTTCTATGGCAAAAAGGTATGCATTCCCCTTATTTTCAGGAAATAAGGTAGAAATTCCCTGCATTTTGGAGCAAAATTGCAGAAATTCCCCTAATTGTGGGGCAAAAAGCAAAAATTCCCCGTATTTTGGAGCAAAATTGCAGAAATTCCCCTAATTGTGGGGAAAAAAGGCTAAAATTCCCTATATGTTGGGGCAAAAAGACAGAAATTCTCCTTATTTTGGGGTAAAACTCAGAAATTCCACTTATTTTGGGGCAAAATTGCAGAAATTTCACTTATTTCAGAGAAAAAGGCAGAAATTTTCCTTATTTTAGGGCAAAAATGCAGAAATTCTTAATATTTTGTGGCAAAAATGCAGAAATTCCCTTAATTTTGAGGTAAAAAGGCTGAAATTCCCCTTATTTGAGGGCAAAAAGCCATAAATTTCCATTATTTTGGTGCAAAAATATAGAAGTTCCCCTTATTTTGTGGCAAAAAAGCAGAAATTTCTTTTATTTTGGGGCAAAATTTCAGAAATATCACTTATTTCAGGGCATAATTCAAAAATTCCTTTTATTTTGGGGCAAAAAGACAGAAATTTCATTTATTTTTGGGTAAAAAGGAAGAAATTTCACTTATTTTTAGGTAAAAAGGCAGAAATTCCTCTTATTCTGGGACAAAAATGAAGAAATTGCCCTTTTTTTGTGGCAAAAGGTATACATTCCCCTTACTTTCGGGATAAAAAGCAGAAATTCCCCGTATTTTGAAGCAAAATTGCAGAAATTCTCATAATTTTCAGGCAAAAAGGCAGAAATTCTCTTTATTTTGGGGCAAAAAGACAGAAAATCTCCTTTTTTGGGCAGCAAACAGTCAGAAATTCCTTTACATTGAGGCAAAATTGCAGAAATTTCCTTTACATTGGTGCAAAATTGCTGAAATTTCCTTTATTTTGGGGCAAAAAAGACAGAAATTCTCTTTGTTTTTGGGGAAAAAGACAGAAATTCCACTTATTTAGAGGCAAAAAGGCAGAAATTCTTATTTTAGAGCAAAAATAAAAAAATTTCCCTTTTTATGGCAAAAAGGTATGCATCCCCATTATTTTCAGGCAAAAAGGCAGAAATTCCCCGTATTTTGGAGCAAAATTGCAGAAATTCCCCTATTTTTGTGGCAAAGGCAGAAATTCCTTTATATTGAAGCAAATATCAGAAATTCCCCTTATTTTGTGGCAAAATTCAAGAAATTTCCTTTATTTTGGGGCAAAATTGCAGGAATTTACCTTATTTTGGGGCAAAATTGCAGAAATTTTCCTTATTTGGGGCAAATTTGCAGAAATTTCACTTATTTTCAGGTAAAATGTCTGAAATTTCCTTTATTTTGGGGCAAAAAATGAAAAATTCCCCTTATTTTGGGGCAAAATTGCAGAAATTTCCTTTATTATGGGAAAAAATTGCAGAAATTTCCCTTATTTTAGGGCAAAATTGCAGAAATTTCACTTATTTCAGGGAAATAAGTCAGAAATTCCTTTTATTTTGGGGCAAAAAAGACAGAAAATCCCTTTGTTTTGGGGGAAAATTGCAGAAATTCCACTTATTTAGAGGAAAAAAGGTAGAAATTCCCCTTATTTAGGAGCAAAAATTAAGAAATTTCCCTTTTTTATGGCAAAAAGTTATGCATTCCCCTTATTTTCGGGCAAAAAGGCAGAAATTCCCCGTATTTTGGAGCAAAATTGCAGAAATTGCCCTAATTGTGGGGCAAAAATGCAGAAATTCCCTATATGGTGGGGCAAAAAACAGAAATTCTCCTTATTTTGGGGCAAAACTCAGAAATGCCACTTATTTGGGGGCAAAATTTCAGAAATTTCCTTTATTTTGGAGCAAAATTGCAGAAATTTCACTTATTTTGGGGCAAAATTCCAGAAATTTCCCTTATTTTGGGGCAAAATTGCAGAAATTTCCTTTATTTTGGGGCAAAATTACAAAAATTTAACTTATTTCAAAGAAAAAAGCAAAAATTTTTCTTATTTTTGGGCACAAAGGCAGAAATTTCCATTATTTTGGGGCAAAAAGGCAAAAATTCACCTTATTTTGGGTAAAATTGAAAAAATTTCATATATTTCAGGGCAAAAAGGCAGAAATTTCCCTTATTTTGGGGCAAAATTGCAGAAATTTTCTTTATTTTGGGGCAAAATTGCAGAAATTTCACTTATTTCAGGGAAAAAAGGAAGAAATTTTCCTTCTTTTAGGGCAAAAATGCAGAAATTCTTAATATTTTGTGGCAAAAATGCAGGAATTCCCCTAATTTTGAGGTAAAGAGGCTGCAATTCCCCTTATTTGAGGGCAAAAAGGCATAAATTTCCATTATTTTGGGGCAAAAAGATAGAAATTCCCCTTATTTTGTGGAAAAAAAGAAGAAATTTCTTTTATTTTGGGGCAAAATTGCAGAAATATCACTTATTTCAGGGCATAATTCAAAAATTCCTTTTATTTTGGGGCAAAAAGACAGAAATTCCATTTATTTTTGGGTAAAAAGGAAGATATTTCACTTATTTTTAGGTAAAAAGGCAGAAATTCCTCTTATTCTGGGGCAAAAATGAAGAAATTTCCCTTTTTTGTGGCAAAGGGTATACATTCCCCTTACTTTCGGGATAAAAAGCAGAAATTCCCCGTATTTTGAAGCAAAATTGCAGAAATTCTCATAATTTTCAGGCAAAAAGGCAGAAATTCTCCTTATTTTGGGGCAAAAAGACAGAAAATCTCCTTTTTTCGGCAGCAAACAGTCAGAAATTCCCCTTATTCTGGGACAAAATTCAGAAATTTCCTTTACATTGGTTCAAAATTGCAGAAATTTCCTTTATTTTGGGGCAAAAAAGACAGAAATTTTCTTTGTTTGGGGAGAAAAAGACAGAAATTCCACTTATTTAGAGGCAAAAAGGCAGAAATTCTTATTTTAGAGCAAAAATGAAAAAATTTTCCTTTTTATGGCAAAAAGGTATGCATCCCCATTATTTTCAGGCAAAAAGGCAGAAATTCCCCATATTTTGGAGCAAAATTGCAGAAATTCCCCTAATTTTGTGGCAAGAGGCAGAAATTCCTTTATTTTGGGGCAAATATCAGAAATTCCCCTTATTTTGGGGCAAAATTCAAGAAATTTCTTTTATTTTGGGGCAAAATTGCAGGAATTTACCTTATTTGGGCGCAAAATTTCAGAAATTTCCCTTATTTGGGGCAAAATTGCAGAAATTTCACTTATTCAGGTAAAAAGGCTGAAATTTCCTTTATTTTGGGGCAAAAAGTGAGAAATTCCCCTTATTTTGGGGCAAAATTGCAGAAATTTCCTTTATTATGAGAAAAAATTGCAGAAATTTCCCTTATTTTAGGGCAAAATTGCAGAAATTTCACTTATTTCAGGGTAATAAGTCAGAAATTCCTTTTATTTTGGGGCAAAAAAGACAGAAAATCCCTTTGATTTGGGGAAAAATTGCAGAAATTCCACTTATTTAGAGGAAAAAAGGCAGAAATTCCTCTTATTTAGGAGCAAAAATTAAGAAATTTCCCTTTTTTATGGCAAAAAGTTATGCATTCCCCTTATTTTCGGGCAAAAAGGCAGAAATTCCCCGTATTTTGGGGCAAAATTGCAGAAATTGCCCTAATTGTGGGGCAAAAATTCAGAAATTCCCTATATGGTGGGGCAAATAACAGAAATTCTCCTTATTTTGGGGCAAAACTCAGAAACTCCACTTATTTGGGGGCAAAATTTCAGAAATTCCCTTATTTTGGAGCAAAATTGCAGAAATTTCACTTTTTTTGGGGCAAAATTGCAGAAATTTCACTTATTTCAGGGAAAAAAGGGAGAAATTTTCCTTATTTTGGGGCAAAAGTGCAGACATTTCCCTTATTATGGGGAAAAATTGCAGAAATTTCTTTTATTTTAGGGGAAAATTGCAGAAATTTCACTTATTTCAGAGAAAAAAAGCAATAATTTTTCTTATTTTGGGGCAAAAAGGCAGAAATTCCCATTATTTTGGGGCAAAAAGGCAGAAATTCACCTTATTTTGGGGTAAAATTGAAGAAATTTCACATATTTCAGGGCAAAAAGGCAGAAATTTCCCTTATTTTGGGGCAAAATTGCAGAAATTTCACTTATTTCAGGGTAATAAGTCAGAAATTCCTTTTATTTTGGGGCAAAAAAAACAGAAAATCCCTTTGTTTTGGGGGAAAATTGAAGAAATTCCACTTATTTAGAGGAAAAAAGGCAGAAATTCCCCTTATTTAGGAGCAGAAATTAAGAAATTTCCCTTTTTTATGGCAAAAAGTTATGCATTCCCCTTATTTTCGGGCAAAAAGGCAGAAATTCCCCGTATTTTGGAGCAAAATTGCAGAAATTGCTCTAATTGTGGGGCAAAAATGCAGAAATTCCCTATATGGTGGGGCAAAAAACAGAAATTCTCCTTATTTTGGGGCAAAACTCAGAAATTCCACTTATTTGGGGGCAAAATTTCAGAAATTTCCCTTATTTTGGAGCAAAATTGCAGAAATTTCACTTATTTTGGGGAAAAAAGGCAGAAATTCCCATTATTTTGGTGCAAAAAGGCAGAAATTTCCCTTATTTTGGGGCAAAATTGCAGAAATTTCACTTATTTCAGGGCATAATTTAAAAATTCCTTTTATTTTGGGGCAAAAAAACAGAAATTCCGTTTATTTTTGGATAAAAAGGCTAAAATTTCTCCTATTTTGAGGATAAAAGGCAGAAATTCCTCTTATTTTTGGGCAAAAATGAAGAAATTTCCCTTTTTTGTGGCAAAAGGTATACATTCCTTTTACTTTCGGGATAAAAAGCAGAAATTCCCCGTATTTTGAAGCAAAATTGCAGAAATTCTCATAATTTTCGGGCAAAAAGGCAGAAATTCTCTTTATTTTGGGGCAAAAAGACAGAAAATCTTCTTTTTTCGGGAGAAAACAGTCAGAAATTCCCCTTATTTTGGGGCAAAATTGCAGAAATTTCCCTTATTTTGGTGAAAAATTGCAGAAATTTCACTTATTTCAGGGTAATAAGTCAGAAATTCCCCTTATTTTAGGGCAAAAAAGAGAGAAATTCCATTTGTTTTGGGGGAAAAAGACAGAAATTCCACTTATTTAGAGGCAAAAAGGCAGAAATTCCCCTTATTTTGGAGCAAAAATGAAGAAATTTCTTTTTTTATGGTAAAAAGGTATGCATTCCCATTATTTTCAGGCAAAAAGGCAGAAATTCCCCATATTTTGGAGCAAAATTGCAGAAATTCCCCTAATTTTGGGGCAAAAGGCAGAAATTCCCTTTATTTTGGGGCAAAAATCAGAAATTCCCCTTATTTTGGGGCAAAATTGCAGAAATTTCACTTATTTCAGGGTAATAAGTCAAAAATTCCCCTTATTTTGGGGCAAAAATACAGAAATTTCCTCTCTTTTGGGGGGAAAATACAGAAATTCCACTTATTTAGAGGCAAAAAGGCAGAAATTCCCCTTATTTTGGAGCAAAAATGAAGAAATTCCCTTTTTTTATGGCAAAAAGGTATGCATTCCCATTATTTTCAGGCAAAAAGGCAGAAATTCCCTGTATTTTGGAGCAAAATTGCAGAAATTTCCCCAATTGTGGGGCAAAAAGGCAGAAATTCCCTATATGGTGGGGAAATAAGACAGATATTCTCCTTATTTTGGGGCAAAACTCAAAAATTCCACTTATTTTGAGGCAAAATTCCAGAAATTTCCCTTATTTTGGAGCAAAATTGCAGAAATTTCACTTATTTTGGGGCAAAATTGAAGAAATGTCACTTATTTCAGGGTAAAAAAGCAGAAATTATCCTTATTTTGGGGCAAAAATGCAGAAATTCCCCTTATTTTGAGGTAAAAAGGCTGAAATTCCTTTTATTTGACGGCAAAAAGGCAGAAATTTCCCTTATTTTGGGGCAAAAAGACAGAAATTCCCCTTATTTTGTGGCAAAAAGGCAGAAATTTCTTTTATTTTGGGAAAAAATTGCGGAAATTTCACATATTTCAGAGCATAATTTAAAAATTTCTTTTATTTTGGGTCAAAAAGACAGAAATTCCGTTTATTTTTGGGTAAAAAGGCAGAAATTTCTCTTATTTAGAGGTAAAAAGGCAGAAATTCCTCTTATTTTGGGGCAAAAATGAAGAAATTTTCCTTTTTTGTTGCAAAAGGTATACATTCCCCTTACTTTCGGGATAAAATGCAGAAATTCCCCGTATTATAAAGCAAAATTGCAGAAATTCTCATAATTTTCGGGCAAAAAGGCAGAAATTCTCCTTATTTTGCGACAAAAAGACAGAAAATCTCCTTTTTTCAGCAGCAAACAGTCAGAAATTCCCCTTATTTGGGGCAAAATTGCAGAAATTTCATTTACATTGGTGAAAAATTGCAGAAATTTCCTTTATTTTGGGGCAAAATTGCAGAAATTTCATTTATTTCAAGGTAATAAGTCAGAAATTGCCCTTATTTTGGGGCAAAAAAGACAGAAATTCCCTTTGTTTTGGGGAAAAGACAGAAATTCCTCTTATTTAGAGGCAAAAAGGCAGAAATTCCCCTTATTTTGGAGCAAAAATGAAAAAATTTCCCTTTTTTTGGCAAAAAACTATGCATTCCCATTATTTTCAGGCAAAAAGGCAAAAATTCCTTGTATTTTGGAGCAAAATTGCAGTAATTCCCCTAATTTTTGGGCAAAAGGCAGAAATTCCCTTTATTTTGGAGTAAAAATCAGAAATTCCCTTTATTTTGAGGCAAAATTCCAGAAATTTTTTTGGGGGGCAAAATTGCAGGAATTTATCTTATTTTGGGGCTAAATTGCAGAAATTTCTCTTATTTGAGGCAAAATTGCAGAAATTTCACTTATTTTCATTTAAAAAGGCTGAAATTTCCTTTATTTTGGGGCAAAAGGGAAGAAATTCCCTTTATTTTGGGGCAAAAAAGACAGAAATTCCCTTTGTTTTGTGGTAAAAAAACAGAATTTCCCCTTATTTTGGGAAAAAATTTCAGAAATTTTCCTTATTATAAGGAAAAATTGCAGAAATTTTCTTTATTTTAGGGCAAAATTGCAGAAATTTCACTTATTTCAGATTAAAAAAGCAAAAGTTTTTTCTTATTTTGGGGCAAAAAGGCAGAAATTCCCATTATTTTGGGGCAAAATGCAGAAATTCACCTTATTTTGGGGCAAAATTGCAGAAATTTCACTTATTTCAGGGTAATAAGTCAGAAATTTTCCTAATTTTGGGGCAAAAAAGACAGAAATTCTCTTTGTTTTGTGAAAAAAGACAGAAATTCCACATATTTAGAGGCAAAAAGGCAGAAATTCCCCTTATTTTGGAGCAAAAATGAAGAAATTTCCCTTTTCTATGCCAAATTGGTATGCATTTCCCTTATTTTCATGAAAAAAGGCAGAAATTCCCTGCATTTTGGAGCAAAATAGCAGAAATTCCCCTAATTGTGGGGCAAAAAGGCAGAAATTCCCCGTATTTTGGAGCAAAATTGCAGAAATTCCTCTATTTGTGGGGCAAAAAGTCAAAAATTTCCTATATGTTGGGGCAAAAAGACAGAAATAATCCTTATTTTAGGGCAAAACTCAGAAATTCCACTTATTTTGAGGCAAAATTGCAGAAATTTCACTTATTTCAGGGAAAAAAGCAGAAATTTTACTTATTTTCTGGCAAAAAGCAGAAATTCCTAATATTTTGTGGCAAAAATGCAGAAATTCCCCTTATTTTGAGGTAAAAAGGCTGAAATTCCCTTTATTTGGTGGCAAAAAGGCAGAAATTCACCTAATATTGGGGCAAAATTTCAGAAATTTCACTTATTTCAGAGTAATAAGTCAGAAATTCCCATTATTTGGGGGCAAAAAGGTCAGAAATTCCCTTTGTTTTGGGGGAAAATGACAGAAATTCCACGTATTTAGAGGCACAAAATGCAGAAATTCCACTCATTTTGGAGCAAAAATGAAGAAATTTCACTTTTTTATGGCTAAAATGTATGCATTCCCTTTATTTTCGGGCAAAAAGGCAGAAATTCCCCGTGTTTTGGAGCAAAATTGCAATAATTTCACTTATTTTTAGTTAAAAAGGCTGAAATTTCCTTTATTTTGGAGCAAAAAATGAGAAATTCCTTTTATTTTGGGGCAAAATTGCAGAAATTTTCTTTATTATGGGGCAAGAAGCAGAAATTCTGTAAATTTTGTGGCAAAAATGCAGAAATTCCCCTTATTTTGAGGTAAAAAGGCTGAAATTCCCCTTATTTGGGGGCAAAAAGGCAGAAATTTCCCTTATTTTGGGACAAAATTGCAGAAATTTTACTTATTTCAGGGTAATAAGTCAGAAATTCCCCTTATTTTGGGGCAAAAGTGACATAAATTCCCTTTGTTTTGGGGGAAAAAGACAGAAATTCCACATATTTAGAGGTAAAAAGGCAGAAATTCTCCTTATTTTGGGGCAAAAATGAAGAAATTTCTATTTTATATGGCAAAAAGGTATGCATTCCCCTTATTTTCGGGGAAAAAAGCAGAAATTCCCCGTGTTTTGGTGCAAAATTGCAGAAATTCCCCTATTTGTGGGGCAAAAAGGCAGAAATTCCCTATATGTTGGGGCAAAAAGACAGAAATTCTCCTTATTTTGGGGCAAAACTCAGAAATTCCACTTATTTTGGAGCAAAATTGCAGAAATTTCACTTATTTCAGGGAAAAATGCAGATATTTTCCTTATTTTGGGGCAAAAAGGCAGAAATTCCTAATATTTTGTGGCAAAAACGCAGAAATTTCCCTTTTTTTGAGGTAAAAAGGCTGAAATTCCCCTTATTTGGGTACAAAAAGGCAGAAATTTCCCTTATTTTTGGTCAAAATTGCAGAAATTTCACTTATTTCAGGGTAATAAGTCAGAAATTTTTTTTATTTTGGGGAAAAGAGACAAAAATTCCTTTTGTTTTGGGGGAAAAAAAAGAAATTCCACTTATTTAGAGGCAAAAAGGCAGAAATTCCCCTTATTTTTGAGCAAAAATGAAAAAATTTCACTTTTTTATGGCAAAAAGGTAAGCATTCCCCTTATTTTCGGTCAAAAAGGAAGAAATCCCCCGTATTTTGGAGGAAAATTGCAGAAATTCCCCTAATTTTGGGGCAAAAGGTAGAAATTCCCTTTATTTTGGGGCAAAAATCAGAAATTTTTTTTATTTTGGGCAAAATTCCAGAAATTTTCTATATTTTGGGGCAAAATTGCAGTAATTTACCTTATTTTGGGGCAAAATTTCAGAAATTTTCCTTATTTGGGGCCAAATTCCAGAAATTTCACTTATTTTAAGGTAAAAAGGATGATTTTTAATTTATTTTGGGGATAATAGGGAGAAATTCTCCTTATTTAGGGCAAAATTGCAGTAATTTTTCTTATTTTAGGTCAAAAAGTCAGAAATTCGGTATATTTTGTTGCAAAAAGGGAGAAATTTTTCTTATTTAGAGGTAATAAGTTTGAAATTCCCCTTATTTGGGCCAAAAAGTCTAAAATTCCCCATATTTGGAGGCAAAAAGGCAGAAATTTCACTTATTTTGGAGAAAAATTGCAGAAATTTCAATCATTTAGGGGAAAATAGGCAGAAATTTTTCTTATTTTGGGGCAAAAAGGCAGAAATTCCTAATATTTTGTGGCAAAAATGCAGAAATTCCCCTTATTTTGAGGTAAAAAGGCTGGAATTCCCCTTATTTGGAGGCAAAAAGGCAAAAATTTCCCTTATGTTGGGGCCAAAGTGCAGAAATATCACTTATTTCAGGGAAAAAAATGCAGAAATTTTCTCTATTTTGGGGCAAAAAAGAGAGAAATTCTCTTAGTTTTGGGAAAAAAGACAGAAATTCCACTTATTTAGAGGCAAAAAGGAAGAAATTTCGTTATTTTGGAGCAAAAATGAAGAAATTTCCCTTTTTTATGGCAAAAAGGTATGCATTCCCCTTATTTTCAGGCAAAAAGGCAGAAATTCCCCTTATTTTGGGGCAAAAAAATGAAATCCCTAATTTTTTGCTAAAATTGAAGAAATTTCACTTATTTCGGGACAAAAAGGCAGAAATTCCAATTAATTTCGGGCAAAAAGAAAGAAATGACCCGTATTTTAGAGCAAAATTGCAGAAATTTCCCTAATATTGGTGCAAAAATGCAGAAATTCCCTTTATTTTGGGGTAAAAAGGCAGAAATTCTCCATATTTTGGTGCAAAAATCAGAAATTTCCCTTATTTTGAGGTAAAATGCTGAAATTCCCTATATTTTGGGCCAAAAGGCAGAAATTTCCCTTATTTTGGGGCAAATTTGCAGAAATTTCACTTATTATGGAGAAAAATTGCAGAAATTTTCCTTATTTAAGGCAAAATTGCAGATATTTCACTAATTGTGGGGCAAAAAGGAAGAAATTCTCTATATTTTGGGGCAAAACTCAGAAATTCCACTTATTTTGGGGCAAAATTCCAGAAATTTCCCTTATTTTGGGGCAAAATTGCAGAAATTTCACTTATTTTGAAACAAAATTGCAGAAATTTCACTTATTTCAGGGAAAAAAGGCAGAAATTTCTCTTATTTTAGGGCAAAAAGGCAGAAATTTCTTTTATTTTGGTACAAAATTTAGAAATTCCCTATATTTTGAGGTAAAAGGCTGAAATTCCCCTTATTTGGGGGCAAAAAGGTAGAAATTTCCCTTATATTGGGGCAAAATTGCAGAAATTTCACTTATTTCAAGGTAATAAGCCAGAAATTTTCCTTATTTTGGGGCAAAATATACAGAAATTCCCTTTGTTTTGGGGGAAAAAGATAGAAATTCCACTTATTTATAGGCAAAGAAGCAGAAATTTTCTTTATTTTGGAGCAAAAATGAAGAAATTTCCCTTTTTTATGGCAAAAAGTTATGCATTCATCTTATTTTCAGGCAAAAAGGCAGAAATTCCTCATTTTTGGGGGCAAAAGGCAAAAATTCCCATTATTTTGGGACAAAAGGGCACAAATTTAACTTATTTTTGGGCAAAATTGCAGAAATTTCATTTATTTCAGGGCAAAAAGTCTGAAATTCCACTTATTTTGGGGCAAAAAGCAGAAATTTCTTTTATTATGGTACAAAATTGAAGAAATTTTTCTTATTTTGGAACAAAAATGCAGAAATTCCCCATATTTTGGGGCAAAAGGCAGTAATTCTTCTTATTTTGAGGTAAAATGCATAAATTCCCCTTATTTAGAGGTAAAATGCAGAAATTCCCCATATATTGGTGGAAAATGCAGAAATTCCCTTTATTTTGGGGCTAAAAGGAAGAAATTAACCGTATTTTGAAGCAAAATTGCAAAAATTCTCATAATTTTCAGGCAAAAAGGCAGAAATTTTTATTTTGGGGGCAAAAAGACAGAAAATCTCCTTTTTTCGGGAGCATAAAGTCAGAAATTTTTCTTATTTTGGGGCAAAATTGCGGAAATTTCCTTTACATTGGGTCAAAATTGCAGAAATTTTTCTTATTTTGGGGCAAAATTGCAGAAATTTCACTTATTTCAGAAAAAAGGCAGAAATTTTTTTATTTTGGGGCATAAAGACAGAATTTTCTTTTATTTTGGTACAAAATTGCAGAAAGTTTTCTTATTTTGGGGCAAAAAGGCAGAAATTCCCCATACTTTGGGGCAAAAAGGCAGAAATTCCCCTTATTTTGAGGTAAAAAGGCTGAAATTCCCCTTATTTTTGGGCAAAAAGTCAGAAATTCCCCTTATTTTGGTGCAAAAAGACAGAAATTTTGTTTGTTTTTAGGGAAAAGGCACAAATTGCACTTATTTTGAATCAAGAAGGTGGAAAATCCCCTTATTTTGGGGCAAAAATGAAGAAATTTCCCTTTTTTATGGCAAAAAGGTAAACATTCCCTGTATTTTCAAGCAAAAAGGCAGAAATTCCCCATATTTTGGAGCAAAATTGCAGAAATTCCCCTAATTTTGGGGCAAAAGGCAGAAATTCCCTCTATTTTGGGGCAAAAATCAGAAATTCCTTTTATTTTGGGGCAAAATTCAAGAAATTTTCTTTATTTTGGGGCAAAATTGCAGGAATTTATCTTATTTTGGGGCAAAATTGCAGAAATTTCTTTTATTTGGGGCAAAATTGCAGAAATTTTTCTTATTTTCAGGTAAAAAGTCTGAAATTTCCTTTATTTTCGGCAAAAAGGAAGAAATTCTCCTTATTTTGGGGCAAAACTGCAAAAAATTTCCTTATTTTGGGGCAAAAAGGCAGAAATTCCTTATATTTTGTGGCAAAAAGGCAGAAATTTCCCTTATTTTGAGGTAATAAGGTTGAAATTCTCCTTATTTTGGGGCAAAAAGGCAGAAATTCTTTTTATTTTGAGGTAAAATTGCCGAAATTTCAAATATTCCAGGTCAAAATGGCAGAAATTCCCCTTATTTTGGGGCAAAAAGATGAAATCCCTAATTTTTGGCGATAATTGAAGAAATTTCACTTATTTCAGGACAAAAAGCCAGAAATTCCAATTAATTTTGGGCAAAAAGGCAGAAATGACCCGTATTATGGAGAAAAATTGCAGAAATTCCCCTAATATTGGTGCAAAAATGCAGAAATTCCCTTTATTATGGGGCAAAAAGGCAGAAATTCTCCATATTTTGGTGCAAAAATCAGAAATTTCCCTTATTTTGAGGTAAAATTCTCAAATTCCCTAAATTTTAGGGCAAAAGGCAAAAATTTCCCTTATTTTGGGGCAAATTTGGAGAAATTTCACTTATTTCAGCATAATAAGTCAGAAATTTTCCTTATTTTGAGGCAAAAGAGACAGAAATTCCCTTTGTTTTGGGGGAAAAACAGAAATTCCACTTATTTAGAGGTAAAAAGGCAAAAGTTCTCCTTATTTTGGAGCAAAAATGAAGAAATTTCCCTTTTTATGGCAAAAAAGTTTGCATTCTTCTTATTTTCGGGCAAAAAGGCAGAAATTCCCCAAATTTTGGGGCAAAAGGCAGAATTTCCCCTTATTTTGGGGCAAATTGCAGAAATTTCGCTTATTTTGGGGCAAAATGAAGAAATTTCCCTTTTTTATGGCAAAAAGTTATACATTCCCTTTATTTTCGGGCAAAAAGGCAGAAATTCCTCGTATTTTGGAGCAAAATTGCAGAAATTCCCCTAATTGTGGGGCAAAAAGGCAGAAATATTCCTTATTTTGGGGCAAAAGTCAGAATTTTCACTTATTTTGGGGCAAAATTCAGAAAACTTTCCTTATTTTGGGGCAAAATTGCAGAAATGTCACTTATTTTGGGGCAAAAGTGCAGAAATTTCACTTATTTCAGGGAAAGAAGGCAGAAATTTTCTTTATTTGGGGCAAAAAGGCAGAAATTCCTAATATTTTGTGCCAAAATTGAGAAATTCCTTTTATTTTGAGGTAAAAAGGCTGAAATTCCCCTTATTTGCGGGCAAAAAGGCAGAAATTTCCCTTATATTGGGGCAAAATTGCAGAAATTTCACTTATTTCAGGGTAATAAGTCAGAAATTTTCCTTATTTTGGGGCAAAAAAGACGGAAATTCCCTTTGTTTTGGGGGAAAAAGACAGAAATTCCACTTATCTAGAGGAAAAAAAAGCAGAAATTCCCTTTATTTTGGAGCAAAAATAAAAAAAATTTCCTTTTTTATGGCAAAAACGTATGCATTCTTCTTATTTTCAGGCAAATAGGCAGAAATTACCCATATTTTGGGGCAAAAGGCAGAAATTCCTCTTATTTTGGGGCAAAAAGGCTCAAATTTCTCTTATTTTTGGGCAAAATTGCAGAAATTTCATTTATTGTAGTGCAAAAAGTCAGAAATTTCCCTTATTTTGGGGCAAAAAGCAGAAATTTTTATTTATTATGGTACAAAATTGAAGAAATTTTCCTTATTTTGGAACAAAAAGACAGAAATTCCCCATATTTTGGGGCAAGAGGCAGAAATTCTTCTTATTTTGAGGTAAAATGCAGAAATTCCCCTTATTTAGAGATAAAATGCAGAAATTCACCAAATATTTGGGGAAAATGCAAAAATTCCCTTTATTTTGGGGCTAAAAGGCAGAAATTCCCAGTATTTTGAAGCAAAATTGGAGAAATTCTCATAATTTTCGGGCAAAAAGGCAGAAATTCTCCTTATTTTGGGGCAAAAAGACAGAAAATCTTTTTTTTTTCGGGAGCATTAAGTCAGAAATACCTTTTATTTTGGGGCAAAATTGCAGAAATTTCACTTATTTCAGAAAAAATGCAGAAATTTTCTTATTTTGGGGTAAAAAGGCAGAAATTTCTTTTATTTTGGTACAAAATTGCAGAAATTTTTCTTATTTTGGGGCAAAAAGGCAGAAATTACCCATATTTTGGGGTAAAACGGCAGAAATTCCCCTTATTTTGAGGTAAAAAGCTGAAATTCCCTTTAATTTCGGGCAAAAAGTCAGAAATTCCCCTTATTTTGGTGCAAAAAGACAGAAATTTCATTTATTTTTGGGGAAAAGTAAAAAAGGCGGAAAATCCCCTTATTTTGGGGCAAAAATGAAGAAATTTCCCTTGTTTATGGCAAAAAGGAAAACATTCCCTTTATTTTTGGGCAAAAAGTCAAAAATTCCCCATATTTTGGAGCAAAATTGCAGAAATTTCCCTAATTTTGGGGCAAAAAAGCAGAAATTCCTCTTATTTTGAGGTAAAACTGCAGAAATTTCACTTATTTCGCAGCAAAATGGCAGAAATTCCCCTTATTTTCGGCGAAAAGGGCAGAAAATCTCCATATTTTGGAGCAAAATTGCAGAAATTCACCTAATTTTGGGGTAAAAAATACAGTAATTTTTATTATTTTGAGGCAAAACGGCAAAAATTCTCATTATTTTGGGGCAAAAGGCAGAAATTCCCCTTATTTTTGAGCAAAATTGCAGAAATTTCCCTTATTTGGGGGCAAAAAAACAGAAATTTCCCTTATTTTTGGGCAAAATTGCAGAAATTTCTCTTATTATGGGAAAAAATTGCAGAAATTTCCCTTATTTTAGGGCAAATTTGCAGAAATTTCACTTATTTCAGAGAAAAAAAGCAAAAATTTTTCTTATTTTGGGGCAAAAAGGCAGAAATTCCCATTATTTTGGGGCAAAAATGCAGAAATTCCCCTTATTTTGGGCTAAAATTGCAGAAATTTCACATATTTCAGGGCAAAATGGCAGAAATTTCCCTTATTTTGGGGCAAAAATGAAGAAATTTCCCTGGGCAAAAAGCAGAAATTTTTTTTATATTGGTACAAAATTGAAGAAATTTTCCTTATTTTGGAACAAAAAGGCAGAAATTCCCCATATTTTGGGACAAAAGGCAGAAATTCTCCTAATTTTGAGGTAAAAAGGCTGAAATTCCCCTTCTTTTGGGGCAAAAAGGCCGAAATTCTTTTTATTTTGGGGTAAAATTGCAGAAATTTCAAATATTTCAGGGCAAAATGGCAGAAATTCTGCTTATTTTGGGGCAAAAAAATGAAATCCCTAATTTTTGGCTAAAATTGCAGATATTTCACTTATCTTGAAACAAAAAGGCAGAAATTCCACTTAATTTCGGGAAAAAAGGCAGAAATGACCCGTATTTTGGAGCAAAAAGGTGAAATTCCCCTTAATTTGAGGTAAAATGCTGAAATTCCTCTTATTTTGCTGCAAAAGGCAGAAATTCTCCTCATTTTGGGGCAAAAAGGCACAAATTTCATTTATTTTTGGGCTAAATTGCAGAAATTTCATTTATTTTTGGGTAAAAAGTAAGAAATTCCCCTTTTTTTGGGGCAAAAAGCAGAAATTTCTTTTATTATGGTACAAAATTGAAGAAATTTTCCTTATTTTGGAACAAAAAGGAAGAAATTCCCCATATTTTGAGGCAAAATGCAGAAATTCCCTTTATTTTGGGGCTAAAAGGCAGAAATTCCCCGTATTTTGAAGCAAAATTGCAGAAATTCTCATAATTTTAGGGCAAAAAGGCTGAAATTCTCCTTATTTAGGGCAAAATTGCAGAATTTTCCTTTACTTTGGGGAAAAATTGCAGAAGTATTTCCTTATTATGGGGCAAAATTGCAGAAATTTCACTTATTTCAGGGGAAAAAGGCAGAAATTTCTCTTATTTTGGGGCAAAAAGGCAGAAATTTCTTTTATTTTGGTACAAAATTGCAGAAATTTTTCTTATTTTGGGGCAAAAAGGCAGAAATTCCTCATACTTTGGGGCAAAATGCAGAAATTCCCCTTATTTTGAGGAAAAAAGGCTGAAATTCCCCTTATTTTGGGGCAAGAAAATAGAAATTCCTCTTATTTTGGGGAAAAAAGCAGACATTTCAATTATTTTGGGGAAAAAATTTAGAAATTTAAATTATTTCAGGGCAAAAAGTCAGAAATTCCCCTTATTTTGGGGCAAAAAGACAGAAATTCCGTTTATTTTGGGGGAAAAGTCAGAAATTGCACTTATTTTGAGTAAAAAAGGCGGAAAATCCCCTTATTTTGAAGTAAAAATGAAGAAATTTCCCTTTTTATGGCTAAAAGGTATACATTCCCTTTATTTTCAGGCAAAAAGGCAGATATTTCTAGTATTTTGGAGAAAAATTGCAGAAATTCCTATAATTTTGGGGCAAAAACACAGAAATTCCCCTTATTTTGGGGTAAAACTGCAGAAATTTCACTTATTTTGTGGCAAAATGGCAGAAATTCCCCTTATTTTCGGCGAAAAAAGGCAGAAAATCCCTGTATTTTGGAGCAAATTGCAAAAATTCACCTAATTTTGGGGTAAAACATGCAGTAATTTTCTTTGTTTTGGGGCAAAAAGGCAGAAATTCCTCTTATTTTGGGGCAAAAGGCAGAAATTCCCCTTATTTTAGGGCAAAATTGCAGAAATTTCCCCTATTTGGGGACAAAAACAGAAATTTCCTTTATTTTGGGGCAAAATTGCAGAAAATTCTTTTATTATGGGGAAAAATTGCAGAAATTTTTTTTATTTTAAAGCAAAATTGCAGATATTTCACTTTTTTCAGAGAAAAAAAGCAAAAATTTTTCTTATTTTCGGGCAAAAAGGCAGAAATTCCCATTATTTTGGGGCAAAAAGGCAGAAATTCACGTTATTTTGGGGTAAAATTGCAGACATTTCACATATTTCAGGGCAAAAAGGCAGAAATTCCCCTTATTTGGGGGCAAAAAGGCAGAAATTCCCTTTATTTTGGGATAAAATTGCAGAAATTTCCCTTGTTTGGTGGCAAAAAGGCAGAAAATCCCCTTAATTTCGGGCAAAAAGGCAGAAATTCCCCGTATTTTGGAGCAAAATTGCAGAAATTTTCCTAATATTGGGGCAAAAATGCAGAAATTCCCTTTATTTGGGGCAAATCAGCAGAAGTTACTCTTATTTTCGGGAAAAGAGGCAGAAATTCCCTGTATTTTGAAGCAAAATTGCAGAAACTCCCCTAATTTTGGGGCAAAAAGGCAGAAATTCCCTTTATTTTGGGGCAAAAATACAGAAATTCTCATTATTTCGGGGCAAAAATCAGAAATTTCCCTTATTTTGAAGCAAACTTTTAGAAATTTCTTTTATTTTGATACAGAATTGCAGAAATTTTTCTTATTTTGTGGCAAATGCAGAAATTCCCCATATTTTGGTGCAAAAAGTCTGAAATTCCCCTTATTTTGAGGTAAAATGCTGAAATTTTCCATATTTTGGGGTTAAAAGGCAGAAATTCCCCTCATTTTGGGGCAAAAAGGCTCAAATTTCCCTTATTTTCAGGCAAAATTGCCGAAATTTCATTTATTTCAGGGCAAAAAGTCAGAAATTACTTTTATTTTGGGGCAAAAAGCAGAAATTTCTTTTATTTTGGTACAAAATTGAAGAAATTTTCTTTATTTTGGAACAAAAAGGGAGAAATTCCCCATATTTTGGGGCAAAATGCAGAAATTCCTTTTATTTAGAGGTAAAATGCAGATATTCCCCTAATATTGGGGAAAAATGCAGTAATTCCCTTTATTTTGGGGCTAAAAGGCAGAAATTCCCCCTATTTTGTAGCAAAATTGCAGAAATTCTCATAATTTTAAGGCAAAAAGGCTGAAATTCTCCTTATTTTGGTGCAAAAAGAAAGAAAATCTCTGTTTTTCGAGGGCAAAATGTCAGATTCCCCTTATTTGGGACAAAATTGCAGAAATTTCCTTTACTTTAATATAAAATTGCAGAAATTTCTTTTATTATGGGGCAAAATTTCAGAAATTTCACTTATTTCAGGGAAAAAAGAAAGAAATTTCTCTTATTTTGGGGCAAAAAGGCAGAAATTTCTTTTATTTTGGTACAAAATTCCAGAAATTTTTCTTATTTTGGGGCAAAAATGCAGAAATTACCTATACTTTGGGGCAAAAGGCAGAAATTCTCATTATTAGGTAAAAAGGCTGAATTTCCCCTTATTTTGTGGCAAAAAGACAGAAATTCCCTTTATTTTGTGGCAAAAAGGTGGAAATTTCCTTTATTTTGGAGAAAAATTGCAGAAATTTCACTTATTTCAGAACAAAATTCAAAAATTCCTTTATTTTGGGGCAAAAATACAGAAATTCCGTATATTTTTTGGGTAAAAAGGCAGAAATTTTACTTATTTTAAGGTAAAAAGGCAGAAATTCCTCTTATTTTGAGGCAAAAATGAAGAAATTTTTCTTTTTTGTTGCAAAAGTTAAACATTCCCCTTATTTTCGGGCAAAGAAGCAGAAATTCCTCGTATTTTGGAGCAAAATTGCGGAAATTCCCCTAATTGTGGGGCAAAAAGGCAGAAATTTTCTATATGTTGGGGCAAAAAAACAGAATTTCTCCTTATTTTGGGGCAAAACTCAGAAATTCCACTTATTTTGGGGCAAAATTCCAGAAATTTCCCTTATTTTGTGGCAAAAAGTCAGAAATTTCCCTTATTTTGGGGCAAAATTGCAGAAATTTCACTTATTTCAGGGCATAATTCAAAAATTCCTTTTATTTTGGGGCAAAAAGACAGAAATTCCGTTTATTTTTCGGAAAAAGGTAGAAATTTCACTTATTTTGAGGTAAAAAGGCAGAAATTCCTCTTATTTTGGGGCAAAAATGAAGAAATTTCCCTTTTTTGTGGCAAAAGGTATACATTCCCCTTATTTCCGGGAAAAAAGCAGAAATTCCCAGTATTTTGGAGCAAAATTGCAGAAATTCCCCTAGTTGTGGGGCAAAAAGTCAGAAATTCTCTATTTGTTGGGGCAAAAAGCAGAATTTCTCCTTATTTTGGGGTAAAACTCGGAAATTCCACTTATTTTGGGGCAAAATTCCAAGAATTGCCCTAATTTTGGGGCAAAATTGCAGAAATTTCATTTATTTTGGGGCGAAATTGCAGAAATTTTATTTATTTCAGGAAAAAAAGGCAGAAATTTTTCTAATTTTGGAGCAAAAAGCAGATTTCATAATATTTTGTGGCAAAAATGCAGAAATTATCCTTATTTTGAGGTAAAAATGCTGAAATTCCGCTTATTTGGGGGCAAAAAGGCAGAAATTTCCCTTATTTTGAAGCAAAAAGACAGAAATTCCCCTTATTTTGGGGCAAAATTGCAGAAATTTCAATTCTTTTAGGGAAAAATTTTAGAAATTTAAATTATTTCAGGGCAAAAAGTCAGAAATTCCCCTTATTTTGGGGCAAAAAGACAGAAATTCTGTTTATTTTTGGGGAAAAGTTAGAAATTGCACTTATTTTGAGTCAAAAAGGAGGAAAATCCCCTTATTTTGGGGTAAAAATGAAGAAATTTCCCTTTTTATGGCAAAAAGGTATACATTCCCTTTATTTTCGGGCAAAAAGGCAGAAATTCCCCGTATTTTGGAGCAGAATTGCAGAAATTAACCTAATTTTGGGGTAAAACATGCCGTAATTTTCTTTGTTTTAGGGCAAAATGCAGAAATTCCCCTTATTTTGGGGCAAAAGGCAGAAATTCCCTTTATTTTAGGGAAATATTGCAGAAATTTCTCTGATTTGGGGACAAAAAACAGAAATTTCATTTATTTAGGGGCAAAATTGCAGAAAATTTCTTTATTATGGGGAAAAATTGCAGAAATTTCTTTTATTTTAAGGCAAAATTGCAGAAATTTCACTTATTTCAGAGAAAAAAAGCAAAAATTTTTCTTATTTGAGAGAAAAAGGCAGAAATTCCCATTATTTTGGGGCAAAAAGGCAGAAATTCACCTTATTTTGGGGTAAAATTGCAGACATTTCACATAATTCAGGGCAAAAAGAAAGAAATTTCCCTTATTTGGGGGTATAAGGCAGAAATTCCCATTATTTTGAGATAAAATTGCAGAAATTTCCCTTGTTTGGGGGCAAAAAGGCAGAAAATCCCCTTAATTTTGGGCAAAAAGGCAGAAATTCCCCGTATTTTGGAGCAAAATTGCAGAAATTCCCCTAATATTGGGGCAAAAATGCAGAAATTCCCTTTATTTGGGGCAAATCGGCAGAAGTTCCCTTTATTTTCGGGAAAAAAGGCAGAAATTCCCTGTATTTTGAAGCAAAATTGCAGAAACTCCCCTAATTTTGAGGCAAAAAGGCAGAAATTCCTTTTATTTTGGGGCAAAAATACAGAAATTCTCATTATTTCGGGGCAAAAATCAGAAATTTCCCTTATTTTGTGGCAAAATTTTAAAAATTTCTTTTATTTTTGTACAGAATTGCAGAAATTTTTCTTATTTTGTGGCAAAAAGGCAGAAATTCTCCATATTTTGGTGCAAAAAGGCTGAAATTCCCCTTATTTTGAGGTAAAATGCTGAAATTCCCCATATTTTGGGGTTAAAAGGCAAAAATTCCCCTCATTTTGGGGCAAAAAGGCACAAATTTCCCTTATTTTCGGGCAAAATTGAAGAAATTTCATTTATTTAAGAACAAAAAGTCAGAAATTACTTTTATTTTTGGGCAAGAAACAGAAATTTCTTTTATTTTGGTACAAAATTGAAGAAATTTTCCTTATTTTGGAACAAAAAGTCAGAAATTCCCCATATTTTGGGCAAAAGGAAGAAATTCCCCTTATTTTGAGGTAAAAAGGCTGAAATTCCCGTTATTTTGGGGCAAAAGGCAGAAATTCCCTTTATTTTGTGGCAAAAAGGCAGAAATTTCCGTTAATTGGGGCAGAAAAGCAAAAATTTTCCTTATTTGGGGGCAATAAGGCAGAAATTCCCCATATTTTGTGGCAAAAAGGCACAAATTCCCCTTATTTGGAGGTAAAATGCTGAAATTGTCCTTATTTTGGCAAAAAACAGAAATTCCCCTTATTTTGGGGAAAATTGCAGAAATTTCACTTATTTCAGGGCAATAAGTCAGAAATTTGCCTTATTTTGGGGCAAAAAGCAGAAATTCTCCTAATTTTGGAGCCAAAAAGAGAAATTCCCCTTATTTTGGTGTAAAATTTCGGAAATTTCAAATATTTCAGGGCAAAAAGGCAGAAATTCCACTTTATTTTGGGCAATAAGGCAGAAATTTTCCGTATTTTTCAGCAAAATTTCAGAAATTCGGCTTATATTGGTGCAAAAATGCAGAAATTCCCTTTATTTTGGTTCAATAAGGCTGAAATTCCCCGTATTTTGAAGCAAAATTGCACATATTCCACTAATTTTGAGGGAAAATGCAGAAATTCACATTATTTTGGGGCAAAAAGACAGAAATTCTCTTTATTTCAGGGCAAAAAGTCAGATATTCCCATTATTTTGGGGCAAAATTCCAGAAATGTACTTTATTTTGGGGCAAAATTGCAGAAATCTCCCTTATTTTGGGGCAAAATTTCAGAAATTTCACTTATTTCAGGGATAAAACGCAGAAATTTCTCTTATTTTGGGGCAAAAAGGCAGAAATTACTTTTATTTTGGTACAAAATTGCAGAAAATTTCTTTATTTTGGGAGAAAAATACAGAAATTCTCCATATTTTAGGGCAAAAAGGCAGACATTCCCCTTATCATTAGGTAACAAGGCTGAAATTCCCTTTATTTTGGGGCAAAAAGACAGAAATTCCCCTTATTTTGCGGCAAAAAGGCAGAAATTTCCCTAATTTTGGGGCAAAATTGCAGAAATTTCACTTATTTCAGGGCAAAATTCAAAAATTCCTTTTATTTTCGGGTAAAAATACAGAAATTCCGTATATTTTTGAGTAAAAAGGCAGAAATTTCAATTATTTTTAGGAAAAAAGGCAGAAATTCCTCTTATTTTGGGGCAAAAATGAAGAAATTTCCCTTTTTTGTGGCATAAGGTAAACATTCCCTTATTTTCGGGCAAAAAAGCAGAAATTTCCCGTATTTTAAAGCAAAATTGCAGAAATTTTCCTAATTGTGGGGCAAAAAGGCAGAAATTCCATATATGTTGTGGCAAAAAGACAGAAATTCTCCTTATTTTGGGGCAAAACTCAGAAATTCCACTTATTTTGGGGCAAAATTCCAGAAATTTCTCTTATTTTGGGGCAAAATTGCAGAAATTTCAATTATTTTGGGGCAAAATTGCACAAATTTCACTTATTTCAAGGAAAAAGGCAGAAATTTTTCTTATTTTGGGGAAAAAGGCAGAAATTCCTAATATTTTGTGGCAAAAACGCAGAAATTCCCTTTATTTTGTGGCAAGAAGGCAGAAATTTCCCTTATTTTGGGGCAAAATAGCAGAAATTTTACTTATTTCAGGGCATAATTCAAAAATTCCTTTTATTTTGGGGCAAAAAGACAGAAATTCCTTTTATTTTGGGGTAAAAAGGCAGACATTCCTCTTATTTTGGGGCAAAAATGAAGAAATTTCCCCTTTTTCTGGGAAAAGGTATACATTCCCCTTATTTTCGGGAAAAAAAGGCAGAAATTCCCTGTATTTTGGAGCAAATTTGCAGAAATTCCCCTAATTGTGGGGCAAAATGGCAGAAATTCCCTATATGTTGGGGCAAAAAGACAGAAATTCTCCTTATTTTGGGGCAAAACTCAGAAATTCCCCTTATTTTGGGGCAAAATTCCAGAAATTTCTTTTATTTTGGGGCAAAATTGCAGAAATTTCATTTATTTCAGGGAAAAAAGGGAGAAATTTTCCTTATTTTGGGGCAAAAAGGCAGAAATTTCTAATATCTTGTGGCAAAAATGCAGAAATTCCTCTTATTTTGAGGTAAAAAGGCTGAAATCCTCCTTATTTGGGGGCAAAAAGGCAGAAATTTTCCTTATTTTGGGGCAAAATTGCAGAAATTTCACTTATTTCAGGATAATGAGTCAGAAATTCCCCTTATTTTGTAGTAAAAAAGGCAGAAATTCCCCTTATTTTGGAGCAAAAATGAAGAAATTTCCCTTTTTATGGCAAAAAGGTATGCATTCCCATTATTTTTGGGCAAAAAGGCAGAAATTCCCCGTATTTTGGAGCAAAATTGCAGAAATTCCCCTAATTTTGGGGAAAAGGCAGAAATTCCCTTTATTTTGGGGCACAATTCCAGAAATTTCCTTTATTTTGTGGCAAAATTGCAGGAATTTACGTTATTTTGGGGCAAAATTGCAGAAATTTCCCTTATTTAATTCAAAATTGCAGAAATTTCACTTATTTTCAGGTAAAAAGGCTGAAATTTTATTTATTTTGGGTCAAAAAGTGAGAAATTCCCCTTATTTTGGGGCAAAATTGCAGAAATTTCCCTTATTTCATGGTAATAAGTCAGAAATTCTACTTATTTTGGGGCAAAAGAGACAGAAATTCCCTTTGTTTTGGGGGAAAAAGACAGAAATTCCACTCACTTAGAGGCAAAAAAGCAGAAATTCTTCTTATTTTGGAGCAAAAATGAAGAAATTTTTCTCTTTTATGGCAAAAAGTTATGCATTCCCCTTATTTTCGGACAAAAAGGCAGAAATTCATCGTATTTTGGAGCAAAATTTCAGAAATTCCCCTAATTGTGATGCAAAAAGGCAGAAATTCCCTATATGTTGGGGCAAAAAGAGAGAAATTCTCCTTATCTTGGGGCAAAATTCAAGAAATTTCCATTATTTTGGGGCAAAATTGCAGAAATTTCACTTATTTTGGGGCAATATTGCAGAAATTTCACTTATTTCAGGGGAAAAAGGCAGACATTTTCCTTATTTTGGGGCAAAAAGGCAGAAATTCCTAATATTTTGTGGCAAAAATGCAGAAATTTTTCATATTTTGAGGTAAAAATGCTAAAATTCCCCTTATTTTGTGGCAAAATGCAGAAATTTTTCTCATTTTGAGGTAAAAATGCTAAAATTCCCCTTATTTGGAGGCAAAAAGGCAGAAATTTCCCTTATTTTGGGGCAAAATTGAAGAAATTTCACTTATTTGGTGCAAAATTGCAGAAATTTCACTTATTTTTAGGTAAAAAGGCTGAAATTTCCTTTATTTTGGGGCAAAAAGGGAGAAATTCCCCTTCTTTTGGGGTAAAATTGCAGAAATTTCTCTTATTATGGTGAAAAATTGCAGAAATTTCCCTTATTTTAGGGCAAAATTGCAGAAATTTCACTTATTTCAGAGAAAAAAAAGCAAATTTTTTTCTTATTTTGAGACAAAAAGGCAGAAATTCTCATAATTTTTGGGCAAAAAGGCAGAAATTCTCCTTATTTTAAGGCAAAAACACAGAAAATCTCCTTTTTTTGGGAGCAAACAGTCAGAAATTCCCCTTATTTTGGGGCAAAAAATACAGAAAATCCCTTTGTTTTTGGGGAAAAAGACAGACATTCCACATATTTAGAGGCAAAAAAGCAGAAATTCCCCTTATTTTGGAGCAAAAATGAAGAAATTTCTTTTTTTTAAGGCAAAAAGGTATGCATTCTTCTTATTTTCGGGCATAAAGGAAGAAATTCCCCGTATTTTGGAGAAAAATTGCAGAAATTCCCCTAATTGTGGGGCAAAAATGCAGAAATTCCCTATATGTTGGGGCAAAAAGACAGAAATTCTCCTTATTTTGGGGCAAAACTCAAAAATTCCACTTATTTTGGGGCAAAATCCAGAAATTTCACTTATTTTTGGGCAAAATTGCAGGAATGTCACTTATTTCAGGGAAAAAAGGCAGAAATTTTTCTTATTTTGGGGCAAAAAGGCAGAAATTCCTAATATTTTGTGGCACAATTGCAAAAATTCCCCTTATTTGAGGTAAAAAGGCTGAAATCCTCCTTATTAGGGGGCAAAAAGGCAGAAATTTTCCTTATTTTGGGGCAAAATTGCAAAATTTTCACTTATTTCAGGATAATGAGTCAAAAATTCCCCTTATTTTGTGGCAAAAAAGGCAGAAATTCCCCTTATTTTGGAGCAAAAATGAAGAAATTTCCCTTTTCATGGCAAAAAGGTATGCATTCCCATTATTTTCGGGCAAAAAGGCAGAAATTCCCCGTATTTTAGAGCAAAATTGCAGAAATTCCCCTAATTTTGGGGAAAAGGCAGAAATTCCCTTTATTTTTGGGCAAAAATCAGAAATTCCCCTTATTTTGGGCAAAATTCCAGAAATTTTCTTTATTTTGGGGCAAAATTGCAGGAATTTACCTTATTTTGGGGCAAAATTGCAGAAATTTCCCTGATTTAAGGCAAAATTGCAGAAATTTCACTTATTTTCAGGTAAAAAGGCTGAAATTTCCTTTATTTTTGGGTCAAAAAGGGAGAAATTCCCATTATTTTGGGGCAAAATTTCAGAAATTTCTCTTATGGGAAAAAATTGCAGAAATTTCCCTTGTTTTAGGGCAAAATTGCAGAAATTTCACTTATTTCAGAGAAAAAAAGCAAAATTTTTTCTTATTTTAGGACAAAAAGTCAGAAATTCCCATAATTTTGGGGCAAAAGGAAGAAATTCACCTTATTTTGGGGTAAAATTGCAGAAATTTCACATATTTCAGGGCAAAAAGGCAGAAATTTTCCTTATTTTGGGGCAAAATTGCAGAAATTTCACTTATTTCAGGGTAATAAGTCAGAAATTTTTCTTATTTTGTGGCAAAAGAGACAGAAATTCTCTTTGTTTTGGATGAAAATAACAGAAATTCCACTTATTTAGAGGCAAAAAAGCAGAAATTCTTCTTATTTTGGAGCAAAAATGAAGAAATTTTTCTCTTTTATGGCAAAAATTATGCATTCCCCTTATTTTCGGGCAAAAAGGCAGAAATTCCTCGTATTTTGGAACAAAATTTCAGAAATTCCCCTAATTGTGATGCAAAAAGTCAGAAATTCCCTATATGTTGGGGCAAAAATACAGAAATTCTCCTTATTTTGGGGCAAAATTCCAGAAATTTCCATTATTTTGGGGCAAAATTGCAGAAATTTCACTTATTTTGGGGCAAAATTGCAGAAGTTTCACTTATTTTGGGGAAAAAAGGCAGAAATTTTCCTTATTTTGGGGCAAAAAGGCAGAAATTCCTAATATTTTGTGGCAAAAATGCAGAAATTCCCCTTATTTTGAGGTAAAAAGGCTAAAATTCCCCTTATTTGGGGGCAAAATTGAAGAAATTTCACTTATTTGGTGCAAAATTGCAGAAATTTCACTTATTTTTAGGTAAAAAGGCTGAAATTTCCTTTATTTTGGGGCAAAAAGGGAGAAATTCCCTTTATTTTGGGGTAAAATTGCAGAAATTTCTCTTATTATGGTGAAAAATTGCAGAAATTTCTCTTATTTTAGGGCAAAATTGCAGAAATTTCACTTATTTCAGAGAAAAAAAGCAAATTTTTTTCTTATTTTGAGACAAAAAGGCAGAAATTCCCATAATTTTTGGGCAAAAAGGCAGAAATTCTCCTTATTTTAAGGCAAAAACACAGAAAATCTCCTTTTTTCGGGAGCAAACAGTCAGAAATTCCCCTTATTTTGGGGCAAAAAAGACAGAAAATCCCTTTGTTTTTGGGGAAAAAGACAGACATTCCACATATTTAGAGGCAAAAAAGCAGAAATTCCCCTTATTTTGGAGCAAAAATGAAGAAATTTCTTTTTTTTAAGGCAAAAAGGTATGCATTCTTCTTATTTTCGGGCATAAAGGAAGAAATTCCCCGTATTTTGGAGAAAAATTGCAGAAATTCCCCTAATTGTGGGGCAAAAATGCAGAAATTCCCTATATGTTGGGGCAAAAAGACAGAAATTCTCCTTATTTTGGGGCAAAACTCAAAAATTCCACTTATTTTGGGGCAAAATCCAGAAATTTCACTTATTTTTGGGCAAAATTGCAGGAATGTCACTTATTTCAGGGAAAAAAGGCAGAAATTTTTCTTATTTTGGGGCAAAAAGGCAGAAATTCCTAATATTTTGTGGCACAATTGCAAAAATTCCCCTTATTTGAGGTAAAAAGGCTGAAATCCTCCTTATTAGGGGGCAAAAAGGCAGAAATTTTCCTTATTTTGGGGCAAAATTGCAAAATTTTCACTTATTTCAGGATAATGAGTCAAAAATTCCCCTTATTTTGTGGCAAAAAAGGCAGAAATTCCCCTTATTTTGGAGCAAAAATGAAGAAATTTCCCTTTTCATGGCAAAAAGGTATGCATTCCCATTATTTTCGGGCAAAAAGGCAGAAATTCCCCGTATTTTAGAGCAAAATTGCAGAAATTCCCCTAATTTTGGGGAAAAGGCAGAAATTCCCTTTATTTTTGGGCAAAAATCAGAAATTCCCCTTATTTTGGGCAAAATTCCAGAAATTTTCTTTATTTTGGGGCAAAATTGCAGGAATTTACCTTATTTTGGGGCAAAATTGCAGAAATTTCCCTGATTTAAGGCAAAATTGCAGAAATTTCACTTATTTTCAGGTAAAAAGGCTGAAATTTCCTTTATTTTTGGGTCAAAACGGGAGAAATTCCCATTATTTTGGGGCAAAATTTCAGAATTTTTTCTCTTATGGGGAAAAAATGCAGAAATTTCCCTTGTTTTAGGGCAAAATTGCAGAAATTTCACTTATTTCAGAGAAAAAAAGCAAAATTTTTTCTTATTTTAGGACAAAAAGTCAGAAATTCCCATAATTTTGGGGCAAAAGGAAGAAATTCACCTTATTTTGGGGTAAAATTGCAGAAATTTCACATATTTCAGGGCAAAAAGGCAGAAATTTTCCTTATTTTGGGGCAAAATTGCAGAAATTTCACTTATTTCAGAGTAATAAGTCAGAAATTTTTCTTATTTTGTGGCAAAAGAGACAGAAATTCTCTTTGTTTTGGATGAAAATAACAGAAATTCCACTTATTTAGAGGCAAAAAAGCAGAAATTCTTCGTATTTTGGAGCAAAAATGAAGAAATTTTTCTCTTTTATGGCAAAAATTATGCATTCCCCTTATTTTCGGGCAAAAAGGCAGAAATTCCTCGTATTTTGGAACAAAATTTCAGAAATTCCCCTAATTGTGATGCAAAAAGTCAGAAATTCCCTATATGTTGGGGCAAAAATACAGAAATTCTCCTTATTTTGGGGCAAAATTCCAGAAATTTCCATTATTTTGGGGCAAAATTGCAGAAATTTCACTTATTTTGGGGCAAAATTGCAGAAGTTTCACTTATTTTGGGGAAAAAAGGCAGAAATTTTCCTTATTTTGGGGCAAAAAGGCAGAAATTCCTAATATTTTGTGGCAAAAATGCAGAAATTCCCCTTATTTTGAGGTAAAAAGGCTAAAATTCCCCTTATTTGGGGGCAAAATTGAAGAAATTTCACTTATTTGGTGCAAAATTGCAGAAATTTCACTTATTTTTAGGTAAAAAGGCTGAAATTTCCTTTATTTTGGGGCAAAAAGGGAGAAATTCCCCTTATTTTGGGGTAAAATTGCAGAAATTTCTCTTATTTAAAAAAAAAATTGCAGAAATTTCCCTTATTTTAGGGCAAAATTGCAGAAATTTCACTTATTTCAGAGAAAAAAAGCAAAAATTTTTCTTATTTTGGGGCAAAAAGGTAGAAATCCCCATTACTTTGGGCAAAAAGGCAGAAATTCACCTTATTTTGGGGTAAAATTGCCGAAATTTCACATATTTCAGAAAAAAAGTCAGAAATTTTCCTAATTTTGGGGTAAAATTGCAGAAATTTCACTTATTTCAGGGTAATAAGTCAGAAATTCCCCTTATATTGGAACAAAAAAGACAGAAATTCCCTTTGTTTTGTGGGAAAAAGACAGAAATTCCACTTATTTAGAGGCAAAAATGCAGAAATTCCCTTTATTTTGGAGCAAAAATAAAGAAATTTCACTTTTTAATGGCAAAAAGGTATGCATTCCCCTTATTTTCGGGCAAAAATGCAGAAAATCCTCGTATTTTGGAGAAAAATTGCAGAAATTTTTCTAATTGTGGGGCAAAAGGCAGAAATTCCCTATATGTTGGGGCAAAAAACAGAAATTCTCCTTATTTTGGGGCAAAACTCAGAAATTCTATTTATTTTGGGGCAAAATTGCAGAAATTTCACTTATTTTGGGGCAAAATTGCAGAAATTTCACTTATTTGAGGGAAAAAAGGCAGAAATTTTCCTTATTTTGTGGCAAAAAGGGAGAAATTCCTAATATTTTGTGGCAAAAATGCAGAAATTCTCATTATTTTGAGGTAGAAAGGCTAAAATTCCCCTTATTTGGTGGCAAAAAGGCAGAAATTTCCCTTATTTTGGGGCAAAATTGCAGAAATTTCACTTATTTGGTGCAAAATTGCAGAAATTTCATTTATTTTTAGGTAAAAAGGCTGAAATTTCCTTTATTTTGGGGCAAAAAAGGAGAAATTCCCCTTATTTAGGGGTAAAATTGCAGAAATTTTTCTTATTATGGGAAAAATTGCAGAAATTTCCCTTATTTTAGGGCAAAATTGCAAAAATTTCACTTATTTCAGAGAATAAAAGCAAAATTTTTTTTTATTTTGGGGCAAAAAGGCAGAAATTCCCATTACTTTGGGTCAAAAATGCAGAAAATCTCCTAATTTTGGGGTAAAATTGAAGAAATTTCACATATTTCAGAAAAAAAGTCAGAAATTTTCCTTATTTTGTGGTAAAATTGCAGAAATTTCACTTATTTCAGGGTAATAAGTCAGAAAATCCCCTTATATTGTAACAAAAAAGACAGAAATTCCCTTTGTTTTGTGGGAAAAAGACAGAAATTCCACTTATTTAGAGGCAAAAAGGCAGAAATTCCCCTTATTTTGGAGCAAAAATGAAGAAATTTTCCTTTTTTATGGCAAAAAGGTATGCATTCCCCTTATTTTTGGGCAAAAATGCAGTAATTCCTCGTATTTTGGAGAAAAATTGCAGAAATTCTTCTAATTGTGGGGTAAAAAGGAAGAAATTACCTATATGTTGTGGCAAAAAACAGAAATTCTCCTTATTTTGGGGCAAAACTCAGAAATTCCATTTATTTTGGGGAAAAAATTCCAGAAATTTCCCTTATTTTTGGGCAAAATTACAGAAATTTCACTTATTTTGGGGCAATATTGCAGAAATTTCACTTATTTCAGGAAAAAAAGGCAGAAATTTTCCTTATTTTGGGGCAAAAATGCAGAAATTCTTAATATTTTGTGGCAAAAATGCAGAAATTCCTCTTATTTTGAGGTAAAAATGCTGAAATTTCCCTTATTTGGGGGCAAATACACAGAAATTTCCTTTGTTTTGGGGCAAAAAGACAGAAATTCCCCTTATTTTGTGGCAAAAAGGCAGAAATTTCTTTTATTTTGGGGCAAAATTGCAGAAATTTCACTTATTTAAAGGCATAATTCAAAAATTCCTTTTATTTTGGGGCTAAAAGACAGAAATTCCGTTTATTTTTGGGTAAAAAGGCAGAAATTTCACATATTTTGAGGTAAAAATGCAGAAATTCCTCTTATTTTGGGGCAAAAAATAAGAAATTTCCCTTTTTTGTGGCAAAAGGTATACATTCCCCTTACTTTCGGGATATAAAGCAGAAATTCCCCGTATTTTGAAGCAAAATTGCAAAACTTCTCATAATTTTCGGGCAAAAAGGCAGAAATTCTCCTTATTTTAAGGCAAAATGACAGAAAATCTCCTATTTTCAGGAGCAAACAGTCAGAAATTCCCCTTATTTTGGGGCAGAATTGCAGAAATTTCCCATATTATGGGGCAAAATTGCAGACATTTCACTTATTTCAGGGTAATAAATCAGAAATTTCCCTTATTTGGGGGCAAAAAAGACAGAAATTACCTTTGTTTTGGGGGAAAAGACAGAAATTCCACTTATTTAGAGACAAAAAGGCAGAAATTACCCTTATTTTGAGGTAAAAAGGCTGAAATTCCCCTTATTAGGGGGCAAAAAGGCAGAAATTTTTCTTATTTAGAGGCAAAATTGCATAAATTTCACTTATTTCAGGGTAATAAGTCAGAAATTCCTTTATTGGGGGCAAAAAAGACAGAAATTCACTTTGTTTTGGGAGAAAAAGACCGAAATTCCACTTATTTAGAGGCAAAAAGGCAGAAATTCCCCTTATTTTGGAGCAAAAATGAAGAAATTTCTCTTTTTATGGCAAAAAGGTATGCATTCCCATTTTTTCCGGCAAAAAGGCAGAAATTTCCCGTATTTTGAAGCAAAATTGCAGAAATTCCCGTAATTTTTGGGCAAAAGGCAGAAATTCCCTTTATTTTGGCGCAAAAATCAGAAATTACCCTTATTTTGGGGGTAAATTCAAGAAATTTCCATTATTTTGGGGCAAAATTGCAGGAATTTACCTTATTTTGGGGCAAAATTGCAGAAATTTCCCTTATTTGGGGCAAAATTGCAGAAATTTCACTTATTTTCAGGTAAAAAGGCTGAAATTTCCTTTATTTTGGGGCAAAAAGGAGAAATTCCCCTTATTTTGGGGCAAAATTGCAGAAATTTCCCTTATTATGGGGAAAAATTGCAGAAATTTCACTTATTTCAGGGAAAAAAGGCAGAAATTTTCCTTATTTTGGGGCAAAAATGCAGAAATTCTTAATATTTTGTGGCAAAAATGCAGAAATTCCTCTTATTTTGAGGTAAAAATGCTGAAATTCCTTTTATTTGGGGGAAAAAACGCAGAAATTTCCCTTGTTTTGGGGCAAAAAGACAGAAATTCCCCTTATTTTGTGGCAAAAAGGCAGAAATTTCTTTTATTTTGGGGCAAAATTGCAGAAATTTCACTTATTTAAAGGCATAATTCAATAATTCCTTTTTTTTTGGGGCTAAAAGACAGAAATTCCGTTTATTTTTGGGTAAAAACGCAGAAATTTCACATATTTTGAGGTAAAAATGCAGAAATTCCTCTTATATTGGGGCAAAAATTAAGAAATTTCCCTTTTTTGTGGCAAAAGGTATACATTCCCCTTACTTTTGGGATATAAAGCAGAAATTCCCCGTATTTTGAAGCAAAATTGCAAAAATTCTCATAATTTTCGGGCAAAACGGCAGAAATTCTCCTTATTTTAAGGCAAAATGACAGAAAATCTCCTATTTTCAGGAGCAAACAGTCAGAAATTCCCCTTATTTTGGGGCAGAATTGCAGAAATTTCCCATATTATGGGGCAAAATTGCAGACATTTCACTTATTTCAGGGTTATAAATCAGAAATTTCCCTTATTTGGGGGCAAAAAAGACAGAAATTACCTTTGTTTTGGGGGAAAAAGACAGAAATTCCACTTATTTAGAGACAAAAAGGCAGAAATTACCCTTATTTTGAGGTAAAAAGGCTGAAATTCCCCTTATTAGGGGGCAAAAAGGCAGAAATTTTTCTTATTTAGAGGCAAAATTGCATAAATTTCACTTATTTCAGGGTAATAAGTCAGAAATTCCTTTTTTGGGGGCAAAAAAGAAAGAAATTCACTTTGTTTTGGGAGAAAAAGACCAAAATTCCACTTATTTAGAGGCAAAAAGGCAGAAATTCCCCTTATTTTGGAGCAAAAATGAAGAAATTTCTCTTTTTATGGCAAAAAGGTATGCATTCCCATTATTTTCCGGCAAAAAGGCAGAAATTCCCCGTATTTTGAAGCAAAATTGCAGAAATTCCCGTAATTTTTGGGCAAAAGGCAGAAATTCCCTTTATTTTGGCGCAAAAATCAGAAATTACCCTTATTTTGGGGGTAAATTCAAGAAATTTCCATTATTTTGGGGCAAAGCTGCAGGAATTTACCTTATTTTGGGGCAAAATTGCAGAAATTTCCCTTATTTGGGGCAAAATTGCAGAAATTTCACTTATTTTCAGGTGAAAAGGCTGAAATTTCCTTTATTTTGGGGCAAAAAGGAGAAATTCCCCTTATTTTGGGGAAAAATTGCAGAAATTTCCCTTATTATGGTGAAAAATTGCAGAAATTTCCTTTATTTTAGGGCAAAATTGCAGAAATTTCACTTATTTCAGAGAAAAAAAGCAAAATTTTTTTAATTTTGGGGCAAAAAGGCAGAACTTCCCATTATTTTGGGGCAAAAAGGCAGAAATTCACCTTATTTTGGGGTAAAATTGCAGAAATTTGACATATATCAGGGCAAAAAGGCAGAAATTTTTCTTATTTTGGGGCAAAATTGCAGAAATTTTATTTATTTCGGGGTAATAGGTCAGAAATTCTTCTTATTTTGAGGCAAAAAAGACAAAAATTCCCTTTGTTTTGGGAAAAAAGACAGAAATTCCACTTATTTAGAGGGAAAAAAGCAGAAATTCTTCTTATTATGGAGCAAAAATGAAGAAATTTTTCTCTTTTATGGCAAAAAGTTATGCATTCCCCTTATTTTCGGGCAAAAAGGCAGAAATTCCCCATATTTTGGAAAAAAATTTCAGAAATTCCCCTAATTGTGGGGTAAAAATGCAGAAATTCTCTATATGTTGGGGCAAAAAGAGAGAAATCTTCTTTATTTTTAGGGAAAACTAAGAAATTCGACTTATTTTGAGGCAAAATTCCAGAAATTTCTTTTATTTTGAGGCAAAATTGTAGAAATATCACTTATTATGGGGCAAAATTGCAGAAATTTCACTTATGTCAGGGAAAAAAGGAAGAAATTTTCCTTATTTTGGGGCAAAAAGGCAGAAATTCCTAATATTTTGTGACAAAAATGCAGAAATTCCTCTTATTTTGAGGTAAAAAGGCTGAAATCCTCCTTATTTGGGGGCAAAAAGGCAGAAATTTTCCTTATTTTGGAACAAAATTGCAGAAATTTCACTTATTTCAGGGTAATGAGCCAGAAATTCCCCTTATTTTGTAGCAAAAAAGGCAGAAATTCCCATTATTTTGGAGCAAAAATGACGAAATTTCCCTTTTTATCACAAAAAGGTATGCATTCCCATTATTTTCGAGCAAAAAGGCAGAAATTCCCCGTATTTTGGAGCAAATTTGCAGAAATTCTTCTAATTTGGGGGCAAAAGGCAGAAATTCCCTTTTTTATGGGGCAAAAATCAGAAATTCCCCTTATTTTGGGGCAAAATTCCAGAAATTTCCTTTATTTTGGGGAAAAATTGCAGGAATTTACCTTATTTTGGGGCAAAATTGCAGAAATTTCCCTTATTTGGGGCAAAATTTCAGAAATTTCACTTATTTTCAGGTAAAAAGGCTGAAATTTCCTTTATTTTGGGGCAAAAAGGGAGAAATTCCCCTTATTTGGGGGCAAAATTGCAGAAATTTCCCTTATTATGGGGAAAAATTGCAGAAATTTCCCTTATTTTAGGTCAAAATTGCAGAAATTTCACTTATTTCAGAGAAAAAAAGCAAAAATTTTTCTTATTTTAGAACAAAAAGGCAGAAATTCCCATTATTTTGGGGCAAAAAGGCAGAAATTCCTAATATTATGTGGCAAAAATGAGAAATTCCCCTTATTTTGAGGTAAAAAGGCTGAAATTCCTTTTATTTGGGGGCAAAAAGGTAGAAATTTCCCATATTTTGGGGCAAAATTGCAGAAATTTCACTTATTTCAGGGTAATAAGTCAGAAATTTTTATTATTTTGGGGCAAAAAAGACAGAAAATCTTTTTGTTTTGGAGGAAAAAGACAGAAATTCCACTTATTTAGAGACAAAAAAGCAGAAATTCCCCTTATTTTGGAGCAAAAATGAAGAAATTTCACTTTTTCAAGGCAAAAAGGTATGCATTCTTCTTATTTTCGGGCAAAAATGCAGAAATTCCCCGTATTTGGAGCAAAATTGCAAAAATTTCCCTAATTGTGGAGCAAAAATGCAGAAATTCTTCATATGTTAAGGGAAATTCTCCTTATTTTGGGGCAAAACTCAGAAATTCCACTTATTTTGGGACAAAATTACAGAAATTTCCCTTATTCTGGGGCAAAATTGCAGAAATTTCCCTTATTTTGGGGCAAAATTGCAGAAATTTTCATTATTTTGGGGCAAAAAGGCAGAAATTCACCTTATTTTGGGGTAAAATTGCAGAAATTTCATATATTTCAGGGCAAAAAGGCAGAAATTTCCATTATTTTGGGGCAAAAACAGAAATTCCTAATATTTTGTGGCAAAAATGCAGAAATTCCCCTTATTTTGAGGTAAAAAGGCTGAAATTCCCCTTATTTGGTGAAAAAAGGCAGAAATTTCCCTTATTTTGGAACAAAATTACAGAAATTTCACTTATTTCAGGGTAATAAGTCAGAAATTCCCCTTAATTTTGGGCAAAAAAGACAGAAAATCCCTTTGTTTTGGGGGAAAAAGACAGACATTCCACATATTTAGAGGCAAAAAGCAGAAATTCCCCTTATTTTGGAGCAAAAATGAAGAAATTTCTTTTTTTTAAGGCAAAAAGGTATGCATTCTTATTATTTTCGGGCAGAAAGGCAGAAATTCCCCGTATTTTGGAGCAAAATTGCAGAAATTCCCCTAATTGTGTGGCAAAAAGGCAGAAATTCCCTATATGTTGGGGAAAAAAGACAGAAATCCTCTTTATTTTGGGGCAAAACTCAGAAATTCCACTTATTTTGGGGCAAAATTCCAGAAATTTCCCTTATTTTGGGGCAAAATTGCAGAAAATTAACTTATTTTGGGGCATAATTGCAGAAATTTCACTTATTTCAGGGAAAAAAGGCAGAAATTTTTCTTATTTTGGGGCGAAAAGGAAGAAATTCCCCTTATTTTGAGGTAAAAAGGCTGAAATTTCCCCTATTAGGGGGCAAAAAGGCAGAAATTTTTCTTATTTAGGGGCAAAATTGCCGAAATTTCACTTATATCAGGGTAATAAGTCAGAAATTCCTTTTATTTTGGGGCAAAAACAACAGAAATTCCCTTTGTTTTGGGAGAAAAAACAGAAATTCCACTTATTTAGAGGCAAAAAGGCAGAAATTTCTTTTATTTTGGAGCAAAAATGAAGAAACTTTCTTTTTTATGGCAAAAAGGTATGCATTCCCATTATTTTCGGGCAAAAAGGCAGAAATTACCCGTATTTTGAAGCAAAATTGAAGAAATTCCTCTAATTTTTGGGCAAAAGGCAGAAATTCCCTTTATTTTGGGCCAAAAATCAGAAATTACCTTTTTTTGGGGGTAAATTCAAGAAATTTCTTTTATTTTGGGGCAAAATTGCGGGAATTTACCTTTTTGGAGGGTAAAATTGCAGAAATTTCCCTTATTTGGGGCAAAATTGCAGAAATTTCACTTATGTTCAGGTAAAAAGGCTGATATTTCCTTTATTTTGGGGCAAAAAGGAGAAATTCCCCTTATTTTGGGGCAAAATTGCAGAAATTTCCTTTATTATGGGGAAAAATTGCAGAAATTTCCTTTACTTTAGGGCAAAATTGCAGAAATTTCACTTATTTCAGAGAAAGAAAGCAAAAATTTTTCTTATTTTGGGCAAAAAGGAAGAAATTCCCATTATTTTGGGGCAAAAAGGCAGAAATTCACCATATTTTGGGGTAAAATTGCAGAAATTTCACATATTTCAGGGCAAAAAGGCAGAAATTTCCCTTATTTTGGGGCAAAATTGCAGAAATTTTACTTATTTCAGAGTAATAAGTCAGAAATTCTTCTTATTTTGGAGCAAAAATGAAGAAATTTTACTCTTTTAAGGCAAAAAGTTATGCATTCCCCTTATTTTTGGGCAAAAAGGCAGAAATTCCCCGTATTTTAGAGAAAAATTGAAGAAATTCATCTAATTGTGGGGCAAAAATGCAGAAATTCCATATATGTTGGGGCAAAAAGACAGAAATTCTCCTTATTTTGGGGCAAAACTCAGAAATTTTCCTTATTTTGGGGCAAATTGTAGAAATTTCACTTATTTTGGGGCAAAATTGCAGATATTTCACTTATTTCAGGGAAAAAAGGCAGAAATTTTCTTTATTTTGGGGCAAAAAAGCAGAAATTCCTAATGTTTTGTGGCAAAAATGCAGAAATTCCCCTTATTTTGAGGTAAAAATGCTGAAATACTCCTTATTTGGAGGCAAAAAGCAGAAATTTCCCTTATTTTGGCAAAAATTTCAGAAATTTCACTTATTTCAGGGCAATGAGTCAAAAATTCCCTTTATTTTGTAGCAAAAAAGGAAGAAATTCCCCTTATTTTGGAGCAAAAATGAAGAAATTTCCCTTTTTATGGCAAAAAGGTATGCATTCCCAATATTTTCGGGCAAAAAGGCAGAAATTCCCCGTATTTTGGAGCATATTTGCAGAAATTCTCCAATTTTGGGGCAAAAGGCAGAAATTCCCTTTATTTTGTGCAAAAATCAGAAATTCCCCTTATTTTGGGGCAAAATTCCAGAATTTTCCTTTATTTAGGGGCAAAATTGCAGGAATTTACCTTATTTTGGGGCAAAATTGCAGAAATTTCCCTTATTTGGGGCAAAATTGCAGAAATTTCACTTATTTTCAGGTAAAAAGCCTGAAATTTCCTTTATTTTGGGGCAAAAAGGGAGAAATTCCCCTTATTTTGGGGCAAAATTACAGAAATTTCCCTTATTATGGGGAAAAATTGCAGAAATTTCCCTTATTTTAGGGCAAAATTGCAGAAATTTCACTTATTTCAGAGAAAAAAAGCAAAAATTTTTGTTATTTTGGGGCAAAAAGGCAGAAATTCCCATTATTTTGGGGCAAAAAGGCAGAAATTCCTAATATTTTGTGGCAAAAATGCAGAAATTCCCATTATTTTGAGGTATAAAGGCTGAAATTCCCCTTATTTGGGGGCAAAAAGGCAGAGATTTCCCATATTTTGGGGCAAAATTGCAGAAATTTCACTTATTTCAGGGTAATAAGTCAAAAATTTTTCTTATTTTTGGGCAAAAAAGACAGAAAATTTTTTTGTTTTGGGGGAAAAAGACAGAAATTCCACTTATTTAGAGGCAAATGCAGAAATTCCCATTATTTTAGAGCAAAAGTGAAGAAATTTCTTTTTTTTAAGGCAAAATGGTATGCATTCTTCTTATTTTCGGGCAAAAAGGCAGAAATTCCCCGTATATTGGAGCGAAATTGCAGAAATTCCCCTAATTGTGGGGCAAAAATGCAGAAATTCCCTATATGTTAAGGCAAAAAGACAGAAATTCTTCTTATTTTGATGCAAAACTCAAAAATTCCACTTATTTTGGGGCAAAATTCCAGAAATTTCCTATATTCTGGGGCAAAATTGCAGAAATTTCACTTATTTCAGGGAAAAAAGGCAGAAATTTTCCTTATTTTGGAACAAAAAGGCAGAAATTCTCCTTATTTTGAAGTAAAAAGGCTGAAATTCCCCATATTTGGGGGGTAAAAAGGCAGAAATTTCCCTTATTTTGGGGCAAATTTACAGAAATTTCACTTATTTCAGGGTAATAAGTCAGAAATTCCCCTTATTTTCGGGCAAAAAAGACAGAAATTCCCTTTGTTTTTGGGGGAAAAGACAGAAATTCCACATATTTAGAGGCAAAAAGGAAGAAATTCCCCTTATTTTGGAGCAACAATGAAGAAATTTCCCTTTTTTGTGGCTAAAAGTTATGCATTCCCCTTATTTTTGGGCAAAAGGGCGGAAAAATCCCCGTGTTTTGGAGCAAAATTGCAGAAATTCCCCTCGTTGTGGGACAAAAACTGAAAAATTCCCGTTATGTTGGGGCAAAAAGACAGCAATTCTCCTTAATTTGGGGCAAAACTCAGAAATTCAAATTATTTTGGGGCAAAATTCAAGAAATTTCCCTTATTTTGTGGCAAAATTGCAGAAATTTCACTTATTTTGGGGCAAAATTGCAGAAATTTCACTTATTTCAAAGAAAAAAGGCAGAAATTTTTCTTAATTTGGGGCAAAAAGGCAGAAATTCCTAATATTTTGTGGCAAAAATGCAGAAATTCCCCTTATTTTGAAGTAAAAAGGCTGAAATTCCACTTATTTGGGGGCAAAAAGGCAGAAATTTCCCTTATTTTGGGGCAAAATTACAGAAATTTCACTTATTTCAGGGTAATAAGTCAGAAATTCCCCTTATTTTGGGGCAAAAAAGACAGAAAATCCCTTTGTTTTGGGGGAAATAGATAGACATTCCACATATTTAGAGGCAAAAAAAGCAGAAATTTCCATTAATTTGGAGCAAAAAAGAAGAAATATCTTTTTTTTAAGGCAAAAAGGTATGCATTCTTCTTATTTTCGGTCAAAAATGCAGAAATTCCCCGCACTTTGGAGCAAAATAGCAGAAATTCCCCTAATTGTGGGGCAAAAATGCAGAAATTCCCTATATGTTGGGGCAAAAAGACAGAAATTTCCTTATTTTGAGGCAAAACTCTGAAATTCCACTTATTTTGGGGCAAAATTCCAGAAATTTCCCTTACTTTGGGGCAAAATTGCAGAAATTTCACTTATTTTGGGGCAAAATTGCAGAAATTTCACTTATTTTAGAGAAAAAAGGCAGAAATTTTCCTTATTTTGGGTCGAACAGGCAGAAATTCCTTATATTTTGTAGCAAAAATGCAGAAATTCCCCTTATTTTTAGGTAAAAAGGCTGAAATTCCCCTTCTAGGGGGGAAAAAGCCGAAATTTTTCTTATTTAAGAGCAAAATTGCAGAAATTTCACTTATTTCAGGGTAATAAGTCAAAAATTCCCCTTATTTTGGGACAAAAAAGACAGAAATTCCCTTTGTTTTGGGAGAAAAAGACAGAAATTCCACTTATTTAGAGGCAAAAATGCTGAAATTCCCTTTATTTTGGAGCAAAAATTAAGAAATTTCCCTTTTTTATGGCAAAAGGTATGCATTCCCATTATTTTCAGGCAAAAATGCAGAAATTCCCCTTATTCTGGGGCAAAATTCAAGAAAATTCCTTTATTTTGGGGCAAAATTGCAGGAATTTACCTTATTTTAGGGCAAATTTGCAGAAATTTCCCTTATTTGGGGCAAAATTGAAGAAATTTCACTTATTTTCAGGTAAAGAGCCTCAAATTTCCTTTATTTTGGGGCAAAAAGGGAGAAATTCCCCTTATTTTGTGGCAAAATTGCAGACATTTCTCTTATTATGGAGAAAAATTGCAGAAATTTCCCTTATTTAAGGCAAAATTGCAGAAATTTCACTTATTTCAGGGTAATAAGTCAGAAATTCCTCTTATTTTGGGGCAAAAAAGACAGAAATTCCTTTTGTTTTGGGAAAAAAGACAGAAATTCCACTTATTTAGAGGCAAAAAAACAGAAATTCCCCTTATTTTGGAGCAAAAATGAAGAAATTTTCCTCTTTTATGGCAAAAAGTTATGCATTCCTCATATTTTCGGGCAAAAAGTCAGAAATTCCCTATATGTTGGGGCAAAAAGACAGAAATTCTCCTTATTTTGTGGCAAAATTCAGAAATTCCCTTAATTTTGGGGCAAAATTCCAGAAATTTCCCTTATTTTGGGGCAAAATTGCAGAAATTTCACTTATTTTGGGGCAAAATTGCAGAAATTTCACTTATTTCAGGGGGAAAAGGCGGAAATTTTCCTTATTTGGGGCAAAAATACAGAAATTTCTAATATTTTGTGTCAAAAATGAAGAAATTCCCCTTATTTTGAGGTAAAAAGGCTTAAATGCCCCTTATTTGGGGGCAAAAAGGCAGAAATTTCCCTTATTTTGGGGCAAAATTGCAGAAATTTCACTTATTTCAGGGTAATAAGTCAAAAATTCCCTTTATTTTGGGGCAAAAAAGACAGAAATTTCCATAGTTTTGGGGGGAAAGGACAGAAATTCCACTTATTTAGAGGCAAAAAAGCAGAAATTCTTCTTATTTGGAGCAAAAATGAAGAAATTTTCCTTTTTTATGGCAAAAAGTTATGCAAAAAGGCAGAAATTCCTCGTATTTTGGAGCAAAATTTCAGAAATGCCCCTAATTGTGATGCAAAAAGGCAGAAATTCCCTATATGTTGGGGCAAAAAGACAGAAATTCTCCTTATTTTCGGGCAAAAATCCAGAAATTTCCCTTATTTTGGGGCAAAATTGTAGAAATTTCACTTATTTTGGGGCAAAATTGCAGAAATTTCACTTATTTCAGGGAAAAAAGGCAGAAATTTTCCTTATTTTGGGGTAAAAATGCAGAAATTCTTTATATTTTGTGGCAAAAATGCAGAAACTCCCCTTATTTTGAGGGAAAAAGGCTGAAATTCCCTTTATTTGGGGGCAAAAAGGTAGAAATTTTCCTTATTTTGGGGCAAAAATGCAGAAATTCTTTATATTTTGAAGCAAAAAGGCAGAAATTTCTTTAATTTTGGGGCAAAATTGCAGAAATTTCCTTATTTCAGGTCATAATTCAAAAATTCCTTTTATTTTGGGGCAAAAAGACAGAAATTCCGTTTATTTTTGGGTAAAAAGGAAGAAATTTCACTTATTTTGAGGTAAAAAGGCAGATATTCCTCTTATTTTGGGGCAAAAATGAAGAAATTTTCTATTTTTTGTGGCAAAAGGTATACATTCCCCTTACTTTCGGGATAAAAACAGATATTCCCTATATTTTGAAGCAAAATTGCAGAAATTCTCATAATTTTCGGGCAAAAAGGCATAAATTCTCCTTATTTAGGGGCACAGAAACAGAAAATCTCCTTTTTTCGGGAGCAAACAGTCAGAAATTCCCCTTATTTTGGGGCAAAATTGCAGAAATTTCACTTATTTTGGGGCAAAATTGCAGAAATTTCACTTATTTCAGAGAAAAAAGGCAGAAATTTTCCTTATTTTGGGGCAAAAATGCAGAAATTCTTAATATTTTGTGGCAAAAATGCAAAAATTCCTCTTATTTTGAGGTAAAAATGCTAAAATTCCCTTTATTTGGGGGCAAAAACGCAGAAATTTCGCTTGTTTTGGGGCAAAAAGACAGAAATTCCCCTTATTTTGTGGCAAAAAGGCAGAAATTTCTTTTATTTTGGGGCAAAATTGCAGAAATTTCACTTATTTAAAGGCATAATTCAAAAATTCCTTTTATTTTGGGCCTAAAAGACAGAAATTCCGTTTATTTTTGGGTAAAAAGGCAGAAATTTCACATATTTTGAGGTAAAAAGGCAGAAATTCCTCTTATTTTGGGGCAAAAATTAAGAAATTTCTTTTTTTTGTGGCAAAAGGTATACATTCCCCTTACTTTCGGGATATAAAGCAGAAATTCCCCTTATTTTGAAGCAAAATTGCAAAAATTCTCATAATTTTTGGGCAAAAAGGCAGAAATTCTCCTTATTTTAAGGCAAAATGACAGAAAATCTCCTATTTTCAGGAGCAAACAGTCAGAAATTCCCTTTATTTTGGGGCAAAATTGCAGATATTTCCCATATTATGGGGCAAAATTGCAGACATTTCACTTATTTCAGGGTAATAAATCAGAAATTTCCCTTATTTGGGGGCAAAAAAGATAGAAATTACCTTTGTTTTGGGGGAAAAAGACAGAAATTCCACTTATTTAGAGACAAAAAGGCAGAAATTCCTCTTATTTTGAGGTAAAAAGGCTGAAATTCCTCTTATTAGGGGGCAAAAAGGCAGAAATTTTTCTTATTTAGAGGCAAAATTGCAGAAATTTCACTTATTTCAGGGTAATAAGTCAGAAATTCCTTTTATTTTAGGGCAAAAAAGACAGAAATTCACTTTGTTTTGGGAGAAAAATACAGAAATTCCACTTATTTAGAGGCAAAAAGGCAGAAATTCCCCTTATTTTGGAGCAAAAATGAAGAAATTTCCCTTTTTATGGCAAAAAGGTATGCATTCCCATTATTTTCGGGCAAAAAGGCAGAAATTCCCCGTATTTTGAAGCAAAATTGCAGAAATTCCCGTAATTTTTGGGCAAAAGGCAGAAATTCCCTTTATTTTGGCGCAAAAATCAAAAATTACCCTTATTTTGGGGGTAAATTCAAGAAATTTCCAATATTTTGGGGCAAAATTGCAGGAATTTACCTTATTTTGGGGTAAATTGCAGAAATTTCCCTTATTTGGGGCAAAATTGCAGAAATTTCACTTATTTTCAGGTAAAAAGGCTGAAATTTCCTTTATTTTGGGGCAAAAAGGAGAAATTCCCCTTATTTTGGGGCAAAATTGCAGAAATTTCCCTTATTATGGGGAAAAATTGCAGAAATTTCCTTTATTTTAGGGCAAAATTGCAGAAATTTCACTTATTTCAGAGAAAAAAAGCAATTTTTTTTTATTTTGGGGCAAAAAGGCAGAAATTCCCATTATTTTGGGGCAAAAAGGCAGAAATTCACCTTATTTTGGGGTAAAATTGCAGAAATTTCACATATTTCAGGGCAAAAAGGCAGAATTTTTTCTTATTTTGTGGCAAAATTGCAGAAATTTTATTTATTTCGGGGTAATACGTCAGAAATTCTTCTTATTTTGGGGCAAAAAAGACAGAAATTCCCTTTGTTTTGGGAAAAAAGACAGAAATTCCACTTATTTAGAGGCAAAAAACCAGAAATTCTTCTTATTATGGAGCAAAACTGAAGAAATTTTCCTTTTTTATGGCAAAAAGTTATGCATTCCCCTTATTTTCGGGCAAAAAGGCAGAAATTCCCCATATTTTGGAAAAAAATTGCAGAAATTCCCCTAATTGTGGGGCAAAAATGCAGAAATTCTCTATATGTTGGGGCAAAAAGAGAAATCTTCTTTATTTTTAGGGAAAACTAAGAAATTCGACTTATTTTGGGGCAAAATTCCAGAAATTTCTTTTATTTTGGGGCAAAATTGTAGAAATTTCACTTATTATTGGGCAAAATTTCAGAAATTTCACTTATGTCACGGAAAAAAGGCAGAAATTTTTATTATTTTGGGGCAAAAAGGCAGAAATTCCTAATATTTTGTGGCAAAAATGCAGAAATTCCCCTTATTTTGAGGTTAAAAGGCTGAAATCCTCCTTATTTGGGGGCAAAAGGGCAGAAATTTCCCTTATTTTGGAACAAAATTGCAGAAATTTCACTTATTTCAGGGTAATGAGCCAGAAATTCCCCTTATTTTGTAGCAAAAAAGGCAGAAATTGCCCTTATTTTTGAGCAAAAATGACGAAATTTCCCTTTTTATCACAAAAAGGTATGCATTCCCATTATTTTCGGGCAAAAAGGCAGAAATTCCCCATATTTTGGAGCAAATTTGCGGAAATTCTCCTAATTTGGGGGCAAAAGGCAGAAATTCCCTTAATTTTTGGGCAAAAATCAGAAATTCCTCTTATTTTGGGGCAAACTTCCAGAAATTTCCTTTATTTTGGGGCAAAATTGCAGGAATTTACCTTATTTTGGGGCAAAATTGCAGAAATTTCTCTTATTTGGGGCAAAATTGCAGAAATTTCACTTATTTTCAGGTAAAAAGGCTGAAATTTCCTTTATTTTGGGGCAAAAAAAGAAAAATTCCCTTTATTTTGGGGCAAAATTGCAGAAATTTCCCTTATTATGGGGAAAAATTGCAGAAATTTCCCTTATTTTAGAGCAAAATTGCAGAAATTTCACTTATTTCAGAAAAAAAAAGCAAAAATTTTTCTTATTTTAGAGCAAAAAGGCAGAAATTCCCATTATTTTGGGGAAAAAGGCAGAAATTCCTAATATTTTGTGGTAAAAATGCAGAAATTCCCTATATTTTAAGGTAAAAAGGCTGAAATTCCCCTTATTTAGGGGCAAAAAGGCAGAAATTTCCCATATTTTGGGGCAAAATTGCAGAAATTTCACTTATTTCAGGGTAATAAGTCAGAAATTTTTATTTTGGGGCAAAAAAGACAGAAAATCTTTTTGTTTTTGGGGAAAAATAAGAAATTCCACTTATTTAGAGGCAAAAAAGCAGAAATTCCCCTTATTTTGGAGCAAAAATGAAGAAATTTCAATTTTTTAAGGCAAAAAGGTATGCATTCTTCTTATTTTCGGGCAAAAAGGAAGAAATTCCCCGTATTTGGAGCAAAATTGCAAAAATTCCCCTAATTGTGGAGCAAAAATGCAGAAATTCTCCATATGTTGAGGGAAATTCTCCTTATTTTGGGGCAAAACTCAGAAATTCCACTTATTTTGGGGCAAAATTACAGAAATTTCCCTTATTCTGGGGCAAAATTGCAGATATTTCCCTTATTTTGGGGCAAAATTGCAGAAATTTTCATTATTTTGGGGCAAAAAGGCAGAAATTCACCTTATTTGGGGTAAAATTGCAGAAATTTCACATATTTCAGGGCAAAAAGGCAGAAATTTCCCTTATTTTGGGGCAAAAACAGAAATTCCTAATATTTTGTGGCAAAAATGCAGAAATTCCCCTTATTTTGAGGTAAAAAGGCTGAAATTCCCCTTATTTGGGGGCAAAAAGGCAGAAATTTCCCTTATTTTGGAACAAAATTACAAAAATTTCACTTATTTCAGGGTAATAAGTCAGAAATTCCCCTTAATTTGGGGCAAAAAAGACAGAAAATCCCTTTGTTTTGGGGGAAAAAGACAGACATTCCACATATTTAGAGGCAAAAAAGCAGAAATTCCCCTTATTTTGGAGCAAAAATGAAGAAATTTCTTTTTTTTAAGGCAAAAAGGTATGCATTCTTATTATTTTTGGGCAGAAAGGCAGAAATTCCTCGTATTTTGGAGCAAAATTGCAGAAATTCCCCTAATTGTGGGGCAAAAAGGCAGAAATTCCCTATATGTTGGGGAAAAAAGGCAGAAATCCTCTTTATTTTGGGGCAAAACTCAGAAATTCCATTTATTTTGGGGCAAAATTCCAGAAATTTCCCTTATTTTGGGGCAAAATTGCAGAAATTTAACTTATTTTGGGGCATAATTGCAGAAATTTCACTTATTTCAGGGAAAAAAGGCATAAATTTTCCTTATTTTGGGGCGAAAAGGCAAAAATTCCCCTTATTTTGAGGTAAAAAGTCCTAAATTTACCCTATTAGGAGGCAAAAAGGCAGAAATTTTTCTTATTTAGGGGCAAAATTGCAGAAATTTCACTTATATAAGGGTAATAAGTCAGAAATTCTTTTTATTTTGGGGCAAAAACAACAGAAATTCCCTTTGTTTTGGGAGAAAAAGACAGAAATTCCACTTATTTAGAGGCAAAAATGCAGAAATTCCCCTTATTTTGGAGCAAAAATGAAGAAATTTTTTTTTATGGCAAAAAGGTATGCATTCCCATTATTTTCGGGCCAAAAGTCAGAAATTCCCCGTATTTTGGAGCAAAATTGCAAAAATTCCTCTAATTTTTGGGCAAAAGGCAGAAATTCCCTTTATTTTGGGGCAAAAATCAGAAATTACCTTTATCTTGTGGGTAAATTCAAGAAATTTCCTTTATTTTGGGGCAAAATTGCAGGAATTTACCTTATTTTGGGGCAAAATTGCAGAAATTTCCCTTATTTGGGGCATAATTACAGAAATTTCACTTATGTTCAGGTAAAAAGGCTGATATTTCCTTTATTTTGGGGCAAAAAAGAGAAATTCCCCTTATTTTGGGGCAAAATTGCAGAAATTTCCCTTTTTATGGGGAAAAATTGCCGAAATTTCCTTTATTTTAGGGCAAAATTGCAGAAATTTCACTTATTTCACAGAAAGAAAGCGAAAATTTTTCTTATTTTGGGGCAAAAAAGCAGAAATTCCCATTATTTTGGGGCAAAAATGCAGAAATTCACCATATTTTGGGGTAAAATTGCAGAAATTTCACATATTTCAGGGCAAAAAGGCAGAAATGTCCCTTATTTTTGGGCAAAATTGCAGAAATTTTACTTATTTCAGAATAATAAGTCAGAAATTCTTCTTATTTTGGAGCAAAAATGAAGAAATTTTCCTCTTTTATGGCAAAAAGTTATGCATTCCTCTTATTTTCGGGCAAAAAGGCAGAAATTTCCCGTATTTTAGAGAAAAATTGCAGAAATTCATCTAATTGTGGGGCAAAAATGCAGAAATTCCCTAGATGTTGGGGCAAAAAGACAGAAATTCTTCTTATTTTGGGGCAAAACTCAGAAATTTCCCTTATTTTGGGGCAAATTGTAGAAATTTCACTTATTTTGGTGCAAAATTGCAGAAATTTCCCTTATTTCATGGAAAAAAGGCAGAAATTTTCCTTATTTTGGGGTAAAAAGGCAGAAATTCCTAATGTTTTGTTGCAAAAATGCAGAAATTCTTCTTATTTTGAGGTAAAAATGCTGAAATACTCCTTATTTGGGGGCAAAAAGCAGAAATTTCCCTTATTTGGGGCAAAATTGCAGAAATTTCACTTATTTCAGGGCAATGAGTCAGAAATTCCCTTTATTTTGTAGCAAAAAAGGCAGAAATTCCCCTTATTTTGGAGCAAAAATGAAGAAATTTCCCTTTTTATGGCAAAAAGGTATGCATTTTCAATATTTTCGGGCAAAGAGGCAGAAATTCCCCGTATTTTGGAGCAAATTTGCAGAAATTCTCCTAATTTTGGGGCAAAAGGCAGAAATTCCCTTTATTTTGTGGCAAAAATCAGAAATTCCCATTATTTGGGGGCAAAATTCCAGAATTTTCCTTTATTTTGGGGCAAAATTGCAGGAATTTACCTTATTTTGGGGGAAAATTGCAGAAATTTCCCTTATTTGGGGCAAAATTGCAGAAATTTCAATTATTTTCAGGTAAAAAGCATGAAATTTCCTTTATTTTGGGGCAAAAAGAAAGAAATTCCCCTTATTTTGGGGCAAAATTGCAGAAATTTCCCTTATTATGGGGAAAAATTGCAGAAATTTCCCTTATTTTAGGGCAATATTGCAAAAATTTCACTTATTTCAGAGAAAAAAAGAAAAATTTTTCTTATTTTAGAGCAAAAAAGCAGAAATTCCCATTACTTTTGGGCAAAAAGGCAGAAATTCCTAATATTTTGTGGCAAAAATGTAGAAATTCCCTTTATTTTGAGGTAAAAAGGCTGAAATTCCCCTTATTTGGGGGCAAAAAGGCAGAAATTTCCCATATTTTGGGGCAAAATTTCAGAAATTTCACTTATTTCAGGGTATTAAGTCAGAAATTTTTCTTATTTTGGGGCAAAAAAGACAGAAAATCTTTTTGTTTTGGGGGAAAAAGACAGAAATTCCACTTATTTAGAGGCAAATGTAGAAATTCCCCTTATTTTAGAGCAAAAATGAAGAAATTTCCCTTTTTTAAGGCAAAAAGGTATGCATTCTTCTTATTTTCGGGCAAAAAGGCAGAAATTCCCCGTATATTGGAGCAAAATTGCAGAAATTCCCCTAATTGTGGGGCAAAAATGCAGAAATTCCCTATATGTTAAGGCAAAAAGACAGAAATTCTCCTTATTTTGATGCAAAACTCAGAAATTCCACTTATTTTGGGGCCAAATTCCAGAAATTTCCTATATTCTGGAGCAAAATTGCAGAAATTTCACTTATTTCAGGGAAAAAAGGCAGAAATTTTCCTTATTTTGGAACAAAAAGGCAGAAATTCTCCTTATTTTGAGGTAAAAAGGCTGAAATTCCTATTATTTGGGGGGTAAAAAGGCAGAAATTTCCCTTATTTTGGGGCAAATTTGCAGAAATTTCACTTATTTCAGGGTAATAAGTCAGAAATTCCCCTTATTTTGGGGCAAAAAAGACAGAAATTGCCTTTGTTTTTGGGGAAAAAACAGAAATTCCACATATTTAGAGGCAAAAAGGCAGAAATTCCCCTTATTTTGGAGCAAAAATGAAGAAATTTCCCTTTTTTATGGCAAAAAGTTATGCATTCCCCTTATTTTTGGGCAAAAAGGCAGAAAAATCCCCGTGTTTTGGAGCAAAATTGCAGAAATTCCCCTAGTTGTGGGACAAAAAGAGAGAAATTCCCATTATGTTGGGGCAAAAAGACAGAAATTCTCCTTAATTTTGGCAAAACTCAGAAATTCAAATTATTTTGGGGCAAAATTCCAGAAATTTCCCTTATTTTGTGGCAAAATTGCAGAAATTTCACTTATTTTGGGGCAAAATTGCAGAAATTTCACTTATTTCAAAGAAAAAAGGCAGAAATTTTTCTTAATTTGGGGCAAAAAGGCAGAAATTCCTAATATTTTGTGGCAAAAATTCAGAAATTCCCCTTATTTTGAGGTAAAAAGGCTGAAATTCCCCTTATTTGGGGGCAAAAAGGAAGAAATTTCCCTTATTTTGGGGCAAAATTACAGAAATTTCACTTATTTCAGGGTAATAAGTAAGAAATTCCCCTTATTTTGGGGCAAAAAAGACAGAAAATCCCTTTGTTTTGGGGCAAATAGACAGACATTCCACATATTTAGAGGCAAAAAAAGCAGAAATTTCCCTCAATTTGGAGCAAAAATGAATAAATTTCTTTTTTAAGGCAAAAAGGTATGCATTCTTTTTATTTTCGGTCAAAAAGGCAGAAATTCCCCGTATTTTGGATCAAAATTGCAGAAATTCCCCTAATTGTGGGGCAAAAATGTAGAAATTCTCTATATGTTGGGGCAAAAAGACAGAAATTCTCCTTATTATGAAGCAAAACTCCGAAATTTCACTTATTTTGGGGCAAAATTCCAGAAATTTCCCTTATTTTGGGGCAAAATTGCAGAAATTTCACTTATTTTGGAGCAAAATTGCAGAAATTTCACTTATTTTAGAGAAAAATGGCAGATATTTTCCTTATTTTGGGTCGAAAAGGCAAAAATTCCTTATATTTTGTAGCAAAAATGGAGAAATTCCCCTTATTTTTAGGTAAAAAGGCTGAAATTCCCCTTATTAGGGGGGAAAAAGGCCGAAATTTTTCTTATTTAAGGGCAAAATTGCAGAAATTTCACTTATTTCTGGGTAATAAGTCAGAAATTCCCCTTATTTTGGGGCAAAAAAGACAGAAATTCCCTTTGTTTTGGAAGAAAAAGACAGAAATTCCACTTATTTCAAGGAAAAAATGCAGAAATTCCCTTTATTTTGGAGCAAAAATGAAGAAATTTCCCTTTTTTATGGCAAAAAGGTATGCATTCCCATTATTTTCAGGCAAAAATGCAGAAATTCCCCTTATTGTGGGGCAAAATTCAATAAAATTCCTTTATTTTGGGGCAACATTGCAGGAATTTACCTTATTTTGGGGCAAAATTGCAGAAATTTCTCTTATTTGGGGCAAAATTGAAGAAATTTCACTTATTTTCAGGTAAAGAGCCTGAAATTTCCTTTATTTTGGGGCAAAAAGGGAGAAATTCCCCTAATTTTGGGGCAAAATTGCAGACATTTCTCTTATTATGGGGAAAAATTGCAAAAATTTCCTTTATTTTAGGGCAAAATTGCAGAAATTTCACTTATTTCAGAGAAAAAAAAGCAAAAATTTTTCTTATTTTGGGGCAAAACGGCAGAAATTCCCATTATTTTAAGGCAAAAAGGCAGAAATTCACCTTATTTTGGGGTAAAATTGCAGAAATTTCACATATTTTAGGGCAAAATGGGAGAAATTTCCCTTATTTTGGGGCAAAATTGCAGAAATTTCACTTATTTTAGGGTAATAAGTAAGAAATTTCCCTTATTTTGGGGCAAAAAAAGACAGAAATCCCCTTTGTTTTGGGAGAAAAAGACAGAAATTCAACTTATTTAAAGGCAAAAAGGCTGAAATTCCCCTTTTTCAGAGCAAAAATGAAGAAATTTCCCTTATTATGGCAAAAAGTTATGCATTCCCCTTATTTTTGGGCAAAAAGGCAGAAATTTTCCGTATTTTGGAGCAAAATTGCAGAAATTCCACTAATTGTGGGGCAAAAAGGCAGAAATGATATGTTGGGGCAAAAAGACAGAAATTCTCCTTATTTTTTGGCAAAACTCAGAAATTCCACTTATTTTGGGGCAAAATTCAAGAAATTTCCCTTATTTTGGGGAAAAATTGCAGAAATTTCACTTATTTTGGGGCAAAATTGCAGAAATTTCACTTATTTCAGAGACAAAAGGCAGAAATTTTGCTAATTTTGGGGCAAAATTGCCAAACTTTCACTTATTTCAGAGAAAAAAAAGCAAAAATTTTTCTTATTTTGGGGCAAAAAGACAGAAATTCTCCTTATTTTTTGGAAAAACTCAGAAATTCCACTTATTTTGGGGCAAAATTCAAGAAATTTCCCTTATTTTGGGGAAAAATTGCTGAAATTTCACTTATTTTGGGGCAAAATTGCAGAAATTTCACTTATTTCAGAGACAAAAGGCAGAAATTTTGCTAATTTTGGGGCAAAATTGCCAAACTTTCACTTATTTCAGAGAAAAAAAGCAAAAATTTTTCTTATTTTGGGGCAAAAAGGCAGAAATTCCCATTATTTTGGGGCAAAAAGGCAGATATTGACCTTATTTTGGGATAAAATTGCAGAAATTTCACATATTTCAGGGCAAAAAGGCAGAAATTTCCCTTATTTAGGGGCAAAATTTCAGAAACTTCACTTATTTCAGGGTAATAAGTCAGAAATTCCCCTTATATTGGGGCAAAAAAGACAGAAATTCCCTTTGTTTTGGGAAAAAAAGACAGAAATTCCACTTATTTAGAGGCAAAAAGGCAGAAATTCCCCTTATTTTGTAGCAAAAATGAAGAAATTTTCCTCTATAATGGCAAAAATTATGCACTCCTCTTATTTTCGGGCAAAAAGTCAGAAATTCCCTATATGTTGGAGCAAAAAGACAGAAATTCTCCTTATTTTGGGGCAAAAGTCAGAAATTCCCCTTATTTTGGGGCAAAATTCCAGAATTTTCTCTTATTTTGGGTCAAAATTGCAGAAATATCACTTATTTTAGTGCAAAATTGCAGAAATTTCACTTATTTTATGGAAAAAAGGCAGAAATTTTTATTATTTTGGGGCAAAAATACAGAAATTTCTAATATTTTGTGGCAAAAATGCAGAAATTCCCCTTATTTTGAGGTAAAAAGTTTGAAATTCCCCTTATTTGGGGGCAAAAAAGCAGAAATTTCCCTTATTTTGGGGCAAAATTGCAGAAATTTCACTTATTTCAGGGTAATAAGTCAGAAATTCCCCTTATTTTGGGGCAAAAAAGACAGAAATTCCCTTTGTTTTGGGAAAAAAAGACAGAAATTCCACTTATTTAGAAGCAAAAAGGCAGAAATTCCCCTTATTTTGGAGCAAAAATGAAGAAATTTTCCTCTTTTATGGCAAAATGTTATGCATTCCTCATATTTTCGGGCAAAAAGTCAGAAATTCCCTATATGTTAGGGCAAAAAGACAGAAATTCTCCTTATATTGGGGCAAAATTCAGAAATTCCCTTTATTTTGGGGCAAAATTCCAGAAATTTCCCTTATTTTGGGGCAAAATTGCAGAAATTTCACATATTTAAGGCAAAATTGCAGAAATTTCACTTATTTCAGGGGAAAAATGCAGAAATTTTCCTTATTTTGGGGCAAAAATACAGAAATTTCTAATATTTTGTGGCAAAAATGAAGAAATTCCTCTTATTTTGTGGTAAAAAGGCTGAAATGCCCCTTATTTGGGGGCGAAAAGGCAGAAATTTCCCTTATTTTGGGGCAAAATTGCAGAAATTTCACTTATTTCAGGGTAATAAGTCAGAAATTTCCTTTATTTTGTGGCAAATAAGACAGAAATTCCCTTTGTTTTGGGGGAAAAAGAAAAAAATTCCACTTATTTAGAGGCAAAAAAGCAGAAATTCTTCTTATTTGGAGCAAAAATGAAGAAATTTTCCTTTTTTATGGCAAAAAGTTATGCAAAAAGGCAGAAATTCCTCGTATTTTGGAGCAAAATTTCAGAAATGCCCCTAATTGTGATGCAAAAAGGCAGAAATTCCCTATATGTTGGGGCAAAAAGACAGCAATTCTCCTTATTTTGGGGAAAAATTCCAGAAATTTCCCTTATTTTGGGGCAAAATTGCAGAAAATTCACTTATTTCAGAAAAAAAAGGCAGAAATTTTCCTTATTTTGGGGAAAATGCAGAAATTCTTTATATTGTGTGGCAAAAATGCAGAAATTCCCCTTATTTTGAGAGAAAAAGGCTGAAATTCCCTTTATTTGGGGGCAAAAAGGCAGAAATTTCTCTTATTTTGGGGCAAAAAGACAGAAATTCCCCTTATTTTGTGGCAAAAAGGCAGAAATTTCTTTTATTTTGGGGCAAAATTGCAGAAATTTCACTTATTTCAGGGCATAATTCAAAAATTCCTTTATTTTGGGGCAAAAAGACAGAAATTTCGTTTATTTTTGGGTAAAAAGGAAGAAATTTCACTTATTTTGAGGTAAAAACGAAGAAATTCCTCTTATTTTGAGGCAAACATGAAGAAATTTTCTTTTTTTGTGGCAAAAGGTATACATTCCCCTTACTTTCGGGATAAAAACAGAAATTTCTCATATTTTGAAGTAAAATTGCAGAAATTCTCATAATTTTCGGGCAAAAAGGCATAAATTCTCCTTATTTAGGGGCACAGAAACAGAAAATCTCCTTTTTTTTCGGGAGCAAACAGTCAGAAATTTCCCTTATTTTGGGGCAAAATTGCAGAAATTTCCCTTATTTTGGGGCAAATTTGCAGAAATTTCACTTATTTCAGGGTAATAAGTCAGAAATTCCCCTTATTTTGGGGCAAAAAAGACAGAAATCCCCTTTGTTTTGGGAGAAAAAGACAGAAATTCCACTTATTTAGAGGCAAGAAGGCAGAAATTCTCTTTATTTTGGAAAAAAATTAAGAAATTTCATTTTTATGGCAAAAAGTTATGCATTCCCATTATTTTCGGGCAAAAATGCAGAAATTCTCCGTATATTGGAGCAAAATTGCAGAAATTCCCCTAATTTTGTGGCAAAAGCAGAAATTCCCTTTATTTTGGGGCAAAAATCAGAAATTCACCTTATTCTGCGGCAAAATTCAAGAAAATTCCTTTATTTTGGGGCAAAATTGCAGGAATTTACCTCATTTTGAGCAAAATTTCAGAAATTTCCCTTATTTGGGGCAAAATTGAAGAAATTTCACTTATTTTCAGATAAAGAGCCTGAAATTTCCTTTATTTTGGGGCAAAAATGAAGAAATTCCCCTTATTTTGGGGTAAAGTTGCAGACATTTTTCTTATTATGGGGAAAAATTGCAGAAATTTCCCTTATTTTAGGGCAAAATTGCAGAACTTTCACTTATTTCAGATGAAAAAAGCAAAAATTTTTCTTATTTTGGGGCAAAACGGCAGAAATTCCCATAATTTTAAGGCAAAAAGGCAGAAATTCACCTTATTTTGGAGTAAAATTGCAGAAATTTCACATATTTCAGGGCAAAATGGCAGAAATTTTCCTTATTTTGGGTCAAAATTGCAGAAATTTCACTTATTTTAAAGTAATAAGTAAGAAATTTCCCTTATTTTGTGGTAAAAAAGACAGAAATTTCCATTGTTTTGGGAGAAAAAGACAGAAATTCCACTTATTTAGAGGCAAAAAGGCAGAAATTCTCCTTATTTTGGACCAAAAATGAAGAAATTTCTCTTATTATGGCAAAAAGTTATGCATTCCTCTTATTTTCGGGCAAAAAGGCAGAAATTCCCCGTATTTTGAAGCAAAATTGCCGAAATTCCCCTAATTGTGGGGCAAAAAGGCAGAAATTATCTATATGTTGGGGCAAAAAGACAGAAATCTCCTTATTTTTTGGCAAAACTCAGAAATTCCACTTATTTTGGGGCAAAATTCCAAAAATTTCCCATATTTTGGGGCAAAATTTCAGAAATTTCACTTATTTTGGGGCAAAATTGCAGAAATTTCACTAATTTCAGGGACAAAAGACAGAAATTTCGCTAATTTTGGGGCAAAATTTCCAAAATTTCACTTATTTCAGAGAAAAAATGCAAAAATTTTTCTTATTTTGGGACAAAAAGTCAGAAATTTCCATTATTTTGGGGAAAAAAAGGCAGATATCGACCTTATTTTGGGGTAAAATTGCAGAAATTTCACGTATTTCAGGGCAAAAAGGCAAAAATTTCCTTTATTTAGGGGCAAAATTGCAGAAATTTCACTTATTTCATGGTAATAAATCAAATATTCCCCTTATTTTGGGGCAAAAAAGACAGAAATTCTCTTTGTTTTGGGAAAAATAGACAGAAATTCCACTTATTTAGAGGCAAAAAGGCAGAAATTCCCCTTATTTTGGAGTAAAAATGAAGAAATTTTCCTCTTTTATGGCAAAAAGTTATGCATTCCCCTTTTTTTCGGGCAAAAAGGCAGAAATTCCCTGTATTTTGGAGCAAAATTGCAGAAATTCCCCTAATTGTGAAGCAAAAAAAAAGAAATTCTCTATATGTTGGGGCAGAAAGACAGAAATTCTCCTTATTTCGGGGCAAAACTCAGAATTTCCCCTTATTTGTGGGCAAAATTCCAGAAATTTCTCTTATTTTGCGGCAAAATTGCAGAAATTTCACTTATTTTGGGGCAAAATTGCAGAAATTTCACTTATTTCAGGGAAAAAAGCAGAAATTTTCATTATTTTGGGGCAAAAATGCAGAAATTCTTAATATTTTGTGGCAAAAATGCAGAAACTCCCCTTATTTTGAGTCAAAAAGGCTGAAATTCCCCTTATTTGGGGGCAAAAAGGCAGAAATTTCTTTTATTCTGGGGCAAAAGACACAAATTCCCCTTATTTTGTGGCAAAAAGGCAGAAATTTCTTTTATTTTGGGGCAAAATTGCAGAAATTTCACTTATTTCAGGGCATAATTCAAAAATTCCTTTTATTTTGGGGCAAAAAGACAGAAATTCCGTTTATTTTTGGGTAAAAAGGAAGAAATTTCACTTATTTAGAGGTAAAAAGGCAGAAATTCCTCTTATTTTGGGGCAAAAATGAAGAAATTTTCTTTTTTGTGGCAAAAGGTATACATTCCCCTTACTTTCGGGATAAAAAGCAGAAATTCCCCATATTTTGAAGCAAAATTGCAGAAATTCTCATAATTTTCAGGCAAAAAGGCAGAAATTCTCCTTATTTTGGGGCACAGAAACAGAAAATCTCCTTTTTTCGGGACCAAACAGTCAGAAATTCCCCTTATTTTGGGGCAAAATTGCAGAAATTTCCATTATTTCGGGGCAAATTTGCAGAAATTTCACTTATTTCAGGGTAATAAGTCAGAAATTCCCCTTATTTTGGGGCAAAAAAGACAGAAATTCCCTTTGTTTTGGGAAAAAAAGACAGAAATTCCACTTATTAAGAGGCAAAAAGGCAGAAATTCCCCTTATTTTGGAGCAAAAATTAAGAAATTCTCCTCTTTTATGGCAAAAAGTTATGCATTCCTCTTATTTTCGGGCAAAAAGTCAGAAATTCCCTATATGTTGGAGCAGAAAGACAGAAATTCTCCTTATTTTGGGGCAAAAGTCAGAAATTCCCCTTAATTTGGGGCAAAATTCCAGAATTTTCTCTTATTTTGGGGCAAAATTGCAGAAATATCACTTATTTTATGGCAAAATTGCAGAAATTTCACTTATTTCATGGAAAAAAGGTAGAAATTTTTATTATTTTGGGGCAAAAATACAGAAATTTCTAATATTTTGTGGCAAAAATGCAGAAATTCCCCTTATTTTGAGGTAAAAAGTTTTATAATTCTCCTTATTTGGGGGCAAAAAGGCAGAAATTTCCCTTATTTTGGGGCAAAATTGCAGAAATTTCACTTATTTCAGGGTAATAAGTCAGAAATTCCTCTTATTTTGGGGCAAAAAAGACAGAAATTCCCTTTGTTTTGGGAAAAAAAAGACAGAAATTCCACTTATTTAGAAGCAAAAAGGCAGAAATTCCCCTTATTTTGAAGCAAAAATGAAGAAATTTTTCTCTTTTATGGCAAAAAGTTATGCATTCCTCATATTTTCGGGCAAAAAGTCAGAAATTCTCTATATGTTGGGGCAAAAAGACAGAAATTCTCCTTATTTTGGGGCAAAATTCAGATATTCCCTTTATTTTGGGGCAAAATTCCAGAAATTTTCCTTATTTTGGGGCAAAATTGCAGAAATTTCACTTATTTTGGGGCAAAATTGCAGAAATTTCACTTATTTCAGGGAAAAAAGGCAGAAATTTTCCTTATTTTGGGGCAAAATTCAGAAATTATTTATATTTTTTGGCAAAAATGCAGAAATTCCCCTTATTTTGAGGGAAAAAGGCTGAAATTCCCTTTATTTGGGGGCAAAAAGGCAGAAATTTCTCTTATTTTGAGGCAATAAGACAGAAATTCCCCTTATTTTGTGGCAAAAAGGCAGAAATTTCTTTTATTTTGGGGCAAAATTGCAGAAATTTCACTTATTTCAGGGCATAATTCAAAAATTCCTTTTATTTTGGGGCAAAAAGACAGAAATTCCGTTTATTTTTGGGTAAAAAGTAAGAAATTTCACTTATTTTGAGGTAAAAAGGCAGAAATTCCTCTTATTTTGGGGCAAACATGAAGAAATTTTCTTTTTTTGTGGCAAAAGGTATACATTCCCCTTACTTTCGGGATAAAAACAGAAATTTCCCATATTTTGAAGCAAAATTGCAGAAATTCTCATAATTTTCGGGCAAAAAGGCATAAATTCTCCTTATTTAGGGGCACAGAAACAGAAAATCTCCTTTTTTTTCGGGAGCAAACAGTCAGAAATTTCCCTTATTTTGGGGCAAATTTGCAGAAATTTCACTTATTTCAGGGTAATAAGTCAGAAATTCCCCTTATTTTGGGGCAAAAAGACAGAAATCCCCTTTGTTTTTGGAGAAAAAGACAGAAATTCCACTTATTTAGAGGCAAGAAGGCAGAAATTCCCTTTATTTTAGACAAAAATTAAGAAATTTCACTTTTTTATGGCAAAAAGTTATGCATTCCCATTATTTTCAGGCAAAAATGCAGAAATTCTCTGTATATTGGAGCAAAATTGCAGAAATTCCCCTAATTTTGGGGCAAAAGCAGAAATTCCCTTTATTTTGGGGCAAAAATCAGAAATTCTCCTTATTTTGGGGCAAAATTCAAGAAAATTCTTTATTTTGGGTCAAAATTGCAGGAATTTACCTCATTTTGAGCAAAATTTCAGAAATTTCCCTTATTTGGGGCAAAATTGAAGAAATTTCACTTATTTTCAGATAAAGAGCCTGAAATTTCCTTTATTTTGGGGCAAAAAAGAAGAAATTCCCCTTATTTTGGGGTAAAGTTGCAGACATTTTTCTTATTATGGGGAAAAATTGCAGAAATTTCCCTTATTTTAGGGCAAAATTGCAGAAATTTCACTTATTTCAGATAAAAAAAGCAAAAATTTTTCTTATTTTGGGGCAAAACGGCAGAAATTCCCATTATTTTAAGGCAAAAATGCAGAAATTCACCTTAGTTTGGAGTAAAATTGCAGAAATTTCACATATTTCTGGGCAAAATTGCAGAAATTTCCCTTATTTTGGGGCAAAATTGCAGAAATTTCACTTATTTTAGGGTAATAAGTAAGAAATTTGCCTTATTTTGTGGTAAAAATGACAGAAATTTCCATTGTTTTGGGGGAAAAAGACAGAAATTCCACTTATTTAGAGGCAAAAAGGCAGAAATTCCCCTTATTTTGGAGCAAAAATGAAGAAATTTCCCTTATTATGGCAAAAAGTTATGCATTCCCCTTATTTTCGGGCAAAAAGGCAGAAATTCCCCGTATTTTGGAGCAAAATTGCAGAAATTCCCCTAATTGTGGGGCAAAAAGGCAGAAATTATCTATATGTTGGGGCAAAAAAACAGAAATTCTCCTTATTTTTTGGCAAAACTCATAAATTCCACTTATTTTGGGGCAAAATTCCAAAAATTTCCCTTATTTTGGGGCAAAATTGCCGAAAAATCACTTATTTTATGGCAAAATTGCAGAAATTTCACTAATTTCAGGGACAAAAGACAGAAATTTTGCTAATATTGGGGCAAAATTGCCAAAATTTCACTTATTTCAGAGAAAAAAATGCAAAAATTTTTCTTATTTTGGGGCAAAAAGGCAGAAATTTCCATTATTTTGAGGCAAAAAGTCAGATATTGACCTTATTTTGGGGTAAAATTGCAGAAATTTCACATATTTCAGGGCAAAAAGGCAGAAATTTCCCTTATTTAGGGGCAAAATTGCAGAAATTTCACTTATTTCAGGGTAATAAGTCAGAAATTCCCCTTATTTTGGGGCAAAAAATACAGAAATTCTCTTTGTTTTGAGAAAAATAGACAGAAATTCCACTTATTTAGAGGCAAAAAGGCAGAAATTCCCTTTATTTTGGAGCAAAAATGAAGAAATTTTCCTCTTTTATGGCCAAAAGTTATGCATTCCCCTTATTTTTGGGCAAAAAGGCAGAAATTCCCTGTATTTTGGAGCAAAATTGCAGAAATTCCCCTAATTGTGGGGCAAAAAAAAAGAAAATCTCTATATGTTGGGGCAGAAAGACAGAAATTCTCCTTATTTTGGGGCAAAACTCAGAATTTCCCCTTATTTTGGGGCACAATTCCAGAAATTTCCCTTATTTTGGGGCAAAATTGCAGAAATTTCACTTATTTTGGGGCAAAATTGCAGAAATTTCACTTATTTCAGGGAAAAAAGCAGAAATTTTCATTATTTTGGGGCAAAAATGCAGAAATTCTTAATATTTTGTGGCAAAAATGCAGAAACTCCCCTTATTTTGAGTCAAAAAGGCTGAAATTCCCCTTATTTGGGGGCAAAAAGGCAGAAATTTTTTTTATTCTGGGGCAAAAGACAGAAATTCTCCTTACTTTGTGGCAAAAAGGCAGAAATTTCTTTTATTTTGGGGCAAAATTGCAGAAATTTCACTTATTTCAGGGCATAATTCAAAAATTCCTTTTATTTTGGGGCAAAAAGACAGAAATTCCGTTTATTTTTGGGTAAAAAGGAAGAAATTTCACTTATTTAGAGGTAAAAAGGCAGAAATTCCTCTTATTTTGGGGCAAAAATGAAGAAATTTTCTTTTTTTGTGGCAAAAGGTATACATTCCCCTTACTTTCGGGATAAAAAGCAGAAATTCCCCATATTTTGAAGCAAAATTGCAGAAATTCTCATAATTTTCGGGCAAAAAGGCAGAAATTCTCCTTATTTTGGGGCACAGAAACAGAAAATCTCCTTTTTTCGGGACCAAACAGTCAGAAATTCCTCTTATTTTGGGGCAAAATTGCAGAAATTTCCATTATTTCGGGGCAAATTTGCAGAAATTTCACTTATTTCAGGGAATTAAGTCAGAAATTCCCCTTATTTTGGGGCAAAAAAGACAGAAATTCCCTTTGTTTTGGGAAAAAAAGACAGAAATTCCACTTATTAAGAGGCAAAAAGGCAGAAATTCCCCTTATTTTGGAGCAAAAATGAAGAAATTCTCCTCTTTTATGGCAAAAAGTTATGCATTCCTCTTATTTTCGGGCAAAAAGTCAGAAATTCCCTATATGTTGGAGCAGAAAGACAGAAATTCTCCTTATTTTGGGGCAAAAGTCAGAAATTCCCCTTATTTTGGGGCAAAATTCCAGAATTTTCTCTTATTTTGGGGCAAAATTGCAGAAATATCACTTATTTTATGGCAAAATTGCAGAAATTTCACTTATTTCATGGAAAAAAGGCAGAAATTTTTATTATTTTGGGGCAAAAATACAGAAATTTCTAATATTTTGTGGCAAAAATGCAGAAATTCCCCTTATTTTGAGGTAAAAAGTTTTATAATTCCCCTTATTTGGGGGCAAAAAGGCAGAAATTTCCCTTATTTTGGGGCAAAATTGCAGAAATTTCACTTATTTCAGGGTAATAAGTCAGAAATTCTTCTTATTTTGGGGCAAAAAAGACAGAAATTCCCTTTGTTTTGGGAAAAAAAGACAGAAATTACACTTATTTAGAAGCAAAAAGGCAGAAATTCCCCTTATTTTGGAGTAAAAAAGAAGAAATTTTCCTCTTTTATGGCAAAAAGTTATGCATTCCTCATATTTTCGGGCAAAAAGTCAGAAATTCCCTATATGTTGGGGCAAAAAGACAGAAATTCCCTTTATTTTGGGGCAAAATTCCAGAAATTACCCTTATTTTGGGGCAAAATTGCAGAAATTTCACTTATTTCAGGGAAAAAAGGCAGAAATTTTCCTTATTTTGGGGCAAAAATGCAGAAATTCTTTATATTTTGTGGCAAAAATGCAGAAATTCCCCTTATTTTGAGGGAAAAAGGCTGAAATTCCTTTTATTTGGGGGCAAAATGGCATATATTTCTCTTATTTTGGGGCAAAAAGACAGAAATTCCCCTTATTTTGTGGCAAAAAGGCAGAAATTTCTTTTATTTTGGGGCAAAATTGCAGAAATTTCACTTATTTCAGGGCATAATTCAAAAATTCCTTTTATTTTGAGGCAAAAAAGACAGAAATTCCGTTTATTTTGGGGTAAAAAGTAAGAAATTTCACTTATTTTGAGGTAAAAATGCAGAAATTCCTCTTATTTTGGGGCAAACATGAAGAAATTTTCTTTTTTTGTGGCAAAAGGTATACATTCCCCTTACTTTCGGGATAAAAACAGAAATTTCCCATATTTTGAAGCAAAATTGCAGAAATTCTCATAATTTTCGGGCAAAAAGGCATAAATTCTCCTTATTTAGGGGCACAGAAACAGAAAATCTCCTTCTTTTTCGGGAGCAAACAGTCAGAAATTTCCCTTATTTTAGGGCAAAATTGCAGAAATTTTCTTATTTTGGGGCAAATTTGCAGAAATTTCACTTATTTCAGGGTAATAAGTCAGAAATTCCCCTTATTTTGGGGCAAAAAAGACAGAAATCACTTTTGTTTTGGGAGAAAAAGACAGAAATTCCACTTATTTAGAGGCAAGAAGGCAGAAATTCTCTTTATTTTGGACAAAAATTAAGAAATTTCACTTTTTTATGGCAAAAAGTTATGCATTCCCATTATTTTCGGGCAAAAATGCAGAAATTCTCCGTATATTGGAGCAAAATTGCAGAAATTTCCCTAATTTTGGGGCAAAAGCAGAAATTCCCTTTATTTTGGGGCAAAAATCAGAAATTCCCCTTATTCTGCGGCAAAATTCAAGAAAATTCCTTTATTTTGGGGCAAAATTGCAGGAATTTACCTCATTTTGAGCAAAATTTCAGAAATTTCCCTTATTTGGGGCAAAATTGAAGAAATTTCACTTATTTTCAGATAAAGAGCCTGAAATTTCCTTTATTTTGGGGCAAAAATGAAGAAATTCCCCTTATTTTGGGGTAAAGTTGCAGACATTTTTCTTATTATGGGGAAAAATTGCAGAAATTTCCCTTATTTTAGGGCAAAATTGCAGAAATTTCACTTATTTCAGATAAAAAAAGCAAAAATTTTTCTTATTTTGGGGCAAAACGGCAGAAATTCCCATAATTTTAAGGCAAAAAGGCAGAAATTCACCTTATTTTGGAGTAAAATTGCAGAAATTTCACATATTTCAGGGCAAAATGGCAGAAATTTTCCTTATTTTGAGGCAAAATTGCAGAAATTTCACTTATTTTAGTGTAATAAGTAAGAAATTTCCCTTATTTTGTGGTAAAAAAGACAGAAATTTCCATTGTTTTGGGGGAAAAAACAGAAATTCCACTTATTTAGAGGCAAAAAGGCAGAAATTCCCCTTATTTTGGACCAAAAATGAAGAAATTTCTCTTATTATGGCAAAAAGTTATTCATTCCTCTTATTTTCGGGCAAAAAGGCAGAAATTCCCCGTATTTTGAAGCAAAATTGCCGAAATTCCTCTAATTGTGGGGCAAAAAGGCAGAAATTATCTATATGTTGGGGCAAAAAGACAGAAATTCTCCTTATTTTTTGGCAAAACTCAGAAATTCCACTTATTTTGGGGCAAAATTCCAAAAATTTCCCATATTTTGGTGCAAAATTACAGAAATTTCACTTATTTTGGGGCATAATTGCAGAAATTTCACTTATTTTGGGGCAAAATTGCAGAAATTTCACTAATTTCAGGGACAAAAGACAGAAATTTCACTAATTTTGGGGCAAAATTGCCAAAATTTCACTTATTTCAGAGAAAAAAATGCAAAAATTTTTTTATTTTGGGGCAAAAAGGCAGAAATTTCCATTATTTTGGGGCAAAAAGGCAGATATTGACCTTATTTTGGGGTAAAATTGCAGAAATTTCACATATTTCAGGGCAAAAAGGCTGAAATTTCCCCTGTTTAGGGTCAAAATTGCAGAAATTTCACTTATTTCAGGGTAATAATTCAGAAATTCCCCTTATTTTGGGGCAAAAAAGACAGAAATTCCCTTTGTTTTGGGAAAAATAGACAGAAATTCCACTTATTTAGAGGCAAAAAGGGAGAAATTCCCCTTATTTTGGAGGAAAAATGAAGAAATTTTCTTCTTTTATGGCAAAAAGTTATGCATTCCCCTTATTTTCGGGCAAAAAAGCAGAAATTCCCTGTATTTTGGAGCAAAATTGCAGAAATTCCCCTAATTGTGAAGCAAAAAAAAAGAAATTCTCTATATGTTGGGGCAGAAAGACAGAAATTCTCCTTATTTTGGGGCAAAACTCAGAATTTCCCCTTATTTTGGGGCAAAATTCCAGAAATTTCCCTTATTTTGGGGCAAAATTGCAGAAATTTCACTTATTTTGGGGGCAAAAAGGCAGAAATTTCTTTTATTCTGGGGCAAAAGACAGAAATTCCCCTTATTTTGTGGTAAAAAGGCAGAAATTTTTTAATTTGGGGCAAAATTGCAGAAATTTCACTTGTTTCAGGGCATAATTCAAAAATTCCTTTTATTTTGGGGCAAAATAACAGAAACTCCGTTTATTTTTGGGTAAAAAGGAAGAAATTTCACTTATTTTGAGGTAAAAAGGCAGAAATTCCACTTATTTTGGGGCAAAAATAAAGAATTTTTCTTTTTTTGTGGCAAAAGGTATACATTCCCCTTACTTTCGGGATAAAAAGCAGAAATTCCCCATATTTTGAAGCAAAATTGCAGAAATTCTCATAATTTTCGGGCAAAAAGGCAGAAATTCTCCTTATTTTGGGGCACAGAAACAGAAAATCTCCTTTTTTCGGGACCAAACAGTCAGAAATTCCCCTTATTTTGGGGCAAAATTGCAGACATTTCCCTTATTTTGGGGCAAATTTGCAGAAATTTCACTTATTTCAGGGTAATAAGTCAGAAATTCCCCTTATTTTGGGGCAAAAAAGACAGAAATCACTTTTGTTTTGGGAGAAAAAGACAGAAATTCCACTTATTTAGAGGCAAAAAGGCAGAAATTCCCCTTATTTTGGAGCAAAAATGAAGAATTTTTTCCTTTTCTATGGCAAAAAGGTATGCATTCCCATTATTTTCAGGCAAAAATGCAGAAATTCCCCGTATATTGGAGCAAAATTGCAGAAATTCCTCTAATTTTGGGGCAAAAGGCAGAAATTCCCTTTATTTTGGGGCGAAAATCAGAAATTCCCCTTATTCTGGGGCAAAATTCAAGGAAATTCCTTTATTTTGGGGCAAAATTGCAGGAAGTTACCTTATTTTGGGGAAAAATTCCAGAAATTTCCCTTATTTCGGGCAAAATTGAAGAAATTTCACTTATTTTCAGGTAAAGAGCCTGAAATTTCCTTTATTTTGGGGCAAAAAGGGAGAAATTACCCTTATTTTGGGGCAAAATTGCAGACATTTCTCTTATTATGGGGAAAAATTGCAGAAATTTCCCTTATTTTAGGGAAGAATTGCAGAAATTTCACTTATTTCAGAGAAAAAAAGCAAAAATTTTTCTTATATTGGGGCAAAAGGCAGAAATTCCCATTATTTTGGGGCAAAAATGCAGAAATTCACCTTATTTTGGGGTAAAATTGCAGAATTTTCTCATATTTCAGGGCAAAAAAAGAGAAATTTCCCTTATTTTGGGGCAAAATTGCAGAAATTTCACTTATTTCAGGGTAATAAGTCAGAAATTTTTCTTATTTTGGAGCAAAAAAGACAGAAAATCTCTTTGTTTTGGGAGAAAAAGACAGACATTCCACTTATTTAGAGGCAAAAAAGCAGAAATTCCCCTTATTTTGGAGCAAAAATGAAGAAATTTTTTTAAGGCAAAAAGGTATGCATTCTTCTTATTTTCGGGCAAAAATGCAGAAATTTCCCGTATTTTGGAGCAAAATTGCAGAAATTCCCTTATTTGTGGGGCAAAAAGCATTCATTTCCTATATGTTGGGGCAAAAAGGCAGAAATTCCCTGTATTTTGGAGCAAAATTGCAGAAATTCCCCTAATTGTGGGGCAAAAAGGCAGAAATTCCCTATATGTTGGGGCAAACAGACAGAAATTCTCATTATTTTGGGGCAAGACTCAGAAATTCTACTTATGTTGGGGCGAAATTGCAAAAATTTCCCTATTTTGGGGCAAAATTGCAGAAATTTCATTTATTTCAGGGAAAAAAGCAGAAATTTTCCTTATTTTGTGACAAAAAGGTAGAAATTTCTAATATTTTGTGGCAAAAATGCAGAAATTCCCCTTATTTTGAAGTAAAAAGGCTGAAGTTCCCCTTATATGGGGGATAAAAGGCCGAAATTTCCCTTAATTTGGGGCAAAATTGCAGAAATTTTACTTATTTCAGAGAAAAAAAGCAAAAATTTTTCTTATTCTGGGGAAAAAAGGCAGAAATTCCCATTATTTTGGGGCAAAAATGCAGAAATTCACCTTATTTTGGGGTAAAATTGCAGAATTTTCTCATATTTCAGGGCAAAAAAAGAGAAATTTCCCTTATTTTGGGGCAAAATTGCAGAAATTTCACTTATTTCAGGGTAATAAGTCAGAAATTTTCATTATTTTGGAGCAAAAAAGACAGAAAATCCCTTTGTTTTGGGGGAAAAAGACAGACATTCTACTTATTTAGAAACAAAAAAGCAGAAATTCCCCTTATTTTGGAGCAAAAATAAAGAAATTTTTTTTTAAGGCAAAAAGGTATGCATTCTTCTTATTTTCGGGCAAAAGCAGAAATTTCCCGTATTTTGGAGCAAAATTGCAGAAATTCCCCTAATTGTGGGGCAAAAATGCAGAAATTCCCTATATGTTGGGGCAAAAAGACAGAAATTCTCCTTATTTTGAGGCAAAACTCAGAAATTCCACATATTTTGGGGCAAAATTCCAAAAATTTCTTTTATTTTGGGGCAAAATTGCAGAAATTTTACTTATTTTGGGGCGAAATTGCAGAAATTTCACTCATTTTGGGGCAAAATTGCAGAAATTTCACTTATTTCAGAGACAAAAGGCAGAAATTTTGCTAATTTTGGGGCAAAATTGCCAAACTTTCACTTATTTCAGTGAAAAAAAGGCAAAAATTTTTCTTATTTTGGGGCAAAAAGGCAGAAATTCCCATTATTTTGGGGCAAAAAAACAGATACTGACCTTATTTTGGGGTAAAATTGCAGAAATTTCACATATTTCAGGGCAAAAAGGCAGAAATTTCCCTTATTTAGGGGTAAAATTGCAGAAATTTCACATATTTCAGGGCAATAAGGCAGAAATTTCCCTTATTTTGGGACAAAATTGCAGAATTTCACTTATTTCAGTGTAATAAGTCAGAAATTCTTCTTATTTTGGGGCAAAAAAGACAGAAATTCCCTTTGTTTTGGGGGAAAAAGACAGAAATTCCACTTATTTAGAGGCAAAAAAGCAGAAATTCTTCTTATTTTGGAGCAAAAATGAAGAAATTTTTCTCTTTTATGGCAAAAAGTTATGCATTCCTCTTATTTTCGGGCAAAAAGGCAGAAGTTTCCCGTATTTTGTAGCAAAATTGCAGAAATTCCCCTAATTGTGAAGCAAAAAGGCAGAAATTCCCTATATGTTGGGGCAAAAAGACAGAAATTCTCCTTATTTTGGTGCAAAACTCAGAATTTTCTCTTATTTTATGGCAAAATTCCAGAAATTTCACTTATATTGGGGCAAAATTGCAGAAATTTCCCATATTTTGGGGCAAAATTGCAGAAATTTCACTTATTTCAGGGAAAAAAGGCAGAAATTTTTCTTATTTTGGGGCAAACATGCAGAATTTCTTAATATTTGGTGGCAAAAATGCAGAAATTCTCTTTCTTTTGTGGTAAAAAGGCTGAAATTCCCCTTATATGGGGGCAAAAAACCAGAAATTTCCCTTATTTTGGGGAAAAAAAACAGAAATTCCCCTTATTTTGTGGCAAAAAGGCAGAAATTTCTTTTATTTTGGGGCAAAATTGCAGAAATTTCACTTATTTCAGAGCATAATTCAAAAATTCCTTTTATTTTGGGGCAAAATACAGAAATTCTATTTATTTTTGGGTAAAAAGGCAGAAATATCACTTATTTTGAGGTAAAAAGGCAGAAATTCCTCTTATTTTGCGGCAAAAATGAAGAAATTTCCCTTTTTTGTGGCAAAAGATATACATTCCCCTTACTTTCTGGATAATAAGCAAAAATTCCCCGTATTTTGAAGCAAAATTTCAGTAATTCTCATAATTTTCGGGCAAAAAGGCAGAAATTCTCTTTATTTTTGGGTAAAAAGACAGAAAATCTCCTTTTTTTGGGAGCAAACAGTCAGAAATTCCTTTTATTTTGTGGCAAAAAGGCAGAAATTTCTTTTATTTTGAGGCAAAATTGCAGAAATTTCAATTATTTCAGGGCATAATTCAAAAATTCCTTTTATTTTGGGGCAAAAAGACAGAAATTTTGTTTATTTTTGGGTAAAAAGGCAGAAATTTCACTTATATTGAGGTAAAAAGGCAGAAATTCCTCTTATTTTGGGGCAAAAATGAAGAAATTTCCCTTTTTTTGTGGCAAAAGGTATACATTCCCCTTACTTTCAGGATAAAAAGCAGAAATTCCCCGTATTTTGAAGCAAAATTGCAGAAATTCTCATAATTTTCGGGCAAAAAGGCAGAAATTCTCCTTATTTTGGGGCAAAAAGGCAGAAAATCTCCTTTTTTCGGGAGCAAAAGGTCAGAAATTCCCCATATTTTGGGGCAAATTGCAGAAATTTCCTTTACATTGGGGCAAAATTGCAGAAATTTCCTTTACATTGGGGCAAAATTGCAGAAATTTCACTTATTTCATAGAAAAAAAGCAAAAATTTCTCGTATTTTGGGGCAAAACGGCAGAAATTCCCATTATTTTGGGGCAAAAAAGGCAGAAATTCACCTTATTTTGGGGTAAAATTGCAGAAATTTCACATATTTCAGGGCAAAAGGCAGAAATTTCCCTTATTTTGGAGCAAAATTACAGAAAATTCACTTATTTTAGGGTAATAAGTCAGAAATTCCCCTTATTTTGGGGCAAAAAAACAGAAATTTAATTTGTTTTGGGGAAAAAAGACAGAAATTCCACTGATTTAGAGGCAAAAAGGCAGAAATTCCCTTTATTTTGGAGAAAAAATAAAGAAATTTCCCTTTTTTTATGGCGAAAATTATGCATTCCCCTTAATTTCGGGCAAAAAGTCAGAAATTCCCCGTATTTTGGAGCAAAATTGCAGAAATTCCCCTAATTGTGGGGCAAAAAGGCAGAAATTTCCTATATGTTGGGGCAAAAAGACAGAAATTCTCCTTATTTTGGGGCAAAACTCAGAAATTCTACTTATTTTAGGGCAAAATTGCAAAAATTTCATTTATTTCAGTGAAAAAAGCCAAAAATTTTCCTTATTTTGTGACAAAAAGGTAGAAATTTCTAATATTTTGTGGCAAAAATTCCCCTTATTTTGAGGTAAAAAGGCTTAAGTTCCCCTTATATGGGGGCAAAAAGGCCGAAATTTCCCTTAATTTGGGGCAAAATTGCAGAAATTTCACTTATTTCAGAGAAAAAAAGCAAAAATTTTTCTTATTTTGGGGAGAAAAGGCAGAAATTCCCATTATTTTGGGGCAAAAATGCAGAAATTCACCTTATTGTGGGGTAAAATGGCAGAATTTTCTCATATTTCAGGGCAAAAAGGGAGAAATTTCCCTTATTTTTGGGCAAAATTGCAGAAATTTCACTTATTTCAGGGTAATAAGTCAGAAATTTTCCTTATTTTGGAGGAAAAAAGACAGCAAATCCCTTTGTTTTGGGGGAAAAAGACAGACATTAAAATTATTTAGAGGCAAAAAAGCAGAAATTCCTCTTATTTTGGAGCAAAAATAAAGAAATTTCTTTTTTTTAAAGCAAAAAGGTATGCATTCTTCTTATTTTCAGGCAAAAGCAGAAATTCCCCGTATTTTGGAGCAAAATTGCAGAAATTCCCCTAATTGTGGGGCAAAAATGCAGAAATTCCCTATATGTTGGGGCAAAAAGACAGAAATTCTCCTTATTTTGAGGCAAAACTCAGAAATTCCACTTATTTTGGGGCAAAATTCCAGAAATTTCACTTATTTTGGGGAAATATTGCAGAAATTTCACTTATTTTGGGGCGAAATTGCAGAAATTTCACTCATTTCAGGGAAAAAAGGCAGAAATTTTTCCTTATTTTGGGGCAAAAAGGCAGAAAATTCTAATATTTTGTGGCAAAAATGCAGAAATTCTCTTTATTTTGAGGTAAAAAGTCTGAAATTCTCCTTATTTGGGGGCAAAAATGCAGAAAATTCTTTAATTTGGGGGCAAAATTGCAGAAATTTCACTTATTTCAGGGTAATGAGTCAGAAATTCCTTTTATTCTGGAGCAAAAAATACAGAAATTCCCTTTGTTTTGGGGGAATAATATACAAATTCCACTTATTTAGAGGCAAAAAGGCAGAAATTCCCCTTATTTTGGAGCAAAAATGAAGAAATTTCCCTTTTTATGGCAAAAAGGTATGCATTCCCATTATTTTCGGGCAAAATGGCAGAAATTCCCCGTATTTTTCAGCCAAATTGCAGAAATTCCCCTAATTTTGGGGCGAAAGGCAGAAATTCCCTTTATTTTGGGGCAAAAATCAGAAATTCCCCTTATTTTAGGGCAAAATTCCAAAAATTTCCTTCATTTTGGGGCAAAATTGCAGGAATATATCTTATTTTGAGGCAAACTTGCCGAAATTTCACTTATTTGAGGCAAAATTGCAGAAATTTTACTTATTTTCAGGTAAAAAGGCTGAAATTTCCTTTATTTTGGGGAAAAAGGAGAAATTCTCTTTATTTTGGGGCAAAATTGCAGAAATTTCCCTTATTATGGGAAAAAAATTGCAGAAATTTCCCATATTTTAGGGAAAAATTGCAAAAATTTCACTTATTTCTTAGAAAAAAAACAAAAATTTTTCTTATTTTGGGGCAAAAAGGAAGAAATTCCCATTATTTTGGGTCAAAAAGACAGAAATTCACCTTATTTTGGGGTAAAATTGCAGAAATTTCACATATTTCAGGGCAAAAAGGCAGAAATTTCCCTTATTTTGGGACAAAATTGCAGAATTTTACTTATTTCAGAGTAATAAGTCAGAAATTCTTCTTATTTTGGGGCAAAAAAGACAGAAATTCCCTTTGTTTTGGGGGAAAAAGACAGAAATTCCACTTATTTAGAGGCAAAAAAGCAGAAATTCTTCTTATTTTGGAGCAAAAATGAAGAAATTTTCCTCTTTTATGGCAAAAAGTTATGCATTCCTCTTATTTTCGGGCAAAAAGGCAGAAGTTCCCCGTATTTTGTAGCAAAATTGCAGAGATTCCCCTAATTGTGAAGCAAAAAGGCAGAAATTCCCTATATGTTGGGGCAAAAAGACAGAAATTCTCCTTATTTTGGTGCAAAACTCAGAATTTTCTTTTATTTTGGAGCAAAATTCCAGAAATTTCACTTATTATGGGGCAAAATTGCAGAAATTTCACTCATTTCAAGGAAAAAAGCAGAAATTTTCCTTATTTTGGGGCAAAAAGGCAGAAATTCCTAATATTTTGTGCCAAAATTCAGAAATTCCCCTTATTTTGAGGTAAAAAGACTGAAATTCCTCTTATTTGGGGGCAAAAATGCAGAAATTTCCCTTATATTGGGGTAAAATTGCAGAAATTTCACTTATTTCAGGGTAATAAGTCAGAAATTTTCCTTATTTGGGGGCAAAAATGACAGAAATTCCCTTTGTTTTGGGGGAAAAAGACAGACATTCCACTTATTTAGAGGCAAAAAAGCAGAAATTCCCCTTATTTTGGAGCAAAAATAAAGAAATTTCTTTTTTTTAAGGCAAAAAGGTATGCATTCTTCTTATTTTCGGGCAAAAGCAGAAATTCCCCGTATTTTGGAGCAAAATTGCAGAAATTCCCCTAATTGTGGGGCAAAAATGCAGAAATTCCCTATATGTTGGGGCAAAAAGACAGAAATTCTCCTTATTTTGAGGCAAAACTCAGAAATTCCCCTTATTTTGGGGCAAAATTCCAGAAATTTCCCTGATTTTGGGGCAAAATTGCAGAAATTTCACTTATTTTGGGGCGAAATTGCAGCAATTTCACTTATTTCAGGGAAAAAAGGCAGAAATTTTTCCTTATTTTGGGGCAAAAAGGCAGAAATTTCTAATATTTTTTGGCAAAAATGCAGAAATTCCCCTTATTTTGAGGTAAAAAGGCTGAAATTCTCCTTATTTGGGGGCAACAATGCAGAAAATTCTTTTATTTGGGGGCAAAATTGCAGAAATTTCACTTATTTTAGGGTAATGAGTCAGAAATTCCCCTTATTTTGGAGCAAAAAATACAGAAATTCCCTTTGTTTTGAGGGAATAAGACAGAAATTCCACTTATTTAGAGGCAAAAAGGCAGAAATTCCCCTTATTTTGGAGCAAAAATGAAGAAATTTCACTTTTTATGGCAAAAAGGTATGCATTCCCATTATTTTCGGGCAAAATGGCAGAAATTCCCCGTATTTTGGAGCAAAATTGCAGAAATTCCCCTAATTTTGGGGCGAAAGGCAGAAATTCCCTTTATTTTGGGGCAAAAATCAGAAATTCCCTTTATTTTAGGGAAAAATTCCAGAAATTTCCTTCATTTTGGGGCAAAATTGCAGGAATTTACCTTATTTTGGGGCAAAATTGCAGAAATTTCAATTATTTGAGGCAAAATTGCAGAAATTTTACTTATTTTTAGGTAAAAAGGCTGAAATTTCCTTTATTTTGGGGAAGAAAGGAGAAATTCTCTTTATTTTGGGGCAAAATTGCAGAAATTTCCCTTATTATGGGGAAAAATTGGAGAAATTTCCCATATTTTAGGGCAAAATTGCAAAAATTTCACTTATTTAAGAGAAAAAAATTTTTCTTATTTTGGGGCAAAAAGGAAAAAATTCCCATTATTTTGGGTCAAAAAAGCAGAAATTCACCTTATTTTGGGGTAAAATTGCAGAAATTTCACATATTTCAGGGCAAAAAGGCAGAAATTTCCTTTATTTTGGGGCAAAATTGCAGAATTTCACTTATTTCAGAGTAATAAGTCAGAAATTCTTCTTATTTTGGGGCAAAAAGGACAGAAATTCCCTTTGTTTTGGGGGAAAAAGACAGAAATTCCACTTATTTAGATGCATAAAAGCAGAAATTCTTCTTATTTTGGAGCAAAAATAAAGAAATTTTCCTCTTTTATGGCAAAAAGTTATGCATTCCTCTTATTTTCGGGCAAAAAGGCAGAAGTTCCCCGTATTTTGTAGCAAAATTGCAGAAATTCCCCTAATTGTGAAGCAAAAAGGCAGAAATTCCCTATATGTTGGGGCAAAAAACAGAAATTCTCCTTATTTTGGTACAAAACTCAGAATTTTCTCTTATTTTGGAGCAAAATTCCAGAAATTTCACTTATTTTGGGGCAAAATTGCAGAAATTTCACTCATTTCAAGGAAAAAAGCAGAAATTTTTCTTATTTTGGGGCAAAAAGGCAGAAATTCCTAATATTTTGTGCCAAAATTCAGAAATTCCCCTTATTTTGAGGTAAAAAGACTGAAATTCCCATTATTTGGGGGCAAAAAGGCAGAAATTTCCCTTATTTTGGGACAAAATTGCAGAATTTTACTTATTTCAGAGTAATAAGTCAGAAATTCTTCTTATTTTGGGGCAAAAAAGACAGAAATTCCCTTTGTTTTGGGGGAAAAAGACAGAAATTCCACTTATTTAGAGGCAAAAAAGCAGAAATTCTTCTTATTTTGGAGCAAAAATGAAGAAATTTTCCTCTTTTATGGCAAAAAGTTATGCATTCCTCTTATTTTCGGGCAAAAAGGCAGAAGTTCCCCGTATTTTGTAGCAAAATTGCAGAGATTCCCCTAATTGTGAAGCAAAAAGGCAGAAATTCCCTATATGTTGGGGCAAAAAGACAGAAATTCTCCTTATTTTGGTGCAAAACTCAGAATTTTCTTTTATTTTGGAGCAAAATTCCAGAAATTTCACTTATTATGGGGCAAAATTGCAGAAATTTCACTCATTTCAAGGAAAAAAGCAGAAATTTTCCTTATTTTGGGGCAAAAAGGCAGAAATTCCTAATATTTTGTGCCAAAATTCAGAAATTCCCCTTATTTTGAGGTAAAAAGACTGAAATTCCTCTTATTTGGGGGCAAAAATGCAGAAATTTCCCTTATATTGGGGTAAAATTGCAGAAATTTCACTTATTTCAGGGTAATAAGTCAGAAATTTTCCTTATTTGGGGGCAAAAATGACAGAAATTCCCTTTGTTTTGGGGGAAAAAGACAGACATTCCACTTATTTAGAGGCAAAAAAGCAGAAATTCCCCTTATTTTGGAGCAAAAATAAAGAAATTTCTTTTTTTTAAGGCAAAAAGGTATGCATTCTTCTTATTTTCGGGCAAAAGCAGAAATTCCCCGTATTTTGGAGCAAAATTGCAGAAATTCCCCTAATTGTGGGGCAAAAATGCAGAAATTCCCTATATGTTGGGGCAAAAAGACAGAAATTCTCTTTATTTTGAGGCAAAACTCAGAAATTCCCCTTATTTTGGGGCAAAATTCCAGAAATTTCCCTGATTTTGGGGCAAAATTGCAGAAATTTCACTTATTTTGGGGCGAAATTGCAGCAATTTCACTTATTTCAGGGAAAAAAGGCAGAAATTTTTCCTTATTTTGGGGAAAAAAGGCAGAAATTTCTAATATTTTTTGGCAAAAATGCAGAAATTCCCCTTATATTGAGGTAAAAAGGCTGAAATTCTCTTTATTTGGGGGCAAAAATGCAGAAAATTCTTTTATTTGGGGGCAAAATTGCAGAAATTTCACTTATTTCAGGGTAATGAGTCAGAAATTCCCCTTATTTTGGAGTAAAAAATACAGAAATTCCCTTTGTTTTGAGGGAATAAGACAGAAATTCCACTTATTTAGAGGCAAAAATGCAGAAATTCCCCTTATTTTGGAGCAAAAATGAAGAAATTTCACTTTTTATGGCAAAAAGGTATGCATTCCCATTATTTTCGGGCAAAATGGCAGAAATTCCCCGTATTTTGGAGCAAAATTGCAGAAATTCCCCTAATTTTGGGGCGAAAGGCAGAAATTCCCTTTATTTTGGGGCAAAAATCAGAAATTCCCTTTATTTTAGGGAAAAATTCCAGAAATTTCCTTCATTTTGGGGCCAAATTGCAGGAATTTACCTTATTTTGGGACAAAATTGCAGAAATTTCAATTATTTGAGGCAAAATTGCAGAAATTTTACTTATTTTTAGGTAAAAAGGCTGAAATTTCCTTTATTTTGGGGAAAAAAGGAGAAATTCTCTTTATTTTGGGGCAAAATTGCAGAAATTTCCCTTATTATGGGGAAAAATTGGAGAAATTTCCCATATTTTAGGGCAAAATTGCAAAAATTTCACTTATTTAAGAGAAGAAAATTTTTCTTATTTTGGGGCAAAAAGGAAAAAATTCCCATTATTTTGGGTCAAAAAAGCAGAAATTCACCTTATTTTGGGGTAAAATTGCAGAAATTTCACATATTTCAGGGCAAAAAGGCAGAAATTTCCTTTATTTTGGGGCAAAATTGCAGAATTTCACTTATTTCAGAGTAATAAGTCAGAAATTCTTCTTATTTTGGGGCAAAAAGGACAGAAATTCCCTTTGTTTTGGGGGAAAAAAACAGAAATTCCACATTTTTAGAGGCATAAAAGCAGAAATTCTTCTTATTTTGGAGCAAAAATAAAGAAATTTTCCTCTTTTATGGCAAAAAGTTATGCATTCCTCTTATTTTCGGGCAAAAAGGCAGAAGTTTCCCGTATTTTGTAGCAAAATTGCAGAAATTCCCCTAATTGTGAAGCAAAAAGGCAGAAATTCCCTATATGTTGGGGCAAAAAGACAGAAATTCTCCTTATTTTGGTGCAAAACTCAGAATTTTCTCTTATTTTGGGGCAAAATTCCAGAAATTTCACTTATTTTGGGGCAAAATTGCAGAAATTTCACTCATTTCAAGGAAAAAAGCAGAAATTTTTCTTATTTTGGGGCAAAAAGGCAGAAATTCCTAATATTTTGTGCCAAAATTCAGAAATTCCCCTTATTTTGAGGTAAAAAGACTGAAATTCCCCTTATTTGGGGGCAAAAAGGCAGAAATTTCCCTTATATTGGGGTAAAATTGCAGAAATTTCACTTATTTCAGAGTAATAAGTCAGAAATTTTCCTTATTTGGGGGCAAAAATGACAGAAATTCCCTTTGTTTTGGGGGAAAAATACAGAAATTCCACTTATTTAGAGGCAAAAAAGCAGAAATTCCCCTTATTTAGGAGCAAAAATAAAGAAATTTCTTTTTTTTAAGGCAAAAATGTATGCATTCTTCTTATTTTCGGGCAAAAGCAGAAATTCCCCGTATTTTGGAGCAAAATTGCAGATATTTCCCTAATTGTGGGGCAAAAATGCAGAAATTCCCTATATGTTTGGGCAAAAAGACAGAAATTCTCCTTATCTTGAGGCAAAACTCAGAAATTCCCTTTATTTTGGTGCAAAATTCCAGAAATTTCCCTTAATTTGGGGCAAAATTGCAGAAATTTCACTTATTTTGGGGCGAAATTGCAGAAATTTCACTTATTTCAGGGAAAAAAGGCAGAAATTTTTCCTTATTTTGGGGCAAAAAGGCAGAAATTTCTAATATTTTGTGGCAAAAATGCAGAAATTCCCCTAATTTTGAGGTAAAAAGGCTAAAATTCTCCTTATTTGGGGGCAAAAATGCAGAAAATTCTTTTATTTGGGGGCAAAATTGCAGAAATTTCACTTATTTCAGGGTAATGAGTCAGAAATTCCCCTTATTTTGGAGCAAAAAATACAGAAATTCCCTTTGTTTTGGGGGAATAAGACAGAAATTCCACTTATTTAGAGGCAAAAACGCAGAAATTCCCTTTTTTTGGAGCAAAAATGAAGAAATTTCCATTTTTATGGCAAAAAGGTATGCATTCCCATTATTTTCGGGCAAAAAAGCAGAAATTCCCCGTATTTTGGAGCAAAATTGCAGAAATTCCCCTAATTTTGGGGCGAAAGGCAGAAATACCCTTTATTTTGGGGCAAAAATCAGAAATTCCCCTTATTTTAGGGCAAAATTCCAGAAATTTCCTTCATTTTGGGGCAAAATTGCAGGAATTTCACTTATTTGAGGCAAAATTGCAGAAATTTTACTTATTTTTAGGTAAAAAGGCTGAAATTTTTTTTATTTTGGGGAAAAAAGGAGAAATTCTCTTTATTTTGGGGCAAAATTGCAGAAATTTCCCTTATTATGGGGAAAAATTGGAGAAATTTCCCATATTTTAGGGCAAAATTGCAAAAATTTCACTTATTTAAAAGAAAAAAATTTTTCTTATTTTGGGGCAAAAAGGAAAAAAATTCCCATTATTTTGGGTCAAAAAAGCAGAAATTCACCTTATTTTGGGGTAAAATTGCAGAAATTTCACATATTTCAGGGCAAAAAGGCAGAAATTTCCCTTATTTTGGGGCAAAATTGCAGAATTTTACTTATTTCAGAGTAATAAGTCAGAAATTCTTCTTATTTTGGGGCAAAAAAGACAGAAATTCCCTTTGTTTTGGGGGAAAAAGACAGAAATTCCACTTATTTAGAGGCATAAATTCAGAAATTCTTCTTATTTTGGAGCAAAAATGAAGAAATTTTCCTCTTTTATGGCAAAAAGTTATGCATTCCTCTTATTTTCGGGCAAAAAGGCAGAAGTTTCCCGTATTTTGTAGCAAAATTGCAGAAATTCCCCTAATTGTGAAGCAAAAAGGCAGAAATTCCCTATATGTTGGGGCAAAAAGACAGAAATTCTCCTTATTTTGGTACAAAACTCAGAATTTTCTCTTATTTTGGGGCAAAATTCCAGAAATTTCACTTATTTTGGGGCAAAATTGCAGAAATTTCACTCATTTCAAGGAAAAAAGCAGAAATTTTCCTTATTTTGGGGCAAAAAGGCAGAAATTCCTAATATTTTGTGCCAAAATTCAGAAATTCCCCTTATTTTGAGGTAAAAAGACTGAAATTCCCCTTATTTGGGGGCAAAAAGGCAGAAATTTCCCTTATATTGGGGTAAAATTGCAGAAATTTCACTTATTTCAGAGTAATAAGTCAGAAATTTTCCTTATTTGGGGGCAAAAATGACAGAAATTCCCTTTGTTTTGGAGGAAAAAGACAGAAATTCCACTTATTTAGAGGCAAAAAAGCAGAAATTCCCCTTATTTTGGAGCAAAAATAAAGAAATTTCATTTTTTTAAGGCAAAAAGGTATGCATTCTTCTTATTTTCGGGCAAAAGCAGAAATTCCCCGTATTTTGGAGCAAAATTGCAAAAATTCCTCTAATTGTGGGGCAAAAATGCAGAAATTCCCTATATGTTTGGGCAAAAAGACAGAAATTCTCCTTATTTTGAGGCAAAACTCAGAAATTTCCCTTATTTTGGGGCAAAATTCCAGAAATTTCCCTTAATTTGGGGCAAAATTGCAGAAATTTCACTTATTTTGGGGCGAAATTGCAGAAATTTCACTTATTTCAGGGAAAAAAGGCAGAAATTTTTCCTTATTTTGGGGCAAAAAGGCAGAAATTTCTAATATTTTGTGGCAAAAATGCAGAAATTCCCCTTATTTTGAGGTAAAAAGGCTAAAATTCTCCTTATTTGGGGGCAAAAATGCAGAAAATTCTTTTATTTGGGGCCAAATTGCAGAAATTTCACTTATTTCAGGGTAATGAGTCAGAAATTCCCTTATAAGAGCAAAAAATACAGAAATTCCCTTTGTTTTGGGGGAATAAGACAGAAATTCCACTTATTTAGAGGCAAAAAGGCAGAAATTCCCCTTATTTTGGAGCAAAAATGAAGAAATTTCCCTTTTTATGGCAAAAAGGTATGCATTCCCATTATTTTCGGGCAAAAAGGCAGAAATTCCCCGTATTTTGGAGCAAAATTGCAGAAATTCCCCTAATTTTGGGGCGAAAGGCAGAAATTCCCTTTATTTTGGGGCAAAAATCAGAAATTCCCCTTATTTTAGGGCAAAATTCCAGAAATTTCCTTCATTTTGGGGCAAAATTGCAGGAATTTCACTTATTTTGGGGCAAAATTGCAGAAATTTCACTTATTTGAGGCAAAATTGCAGAAATTTTACTTATTTTTAGGTAAAAAGGCTGAAATTTCCTTTATTTTGGGGAAAAAAGGAGAAATTCTCTTTATTTTGGGGCAAAATTGTAGAAATTTCCCTTATTATGGGGAAAAATTGGAGAAATTTCCCATATTTTAGGGCAAAATTGCAAAAATTTCACTTATTTAAGAGAAAAAAATTTTTCTTATTTTGGGGCAAAAAGGAAAAAATTCCCATTATTTTGGGTCAAAAAAGCAGAAATTCACCTTATTTTGGGGTAAAATTGCAGAAATTTCACATATTTCAGGGCAAAAAGGCAGAAATTTTCCTTATTTTGGGGCAAAATTGCAGAATTTCACTTATTTAAGAGTAATAAGTCAGAAATTCTTCTTATTTTGGGGCAAAAAAGACAGAAATTCCCTTTGTTTTGGGGGAAAAAGACAGAAATTCCACTTATTTACAGGCAAAAAAGCAGAAATTCTTCTTATTTTGGAGCAAAAATGAAGAAATTTCCTCTTTTATGGCAAAAATTTATGCATTCCTCTTATTTTCGGGCAAAAAGGCAGAAGTTCCCCGTATTTTGTATCAAAATTGCAGAAATTCCCCTAATTGTGAAGCAAAAAGGCAGAAATTCCCTATATGTTGGGGCAAAAGACAGAAATTCTCCTTATTTTGGTACAAAACTCAGAATTTTCTCTTATTTTGGGGCAAAATTCCAGAAATTTCACTTATTTTAAGGCAAAATTGCAGAAATTTCACTCATTTCAAGGAAAAAAGCAGAAATTTTCCTTATTTTGGGGCAAAAAGGCAGAAATTCCTAATATTTTGTGCCAAAATTCAGAAATTCCCCTTATTTTGAGGTAAAAAGACTGAAATTCCCCTTATTTGGGGGCAAAAAGGCAGAAATTTCCCTTATATTGGGGTAAAATTGCAGAAATTTCACTTATTTCAGAGCAATAAGTCAGAAATTTTCCTTATTTGGGGGCAAAAATGACAGAAATTCCCTTTGTTTTGGGGGAAAAAGACAGAAATTCCACTTATTTAGAGGCAAAAAAGCAGAAATTCCCCTTATTTTGGAGCAAAAATAAAGAAATTTCTTTTTTTTAAGGCAAAAAGGTATGCATTCTTCTTATTTTCGGGCAAAAGCAGAAATTCCCCATATTTTGGAGCAAAATTGCAGAAATTCCCCTAATTGTGGGGCAAAAATGCAGAAATTCCCTACATGTTTGGGCAAGAAGACAGAAATTCTCCTTATTTTGAGGCAAAACTCAGAAATTCCCCTTATTTTGGGGCAAAATTCCAGAAATTTCCCTTAATTTGAGGCAAAATTGCAGAAATTTCACTTATTTTGGGGCGAAATTGCAGAAATTTCACTTATTTCAGGGAAAAAAGGCAGAAATTTTTCCTTATTTTGGGGCAAAAAGGCAGAAATTTCTAATATTTTGTGGCAAAAATGCAGAAATTCCCCTTATTTTGAGGTAAAAAGGCTAAAATTCTCCTTATTTGGGGGCAAAAATGCAGAAAATTCTTTTATTTGGGGGCAAAATTGCAGAAATTTCACTTATTTCAGGGTAATGAGTCAGAAATTCCCCTTATTTTGGAGCAAAAAATACAGAAATTCCCTTTGTTTTGGGGAATAAGACAGAAATTCCACTTATTTAGAGGCAAAAAGGCAGAAATTCCCTTTATTTTGGAGCAAAAATGAAGAAATTTCCTTTTTTATGGCAAAAAGGTATGCATTCCCATTATTTTCGGGCAAAAAGGCAGAAATTCCCCGTATTTTGGAGCAAAATTGCAGAAATTCCCCTAATTTTGGGGCGAAAGGCAAAAATTCCCTTTATTTTGGGGCAAAAATCAGAAATTCCCCTTATTTTAGGGCAAAATTCCAGAAATTTTCTTCATTTTGGAGCAAAATTGCAGGAATTTAACTTATTTTGGAGCAAAATTGCAGAAATTTCCCTTATTTGAGGCAAAATTGCAGAAATTTTACTTATTTTTAGGTAAAAAGGCTGAAATTTCCATTATTTTGGGGAAAAAAAAAGAAATTCTCTTTATTTTGGGGCAAAATTGCAGAAATTTCCCTTATTATGGGGAAAAATTGCAGAAATTTTCCATATTTTAGGGCAAAATTGCAAAAATCTCACTTATTTCAGAGAAAAAAAACAAAAATTTTTGTTATTTTGGGGCAAAAAAGAAGGAATTCCCATTATTTTGGGTCAAAAAGGCAGAAATTCACCTTATTTTGGGGTAAAATTGCAGAAATTTCACATATTTCAGGGCAAAATTGCAGAAATTTCCTTTATTTTGAGGCAAAATTGCAGAATTTCACTTATTTCAGAGTAATAAGTCAGAAATTCTTCTTATTTTGGGGCAAAAAAGACAGAAATTCCCTTTGTTTTGGGGGAAAAAGACAGAAATTCCACTTATTTAGAGGCAAAAAAGCAGAAATTCTTCTTATTTTGGAGCAAAATGAAGAAATTTTCCTCTTTTATGGCAAAAAGTTATGCATTCCTCTTATTTTTGGGCAAAAAGGCAGAAGTTCCCCGTATTTTGTATCAAAATTGCAGAAATTCCCCTAATTGTGAAGCAAAAAGGCAGAAATTCCCTATATGTTGGGGCAAAAAGACAGAAATTCTCCTTATTTTGGTGCAAAACTCAGAATTTTCTCTTATTTTGGGGCAAAATTCCAGAAATTTCACTAATTTTGGGGCAAAATTGCAGAAATTTTCCATATTTTGGGGCAAAATTGCAGAAATTTCACTTATTTCAGGGAAAAAAGGCAGAAATTTTTCTTATTTTGGGGCAAAAATGCAGAATTTCTTAATATTTGGTGGCAAAAATGCAGAAATTCTCTTTCTTTTGTGGTACAAAGGCTAAAATTCCCCTTATATGGGGGCAAAAAACCAGAAATTTCCCTTATTTTGGGGAAAAAAGACAGAAATTCCCCTTATTTTGTGGCAAAAAGGCAGAAATTTCTTTTATTTTGGGGTAAAATTGCAGAAATTTCACTTATTTCAGGGCATAATTCAAAAATTCCTTTTATTCTGGGGCAAAATACAGAAATTCTATTTATTTTTTGGTAAAAAGGCAGAAATTTCACTTATTTTGAGGTAAAAAGGCAGAAATTCCTTTTATTTTGCGGCAAAAATGAAGAAATTTCCCTTTTTTGTGGCAAAAGATATACATTCCCCTTACTTTCTGAATAATAAGCAAAAATTCCCCGTATTTTGAAGCAAAATTTCAGTAATTCTCATAATTTTCGGGCAAAAAGGCAGAAATTCTCCTTATTTTGGGGTAAAAAGACAGAAAATCTCCTTTTTTTGGGAGCAAACAGTCAGAAATTCCTTTTATTTTGTGGCAAAAAGGCAGAAATTTCTTTTATTTTGGGGCAAAATTGCAGAAATTTCACTTATTTCAGGGCATAATTCAAAAATTCCTTTTATTTTGGGGCAAAAAGACAGAAATTTTGTTTATTTTTGGGTAAAAAGGCAGAAATTTCACTTATATTGAGGTAAAAAGGCAGAAATTCCTCCTATTTTGGGGCAAAAATGAAGAAATTTCCCTTTTTTTGTGGCAAAGGGTATACATTCCCCTTACTTTCAGGATAAAAAGCAGAAATTCCCCGTATTTTGAAGCAAAATTGCAGAAATTCTCATAATTTTCGGGCAAAAAGGCAGAAATCCTCCTTATTTTGAGGCAAAAAGGCAGAAAATCTCCTTTTTTCGGGAGCAAAAGGTCAGAAATTCCCCATATTTTGGGGCAAAATTGCAGAAATTTTCTTTACATTGGGGCAAAATTGCAGAAATTTCCTTTACATTGGGGCAAAATTGCAGAAATTTCACTTATTTCAGAGAAAAAAAGCAAAAGTTTTTCATATTTTGGGGCAAAACGGCAGAAATTCCCATTATTTTGGGGCAAAAAAGGCAGAAATTCACCTTATTTTGGGGTAAAATTGCAGAAATTTCACATATTTCAGGGCAAAATGCAGAAATTTCCCTTATTTTGGGGCAAAATTACAGAAAATTCACTTATTTTAGGGTAATAAGTCAGAAATTCCCTTATTTTGGGGCAAAAAAACAGAAATTTTCTTTGTTTTGGGGGAAAAAGACAGAAATTCCACTTATTTAGAGGCAAAAAGGCAGAAATTCCCCTTATTTTTGAGCAAAAATAAAGAAATTTCCCTTTTTTTTATGGCAAAAATTATGCATTCCCCTTAATTTCGGGCAAAAAGCAGAAATTCCCCGTATTTTGGAGCAAAATTGCAGAAATTCCCCTAATTGTAGGGCAATAAGGCAGAAATTCCCTATATGTTGGGGCAAAAAGACAGAAATTCTCTTTATTTTTGGGGAAAACTCAGAAATTCCACTTATTTTGGGGCAAAATTGCAAAAATTTCCCTTATTTTGGGGCAAAATTGCAGAAATTTCACTTATTTTGGGGCAAAATTGCAGAAATTTCATTTATTTCAGGGAAAAAAGGCAGAAATTTTCCTTATTTTGTGACAAAAAGGTAGAAATTTCTAATATTTTGTGGCAAAAATGCAGAAATTCCCCTTATTTTGAGGTAAAAAGGCTGAAGTTCCCCTTATATGGGGGCAAAAAGGCCAAAATTTCCCTTAATTTTGGGCAAAATTGCAGAAATTTCACTTATTTCAGAGAAAAAAAGCAAAAATTTTTCTTATTTTGGGGCAAAAAGGCAGAAATTCCCATTATTTTGGGCCAAAAATTCAGAAATTCACCTTATTTTGGGGTAAAATTCCAGAAATTTCACATATTTCAGGGCAAATAGGAATAAATTTCCCTTATTTTGGGGCAAAATTGCAGAAATTTCACTTATTTCAGGGTAATAAGTCAGAAATTTTCCTTATTTTGGAGGAAAAAAACAGCAAATCCATTTGTTTTCGGGGAAAAAGAAAGACATTCCACTTATTTAGAGGCAAAAAAGCAGAAATTCCCCTTATTTTGGAGCAAAAATGAAGAAATTTCTTTTTTTAAGGCAAAAAGGTATGCATTCTTCTTATTTTCGGGCAAAAAGGCAGAAATTCCCCGTATTTTGGAGCAAAAAGCAGAAATTCCCCTAATTGTGGGGCAAAAATGCAGAAATTCCAATATGTTGGGGCAAAAAGACAGAAATTCTCTTTATTTTGAGGCAAAACTCAGAAATTCCACTTATTTTGGGGCAAAATTCCAGAAATTTCCCTTATTTTGGGGCAAAATTGCAGAAATTTCACTTATTTTGGGGCGAAATTGCAGAAATTTCACTTATTTCAGGGAAAAAAGGCAGAAAGTTTTCCTTATTTTGGGGCAAAAAGGCAGAAATTTCTAATATTTTGTGGCAAAAATGCAGAAATTCCCCTTATTTTGAGGTAAAAATGCTGAAATTCTCCTTATTTGGGGGCAAAAATGCAGAAAATTCTTTTATTTGGGGGCAAAATTGCAGAAATTTCACTTATTTCAGGGTAATGAGTCAGAAATTCCCCTTATTTTGGAGCAAAAAATACAGAAATTCCCTTTGTTTTGGGGGAATAAGACAGAAATTCCACTTATTTAGAGGCAAAAAGGCAGAAATTCCCTATATTTTGGAGCAAAAATGAAGAAATTTCTCTTTTTATGGCAAAAAGGTATGCATTCCCATTATTTTCGGGCAAAAAGGCAGAAATTCCCCGTATTTTGGAGCAAAATTGCAGAAATTCCCCTAATTTTGAGGCGAAAGGCAGAAATTCCCTTTATTTTGGGGCAAAAATCAGAAATTCCCCTTATTTTAGGGCAAAATTCCAGAAATTTCCTTTATTTTGGGGCAAAATTGCAGGAATTTACCTTATTTTGGGGCAAAATTGCAGAAATTTCACTTATTTGAGGCAAAATTGCAGAAATTTCACTTATATTCAGGTAAAAAGGCTGAAATTTCCTTTATTTTAGGGAACAAAGGAGTAATTCTCTTTATTTTGGGGCAAAATTGCAGAAATTTCTCTTATTATGGGGAAAAATTGCAGAAATTTCCCATATTTTAGGGCAAAATTGCAAAAATTTCACTTATTTCAGAGAAAAAAAACAAAAATTTTTCTTATTTTGGGGCAAAAAGGAAGAAATTCCCATTATTTTGGGGCAAAAAGGCAGAAATTCACCTTATTTTGGGGTAAAATGTCAGAAATTTCACATATTTCAGGGGAAAAAAGCCGGAAATTTCCCTCATTTTGGGGCAAAATTGCAGAATTTCACTTATTTCAGAGTAATAAGTCAGAAATTCTTCTTATTTTGGGGCAAAAAAGACAGAAATTCCCTTTGTTTGGGGGGAAAAAGACAGAAATTCCACTTATTTAGAGGCAAAAAAGCAGAAATTCTTCTTATTTTGGAGCAAAAATGAAGAAATTTTCCTCTTTTATGGCAAAAAGTTATGCATTCCTCTTATTTTCGGGCAAAAAGGCAGAAGTTCCCCGTATTTTGTAGCAAAATTGCAGAAAATTTCCAAATTGTGAAGCAAAAAGGCAGAAATTTCCTATATGTTGGGGCAAAAAGACAGAAATTCTCCTTATTTTGGTGCAAAACTCAGAATTTTCTCTTATTTTGGGGCAAAATTACAGAAATTTCACTTATTTTGGGGCAAAATTGCAGAATTTTTCCATATTTTGGGGCAAAATTGCAGAAATTTCACTTATTTCAGGGAAAAAAGGCAGAAATTTTTCTTATTTTGGGGCAAAAATGCAGAATTTCTTAATATTTGGTGGCAAAAATGCAGAAATTCTCTTTCTTTTGTGGTACAAAGGCTAAAATTCCCCTTATATGGGGGCAAAAAACCAGAAATTTCCCTTATTTTGGGGAAAAAAGACAGAAATTCCCCTTATTTTGTGGCAAAAAGGCAGAAATTTCTTTTATTTTGGGGCAAAATTGCAGAAATTTCACTTATTTCAGGGCATAATTCAAAAATTCCTTTTATTTTGGGGCAAAATACAGAAATTCTATTTATTTTTGGGTAAAAAGGCAGAAATTTCACTTATTTTGAGGTAAAAAGGCAGAAATTCCTTTTATTTTGCGGCAAAAATGAAGAAATTTCCCTTTTTTGTGGCAAAAGATATACATTCCCCTTACTTTCTGGATAATAAGCAAAAATTCCCCGTATTTTGAAGCAAAATTTCAATAATTCTCATAATTTTCGGGCAAAAAGGCAGAAATTCTCCTTATTTTGGGGTAAAAAGACAGAAAATCTCCTTTTTTTGGGAGCAAACAGTCAGAAATTCCTTTTATTTTGTGGCAAAAAGGCAGAAATTTCTTTTATTTTGAGGCAAAATTGCAGAAATTTCACTTATTTCAGGGCATAATTCAAAAATTTCTTTTATTTTGGGGCAAAAAGACAGAAATTTTGTTCATTTTTGGGTAAAAAGGCAGAAATTTCACTTATATTGAGGTAAAAAGGCAGCAATTCCTCTTATTTTGGGGCAAAAATGAAGAAATTTCCCTTTTTTTGTGGCAAAGGGTATACATTCCCCTTACTTTCAGGATAAAAAGCAGAAATTCCCCGTATTTTGAAGCAAAATTGCAGAAATTCTCATAATTTTCGGGCAAAAAGGCAGAAATTCTCCTTATTTTAAGGCAAAAAGGCAGAAAATCTCCTTTTTTCGGGAGCAAAAGGTCAGAAATTCCCCATATTTTGGGGCAAAATTGCAGAAATTTTCTTTACATTAGGGCAAAATTGCAGAAATTTCCTTTACATTGGGGCAAAATTGCAGAAATTTCACTTATTTCAGAGAAAAAAAGCAAAAATTTTTCGTATTTTGGGGCAAAACCGCAGAAATTCTCATTATTTTGGGGCAAAAAAGGCAGAAATTCACCTTATTTTGGGGTAAAATTGCAGAAATTTCACATATTTCAGGGCAAAAGGCAGAAATTTCCCTTATTTTGGGGCAAAATTACAGAAAATTCACTTATTTTAGGGTAATAAGTCAGAAATTCCCCTTATTTTGGGGCAAAAAAACAGAAATTTTCTTTGTTTTGGGGGAAAAAGACAGAAATTCCACTTATTTAGAGGCAAAAAGGCAGAAATTCCCCTTATTTTGGAGCAAAAATAAAGAAATTTCCCTTTTCTTATGGCAAAAATTATGCATTCCCCTTAATTTCGGGCAAAAAGCAGAAATTCCCCGTATTTTGGAGCAAAATTGCAGAAATTCCCCTAATTGTAGGGCAATAAGGCAGAAATTCCTTATATGTTGGGGCAAAAAGACAGAAATTCTCTTTATTTTTTGGCAAAACTCAGAAATTCCACTTATTTTGCGGCAAAATTGCAAAAATTTCCCTTATTTTGGGGCAAAATTGCAGAAATTTCACTTATTTTGGGGCAAAATTGCAGAAATTTCATTTATTTCAGGGAAAAAAGGCAGAAATTTTCCTTATTTTGTGACAAAAAGGTAGAAATTTATAATATTTTGTGGCAAAAATGCAGAAATTCCCCTTATTTTGAGGTAAAAAGGCTGAAGTTCCCCTTATATGGGGGCAAAAAGGCCGAAATTTCCCTTAATTTGGGGCAAAATTGCAGAAATTTCACTTATTTCAGAGAAAAAAAGCAAAAATTTTTCTTATTTAGGGCAAAAATGCAGAAATTCCCAATATTTTGGGCCAAAAATGCAGAAATTCACCTTATTTTGGGGTAAAATTCCAGAAATTTCACATATTTCAGGGCAAAAAGGGAGAAATTTCCCTTATTTTGGGGCAAAATTGCAGAAATTTCACTTATTTCAGGGTAATAAGTCAGAAATTTTCCTTATTTTGGAGGAAAAAAGACAGCAAATACCTTTGTTTTGGGGGAAAAAGAAAGACATTCCACTTATTTAGAGGCAAAAAAGCAGAAATTCCCCTTATTTTGGAGCAAAAATGAAGAAATTTCCCTTTTTATGGCAAAAAGGTATGCATTCCCAATATTTTCGGGCAAAAAAGCAGAAATTCCCCGTATTTTGGAGCAAAATTGCAGAAATTCCCCTAATTTTGGGGCGAAAGGCAGAAATTCCCTTTATTTTGGGGCAAAAATCAGAAATTCGCCTTATTTTAAGTCAAAATTCCAGAAATTTCCTTTATTTTGGGGCAAAATTGCAGGAATTTACCTTATTTTGGGGCAAAATTGCAGAAATTTCACTTATTTGAGGCAAAATTGCAGAAATTTCACTTATTTTCAGGTAAAAAGGCTGAAATTTCCTTTATTTTAGGGAAAAAAGGAGAAATTCTCTTTATTTTGGGGCAAAATTGCAGAAATTTCCCTTACTATGGGGAAAAATTGCAGAAATTTTCCTTATTTTAGGGCAAAATTGCAAAAATTTCACTTATTTCAGAGAAAAAAAACAAAAATTTTTCTTATTTTGGGGCAAAAAGGAAGAAATTCCCATTATTTTGGGGCAAAAAGGCAGAAATTCACCTTATTTTGGGGTAAAATTGTAGAAATTTCAAATATTTCAGAACAAACAGGCAGAAATTTCTTTTATTTTGGGCCAAAATTGCAGAATTTCACGTATTTCAGGGTAATAAGTCAGAAATTCTTCTTATTTTGGGGCAAAAAAGACAGAAATTCCCTTTGTTTTGGGGGAAAAAGACAGAAATTCCACTTATTTAGAGGCAAAAAAGCAGAAATTCTTCTTATTTTGGAGCAAAAATGAAGAAATTTTCCTCTTTTATGGCAAAAAGTTATGCATTTCTCTTATTTTCGGGCAAAAAGGCAGAAGTTCCCCGTATTTTGTAGCAAAATTGCAGAAATTCCCCTAATTGTGAAGCAAAAAGGCAGAAATTCCCTATATGTTGGGGCAAAAAGACAGAAATTCTCCTTATTTTGGTGCAAAACTCAGAATTTTCTCTTATTTTGGGGCAAAATTCCAGAAATTTCACTTATTTTGGGGCAAAATTGCAGAAATTTTTCATATTTTGGGGCAAAATTGCAGAAATTTCACTTATTTCAGGGAAAAAAGGCAGAAATTTTTCTTATTTTGGGGCAAAAATGCAGAATTTCTTAATATTTGGTGGCAAAAATGCAGAAATTCTCTTTCTTTTGTGGTACAAAGGCTAAAATTCCCCTTATATGGGGGCAAAAAACCAGAAATTTCCCTTATTTTGGGGAAAAAAGACAGAAATTCCCCTTATTTTGTGGCAAAAAGGCAGAAATTTCTTTTATTTTGGGGCAAAATTGCAGAAATTTCACTTATTTCAGGGCATAATTCAAAAATTCCTTTTATTTTGGGGCAAAATACAGAAATTCTATTTATTTTTGGGTAAAAAGGCAGAAATTTCACTTATTTTGAGGTAAAAAGGCAGAAATTCCTTTTATTTTGCGGCAAAAATGAAGAAATTTCCCTTTTTTGTGGCAAAAGATATACATTCCCCTTACTTTCTGGATAATAAGCAAAAATTCCCCGTATTTTGAAGCAAAATTTCAGTAATTCTCATAATTTTCGGGCAAAAAGGCAGAAATTCTCCTTATTTTGGGGTAAAAAGACAGAAAATCTCCTTTTTTTGGGAGCAAACAGTCAGAAATTTTTTTTTATTTTGTGGCAAAAAGGCAGAAATTTCTTTTATTTTGAGGCAAAATTGCAGAAATATCACTTATTTCAGGGCATAATTCAAAAATTCCTTTTATTTTGGGGCAAAAAGACAGAAATTTTGTTTATTTTTGGGTAAAAAGGCAGAAATTTCACTTATATTGAGGTAAAAAGGCAGAAATTCCTCTTATTTTGGGGCAAAAATGAAGAAATTTCCCTTTTTTTGTGGCAAAGGGTATACATTCCCCTTACTTTCAGGATAAAAAGCAGAAATTCCCCGTATTTTGAAGCAAAATTGCAGAAATTCTCATAATTTTCGGGCAAAAAGGCAGAAATTCTCCTTATTTTAAGGCAAAAATGCAGAAAATCTCCTTTTTTCGGGAGCAAAAGGTCAGAAATTCCCCATATTTTGGGGCAAAATTGCAGAAATTTTCTTTACATTGGGGCAAAATTGCAGAAATTTCCTTTACATTGGGGCAAAATTGCAGAAATTTCACTTATTTCAGAGAAAAAAAGCAAAAATTTTTCGGATTTTGGGGCAAAACCGCAGAAATTCCCATTATTTTGGGGCAAAAAAGGCAGAAATTCACCTTATTTTGGGGTAAAATTGCAGAAATTTCACATATTTCAGGGCAAAAGGCAGAAATTTCCCTTATTTTGGGGCAAAATTACAGAAAATTCACTTATTTTAGGGTAATAAGTCAGAAATTCCCCTTATTTTGGGGCAAAAAAACAGAAATTTTCTTTGTTTTGGGGGAAAAAGACAGAAATTCCACTTATTTAGAGGCAAAAAGGCAGAAATTCCCCTTATTTTGGAGCAAAAATAAAGAAATTTCCCTTTTTTTATGGCAAAAATTATGTATTCCCCTTAATTTCGGGCAAAAAGCAGAAATTCCCCGTATTTTGGAGCAAAATTGCAGAAATTCCCCTAATTGTAGGGCAATAAGGCAGAAATTCCCTATATGTTGGGGCAAAAAGACAGAAATTCTCTTTATTTTTGGGTAAAACTCAGAAATTCCCCTTATTTTCGGGCAAAATTGCAAAAATTTCCCTTATTTTGGGGCAAAATTGCAGAAATTTCACTTATTTTGGGGCAAAATTGCAGAAATTTCATTTATTTCAGGGAAAAAAGGCAAAAATTTTCCTTATTTTGTGACAAAAAAATAGAAATTTCTAATATTTTGTGGCAAAAATGCAGAAATTCCCCTTATTTTGAGGTAAAAAGGCTGAAGTTCCCCTTATATGGGGGCAAAAAGGCCGAAATTTCCCTTAATTTGGGGCAAAATTGCAAAAATTTCACTTATTTCAGAGAAAAAAAGCAAAAATTTTTCTTATTTTGGGGCAAAAAGGCAGAAATTCCCATTATTTTCGGCCAAAAATGCAGAAATTCACCTTATTTTGGGGTAAAATTCCAGAAATTTCACATATTTCAGGGCAAAAAGGGAGAAATTTCCCTTATTTTGGGGCAAAATTGCAGAAATTTCACTTATTTCAGTGTAATAAGTCAGAAATTTTCCTTATTTTGGAGGAAAAAAGACAGCAAATCCCTTTGTTTTGGGGGAAAAAGAAAGACATTCCACTTATTTAGAGGCAAAAAAGCAGAAATTCCCCTTATTTTGGAGCAAAATTGAAGAAATTTCTTTTTTTAAGGCAAAAAGGTATGCATTCTTCTTATTTTCGGGCAAAAAGGCAGAAATTCCCCGTATTTTGGAGCAAAAAGCAGAAATTCCCCTAATTGTGGGGCAAAAATGCAGAAATTCCAATATGTTGGGGCAAAAAGACAGAAATTCTCATTATTTTGAGGCAAAACTCAGAAATTCCACTTATTTTGGGGCAAAATTCCAGAAATTTCCCTTATTTTGGGGCAAAATTGCAGAAATTTCACTTATTTTGGGGCGAAATTGCAGAAATTTCACTTATTTCAGGGAAAAAAGTCAGAAAGTTTTCCTTATTTTGGGGCAAAAAGGCAGAAATTTCTAATATTTTGTGGCAAAAATGCAGAAATTCCCCTTATATTGAGGTAAAAAGGCTGAAATTCTCCTTATTTGGGGGCAAAAATGCAGAAAATTCTTTTATTTGGGGGCAAAATTGCAGAAATTTCACTTATTTCAGGGTAATGAGTCAGAAATTCCCCTTATTTTGGAGCAAAAAATACAGAAATTCCCTTTGTTTTGGGGGAATAAGACAGAAATTCCACTTATTTAGAGGCAAAAAGGCAGAAATTCCCTTTATTTTGGAGCAAAAATGAAGAAATTTCCCTTTTTATGGCAAAAAGGTATGCATTCCCATTATTTTCGGGCAAAAAGGCAGAAATTCCCCGTATTTTGGAGCAAAATTGCAGAAATTCCCCTAATTTTGAGGCGAAAGGCAGAAATTCCCTTTATTTTGGGGCAAAAATCAGAAATTCCCCTTATTTTAGGGCAAAATTCCAGAAATTTCCTTTATTTTGGGGCAAAATTGCAGGAATTTACCTTATTTTGGGGCAAAATTGCAGAAATTTCACTTATTTGAGGCAAAATTGCAGAAATTTCACTTATATTCAGGTAAAAAGGCTGAAATTTCCTTTATTTTAGGGAACAAAGGAGAAATTCTCTTTATTTTGGGGCAAAATTGCAGAAATTTCCCTTATTATGGGGAAAAATTGCAGAAATTTCCCATATTTTAGGGCAAAATTGCAAAAATTTCACTTATTTCAGAGAAAAAAACAAAAATTTTTCTTATTTTGGGGCAAAAAGGAAGAAATTCCCATTATTTTGGGGCAAAAAGGCAGAAATTCACCTTATTTTGGGGTAAAATGTCAGAAATTTCACATATTTCAGGGGAAAAAAGCCGGAAATTTCCCTCATTTTGGGGCAAAATTGCAGAATTTCACTTATTTCAGGGTAATAAGTCAGAAATTCTTCTTATTTTGGGGCAAAAAAGACAGAAATTCCCTTTGTTTTGGGGGAAAAAGACAGAAATTCCACTTATTTAGAGGCAAAAAAGCAGAAATTCTTCTTATTTTGGAGCAAAAATGAAGAAATTTTCCACTTTTATGGCAAAAAGTTATGCATTCCTCTTATTTCCGGGCAAAAAGGCAGAAGTTCCCCGTATTTTGTAGCAAAATTGCAGAAATTCCCCTAATTGTGAAGCAAAAAGGCAGAAATTCCCTATATGTTGGGGCAAAAAGACAGAAATTCTCCTTATTTTGGTGCAAAACTCAGAATTTTCTTTTATTTTGGGGCAAAATTCCAGAAATTTCACTTATTTTGGGGCAAAATTGCAGAAATTTTCCATATTTTGGGGCAAAATTGCAGAAATTTCACTTATTTCAGGGAAAAAAGGCAGAAATTTTTCTTATTTCGGGGCAAAAATGCAGAATTTCTTAATATTTGGTGGCAAAAATGCAGAAAATCTCTTTCTTTTGTGGTACAAAGGCTAAAATTCCCCTTATATGGGGGCAAAAAACCAGAAATTTCCCTTATTTTGGGGCAAAAAGACAGAAATTCCCCTTATTTTGTGGCAAACAGGCAGAAATTTCTTTTATTTTGGGGCAAAATTGCAGAAATTTCACTTATTTCAGGGCATAATTCAAAAATTCCTTTTATTTTGGGGCAAAATACAGAAATTCTATTTATTTTTGGGTAAAAAGGCAGAAATTTCACTTATTTTGAGGTAAAAAGGCAGAAATTCCTTTTATTTTGCGGCAAAAATGAAGAAATTTCCCTTTTTTGTGGCAAAAGATATACATTCCCCTTACTTTCTGGATAATAAGCAAAAATTCCCCGTATTTTGAAGCAAAATTTCAGTAATTCTCATAATTTTCGGGCAAAAAGGCAGAAATTCTCCTAATTTTGGGGTAAAAAGACAGAAAATCTCCTTTTTTTGGGAGCAAACAGTCAGAAATTTTTTTTTATTTTGTGGCAAAAAGGCAGAAATTTCTTTTATTTTGAGGCAAAATTGCAAAAATTTCACTTATTTCAGGGCATAATTCAAAAATTCCTTTTATTTTGGGGCAAAAAGACAGAAATTTTGTTTATTTTTGGGTAAAAAGGCAGAAATTTCACTTATTTTGAGGTAAAAAGGCAGAAATTCCTTTTATTTTGCGGCAAAAATGAAGAAATTTCCCTTTTTTGTGGCAAAAGATATACATTCCCCTTACTTTCTGGATAATAAGCAAAAATTCCCCGTATTTTGAAGCAAAATTTCAGTAATTCTCATAATTTTCGGGCAAAAAGGCAGAAATTCTCCTAATTTTGGGGTAAAAAGACAGAAAATCTCCTTTTTTTGGGAGCAAACAGTCAGAAATTTTTTTTTATTTTGTGGCAAAAAGGCAGAAATTTCTTTTATTTTGAGGCAAAATTGCAAAAATTTCACTTATTTCAGGGCATAATTCAAAAATTCCTTTTATTTTGGGGCAAAAAGACAGAAATTTTGTTTATTTTTGGGTAAAAAGGCAGAAATTTCACTTATATTGAGGTAAAAAGGCAGAAATTCCTCTTATTTTGGGGCAAAAATGAAGAAATTTCCCTTTTTTTGTGGCAAAGGGTATACATTCCCCTTACTTTCAGGATAAAAAGCAGAAATTCCCCGTATTTTGAAGCAAAATTGCAGAAATTCTCATAATTTTCGGGCAAAAAGACAGAAATTCTCCTTATTTTAAGGCAAAAAGGCAGAAAATCTCCTTTTTTCGGGAGCAAAAGGTCAGAAATTCCCCATATTTTGGGGCAAAATTGCAGAAATTTTCTTTACATTGGGGCAAAATTGCAGAAAATTCCTTTACATTGGGGCAAAATTGCAGAAATTTCACTTATTTCAGAGAAAAAAGCAAAAATTTTTCGTATTTTGGGGCAAAACCGCAGAAATTCCCATTATTTTGGGGGAAAAAGGCAGAAATTCACCTTAATTTGGGGTAAAATTGCAGAAATTTCACATATTTCAGGGCAAAAGGCAGAAATTTCCCTTATTTTGGGGCAAAATTACAGAAAATTCACTTATTTTAGGGTAATAAGTCAGAAATTCCCCTTATTTTGGGGCAAAAAAACAGAAATTTTCTTTGTTTTGGGGGAAAAAGACAGAAATTCCACTTATTTTGAGGCAAAAAGGCAGAAATTCCCCTTATTTTGGAGCAAAAATTAAGAAATTTCCCTTTTTTTATGGCAAAAATTATGCATTCTCCTTAATTTCAGGCAAAAAGCAGAAATTCCCCGTATTTTGGAGCAAAATTGCAGAAATTCCCCTAATTGTAGGGCAATAAGGCAGAAATTCCCTATATGTTGGGGCAAAAAGACAGAAATTCTCTTTATTTTTGGGCAAAACTCAGAAATTCCACTTATTTTCGGGCAAAATTGCAAAAATTTCCCTTATTTTGGGGCAAAATTGCAGAAATTTCACTTATTTTGGGGCAAAATTGCAGAAATTTCATTTATTTCAGGGAAAAAAGGCAGAAATTTTCCTTATTTTGTGACAAAAAGGTAGAAATTTGTAATATTTTGTGGCAAAAATGCAGAAATTCCCCTTATTTTGAGGTAAAAAGGCTGAAGTTCCCCTTATATGGGGGCAAAAAGGCCGAAATTTCCCTTAATTTGGGGCAAAATTGCAGAAATTTCACTTATTTCAGAGAAAAAAAGCAAAAATTTTTCTTATTTTGGGGCAAAAAGGCAGAAATTCCCATTATTTTGTGCCAAAAATGCAGAAATTCACCTTATTTTGGGGTAAAATTCCAGAAATTTCACATATTTCAGGGCAAAAAGGGAGAAATTTCCCTTATTTTGGGGCAAAATTGCAGAAATTTCACTTATTTCAGTGTAATAAGTCAGAAATTTTCCTTATTTTGGAGGAAAAAAGACAGCAAATCCCTTTGTTTTGGGGGAAAAAGAAAGACATTCCACTTATTTAGAGGCAAAAAAGCAGAAATTCCCCTTATTTTGGAGCAAAATTGAAGAAATTTCTTTTTTTAAGGCAAAAAGGTATGCATTCTTCTTATTTTCGGGCAAAAAGGCAGAAATTCCCCGTATTTTGGAGCAAAAAGCAGAAATTCCCCTAATTGTGGGGCAAAAATGCAGAAATTCCAATATGTTGGGGCAAAAAGACAGAAATTCTCATTATTTTGAGGCAAAACTCAGAAATTCCACTTATTTTGGGGCAAAATTCCAGAAATTTCCCTTATTTTGGGGCAAAATTGCAGAAATTTCACTTATTTTGGGGCAAAATTGCAGAAATTTCACTTATTTCAGGGAAAAAAGGCAGAAAGTTTTCCTTATTTTGGGGCAAAAAGGCAGAAATTTCTAATATTTTGTGGCAAAAATGCAGAAATTCCCCTTATTTTGAGGTAAAAAGGCTGAAATTCTCCTTATTTGGGGGCAAAAATGCAGAAAATTCTTTTATTTGGGGGCAAAATTGCAGAAATTTCACTTATTTCAGGGTAATGAGTCAGAAATTCCCCTTATTTTGGAGCAAAAAATACAGAAATTCCCTTTGTTTTGGGGGAATAAGACAGAAATTCCACTTATTTAGAGGCAAAAAGGCAGAAATTCCCTTTATTTTGGAGCAAAAATAAAGAAATTTCCCTTTTTATGGCAAAAAGGTATGCATTCCCATTATTTTCGGGCAAAAAGGCAGTAATTCCCCGTATTTTGGAGCAAAATTGCAGAAATTCCCCTAATTTTGAGGCGAAAGGCAGAAATTCCCTTTATTTTGGGGCAAAAATCAGAAATTCCCCTTATTTTAGGGCAAAATTCCAGAAATTTCCTTTATTTTGGGGCAAAATTGCAGGAATTTACCTTATTTTGGGGCAAAATTGCAGAAATTTCACTTATTTGAGGCAAAATTGCAGAAATTTCACTTATATTCAGGTAAAAAGGCTGAAATTTCCTTTATTTTAGGGAACAAAGGAGAAATTCTCTTTATTTTGGGGCAAAATTGCAGAAATTTCCCTGATTATGAGGAAAAATTGCAGAAATTTCCCATATTTTAGGGCAAAATTGCAAAAATTTCACTTATTTCAGGGAAAAAAACAAAAATTTTTCTTATTTTGGGGCAAAAAGGAAGAAATTCCCATTATTTTGGGGCAAAAAGGCAGAAATTCACCTTATTTTGGGGTAAAATGTCAGAAATTTCACATATTTCAGGGGAAAAAAGCCGGAAATTTCCCTCATTTTGGGGTAAAATTGCAGAATTTCACTTATTTCAGGGTAATAAGTCAGAAATTCTTCTTATTTTGGGGCAAAAAAGACAGAAATTCCCTTTGTTTTGGGGGAAAAAGACAGAAATTCCACTTATTTAGAGGCAAAAAAGCAGAAATTCTTCTTATTTTGGAGCAAAAATGAAGAAATTTTCCTCTTTTATGGCAAAAAGTTATGCATTCCTCTTATTTCCGGGCAAAAAGGCAGAAGTTCCCCGTATTTTGTAGCAAAATTGCAGAAATTCCCCTAATGGTGAAGCAAAAAGGCAGAAATTCCCTATATGTTGGGGCAAAAAGACAGAAATTCTCCTTATTTTGGTGCAAAACTCAGAATTTTCTCTTATTTTGGGGCAAAATTCCAGAAATTTCACTTATTTTGGGGCAAAATTGCAGAAATTTCCCTTATTTTGGAGCAAAATTGCAGAAATTTCACTTATTTCAGGGAAAAAAGGCAGAAATTTCCCTTATTTTGGGGCAAAAATGCAGAATTTCTTAATATTTGGTGGCAAAAATGCAGAAATTCTCTTTCTTTTGAGGTAAAAAGGCTGAAGTTCCCCTTATATGGGGGCAAAAAAACAGAAATTTCCCTTATTTTGGGGCAAAAAGACAGAAATTCCCCTTATTTTGTGGCAAAAAGGCAGAAATTTCTTTTATTTTAGGGCAAAATTGCAGAAATTTCACTTATTTCAGGGCATAATTCAAAAATTCCTTTTATTTTGGGGCAAAATACAGAAATTCCATTTATTTTTGTGTAAAAAGGCAGAAATTTCACTTATTTTGAGGTAAAAAGGCAGAAATTCCTCTTATTTTGGGGTAAAAATGAAGAAATTTCCCTTTTTTGTGGCAAAAGATAAACATTCTTCTTACTTTCTGGATAATAAGCAGAAATTCCCTGTATTTTGAAGCAAAATTGCAGTAATTCTCATAATTTTCGGGCAAAAAGGCAGAAATTCTCCATATTTTGGGGTAAAAAGACAGAAAATCTCCTTTTTTGGGGGGGCAAACTGTCAGAAATTCCTCTTATTTTGTGGCAAAAAGACAGAAATTTCTTTTATTTTGAGGCAAAATTGCAGAAATTTCACTTATTTCAGGGCATAATTCAAAAATTCCTTTTATTTTGGGGCAAAAAGACAGAAATTTTGTTTATTTTTGGGTAAAAAGGCAGAAATTTCACTTATATTGAGGTAAAAAGGCAGAAATTCCTCTTATTTTGGGGCAAAAATGAAGAAATTTCCCTTTTTTTGTGGCAAAAGGTATACATTCCCCTTACTTTCAGGATAAAAAGCAGAAATTCTCCGTATTTTGAAGCAAAATTGCAGAAATTCTCATAATTTTCGGGCAAAAAGGCAGAAATTCTCCTTATTTTGGGGCAAAAAGGCAGAAAATCTCCTTTTTTCGGGAGCAAAAGGTCAGAAATTCCCCATATTTTGGGGCAAAATTGCAGAAATTTCCTTTACATTGGGGCAAACTTGCAGAAATTTCCTTTACATTGGGGCAAAATTGCAGAAATTTCACTTATTTCAGAGAAAAAAAGCAAAAATTTTTCATATTTTGGGGCAAAACGGCAGAAATTCCCATTATTTTGGGGCAAAAAAGGCAGAAATTCACCTTATTTTGGGGTAAAATTGCAGAAATTTCACATATTTCAGGGCAAAAAGGCAGAAATTTCCTTTATTTTGGGGCAAAATTACAGAAAATTCACTTATTTTAGGGTAATAAGTCAGAAATTCCCCTTATTTTGGGGCAAAAAAACCAGAAATTTTCTTTGTTTTGAGGGAAAAAGACAGAAATTCCACTGATTTAGAGGCAAAAAGGCAGAAATTTCCCTTATTTTGGAGCAAAAATAAAGAAATTTCCCTTTTTTTATGGCAAAAATTATGCGTTCCCCTTAATTTCGGGCAAAAAGGCAGAATTTCCCCGTATTTTGGAGCAAAATTGCAGAAATTCCCCTAATTGTGGGGCAAAAAGGCAGAAATTCCCTATACGTTGGGGCAAAAAGACAGAAATTCTCTTTATTTTGGGGCAAAACTCAGAAATTCCACTTATTTTGGGGCAAAATTGCAAAAATTTCCCTTATTTTGGGGCAAAATTGCAGAAATTTCACATATTTTGGGGCAAAATTGCAGAAATTTCATTTATTTCAGGGAAAAAAGTCAGAAATTTTCCTTATTTTGTGACAAAAAGGTAGAAATTTCTAATATTTTGTGGCAAAAATGCAGAAATTCCCCTTATTTTGAGGTAAAATGCTGAAGTTCCTTTTATATGGGGGCAAAAAGGCCGAAATTTTCCTTAATTTGTGGCAAAATTGCAGAAATTTCACTTATTTCAGAGAAAAAAAGCAAAAAATTTTCTTATTTTGGGGCAAAAACGCAGAAATTCCCATTATTTTAGGGCAAAATCAAAAATTCTCCTTATTTTGGGGTAAAATTGCAAAAATTTCACATATTTCAGGGCAAAAATGGAGAAATTTCCCTTATTTTGGGGCAAAATTGCAGAAATTTCACTTATTTCAGGGTAATAAGTCAGAAATTTTCCTTATTTTGGAGCAAAAAAGACAGAAAATCCCTTTGTTTTGGGGGAAAAAGACAGACATTCCACTTATTTAGAGGCAAAAAAGCAGAAATTCCCCTTATTTTGGAGCAAAAATGAAGAAATTTCTTTTTTTAAAAAAAAATGTATGCATTCTTCTTATTTTCGGGCAAAAAGGCAGAAATTCCCCGTATTTTGGGGCAAAATTGCAGAAATTCCCCTAATTGTGGGGCAAAAATGCAGAAATTCCCTATATGTTGGGGCAAAAAGACAGAAATTCTCCTTATTTTGGGGCAAAACTCAGAAATTCCACTTATTTTGGGGCAAAATTCCAGAAATTTCCTTTATTTTGGGGCAAAATTGCAGAAATTTCACTTATTTTGAGGCGAAATTGCAGAAATTTCACTTATTTCAGGAAAAAATGCAGAAATTTTTCTTTATTTTGGGGCAAAAAGGCAGAAATTTCTAATATTTTGTGGCAAAAATGCAGAAATTCCCCTTATTTTGAGGTAAAAAGGCTGAAATTCTCCTTATTTCGGGGCAAAAATGCAGAAAATTCTTTTATTTGGGGGCAAAATTGCAGAAATTTCAATTATTTTAGGGTAATGAGTCAGAAATTCCCCTTATTTTGGAGCAAAAAATACAGAAATTCCCTTTGTTTTGGGGAAATAAGACAGAAATTCCACTTATTTAGAGGCAAATAATCAGAAATTCCCCTTATTTTGGAGCAAAAATGAGGAAAATTCCCTTTTTATGGCAAAAAGGTATGCATTCCCTTTATTTTCGGGCAAAAAGGCAGAAATTCTCCGTATTTTGGAGCAAAATTGCAGAAATCCCCTAATTTTGGGGCGAAAGGCAGAAATTCCCTTTATTTTGGGGCAAAAATCAGAAATTCCCCTTATTTTAGGGCAAAATTCCAGAAATTTCCTTTATTTTGGGGCAAAATTGCAGGAATTTACCTTATTTTGGGGCAAAATTGCAGAAATTTCACTTATTTGAGGCAAAATTGCAGAAATTTCACTTATATTCAGGTAAAAAGGCTGAAATTTCCTTTATTTTAGGGAACAAAGAAGAAATTCTCTTTATTTTGGGGCAAAATTGCAGAAATTTCCCTTACTATGGGGAAAAATTGCAGAAATTTTCCTTATTTTAGGGCAAAATTGCAAAAATTTCACTTATTTCAGAGAAAAAAAACAAAAATTTTTCTTATTTTGGGGCAAAAAGGAAGAAATTCCCATTATTTTGGGGCAAAAAGGCAGAAATTCACCTTATTTTGGGGTAAAATTGCAGAAATTTCAAATATTTCAGAACAAAAAGGCAGAAATTTCTTTTATTTTGGGCCAAAATTGCAGAATTTCACGTATTTCAGGGTAATAAGTCAGAAATTCTTCTTATTTTGGGGCAAAAAAGTCAGAAATTCCCTTTGTTTTGGGGGAAAAAGACAGAAATTCCACTTATTTAGAGGCAAAAAAGCAGAAATTCTTCTTATTTTGGAGCAAAAATGAAGAAATTTTCCTCTTTTATGGCAAAAAGTTATGCATTCCTCTTATTTTCGGGCAAAAAGGCAGAAGTTCCCCGTATTTTGTAGCAAAATTGCAGAAATTCCCCTAATTGTGAAGCAAAAAGGCAGAAATTCCCTATATGTTGGGGCAAAAAGACAGAAATTCTCCTTATTTTGGTGCAAAACTCAGAATTTTCTCTTATTTTGGGGCAAAATTCCAGAAATTTCACTTATTTTGGGGCAAAATTGCAGAAATTTTCCATATTTTGGGGCAAAATTGCAGAAATTTCACTTATTTCAGGGAAAAAAGGCAGAAATTTTTCTTATTTTGGGGCAAAAATGCAGAATTTCTTAATATTTGGTGGCAAAAATGCAGAAACTCTCTTTCTTTTGTGGTAAAAAGGCTAAAATTCCCCTTATATGGGGGCAAAAAACCAGAAATTTAACTTATTTTGGGGAAAAAAGACAGAAATTCCCCTTATTTTGTGGCAAAAAGGCAGAAATTTATTTTATTTTGGGGCAAAATTGCAGAAATTTCACTTATTTCAGGGCATAATTCAAAAATTCCTTTTATTTTGGGGCAAAATACAGAAATTCTATTTATTTTTGGGTAAAAAGGCAGAAATTTCAATTATTTTGAGGTAAAAAGGCAGAAATTCCTTTTATTTTGCGGCAAAAATGAAGAAATTTCCCTTTTTTGTGGCAAAAGATATACATTCCTCTTACTTTCTGGATAATAAGCAAAAATTCCCCGTATTTTGAAACAAAATTTCAGTAATTCTCATAATTTTCGGGCAAAAAGCAGAAATTCTCCTTATTTTGGGGTAAAAAGACAGAAAATCTCCTTTTTTTGGGAGCAAACAGTCAGAAATTCCTTTTATTTTGTGGCAAAAAGGCAGAAATTTCTTTTATTTTGAGGCAAAATTGCAGAAATTTTACTTATTTCAGGGCATAATTCAAAAATTCCTTTTATTTTGGGGCAAAAAGACAGAAATTTTGTTTATTTTTGGGTAAAAAGGCAGAAATTTCACTTATATTGAGGTAAAAAGGCAGAAATTCCTCTTATTTTGGGGCAAAAATGAAGAAATTTCCCTTTTTTTGTGGCAAAGGGTATACATTCCCCTTACTTTCAGGATAAAAAGCAGAAATTCCCCTTATTTTGAAGCAAAATTGCAGAAATTCTCATAATTTTCGGGCAAAAAGGCAGAAATTCTCCTTATTTTAAGGCAAAAAGGCAGAAAATCTCCTTTTTTCGGGAGCAAAAGGTCAGAAATTCCCCATATTTTGGGGCAAAATTGCAGAAATTTTCTTTACATTGGGGCAAAATTGCAGAAATTCACCTTATTTTGGGGTAAAATTGCAGAAATTTCACATATTTCAGGGCAAAAGGCAGAAATTTCCCTTATTTTGGGGCAAAATTACAGAAAATTCACTTATTTTAGGGTAATAAGTCAGAAATTCCCCTTATTTTGGGGCAAAAAAACAGAAATTTTCTTTGTTTTGGGGGAAAAAGACAGAAATTCCACTTATTTAGAGGCAAAAAGGCAGAAATTCCCCTTATTTTGGAGCAAAAATAAAGAAATTTCCCTTTTTTTATGGCAAAAATTATGCATTCCCCTTAATTTCGGGCAAAAAGCAGAAATTCCCCGTATTTTGGAGCAAAATTGCAGAAATTCCCCTAATTGTAGGGCAATAAGGCAGAAATTCCCTATATGTTGGGGCAAAAAGACAGAAATTCTTTTTATTTTTGGGCAAAACTCAGAAATTCCACTTATTTTGCGGCAAAATTGCAAAAATTTCCCTTATTTTGGGGCAAAATTGCAGAAATTTCACTTATTTTGGGGCAAAATTGCAGAAATTTCATTTATTTCAGGGAAAAAAGGCAGAAATTTTCTTTATTTTGTGACAAAAAGGTAGAAATTTCTAATATTTTGTGGCAAAAATGCAGAAATTCCCCTTATTTTGAGGTAAAAAGGCTGAAGTTCCCCTTATATGGGGGCAAAAAGGCCAAAATTTCCCTTAATTTGGGGCAAAATAGCAGAAATTTCACTTATTACAGAGAAAAAAAGCAAAAATTTTTCTTATTTTGAGGCAAAAAGGCAGAAATTCCCATTATTTTGGGCCAAAAATGCAGAAATTCACCTTATTTTGGGGTAAAATTCCAGAAATTTCACATATTTCAGGGCAAAAAGGGAGAAATTTCCCTTATTTTGGGGCAAAATTGCAGAAATTTCACTTAATTCAGGGTAATAAGTCAGAAATTTTCCTTATTTTGGAGGAAAAAAGACAGCAAATCCCTTTGTTTTGGGGGAAAAAGAAAGACATTCCACTTATTTAGAGGCAAAAAAGCAGAAATTCCCCTTATTTTGGAGCAAAAATGAAGAAATTTCTTTTTTTAAGGCAAAAAGGTATGCATTCTTCTTATTTTCGGGCAAAAAGGCAGAAATTCCCCGTATTTTGGAGCAAAAAGCAGAAATTCCCCTAATTGTGGGGCAAAAATGCAGAAATTCCAATATGTTGGGGCAAAAAGTCAGAAATTCTCATTATTTTGAGGCAAAACTCAGAAATTCCACTTATTTTGGGGCAAAATTCCAGAAATTTCCCTTATTTTGGGGCAAAATTGCAGAAATTTCACTTATTTTGGGGCAAAATTGCAGAAATTTCACTTATTTCAGGGAAAAAAGGCAGAAAGTTTTCCTTATTTTGGGGCAAAAAGGCAGAAATTTCTAATATTTTGTGGCAAAAATGCAGAAATTCCCCTTATTTTGAGGTAAAAAGGCTGAAATTCTCCTTATTTGGGGGCAAAAATGCAGAAAATTCTTTTATTTGGGGGCAAAATTGCAGAAATTTCACTTATTTCAGGGTAATGAGTCAGAAATTCCCCTTATTTTGGAGCAAAAAATACAGAAATTCCCTTTGTTTTGGGGGAATAAGACAGAAATTCCACTTATTTAGAGGCAAAAAGGCAGGAATTCCCTTTATTTTGGAGCAAAAATGAAGAAATTTCCCTTTTTATGGCAAAAAGGTATGCATTCCCATTATTTTCGGGCAAAAAGGCAGAAATTCCCCGTATTTTGGAGCAAAATTGCAGAAATTCCCCTAATTTTGGGGCGAAAGGCAGAAATTCCCTTTATTTTGGGGCAAAAATCAGAAATTCCCCTTATTTTAGGGCAAAATTCTAGAAATTTCCTTCATTTTGGGGCAAAATTGCAGGAATTTACCTTATTTTGGGGCAAAATTGCAGAAATTTCACTTATTTGAGGCAAAATTGCAGAAATTTCACTTATATTCAGGTAAAAATGCTGAAATTTCCTTTATTTTAGGGAACAAAGGAGAAATTCTCTTTATTTTGGGGCAAAATTGCAGAAATTTCCCTTATTATGGGGAAAAATTGCAGAAATTTCCCATATTTTAGGGCAAAATTGCAAAAATTTCACTTATTTCAGAGAAAAAAAACAAAAATTTTTCTTATTTTGGGGCAAAAAGGAAGAAATTCCCATTATTTTGGGGCAAAAAGGCAGAAATTCACCTTATTTTGTGGTAAAATGTCAAAAATTTCACATATTTCAGGGGAAAAATGCCGGAAATTTCCCTCATTTTGGGGCAAAATTGCAGAATTTCACTTATTTCAGGGTAATAAGTCAGAAATTCTTCTTATTTTGGGGCAAAAAAGACAGAAATTCCCTTTGTTTTGGTGGAAAAAGACTGAAATTCCACTTATTTAGAGGCAAAAAAGCAGAAATTCTTCTTATTTTGGAGGAAAAATGAAGAAATTTTCCTCTTTTATGGCAAAAAGTTATGCATTCCTCTTATTTCCGGGCAAAAAGGCAGAAGTTCCCCGTATTTTGTAGCAAAATTGCAGAAATTCCCCTAATGGTGAAGCAAAAAGGCAGAAATTCCCAATATGTTGGGGCAAAAAGACAGAAATTCTCCTTATTTTGGTGCAAAACTCAGAATTTTCTCTTATTTTGGGGCAAAATTCCAGAAATTTCACTTATTTTGGGGCAAAATTGCAGAAATTTCCCTTATTTTGGAGCAAAATTGCAGAAATTTCACTTATTTCAGGGAAAAAAGGCAGAAATTTCCCTTATTTTGGGGCAAAAATGCAGAATTTCTTAATATTTGGTGGCAAAAATGCAGAAATTCTCTTTCTTTTGAGGTAAAAAGGCTGAAGTTCCCCTTATATGGGGGCAAAAAAACAGAAATTTCCCTTATTTTGGGGCAAAAAGACAGAAATTCCCCTTATTTTGTGGCAAAAAGGCAGAAATTTCTTTTATTTTGGGGCAAAATTGCAGAAATTTCACTTATTTCAGGGCATAATTCAAAAATTCCTTTTATTTTGTGGCAAAATACAGAAATTCCATTTATTTTTGGGTAAAAAGGCAGAAATTTCACTTATTTTGAGGTAAAAAGGCAGAAATTCCTCTTATTTTGGGGCAAAAATGAAGAAATTTCCCTTTTTTGTGGCAAAAGATATACATTCTTCTTACTTTCTGGATAATAAGCAGAAATTCCCTGTATTTTGAAGCAAAATTGCAGTAATTCTCATAATTTTCCGGCAAAAAGGCAGAAATTCTCCATATTTTGGGGTAAAAAGACAGAAAATCTCCTTTTTTGGGGGGCAAACTGTCAGAAATTCCTCTTATTTTGTGGCAAAAAGACAGAAATTTCTTTTATTTTGAGGCAAAATTGCAGAAATTTCACTTATTTCAGGGCATAATTCAAAAATTCCTTTTATTTTGGGGCAAAAAGACAGAAATTTTGTTTATTTTTGGGTAAAAAGGCAGAAATTTCACTTATATTGAGGTAAAAAGGCAGAAATTCCTCTTATTTTGGGGCAAAAATGAAGAAATTTCCCTTTTTTTGTGGCAAAAGGTATACATTCCCCTTACTTTCAGGATAAAAAGCAGAAATTCCCCGTATTTTGAAGCAAAATTGCAGAAATTCTCATAATTTTCGGGCAAAAAGGCAGAAATTCTCCTTTTTTCGGGAGCAAAAGGTCAGAAATTCCCCATATTTTGGGGCAAAATTGCAGAAATTTCCTTTACATTGGGGCAAAATTGCAGAAATTTCCTTTACATTGGGGCAAAATTGCAGAAATTTCACTTGTTTCAGAGAAAAAAAGCAAAAATTTTTCATATTTTGGGGCAAAACGGCAGAAATTCCCATTATTTTGGGGCAAAAAAGGCAGAAATTCACCTTATTTTGGGGTAAAATTGCAGAAATTTCACATATTTCAGGGCAAAAAGGCAGAAATTTCCCTTATTTTGGGGCAAAATTACAGAAAATTCACTTATTTTAGGGTAATAAGTCAGAAATTCCCCTTATTTTGGGGCAAAAAAACCAGAAATTTTCTTTGTTTTGAGGGAAAAAGACAGAAATTCCACTGATTTAGAGGCAAAAAGGCAGAAATTTCCCTTATTTTGGAGCAAAAATAAAGAAATTTCCCTTTTTTTATGGCAAAAATTATGTGTTCCCCTTAATTTCGGGCAAAAAGGCAGAATTTCCCCGTATTTTGGAGCAAAATTGCAGAAATTCCCCTAATTGTGGGGCAAAAAGGCAGAAATTCCCTATACGTTGGGGCAAAAAGACAGAAATTCTCTTTATTTTGGGGCAAAACTCAGAAATTCCACTTATTTTGGGGCAAAATTGCAAAAATTTCCCTTATTTTGGGGCAAAATTGCAGAAATTTCACATATTTTGGGGCAAAATTGCAGAAATTTCATTTATTTCAGGGAAAAAAGTCAGAAATTTTCCTTATTTTGTGACAAAAAGGTAGAAATTTCTAATATTTTGTGGCAAAAATGCAGAAATTCCCCTTATTTTGAGGTAAAAAGGCTGAAGTTCCTTTTATATGGGGGCAAAAAGGCCAAAATTTTCCTTAATTTGTGGCAAAATTGCAGAAATTTCACTTATTTCAGAGAAAAAAAGCAAAAAATTTTCTTATTTTGTGGCAAAAACGCAGAAATTCCCATTATTTTAGGGCAAAAATGCAAAAATTCTCCTTATTTTGGGGTAAAATTGCAGAAATTTCACATATTTCAGGGCAAAAATGGAGAAATTTCCCTTATTTTGGGGCAAAATTGCAGAAATTTCACTTATTTCAGGGTAATAAGTCAGAAATTTTCCTTATTTTGGAGCAAAAAAGACAGAAAATCCCTTTGTTTTGGGGGAAAAAGACAGACATTCCACTTATTTAGAGGCAAAAAAGCAGAAATTCTCCTTATTTTGGAGCAAAAATTAAGAAATTTCTTTTTTTTAAGGAAAAATGTATGCATTCTTCTTATTTTCGGGCAAAAAGGCAGAAATTCCCTGTATTTTGGGGCAAAATTGCAGAAATTCCCATAATTGTGGGGCAAAAATGCAGAAATTCCCTTTATTTTGGGGCAAAAATCAGAAATTCGCCTTATTTTAAGTCAAAATTCCAGAAATTTCCTTTATTTTGGGGCAAAATTGCAGGAATTTACCTTATTTTGGGGCAAAATTGCAGAAATTTCACTTATTTGAGGCAAAATTGCAGAAATTTCACTTATTTTCAGGTAAAAAGGCTGAAATTTCCTTTATTTTAGGGAAAAAAGGAGAAATTCTCTTTATTTTGGGGCAAAATTGCAGAAATTTCCCTTACTATGGGGAAAAATTGCAGAAATTTTCCTTATTTTAGGGCAAAATTGCAAAAATTTCACTTATTTCAGAGAAAAAAACAAAAATTTTTCTTATTTTGGGGCAAAAAGGAAGAAATTCCCATTATTTTGGGGCAAAAAGGCAGAAATTCACCTTATTTTGGGGTAAAATTGCAGAAATTTCAAATATTTCAGAACAAAAAGGCAGAAATTTCTTTTATTTTGGGCCAAAATTGCAGAATTTCACGTATTTCAGGGTAATAAGTCAGAAATTCTTCTTATTTTGGGGCAAAAAAGACAGAAATTCCCTTTGTTTTGGGGGAAAAAGACAGAAATTCCACTTATTTAGAGGCAAAAAAGCAGAAATTCTTCTTATTTTGGAGCAAAAATGAAGAAATTTTCCTCTTTTATGGCAAAAAGTTATGCATTCCTCTTATTTTCGGGCAAAAAGGCAGAAGTTCCCCGTATTTTGTAGCAAAATTGCAGAAATTCCCCTAATTGTGAAGCAAAAAGGCAGAAATTCCCTAAATGTTGGGGCAAAAAGACAGAAATTCTCCTTATTTTGGTGCAAAACTCAGAATTTTCTCTTATTTTGGGGCAAAATTCCAGAAATTTCACTTATTTTGGGGCAAAATTGCAGAAATTTTCCATATTTTGGGGCAAAATTGCAGAAATTTCACTTATTTCAGGGAAAAAAGGCAGAAATTTTTCTTATTTTGGGGCAAAAATGCAGAATTTCTTAATATTTGGTGGCAAAAATGCAGAAATTCTCTTTCTTTTGTGATAAAAAGGCTAAAATTCCCCTTATATGGGGGCAAAAAACCAGAAATTTTCCTTATTTTGGGGAAAAAAGACAGAAATTCCCCTTATTTTGTGGCAAAAAGGCAGAAATTTCTTTTATTTTGGGGCAAAATTGCAGAAATTTCACTTATTTCAGGGCATAATTCAAAAATTCCTTTTATTTTGGGGCAAAATACAGAAATTCTATTTATTTTTGGGTAAAAAGGCAGAAATTTCACTTATTTTGAGGTAAAAAGGCAGAAATTCCTTTTATTTTGCGGCAAAAATGAAGAAATTTCCCTTTTTTGTGGCAAAAGATATACATTCCCCTTACTTTCTGGATAATAAGCAAAAATTCCTAGTATTTTGAAGCAAAATTTCAGTAATTCTCATAATTTTCGGGCAAAAAGGCAGAAATTCTCCTTATTTTGGGGTAAAAAGACAGAAAATCTCCTTTTTTTGGGAACAAACAGTCAGAAATTCCTTTTATTTTGTGGCAAAAAGGCAGAAATTTCTTTTATTTTGAGGCAAAATTGCAGAAATTTCACTTATTTCAGGGCATAATTCAAAAATTCCTTTTATTTTGGGGCAAAAAGACAGAAATTTTGTTTATTTTTGGGTAAAAAGTCAGAAATTTCACTTATTTTGAGGTAAAAAGGCAGAAATTCCTCTTATTTTGGGGCAAAAATGAAGAAATTTCCCTTTTTTTGTGGCAAAAGGTATACATTCCCCTTACTTTCAGGATAAAAAGCAGAAATTCCCCGTATTTTGAAGCAAAATTGCAGAAATTCTCATAATTTTCGGGCAAAAAGGCAGAAATTTCCCTTATTTTGGGGCAAAATTACAGAAAATTCACTTATTTTAGGGTAATAAGTCAGAAATAGCCCTTATTTTGGGGCAAAAAAACCAGAAATTTTCTTTGTTTTGAGGGAAAAAGACAGAAATTCCACTGATTTAGAGGCAAAAAGGCAGAAATTTCCCTTATTTTGGAGCAAAAATAAAGAAATTTCCCTTTTCTTATGGCAAAAATTATGCATTCCCCTTAATTTCGGGCAAAAAGGCAGAATTTCCCCGTATTTTGGAGCAAAATTGCAGAAATTCCCCTAATTGTGGGGCACAAAGGCAGAAATTCCCTATACGTTGGGGCAAAAAGACAGAAATACTCTTTATTTTGGGGCAAAACTCAGAAATTCCACTTATTTTGGGGCAAAATTGCAAAAATTTCCCTTATTTTGGGGCAAAATTGCAGAAATTTCACATATTTTGGGGCAAAATTGCAGAAATTTCATTTATTTCAGGGAAAAAAGGCAGAAATTTTCCTTATTTTGTGACAAAAAGGTAGAAATTTCTAATATTTTGTGGCAAAAATGCAGAAATTCCCCTTATTTTGAGGTAAAAAGGCTGAAGTTCCCCTTATATGGCAACAAAAAGGCCGAAATTTTCCTTAATTTGTGGCAAAATTTCAGAAATTTCACTTATTTCAGAGAAAAAAAGCAAAAAATTTTCTTATTTTGGGGCAAAAAGGCAGAAATTCCCATTATTTTAGGGCAAAAATGCAAAAATTCTCTTTATTTTGGGGTAAAATTGCAGAAATTTCACATATTTCAGGGCAAAAATGGAGAAATTTCCCTTATTTTGGGGCAAAATTGCAGAAATTTCACTTATTTCAGGGTAATAAGTCAGAAATTTTCCTTATTTTGGAGCAAAAAAGACAGAAAATCCCTTTGTTTTGGGGGAAAAAGACAGACATTCCACTTATTTAGAGGCAAAAAAGCAGAAATTCTCCTTATTTTGGAGCAAAAATGAAGAAATTTCTTTTTTTTAAGGCAAAAATGTATGCATTCTTCTTATTTTCGGGCAAAAATGCAGAAATTCCCCGTATTTTGGGGCAAAATTGCAGAAATTCCCATAATTGTGGGGCAAAAATGCAGAAATTCCCTATATGTTGGGGCAAAAAGACAGAAATTCTCCTTATTTTGGGGCAAAACTCAGAAATTCCACTTATTTTGGGGCAAAATTCCAGAAATTTCCCTTATTTTGGGGCAAAATTGCAGAAATTTCACTTATTTTGAGGCGAAATTGCAGAAATTTCACTTATTTCAGGAAAAAAAGGCAGAAATTTTTCTTTATTTTGGGGCAAAAAGGCAGAAATTTCTAATATTTTGTGGCAAAAATGCAGAAATTCCCCTTATTTTGAGGTAAAAAGGCTGAAATTCTCCTTATTTGGGGGCAAAAATGCAGAAAATTCTTTTATTTGGGGGCAAAATTGCAGAAATTTCACTTATTTTAGGGTAATGAGTCAGAAATTCCCCTTATTTTGGAGCAAAAAATACAGAAATTCCCTTTGTTTTGGGGGAATAAGACAGAAATTCCACTTATTTAGAGGCAAATAGTCAGAAATTCCCCTTATTTTGAGCAAAAATGAAGAAATTTCCCTTTTTATGGCAAAAAGGTATGCATTCCCTTTATTTTCGGGCAAAAAGGCAGAAATTCTCCGTATTTTGGAGCAAAATTGCAGAAATCCCCTAATTTTGGGGCGAAAGGCAGAAATTCCCTTTATTTTGGGGCAAAAATCAGAAATTCGCCTTATTTTAAGTCAAAATTCCAGAAATTTCCTTTATTTTGGGGCAAAATTGCAGGAATTTACCTTATTTTGGGGCAAAATTGCAGAAATTTCACTTATTTGAGGCAAAATTGCAGAAATTTCACTTATTTTCAGGTAAAAAGGCTGAAATTTCCTTTATTTTAGGGAAAAATGGAGAAATTCTCATTATTTTGGGGCAAAATTGCAGAAATTTCCCTTACTATGGGTAAAAATTGCAGAAATTTTCCTTATATAAGGGCAAAATTGCAAAAATTTCACTTATTTCAGAGAAAAAAACAAAAATTTTTCTTATTTTGGGGCAAAAAGGAAGAAATTCCCATTATTTTGGGGCAAAAAGGCAGAAATTCACCTTATTTTGGGGTAAAATTGCAGAAATTTCAAATATTTCAGAACAAAAAGGCAGAAATTTCTTTTATTTTGGGCCAAAATTGCAGAATTTCACGTATTTCAGGGTAATAAGTCAGAAATTCTTCTTATTTTGGGGCAAAAAAGACAGAAATTCCCTTTGTTTTGGGGGAAAAAGACAGAAATTCCACTTATTTAGAGGCTAAAAAGCAGAAATTCTTCTTATTTTGGAGCAAAAATGAAGAAATTTTCCTCTTTTATGGCAAAAAGTTATGCATTCCTCTTATTTTCGGGCAAAAAGGCAGAAGTTCCCCGTATTTTGTAGCAAAATTGCAGAAATTCCCCTAATTGTGAAGCAAAAAGGCAGAAATTCCCTATATGTTGGGGCAAAAAGACAGAAATTCTCCTTATTTTGGTGCAAAACTCAGAATTTTCTCTTATTTTGTGGCAAAATTCCAGAAATTTCACTTATTTTGGGGCAAAATTGCAGAAATTTTTCATATTTTGGGGCAAAATTGCAGAAATTTCACTTATTTCAGGGAAAAAAGGCAGAAATTTTTCTTATTTTGGGGCAAAAATGCAGAATTTCTTAATATTTGGTGGCAAAAATGCAGAAATTCTCTTTCTTTTGTGGTAAAAAGGCTAAAATTCCCCTTATATGGGGGCAAAAAACCAGAAATTTCCCTTATTTTGGGGAAAAAAGACAGAAATTCCCCTTATTTTGTGGCAAAAAGGCCAGAAATTTCTTTTATTTTGGGGCAAAATTGCAGAAATTTCACTTATTTCAGGGCATAATTCAAAAATTCCTTTTATTTTGGGGCAAAATACAGAAATTCTATTTATTTTTGGGTAAAAAGGCAGAAATTTCACTTATTTTGAGGTAAAAAGGCAGAAATTCCTTTTATTTTGCGGCAAAAATGAAGAAATTTCCCTTTTTTGTGGCAAAAGATATACATTCCCCTTACTTTCTGGATAATAAGCAAAAATTCCCCGTATTTTGAAGCAAAATTTCAGTAATTCTCATAATTTTCGGGCAAAAAGGCAGAAATTCTCCTTATTTTGGGGTAAAAAGACAGAAAATCTCCTTTTTTTGGGAGCAAACAGTCAGAAATTCCTTTTATTTTGTGGCAAAAAGGCAGAAATTTCTTTTATTTTGACGCAAAATGGCAGAAATTTCACTTATTTCAGGGCATAATTCAAAAATTCCTTTTATTTTGGGGCAAAAAGACAGAAATTTTGTTTATTTTTGGGTAAAAAGGCAGAAATTTCACTTATATTGAGGTAAAAAGGCAGAAATTCCTCTTATTTTGGGGCAAAAATGAAGAAATTTCCCTTTTTTTGTGGCAAAGGGTATACATTCCCCTTACTTTCAGGATAAAAAGCAGAAATTCCCTGTATTTTGAAGCAAAATTGCAGAAATTCTCAAAATTTTCAGGCAAAAAGGCAGAAATTCTCCTTATTTTAAGGCAAAAAGGCAGAAAATCTCCTTTTTTCGGGAGCAAAAGGTCAGAAATTCCCCATATTTTGGGGCAAAATTGCAGAAATTTTCTTTACATTGGGGCAAAATTGCAAAAATTTCCTTTACATTAGGGCACAATTGCAGAAATTTCACTTATTTCAGAGAAAAAAAGCAAAATTTTTTCGTATTTTGGGGCAAAACCGCAGAAATTCCCATTATTTTGGGGCAAAAAAGGCAGAAATTCACCTTATTTTGGGGTAAAATTGCAGAAATTTCACATATTTCAGGGCAAAAGGCAGAAATTTCCCTTAATTTGGGGCAAAATTACAGAAAATTCACTTATTTTAGGGTAATAAGTCAGAAATTCCCCTTATTTTGGGGCAAAAAAACAGAAATTTTCTTTGTTTTGGGGGAAAAAGACAGAAATTCCACTTATTTAGAGGCAAAAAGGCAGAAATTCCCCTTATTTTGGAGCAAAAATAAAGAAATTTCCCTTTTTTTATGGCAAAAATTATGCATTCCCCTTAATTTCGGGCAAAAAGCAGAAATTCCCCGTATTTTGGATCAAAATTGCAGAAATTCCCCTAATTGTAGGGCAATAAGGCAGAAATTCCCTATATGTTGGGGCAAAAAGACAGAAATTCTCTTTATATTTGGGCAAAACTCCGAAATTCCACTTATTTTGGGGCAAAATTGCAAAAATTTCCCTTATTATGGGGCAAAATTGCAGAAATTTCACTTATTTTGGGGCAAAATTGCAGAAATTTCATTTATTTCAGGGAAAAAAGGCAGAAATTTTCCTTATTTTGTGACAAAAAGGTAGAAATTTCTAATATTTTGTGGCAAAAATGCAGAAATTCCCCTTATTTTGAGGTAAAAAGGCTGAAGTTCCCCTTATATGGGGGCAAAAAGGCCGAAATGTCCCTTAATTTTGGGCAAAATTGCAGAAATTTCACTTATTTCAGAGAAAAAAAGCAAAAATTTTTCTTATTTTGGGGCAAAAAGGCAGAAATTCCCATTATTTTGGGCCAAAAATGCAGAAATTCACCTTATTTTGGGGTAAAATTCCAGAAATTTCACATATTTAGGGCAAAAAGGGAGAAATTTCCCTTATTTTGGGGCAAAATTGCAGAAATTTTACTTATTTCAGGGTAATAAGTCAGAAATTTTCCTTATTTTGGAGCAAAAAAGACAGAAAATCCCTTTGTTTTGGGGGAAAAAGAAAGACATTCCACTTATTTAGAGGCAAAAAAGCAGAAATTCCTCTTATTTTGGAGCAAAAATGAAGAAATTTCTTTTTTTAAGGCAAAAAGGTATGCATTCTTCTTATTTTCGGGCAAAAAGGCAGAAATTCCCCGTATTTTGGAGCAAAAAGCAGAAATTCCCCAAATTGTGGGGCAAAAATGCAGAAATTCCAATATGTTGGGGCAAAAAGACAGAAATTCTCATTATTTTGAGGCAAAACTCAGAAATTCCACTTATTTAGGGGCAAAAATCCAGAAATTTCCCTTATTTTGGGGCAAAATTGCAGAAATTTCACTTATTTGAGGCAAAATTGCAGAAATTTCACTTATATTCAGGTAAAAAGGCTGAAATTTCCTTTATTTTAGGGAACAAAGGAGAAATTCTCTTTATTTTGGGGCAAAATTGCAGAAATTTCCCTTATTATGGGGAAAAATTGCAGAAATTTCCCATATTTTAGGGCAAAATTGCAAAAATTTCACTTATTTCAGAGAAAAAAAACAAAAATTTTTCTTATTTTGGGGCAAAAAGGAAGAAATTCCCATTATTTTGGGGCAAAAAGGCAGAAATTCACCTTATTTTGTGGCAAAAAGGCAGAAATTTCTTTTATTTTGGGGCAAAATTGCAGAAATTTCACTTATTTCAGGGCATAATTCAAAAATTCCTTTTATTTTGGGGCAAAATACAAAATTTCCATTTATTTTTGGGTAAAAAGGCAGAAATTTCACTTATTTTGAGGTAAAAAGGCAGAAATTCCTCTTATTTTGGGGCAAAAATGAAGAAATTTCCCTTTTTTGTGGCAAAAGATATACATTCTTCTTACTTTCTGGATAATAAGCAGAAATTCCCCGTATTTTAAAGCAAAATTGCAGTAATTCTCATAATTTTCGGGCAAAAAGGCAGAAATTCTCCATATTTTGGGGTAAAAAGACAGAAAATCTCCTTTTTTTGGGGGCAAACTGTCAGAAATTCCTCTTATTTTGTGGCAAAAAGACAGAAATTTCTTTTATTTTGAGGCAAAATTGCAGAAATTTCACTTATTTCAGGGTATAATTCAAAAATTCCTTTTATTTTGGGGCAAAAAGACAGAAATTTTGTTTATTTTTGGGTAAAAAGGCAGAAATTTCACTTATATTGAGGTAAAAAGGCAGAAATTCCTCTTATTTTGGGGCAAAAATGAAGAAATTTCCCTTTTTTTGTGGCAAAAGGTATACATTCCCCTTACTTTCAGGATAAAAAGCAGAAATTCCCCGTATTTTGAAGCAAAATTGCCGAAATTCTCATAATTTTCGGGCAAAAAGGCAGAAATTCTCCTTATTTTGGGGCAAATAGGCAGAAAATCTCCTTTTTTCGGGAGCAAAAGGTCAGAAATTCCCCATATTTTGGGGCAAAATTGCAGAAATTTCCTTTACATTGGGGCAAAATTGCAGAAATTTCCTTTACATTGGGGCAAAATTGCAGAAATTTCCTTTACATTGGGGCAAAATTGCAGAAATTTCACTTATTTCAGAGAAAAAAAGCAAAAATTTTTCATATTTTGGGGCAAGACGGCAGAAATTCCCATTATTTTGGGGCAAAAAAGGCAGAAATTCACCTTATTTTGGGGTAAAATTGCAGAAATTTCACATATTTCAGGGCAAAAAGGCAGAAATTTCCCTTATTTTGGGGCAAAATTACAGAAAATTCACTTATTTTAGGGTAATAAGTCAGAAATTAACCTTATTTTGGGGCAAAAAAACCAGAAATTTACTTTGTTTTGAGGGAAAAAGACAGAAATTCCACTGATTTAGAGGCAAAAAGGCAGAAATTTCCCTTATTTTGGAGCAAAAATAAAGAAATTTTCCTTTTTTATGGCAAAAATTATGCATTCCCCTTAATTTCGGGCAAAAAGGCAGAATTTCCCCGTATTTTGGAGCAAAATTGCAGAAATTCCCCTAATTGTGGGGCAAAAAGGCAGAAATTCCCTATACGTTGGGGCAAAAAGACTGAAATTCTCTTTATTTTGGGGCAAAACTCAGAAATTCCACTTATTTTGGGGCAAAATTCCAGAAATTTCCCTTATTTTGGGGCAAAATTGCAGAAATTTCACATATTTTGGGGCAAAATTGCAGAAATTTCATTTATTTCAGGGAAAAAAGGCAGAAATTTTCCTTATTTTGTGACAAAAAGGTAGAAATTTCTAATATTTTGTGTCAAAGATTCAGAAATTCCCCTTATTTTGAGGTAAAAAGGCTGAAGTTCCCCTTATATGGGGGCAAAAAGGCCGAAATTTTCCTTAATTTGTGGCAAAATTGCAGAAATTTCAATTATTTCAGAGAAAAAAAGCAAAAAATTTTCTTATTTTGGGGCAAAAAGGCAGAAATTCCCATTATTTTAGGGCAAAAATGCAAAAATTCTCCTTATTTTGGGGTAAAATTGCAGAAATTTCACATATTTCAGGGCAAAAAGGGAGAAATTTCCCTTATTTTGGGGCAAAATTGCAGAAATTTCACTTATTTCAGGGTAATAAGTCAGAAATTTTCCTTATTTTGGAGCAAAAAAGACAGAAAATCCCTTTGTTTTGGGGGAAAAAACAGACATTCCACTTATTTAGAGGCAAAAAAGCAGAAATTCCCCTTGTTTTGGAGCAAAAATGAAGAAATTTCTTTTTTTTAAGGCAAAAATGTATGCATTCTTCTTATTTTCGGGCAAAAGGCAGAAATTCCCCGTATTTTGGGGCAAAATTGCAGAAATTCCCCTAATTGTGGGGCAAAAATGCAGAAATTCCCTATATGTTGGGGCACAAAGACAGAAATTCTCCTTATTTTGGGGCAAAACTCAGAAATTCCACTTATTTTGGGGCAAAATTCCAGAAATTTCCCTTATTTTTAGGCAAAATTGCAGAAATTTCACTTATTTTGAGGCGAAATTGCAGAAATTTCACTTATTTCAGGGAAAAAAGGCAGAAATTTTTCTTTATTTTGGGGCAAAAAGGCAGAAATTTCTAATATTTTGTGGCAAAAATGTAGAAATTCTTCTTATTTTGAGGTAAAAAGGCTGAAATTCTCCTTATTTGGGGGCAAAAATGCAGAAAATTCTTTTATTTGGGGGCAAAATTGCAGAAATTTCACTTATTTTAGGGTAATGAGTCAGAAATTCCCCTTATTTTGGAGCAAAAAATACAGAAATTCCCTTTGTTTTGGGGGAATAAGACAGAAATTCCACTTATTTAGAGGCAAATAGTCAGAAATTCCCCTTATTTTGGAGCAAAAATGAAGAAATTTCCCTTTTTATGGCAAAAAGGTATGCATTCCCTTTATTTTCGGGCAAAAAGGCAGAAATTCTCCGTATTTTGGAGCAAAATTGCAGAAATCCCCTAATTTTGGGGCGAAAGGCAGAAATTCCCTTTATTTTGGGGCAAAAATCAGAAATTCGCCTTATTTTAAGTCAAAATTCCAGAAATTTCCTTTATTTTGGGGCAAAATTGCAGGAATTTACCTTATTTTGGGGCAAAATTGCAGAAATTTCACTTATTTGAGGCAAAATTGCAGAAATTTCACTTATTTTCAGGTAAAAAGGCTGAAATTTCCTTTATTTTAGGGAAAAAAGGAGAAATTCTCTTTATTTTGGGGCAAAATTGCAGAAATTTCCCTTACTATGGGGAAAAATTGCAGAAATTTTCCTTATTTTAGGGCAAAATTGCAAAAATTTCACTTATTTCAGAGACAAAAAACAAAAATTTTTCTTATTTTGGGGCAAAAAGGAAGAAATTCCCATTATTTTGGGGCAAAAAGGCAGAAATTCACCTTATTTTGGGGTAAAATTGCAGAAATTTCAAATATTTCAGAACAAAAAGGCAGAAATTTCTTTTATTTTGGGCCAAAATTGCAGAATTTCACGTATTTCAGGGTAATAAGTCAGAAATTCTTCTTATTTTGGGGCAAAAAAGACAGAAATTCCCTTTGTTTTGGGGGAAAAGACAGAAATTCCACTTATTTAGAGGCAAAAAAGCAGAAATTCTTTTTATTTTGGAGCAAAAATGAAGAAATTTTCCTCTTTTATGGCAAAAAGTTATGCATTCCTCTTATTTCCGGGCAAAAAGGCAGAAGTTCCCCGTATTTTGTAGCAAAATTGCAGAAATTCCCCTAATTGTGAAGCAAAAAGGCAGAAATTCCCTAAATGTTGGGGCAAAAAGACAAAAATTCTCTTTATTTTGGTGCAAAACTCAGAATTTTCTCTTATTTTGGGGCAAAATTCCAGAATTTTTCCTTATTTTGGGGCAAAATTGCAGAAATTTTCCATATTTTGGGGCAAAATTGCAGAAATTTCACTTATTTCAGGGAAAAAAGGCAGAAATTTCCCTTATTTTGGGGCAAAAATGCAGAATTTCTTAATATTTGGTGGCAAAAATGCAAAAATTCTCTTTCTTTTGAGGTAAAAAGGCTGAAGTTCCATTTATATGGGGGCAAAAAAACAGAAATTTCCCTTATTTGGGGGCAAAAAGACAGAAATTCCCCTTATTTTTTGGCAAAAAGGCAGAAATTTCTTTTATTTGGGGGCAAAATTGCAGAAATTTCACTTATTTCAGGGCATACTTCAAAAATTCCTTTGATTTTGGGGCAAAATTCAGAAATTCCGTTTATTTTTGGGTAAAAAGTCAGAAATTTCACTTATTTTGAGGTAAAAAGGCAGAAATTCCTTTTATTTTGGGGCAAAAATGAAGAAATTTCCCTTTTTTGTGGCAAAAGATATACATTCCCCTTACTTTCTGGATAATAAGCAGAAATTCCCTGTATTTTGAAGCAAAATTGCAGTAATTCTCATAATTTTCGGGCAAAAAGGCAGAAATTCTCCTTATTTTGGGGTAAAAAGACAGAAAATCTCCTTTTTTCGGGAGCAAACTGTAAGAAATTTCTCTTATTTTGTGGCAAAAAGGCAGAAATTTCTTTTATTTTGAGGCAAAATTGCAGAAATTTCACTTATTTCAGGGCATAATTCAAAAATTCCTTTTATTTTGGGGCAAAAGGACAGAAATTTTGTTTATTTTTGGGTAAAAAGGCAGAAATTTCACTTATATTGAGGTAAAAAGGCAGAAATTCCTCTTATTTTGGGGCAAAAATGAAGAAATTTCCCTTTTTTTGTGGCAAAAGGTATACATTCCCCTTACTTTCAGAATAAAAAGCAGAAATTCCCCGTATTTTGAAGCAAAATTGCAGAAATTCTCATAATTTTCGGGCAAAAAGCAGAAATTCTACTTATTTTGGGTCAAAAAGGCAGAAAATCTCCTTTTTTCGGGAGCAAAAGGTCAGAAATTCCCCATATTTTGGGGCAAAATTGCAGAAATTTCCTTTACATTGGGGCAAAATTGCAGAAATTTCACTTATCAGAGAAAAAAAGCAAAAATTTTTCGTATTTTGGGGCAAAACGGCAAAAATTCCCATTATTTTGGGGCAAAAAAGGCAGAAATTCACCTTATTTTGGGGTAAAATTGCAGAAATTTCACATATTTCAGGGCAAAAAGGCAGAAATTTTCCTTATTTTGGGGCAAAATTGCAGAAAATTCACTTATTTTAGGGTAATAAGTCAGAAATTCCCCTTATTTTGGGGGAAAAAAACAGAAATTCCATTTGTTTTGGGGGAAAAAGACAGAAATTCCACTTATTTAGAGGCTAAAAGGCAGAAATTCCCCTTATTTTGGAGCAAAAATAAAGAAATTTCCCTTTTTTTATGGCAAAAATTATGCATTCCCCTTAATTTCGGGCAAAAAGCAGAAATTCCTCGTATTTTGGAGCAAAATTGCAGAAATTCCCCTAATTGTGGGGAAAAAATGCAGAAATTCCCTATATGTTGGGGCAAAAAGACAGAAATTCTCCTTATTTTGGGGCAAAACTCAGAAATTCCACTTATTTTGGAGCAAAATTGCAAAAAATTCCCTTATTTTGGGGCAAAATTGCTGAAATTTCACTTATTTTGGGGCAAAATTGCAGAAATTTCATTTATTTCAGAAAAAAAAGGCAGAAATTTTTCTTATTTTGTGACAAAAAGATAGAAATTTCTAATATTTTGTGGCAAAAATGCAGAAATTCCCCTTATTTTGAGGTAAAAAGGCTGAAGTTCCCCTTATATGGGGGCAAAAAGGCCGAAATTTCCCTTAATTTGGGGCAAAATTGCAGAAATTTCACTTATTTCAGAGAAAAAAGCAAAAATTTTTCTTATTTTGGGAAAAAAAGGCAGAAATTCCCATTATTTTGGGGCAAAAATGCAGAAATTCACCTTATTTTGGGGGAAGATTGCAGAAATTTCACATATTTCAGGGCAAAAAGGGAGAAATTTCTTTTATTTTGGGGCAAAATTGCAGAAATTTCACTTATTTCAGGGTAATAAATCAGAAATTTTCTTTATTTTGGAGCAAAAAAGACAGAAAATCCCTTTGTTTTGGGGGAAAAGGACAGACATTCCACTTATTTAGAGGAAAAAAGGCAGAAATTCCCATTAGTTTGGGGCAAAAATCAAAAATTCCCCTTATTTTGCGGCAAAATTTTAGAAATTTCCTTTATTTTGGGGCAAAATTTTAGGAATTTACCTTATTTTGGGGCAAAATTTCAGAAATTTCCTTTACATTGGGGCAAAATTGCAGAAATTTCCCTTCTTTGGGGCAAAATTGCAGAAATTTCACTTATTTCAGAAAAAAGGCAGAAATTTTTTTATTTTGGGGCAAAAAGGCAGAAATTTCTTTTATTTTGGTACAAAATTACAGAAATTTTTCTTATTTTGGGTCAAAAAGGCAGAAAATCCCCATATTTTGAGGCAAAAAGGCAGAAATTCCCTATATTTTGAGGTAAAAAGGCAGAATACCCCTTATTTTCGGGCAAAAAGTCAGAAATTCCCCTTAGTTTGGTGCAAAAAGGCAGAAATTTCGTTTATTTTTGTAGAAAAGGCAGAAATTGCACTTATTTTGAGTCAAAAGGTGGAAAATCTCATTATTTTGGGGCAAAAATGAAAAAATTTCCCTTTTTATGGCAAAAAGTAAACATTCCCTTTATTTTCGGGCAAAAAGGCAGAAATTCCCCATATTTTGGAGCAAAATTGCAAAAATTCCCCTAATTTTGGGGCAAAAGGCAGAAATTCCCTTTATTTTGGGGTAAAACTCCATAAATTTCACTTATTTCGCAGCAAAATGGAAGAAATTCCCTTTATTTTCGGCGAAAAAGGAAGAAAATCACCATATTTTGGAGCAAAATTGCAGAAATTCACCTAATTTTGGGGTAAAAAATACAGTAATTTTCTTTATTTTGGGGAAAAAGGCAGAAATTCTCATTATTTTGGGGCAAAAGGCAGAAATTTCCATTATTTTAGGGCAAAATTGCAGAAATTTCCCTTATTTGGGGGCAAAAAAAAAGAAATTCCCTTTATTTTGGGGCAAAATTCTAGAAATTTCCCTTATTATGGGGAAAAATTGTAGAAATTTCCCTTATTTTAGGGCACAATTGCAGATATTTCACTTATTTCAAAAAAAATGCAAAAATTTTTCTTATTTTGGGGCAAAAAGGCAGAAATTCCCATTATTTTGGTGCAAAAACGCAAAAATTCACCTTATTTTGGGCTAAAATTGCAGAAATTTCACATATTTCGGGGCAAAAAGGCAGAAATTTCCCTTAATTTGGGGCAAAAATGAAGAAACTTCCCTTTTTTATGGCAAAATAGTATGCATTCCCCTTATTTTCGGGCAAAAAGGAAGAAATTCCCCGTATTTTAGAGCAAAATTGCAGAAATTCCCCTAATTGTGGGGCAGAAATGCAGAAATTCTCTTTATTTTTGGGCAAAACTCAGAAATTCCACTTATTTTAGGGCAAAATTCCAGAAATTTCCCTTATTTTGGGGAAAAATTGTAGAAATTTCACTTATTTTGGGGCAAAATTGAAGAAATTTCACTTATTTCAGCGAAAAAAAGGCAGAAATTTTCATTATTTTGGGGCAAAAACTCAGAAATTCCTAATATTTAGTTGCAAAAATGCAGAAATTCTTAATATTTTGTTGCAAAAATGCAGAAATTTTCCTTATCTTGAGGTAAAAAGGCTGAAATTCCCCTTATTTGGGGGCAAAAAGACAGAAATTTCCTTTATTTTGGAGCAAATTTGCAGAAATTTCACTTATTTCAGGTTAATAAGTCAGAAATTTTTCTTATTTTGGGGCAAAAAAGACAGAAATTCCCTTTGTTTTGGGGGAAAAAGACAGAAATTCCACTTATTTAGAGGCAAAAAGGCAAAAGTTCTTTTTATTTTGGAGCAAAAATGAGGAAATTTCCCTTTTTTATGGCAAAAAGGTATGCATTTTTTTTATTTTCAGACAAAAAGGCAGAAATTCCCCATATTTTGGGGCAAAAGGCAGAAATTCCCCTTATTTTGGGGCAAAATTGCAGAAATATCCCTAATTGTGGGGCAAAAAACAGAAATTCCCCTTATTTTGGGGCAAAAAAGCAGAAATTCTCCTTATTTTGTGGCAAAACTCAGAAATTCCACTTATTTTGGGGCAAAATTCCAGAAATTTCCTTTATTTTGGGGCAAAATTGCAGAAATTTTACTTATTTTGCGGCAAAATTGCAGAAATTTCACTTATTTCAGGGACAAAAGGCAGAAATTTTCCTTATTTTGGGTCAAAAATGCAGAAATTCCTAATATTTTGTGCCAAAATTCAGAAATTTCCCTTATTTTGAGGTAAAAAGGCTGAAATTCCCCTTATTTGGGGGCAAAAAGGCAGAAATTACCCTTATATTGGGGCAAAATTGCAGAAATTTCCCTAATTTCAGGGTAATAAGTCAGAAATTTTCCTTATTTTGGGGCAAAAATGCCAGAAATTCCGTTTGTTTTGGGGGAAAAAGACAGAAATTCCACTTATTTCGAGGCAAAAATGCAGAAATTCCCCTTATTTTAGGGCAAAATTGCAAAAATTTCTCTTATTTGGGGGCAAAAAAACAGAAATTCCCCTTATGTTGGGGCGAAATTCCTGAAATTTCCCTAATTATGGGGAAAAATTGCAGTAATTTCCCTTATTTTAGAGCAAAATTGCAGAAATTTCACTTATTTCAGAGAAAAAAAAACAAAAATTTTTCTTATTTTGGGGCAAAAAGGCAGAAATTCCCATTATTTTGGGGCAAAAAGGCAGAAATTCAAATTATTTTGGGCTAAAATTGCAGAAATTTCACATATTTCAGTGCAAAAAGGCAGAAATTTCCCTTAATTTGGGGCAAAAATGAAGAAATTTCCCTTTTTTATGGCAAAAAGGTATGCATTCCCTTTATTTTCGGGCAAAAAGGCAGAAATTCCCCATATTTTGGAGCAAAATTGCAGAAATTCCCCTAATTGTGGGGCAAAAAGGCAGATATTCTTGTTATTTTGGGGCAAAACTAAGAAATTCCACTTATTTTGAGGCAAAATTTCAAAAATTTCCCTTATTTGGGGCAAAATTGTAGAAATTTCACATATTTTGGGGCAAAATTGCAGAAATTTCACTTATTTCAGGGAAAAAAGGCAGAAATTTTCCTTATTTTGGGGCAAAAAGGCAGAAATTCTCCATATTTTGGTGCAAAAATCAGAAATTTCTCTTATTTGAGGTAAAATGCTGAAATTCTCTATTTTGGGGAAAAAGGCAGAAATTTCCCTTTTTTGGGGCAAATTTGCAGAAATTTCACTTATTTCAGAGAAAAAAAGGCAGAAATTTTCCTTACTTTTTGACAAAAGGGCAGATATTCCTTATATTTTGTGGCAAAAATGCAGAAATTCCTAATATTTTGTTGCAAAAATGCAGAAATTCTTAATATTTTGTTGCAAAAATGCAGAAATTTTTTTTATTTTGAGGTAAAAAGGCTGAAATTCTCCTTATTTGGGGGCAAAAATGCAGAAATTCCCTTTATTTTGGGGCAAATTTGCAGAAATTTTACTTATTTCAGGGTAATAAGTCAAAATTTTTCTTATTTTGGGGCAAAAAAGACAGAAATATCCTTTGTTTTTGGGGAAAAAGACAGAAATTCCACTTATTTAGAGGTAAAAAGGCAAAAGTTCCCCTTATTTTGGAGCAAAAATGAGGAAATTTCTCTTTTTATGGCAAAAAGTATGCATTTTTCTTATTTTCAGACAAAAAGGCAGAAATTCCCCATATTTTGGGGCAATAGGCAGAAATTCCCCTTATTTTGGGGCAAAATTGCAGAAATTTCCCTAATTGTGGGGCAAAAAACAGAAATTCCCCTTATTTTGGGTCAAAATTGCAGAAATTTCCCTTATTATAGGGAAAAATTGCAGAAATTTTCCTAATTTTAGGGCAAAATTGCAGAAATTTCACTAATCGTGGGGCTAAAAGGCAGAAATTCTCCTTATTTTGGGGCAAAACTCAGAAATTCCACTTATTTTGGGGCAAAATTCCAGAAATTTCCCTTATTTGGGTGCAAAATTGCAGAAATTTTACTTATTTTGGTGCAAAATTGCAGAAATTTCACTTATTTCAGGGAAAAAAAGCAGAAATTTTCCTTATTTGGGCAAAAAGGCAGAAATTCCCCATATTTTGGATCAAAATTGCAGAAATTCACTTAATTTTGGGGTAAAAAATACATTAATTTTCTTTATTTTGGGGCAATAATGCAGAAATTCTCTTTATTTTGGGGCAAAAGGCAGAAATTCCCCTTATTTTAGGGCAAAATTGAAGAAATTTCTCTTATTTGGGGGCAAAAAACAGAAATTCCCCTTATTTTGGGGCAAAACTCTAGAAATTTCCCTTATAATGGGGAAAAATTGTAGAAATTTCCCTTATTTTAGAGCACAATTGCAGATATTTCACTTATTTTAGAAAAAAAAGCAAAAATTTTTTTTATTTTGGGGCAAAAAGGCACAAATTCCCATTATTTTGGGGCAAAAAGGCAGAAATTCACCTTATTTTGGGCTAAAATTGCAGAAATTTCACATATTTCAGGGCAAAAAGGCAGAAATTTCTATTAATTTGGGGCAAAAATGAAGAAATTTTCCTTTTTATGGCAAAAAGGTATGCATTCCCCTTATTTTCGGGCAAAAAGGCAGAAATTCCCCGTATTTTGGAGCAAAATTGCAGAAATTCCCCTAACTGTGGGGCAGAAATGCAGAAATTCTCCTTATTTTTGGGCAAAACTCAGAAATTCCACTTATTTTGGGGCAAAATTCTAGAAATTTACCTTATTTGGGGGCAAAATTGCAGAAATTTCACTTATTTTGGGGCAAAATTGCAGAAATTTCACTTATTTCAGGGAAAAAAGGCAGAAATTTTCCTTATTTTGGGGCAAAAAGGCAGAAATTCTCCATATTTTGGTGCAAAAATCAGAAATTCTCCTTATTTTGAGGTAAAATGCTGAAATTCCCCTGATTTTGGGGCAAAAGGCAGAAATTATTTTTTGGGGGGGCAAATTTGCAGAAATTTCACTTATTTAAGGGAAAAAAGGCAGAAATTTTTCTTATTTTTTGGCAAAAGGGCAGAAATTCCTAATATTTTGTGACAAAAATGCAGAAATTCCTAATATTTTGTTGCAGAAATGCAGAAATTTCCCTTATTTTGAGGTAAAAAGGCTGAAATTCCCCTTATTTGGGGGAAAAATGCAGAAATTTTTCTTATTTTGGGGCAAATTTGCAGAAATTTCACTTATTTCGGGGTTATAAGTCAGAAATTTTCCTTATTTTGGGGCAAAAAAGACAGAAATTCCCTTTGTTTTGGGGGAAAAAGACAGAAATTCCACTTATTTAAAGGCAAAAAGGCAAAAGTTCCCCTTATTTTGGAGCAAAAATGAAGAAATTTCCCTTTTTTATGGCAAAAATGTATGCATTCTTCTTATTTTCAGACAAAAAGGCAGAAATTCCCAATATTTTAGGGCAAAAGACAAAAATTCCCCTTATTTTGGAGCAAAATTGCAGAAATATCCCTAATTGTGGGGCAAAAAACAGAAATTCCCCTTATTTTGGGGCAAAATTGCAGAAATTTCCCTTATTTTGGGGAAAAATTGCAGAAATTTCCCTTATTTAAGGCAAAATTGCAGAAATTTCACTAATTGTGGTGCAAAAAGGCAGAAATTCTCCTTATTTTGGGGCAAAACTCAGAAATTCCACTTATTTTGGGGCAAAATTCCAGAAATTTCCCTTATTTTGGATCAAAATTGCAAAAATTTTACTTATTTTGGTGCAAAATTGTAGAAATTTCACTTATTTCAGGGAAAAAAAGCAGAAATTTTCCTTATTTGGGCAAAAAGGCAGAAATTCCCCATATTTTGGATCAAAATTGCAGAAATTCACTTAATTTTGGGTAAAAAATACAGTAATTTTCTTTTTTTGAGGCAATAATGCAGAAATTCTCTTTATTTTTGGGCAAAACTCAGAAATTCCACTTATTTTAGGGCAAAATTCCAGAAATTTCCCTTATTTTGGGGAAAAATTGTAGAAATTTCACTTATTTTGGGGCAAAATTGAAGAAATTTCACTTATTTCAGCGAAAAAAAGGCAGAAATTTTCATTATTTTGGGGCAAAAACTCAGAAATTCCTAATATTTAGTTGCAAAAATGCAGAAATTCTTAATATTTTGTTGCAAAAATGCAGAAATTTTCCTTATCTTGAGGTAAAAAGGCTGAAATTCCCCTTATTTGGGGGCAAAAAGACAGAAATTTCCTTTATTTTGGAGCAAATTTGCAGAAATTTCACTTATTTCAGGTTAATAAGTCAGAAATTTTTCTTATTTTGGGGCAAAAAAGACAGAAATTCCCTTTGTTTTGGGGGAAAAAGACAGAAATTCCACTTATTTAGAGGCAAAAAGGCAAAAGTTCTTTTTATTTTGGAGCAAAAATGAGGAAATTTCCCTTTTTTTTGGCAAAAAGGTATGCATTTTTTTTATTTTCAGACAAAAAGGCAGAAATTCCCCATATTTTGGGGCAAAAGGCAGAAATTCCCCTTATTTTGGGGCAAAATTGCAGAAATATCCCTAATTGTGGGGCAAAAAACAGAAATTCCCCTTATTTTGGGGCAAAAAAGCAGAAATTCTCCTTATTTTGTGGCAAAACTCAGAAATTCCACTTATTTTGGGGCAAAATTCCAGAAATTTCCTTTATTTTGGGGCAAAATTGCAGAAATTTTACTTATTTTGCGGCAAAATTGCAGAAATTTCACTTATTTCAGGGACAAAAGGCAGAAATTTTCCTTATTTTGGGTCAAAAATGCAGAAATTCCTAATATTTTGTGCCAAAATTCAGAAATTTCCCTTATTTTGAGGTAAAAAGGCTGAAATTCCCCTTATTTGGGGGCAAAAAGGCAGAAATTACCCTTATATTGGGGCAAAATTGCAGAAATTTCCCTAATTTCAGGGTAATAAGTCAGAAATTTTCCTTATTTTGGGGCAAAAATGCCAGAAATTCCGTTTGTTTTTGGGGAAAAAGACAGAAATTCCACTTATTTCGAGGCAAAAATGCAGAAATTCCCCTTATTTTAGGGCAAAATTGCAAAAATTTCTCTTATTTGGGGGCAAAAAAACAGAAATTCCCCTTATGTTGGGGCGAAATTCCTGAAATTTCCCTAATTATGGGGAAAAATTGCAGTAATTTCCCTTATTTTAGAGCAAAATTGCAGAAATTTCACTTATTTCAGAGAAAAAAAACAAAAATTTTTCTTATTTTGGGGCAAAAAGGCAGAAATTCCCATTATTTTGGGGCAAAAAGGCAGAAATTCAAATTATTTTGGGCTAAAATTGCAGAAATTTCACATATTTCAGTGCAAAAAGGCAGAAATTTCCCTTAATTTGGGGCAAAAATGAAGAAATTTCCCTTTTTTATGGCAAAAAGGTATGCATTCCCTTTATTTTCGGGCAAAAAGGCAGAAATTCCCCATATTTTGGAGCAAAATTGCAGAAATTCCCCTAATTGTGGGGCAAAAAGGCAGATATTCTTGTTATTTTGGGGCAAAACTAAGAAATTCCACTTATTTTGAGGCAAAATTTCAAAAATTTCCCTTATTTGGGGCAAAATTGTAGAAATTTCACATATTTTGGGGCAAAATTGCAGAAATTTCACTTATTTCAGGGAAAAAAGGCAGAAATTTTCCTTATTTTGGGGCAAAAAGGCAGAAATTCTCCATATTTTGGTGCAAAAATCAGAAATTTCTCTTATTTGAGGTAAAATGCTGAAATTCTCTATTTTGGGGAAAAAGGCAGAAATTTCCCTTTTTTGGGGCAAATTTGCAGAAATTTCACTTATTTCAGAGAAAAAAAGGCAGAAATTTTCCTTACTTTTTGACAAAAGGGCAGATATTCCTTATATTTTGTGGCAAAAATGCAGAAATTCCTAATATTTTGTTGCAAAAATGCAGAAATTTCCCTTATTTTGAGGTAAAAATGCTGAAATTCCCTTTATTTGGGGGCAAAAAGGCAGAAATTTTTCTTATTTTGGGGCAAATTTGCAGAAATTTCACTTATTTCAGGGTTATAAGTCAGAAATTTTCCTTATTTTGGGGCAAAAAAGACAGAAATTCCCTTTGTTTTAGGGGAAAAAGACAGAAATTCCACTTATTTAGAGGCAAAAAGGCAAAAGTTCTCCTTATTTTGGAGCAAAAATAAAGAAATTTCCCTTTTTTATGGCAAAAATGTATGCATTCTTCTTATTTTCAAACAAAAAGGGAGAAATTCCCCATATTTTGGGACAAAAGGCAGAAATTCCCCTTATTTTGGGGCAAAATTGCAGAAATTTCCCTAATTGTGGGGCAAAAAACAGAAATTCCCCTTATTTTGGGGCAAAATTGCAGAAATTTTCCTTATTATGAGGAAAAATTGCAGAAATTTCCCTTATTTAAGGCAAAATTGCAGAAATTTCACCAATTGTGGCGCAAAAAGGCAGAAATTCTCCTTATTTTAGGGCAAAACTCAGAAATTCCACTTATTTTGGGGCAAAATTCCAGAAATTTCCCTTATTTTGGGGCAAAATTGCAAAAATTTTACTTATTTTGGGGCAAAATTGCAGAAATTTCACTTATTTCAGGAAAAAAAGGCAGAAATTTTCCTTATTTGGGCAAAAAGGCAGAAATTCCCCATATTTTGGATCAAAATTGCAGAAATTCACCTAATTTTGGGGTAAAAATACAGTAATTTTCTTTATTTTGGGGCAAAAAGACAGAAATTCTCTTTATTTTGGGGCATAAGGCAGAAATTCCTCTTATTTTAGGGCAAAATTGCAGAAATTTCTCATATTTGGGGGCAAAAAAACACAAATTCCTTTTATTTTGGGGCAAAATTCCAGAAATTTCCCTTATTATGGGGAAAAATTGTAGAAATTTACCTTATTTTAGGGCAAAATTGCAGATATTTCATTTATTTCAGAAAAAAGCAATAATTTTTCTTATTTTGGGGCAAAAAGGCAAAATTCCCATTATTTTGAGGCAAAAAGGCAGAAATTAACCTTATTTTAGGCTAAAATTGCAGAAATTTCACATATTTCAGGGCAAAAAGGCAGAAATTTCTCTTAATTTGGGGCAAAAATTAAGAAATTTCCCTTTTTTATGGCAAAGAGGTATGCATTCCCCTTTTTTCGGGCAAAAAGGGAGAAATTTCCCGTATTTTGGAGCAAAATTGCAGAAATTCTTCTAATTTTGGGGTAGAAAGGCAGAAATTCTTTTTATTTTGGGGCAAAACTGAGAAATTCCACTTATTTTGGGTCAAAATTCCAGAAATTTCCTTTATTTTGGGGCAAAATTGCAGAAATTTCACTTATTTTCGGGCAAAATTGCAGAAATTTCACTTATTTCAGGGAAAAAAAGGCAGAAATTTTCCTTATTTTGGGGCAAAAAGGCAGAAATTCTCCATATTTTGGTGCAAAAATCAGAAATTTCCCTTATTTTGAGGTAAAATGCTGAAATTCCCTTTATTTTGGGGCAAAAGGCAGAAATTTCCCTTTTTTGGGGCAAATTTGCAGAAATTTCACTTATTTCAGGAAAAAAAAGGCAGAAATTTTCCTTATTTTTTGGCAATTGAGCAGAAATTCCTAATATTTTGTGGCAAAAATGCAGAAATTCCTAATATTTTGTTGCAAAAAATGCAGAATTTTCCCTTATTTTGAGGTAAAAAGGCTGAAATTCCCCTTATTTTGGGGCAAAAAGGCAGAAATTTTTCTTATTTTGGGGAAAATTTGCAGAAATTTCACCTATTTCAGGGTTATAAGTCAGGAATTTTCCTTCTTTTTGGGCAAAAAAGACAGAAATTCCTTTTTTCTTGGGAAAAAAAGACAGAAATTCCACTTATTTAGAGGGAAAAAGGCAAAAGTTCCCCTTATTTTGGAGTAAAAATGAAGAAAGTTCCCTTTCTTTATGGCAAAAATGTATGCATTCTTATTTTCAGACAAAAAAGCAGAAATTCTCCTTATTTTGGGGCAAAACTCAGAAATTCCACATATTTTGGGGCAAAATTCCAGATATGTTTCTTATTTTGGGGCAAAATTGCAAAAATTTTACTTATTTTGGGACAAAATTGCAGAAATTTCACTTATTTCAGGGAAAAAAGGCAGAAATTTTCCTTATTTGAGCAAAAAGGCAGAAATTCCCTATATTTTGGAGCATAATTGCAGAAATTCACCTAATTTGGGGGTAAAAAATACAGTAATTTTCTTTATTTTGGGGCAAAAAGGCAGAAATTCTCTTTCTTTTGGGGCAAAAGGCAGAACTTTCCTTTATTTTAGGGCAAAATTGCAGAAATTTCTCTTATTTGGGGGCAAAAAACAGAAATTTCCCTTATTTTGGGGCAAAATTCCAGAAATTTCCCTTATTATGGGGAAAAATTGTAGAAATTTCCCTTAATTTAGGGCACAATTGCAGATATTTCACTTATTTCAGAAA